>NC_057352.1:36775688-37457474 GCF_016509475.1 Prionailurus bengalensis
TAAAATGTCTCATATATAGTTGGCTTTAAATAAATAATAGTTCCCTTTGATTTTTCTTCCTCCAAATAAAGCCTCCAGTTACCTTGGCCTAAACATATCTAGGGTAAAATCTTCTAATAGAGCAAATCTTTGAATTTACTTAGAGTAGACAAGGAATTCGTGGGGACTTAAGCACTGACAGTAGTTTCATTTGGCTGGAGAACAGACTCTGGGCAGGTGGCAAAAGAGTTAAGTCTGGAGAAGTAGCCATGAGTAGGATTTAAATTCTCTATTGTGCTTTTATTCTTCACTTTTCATGGATTTATCCCAATAGACAATGATTTCAAATATGTGTAATGGAAATCCCTGTGGCCTTTACTGAAAGTAATATGGCAAGGGAGCTCCTCAGTGGCCACCATACCAAACAGTTGAGTTGTCTCTTTCTTCTTCTATTAGATGTTCCACATGACAGCTCTGTGGGAAAGAGTAGCTCCAGGGTGCAGTGAATGTTAATCTTAGATCAGCAAGCTGATCAGGGAAGGAATATGCTTTCTAGAGATCCAGGAGGAAAACTACTCCAATTAATGGGATAGCTTATGATTATTTATGTTACTATTTATGTTTTTGATTTCTTTTAAAGATTTTGGTAACTTTAGTTGGAACTGGAAGCAAGTGAATTTGACCTGTAAGGAAGAATTTGAATGATGATTTTGGAAGATGTATTTCAAGTGGTGCTAAGAGGGCATTTAATTATTCAGGGTTGGAGTTATCATGGAACACCCATTCTCCGGGTGTTTAACTCCCCACAGGAGGGAGGTTGCCTTTTAATGGGATTAGTCAATATCGTCACCAAAGTCACATTGTCTACTCATTGTGCTACATGCATAAAAGTAATATACTGTACCTATATAGTATTCAGAAATATGTGTGGACAAATTCTGTCTCTCTCTGTCTCTCTGTCTCTCTGTCTCTACACACACACACACACACACACACACACACACACACACACACATACATATGTATGTATATTGGTGATGTGTGTATAACGCAGGTTGCACAGTGTGTGTTAAGATAATTGTAGTGCTTATTTGGTGCTTGTTTTGTGCCATTCAACATCTAAAAATACGAATACACACACACACACATTTAATCCTCATGATAACTCTACGAGGCAGGTACTATTGCCATCCCTTTTCAAGGAAAAAATTAAGAAACAGACAAAGATTAAGTAACTTGCTTAATTTGTACATACACATATTTGTGTGTACGTGTTTATGTTCTGTGGATAATAAATACATAACAAGGTATATAGAGATGCAGATAAAGTTAGATCCACAAATACTGGTGTGGCAATTAGGACATGTCCTTAGCTTCCATGACCTTAGTGTATTATAGGAACTTAAAATAGACATTTGAAATAGATCACTAGGCCAGAAGATTTTTAATGATATTTTATTGGTCATAGACATTTAATACGCCCCATGAGTCGAGCAATGAATTAGTTTAAGCTTGAATCAAAGACAAAATAAAACATTTTACAAAGGTCTTATAGTCCCTGGAACAGAAATAAATTGTGAGATTTTTATTCTAGTTGTCCCTTCTTTCATCCTATCAATCATTTGAAAAAATCGAGATGATCCAGAGGCTATTTTCTTTGATTTTTCAAGATTTGCACTACCACCAGAAAGTTCAGCATTATGATTTATAGGATAAGGTTTTCTCGTATTTATACATACTTAACGTTCATGCCTCTCAAAGGGTCATAAAATGCTATGGTTAGTTGTTTGGCACATCCACATAGTCTGCATGAAGGCACTGATTCCAGATAGTCACAAAGGGAGAGAGTAAACATGAAAGTTTTCCATTTGAATAATTAAGCTGTTTTGGAACCTATTGCTTTAAGATTATGAACACTGTAGTTCAACAAACACTATAGTTAAAAAAAAATTGCTTAGAATTCTTCCACCTTACGGGAGAAGAATTTGGCATATCTTACCTTGAATTCTTACTTAGTTTCAATGGAGGGATACTCCCTGGATGTATCTGTAGTCCCGATGTGACTCTCACTAGCTACGCATGCCTCAGAAATTCTTCAAGTGCTTGCTTTAGGAAGCTACAGTATGACCAGTATTGGTGAGTCTGAGGAGATGTGGGTGAGGCACAAACGGTATCTGCTACCAATATATTGTATATAACCTACGTTTCCCATTGTTTCATAGTGCTCCATTTTCACCAAGGATATTTGTAGTACACATTGGCCATCGCTTTGGAGAATTGTTACTAACATTCATATCTTACCTGTGCAATATGGTTTTCTATGCATTAGCTCATAAAATTCTTCAAGGAATGATATTTCTATTCCTATTTTACAGTCAATGACATGGGACCTAAATAGTTTATTAACTGTGTTTCTAAGGACAAATAATCAATGAAATATTAGAATAAAACCAAGACAAACTGAGCGTGCCCACACAATACTTCTCCTCTGGAAACTAAGGAGTTTTCTTCATGTTAGATTGTACCATGGTACAATTGTACCATTGTACCAAAGCTTTGTCTCCTCAATACATGTGGAAGGGTGGCTGTAATCCTTATAGAGACCAAAAATGTCAGAACTTCAATCCAAGGTTTTCTTCAAAGATTATAGGATTATTCAGTGGAGAACATTCTCGAAAACAACCAGAGACCATTTTCAGGAAAGTTCCATGGCAAGAAAAATCTAAAGACCTGGTGAAAGTTAATTAGGACCTCTGGTATAAAGGCAGTGAGGTGATAGAGAATTTACTTAGGGTTGAGGAGGCAGAGACCTGTTTATAATGCAGTCAGTGCCATCAATCAGCTGTGTAACATGGGTTAAATCACTTGTCCGCACAGAGCCTGAGGTTCCCCTCTATAAATGGAGCTTTTTATACTTAAAGTGTATTTTAAGACTCTGAAGAGAGAAGTGACATTGCATTTAAGAAGTAAATTGCTTCACAAATGTGAATGATTCTATGTATTTTGAAAGAACTCAGCACTTTGGAGTATTAGTGTAGAATGCTTTGCATCGTTAGACTTTCCTGTACTGAATTGCACCTCATTAAATGCCACTTCCCTAATAGCTCTTCTTGCCTCCCCCCTGCCCCTTCCTCTCTCCCTTTCTCCCCTCAGCCCCCCGCCCCTTCCTTCCCTCATTGCCCCTCTCTCCTTAGCTTAATTCCTCTGTCTTCTGTACCAGTGAAAAAGAACCACAATATTGCCTTCTTAGCCATCACTGGTCATATATAGCTTTTTTTTCAAGTAAAATGATTACTCACCCAATTAAAGTGAACACTTGGAGAAAATAATAGCTGAAATGCTCAGTAATTTTAGGTTATGCTGCAAAAAAGAATGATTTGAGTCTTTTCTTCAGGTCAGCGTGCTTGAAAAGGAATCATGCTTAATGGGTTCAGCCAGTCAGCCTGGCAATTTGCCTACAATCTATTGTCAGACAGTAAATTACAGAAGTAGTTGGTCATCACACATACTCACCAGCTCACCAATACAGAGAGGCCAAAGACAATATACGGGGAAAATAACCAAAATATATATCACATTCATTCTATTCAGAATCAAATTGTTTTTTAACATTTATTTTTTTCCCTAGTTAAGTTTCAATTTATCTAAGAGTCTGTCAGGATGACAGAAACTCATTTAGAACCCAGGAAGATGGCTGACAGAAAGTGCATTAAGAATTAGATTTTGAATCAAAGAATGAAAGCTTTAAATCACTACAGTCAAGTCAGTGGGACAAGATTGATACCCGATGCTGTTTTGTTCATGTTATTAAGGAAGTATTCCAGCCTTGAAGAGACCTTGTCACTACATCGTTTCTGTCTATGTAAATAAGAATGAAGTGAATATATGTGTTGTCAATGATAAAAACCATCTATTGCCTTAAAGCAACAGCCTTGGTTGTATAAGGAGGGCACTACAAGTTGGAAGACCTCTTAGAGGTCGTATATGCCTTATTTCCTCGTTCTGTATGTGAGAAGAACTGAAACCCCATGGGATAAGGTTAGCAACTGTATTATTCATATATGGACTCTTTAAATCATATATTCTGAGTAAGGGCTCATACATTGTCTAGATAGGTCACAGGTTACATTGGGAGAAACACTGGTCCACTGTAGCCATCCTTGTAGAGGCCATTCATTTCCTATGTGTTTGTTTTTAGTCTTGTTAGCGTTCATTCCACTTTGCTTCAGCATCTCACTTCATTCTTTGGGAACTCCTCCTTCCCGATGTGTGTGTTCTTGATGAGACTTTACCTTAGCTTATTCTGCCTTCCCTCAGGTAAACAGTATTAGTTCTTGACACAGATAGAGACAACCAGCCTCTCCCTCCTGGGAAAGAAACTCCTGAGAAAAGCAACACACTTATAGGGAAGATTTAGACCTGACTTATTCTGGTAGAGTGTTCCTGGAGACACCGTCTTAGCTGCCAAACCTCCAAAAGTCTCGTAGGTGTCGCCTTGCAGTGTCTGATTTTCTGTGTTCTGCTACAAAATATGAGCTGCTAGATAAACTTTCACTAACATCCATTTTTGACTCGATTGCAGTGATCTCTTTTGCTTGCAACGAACTAACCAACCAACCAAACAAAAAAACAACTCTCACTGAAATATTTGTGCATATAAAATGGGGACTCAAAGATAGGATCATATTTTGTCATAAAATTTAGAGAGTAAAACTTAAAATGAATCCAGTAAATATTATTTGCTTGGTTTTAAGATCTTTATTAAACAATCTCATGTTTATTCCCAACTTCTCTCAAGATGCTCAAGGGGATCCGTGTTTCAATCTCTTTAAGAAACCCTCTGTGTAAAGGAATACTTTGTCCTGTTGATCCTTTTGAGGCACGAGCCAATGGCTATCAAACCAGACCTTTGGCTTTCTCTTCAGGGCACACTATCCTAACAGGGTACAATTTCCTAGTTTCAGCATCTTTTGCAACCCAGATAGGCTGAGAATTTCCTGAATCATTAGGACCCAGTTTCTTGTTAAAAGTTCTTTTTTGGGGTGGCTGGGTGGCTCCTTCAGTTGAGCATTTGACTCTGGATTTCAGCTCAGATCATGATCTCAGGGTGGCTAGAACAAGTCCTGCATTGGTCTATGTGCTGAGTGTGGAACCTCCTTGGGATTCTCTCTCCCCCCTCTCCCTCTGTCCTTCTCTCCCATGCTCAAGCTCTCTCTCTCTCTCTCTCTCTCTCCTTCTGCCCCTCTTCTGTCCTCACTCTCCAAAAAAAAAAAAAAAAAAAAAAAGTTATTCTCAGTTTATCTCTTGTTTATCTCTTTCCTTTTGTATTTTACCATCAGCAACAACAAAAGAAATCTAGCCACACCTGCATCACATTGCTTGGAATTTTCAGCTAAATACCCAACTTCATTGCTTTCCAGTCTGTTTTCCATTTAATTGCAGGACAGAATTTAGCCAGGCTTCCTGTCACTGTATAACAATGATGCCGTTTCTTCCAGTCCTCAACATCCTATTCCTCATTTCCTGCTAAGCCCTCAGCAGTGCTGCTTTTAGCATTCATATTTCTACCAACATTCTGTTTATGACCATATGTGTATTCTCTAAGATAATACAAACTTTCTTTCTCATTCTCTGAACTTCCTTCTGAGTGCTTGCCAGCAGAGCCTATTATGCTTATATTTCTATCAACAGTCTGTTGAATGCAATCCGCTTTTTCCATCTTGCACCTTAAAATTCTTTCAGTGTCTACTTATTACCCAGTTCCAAAGCCACTTCCACGTTGTTAGGTATTTGTTACAATAGCACCTCATTCTTAAGTACCAGAATCTGTATTAGTTTTCTGTGGCTGCTATAACAAGTTACCACAACCTTGATGGCTTAAAACAAAAGAAATGTATTGTCTGATACATTCTGACTTCTGGAAGACAGAAGTCTGCAGTCAGAATAACTGGGCTGATAAATGGCTGCCAGTAGTGTTGGACTCTACACTCTAAAGGGGAATCTGTTTCTTGCCTTAGCAGCTTTTGGTAGCAGCTGGCCTTGGGGCTTGTGGCCATATTCTCCTTTACTCCTATGTCAAATCTCTCTCTTTTTTAAAAATTCATTTTGAGAGTATTTGTATAAGTAGAGAAGGGGGAGAGAGAGAGAGAGAGAGAGAGAGAGAGAGAGAGAACACTCTAAGCAGCACAGAGCCTAATGCGGGGCTTGAACTCACAAACTGTGAGATGATTTGATCCAAGTGAAATCAAGAGTCAGATGTTTAACCAACTGAGCCATGCAGGTGTTCCTGCCTTTGTCTTATAAGGATAGATACAAGTAATTGGATTTAAGGCCCACCTACATTATCCAGAATAATCTCTCATTTCAAGATCCTTAATTTAGTTACATCTGCAAAGCCCTTTTTTGTAATATAAGGTAACATTTAGAGAGTCCATGCATTAGAATATGGACATTTTGAGGGGAGGAGCAGTTATTCAAGCTTACCACCTACTTGTCCAACCCTGGTTCTGCCTATTCCATCCAATTCCATACAAAGTTATTTCCATAACTAGCCCTTGTGTGATGTGTTGAACCTCTAAAATTCAGTTGACAGAAAGAATTTCATGTAGGGGAATGACATTTAAACTATAAATTTTGTTAAGATGTTTTATTTACTCAGAGTAACTTAATATGGAACTAAATGGTTATTATACATACATGTGCACAAGTGTGCGCGCCCCCCCACACACACACACAGGCCTGCCTCAATTAGCATACTGTAAATCCTCCTCACTCTTTTTTTTTTAAGTTTATTTATTTATTTTGAGAGGGATAGTAGGGAGGCGCAGAGAGAGACGGAGACAGAGGATCCAAAGCAAAGTCTGTGCTGTCAGCACAGAGGCTGACACAGGGCTCAAACTCATGAATGGCAAACTCATGACCTGAGCTGAAATCAGACGCTTAACTGACTGAGCCACCCACTTGCCCCAATCCTCCTCACTCTTAAAATTTTAAATTTCACAAAAATCATTTCAGGACATGCAGTAACTTATAGTAACATTTGCAGGAGTTCTTTAACATAGTTTTTGTTTGAAGATGACAGTATGTTATTAAATTGGAGATTGATAGAACCAATCTGTGCAATGGAAATTACAAAGAATTTTACCATTCTGCACAAACATTATCATATTCAAAGACAATAAAGGATAAAAGGATGAATTTGAATATCTTCCCATTTTCTTTCTAGGTAATTGATGTGAATTCCAAACTGACTTCAGTTGCTGAGTTGTTCTTCTTTAATCCAAGGTTGTCTTTGTTTCTTCCATTACACAGTCTGAACATTTGGTGCATTTCTTGCCCCACACTTTTCAACATGAGGTGTATTTGTTTCCTATTGCTATGTCAAATTACCAAAACGTAGTGGCTTAAAACAACACAAAGTCATTTCCTTAAGAGTCTGAAGGTCAGAAATCTAAAATGGGTTAACAAGGCTGTTCCTGCTCTGGAGACTCAAGGGGAGGATCCATTTCTTGTCTTTTCTGGTTCACAGAGGCTGCCTGCACCCCTTGGCTAGGACCCCACCCTTCTCCCAGCTGCATGACATCACCTAATCTCTCTCTCGACTACTCTCATCACATTGATTTTTGTGATTTTTCTGACTTTGATTTTCCTGTCTCAGTCTCTGGTTCTATCAGACCCATGCAGATAATCCAAGATAATTTCCATATCTCAAGATCCTGAACTTTAAGAAAAATAAATAAAGATTTTGTTTATTTTTGAGAGAGAGAGAGAGCGAGAGAGTGCACAAGTGGGGGAGGGGTGGAGAGAAAAGGGGACAGAGGATCAGAGATGGGCTCTGCACTGACAGCAGCAAGCCCGATGTGGGGCTTGAAATCACTGGGAGGGCATGACCTGCGCCAAAGTAGGACACTCAAATGACTGAGCCGCCTCAAGGTCTCTAACTTAATCATATCTGAAAAGCTCCTTTTACCAAGTAAAGTAATATAGACCTAGGATGTAGGGATTAAGATGTGGACATTTTGGGAAGGCCGCTAGCCAGCATACCACATTAGGGCCTGGCAAATTTTAAAATCTGCGTCTTTATTACTCGCAGAAAATTACTGTGTGCTAACACAAATGGTCAAAATTGCATTTAAATACGTGGGAGGTATATTTTAAATTTAATAGAGTGTGAAGAACAACTTTCAAATGGAATCTGAGACAAAGATGGAGTCCTTCATTGAGCAGAAACACAGATTCCATGATACTCCTCATGTAATATAATTAAACATCCACTTTTTATTTATTTAAAAATTTTTTAAAAAGGTTTATTTATTTTTGAGAGACAGAGAAAGAGAGAGAGAGAGCAGGGGAGGGGCAGAAAGAGAAGGAGACGCAGAATCCGAAGCAGGCTCCAGGCTCTGAGCTGTCAGCACAGCCCGGGGCCCGGGGCTATTACACCCTATGACCTCAAACCCAAGAAGAGTGAGATGGTGACCTGAGCCAAAGTCAAACACTTAACTGAGCCACCCAGGGGCCCCTTAACATCTACTTTAACGGCAAGAAGTTTCTGACTTGTTTTTCACCACTACATGGTCAATATTGTGTGGGGTATCCATAGCATTATGGTGAGAAGCACATGAAGGAAAATGAGGGCAGTATTGAGAGCAAAGGGGCTTTCTGCCTTGGCTAAGGTAAGGAGAAATGGGCAATGAACATAAAAGAACAGGATCAGGGGAAGTGATCCATTGATGGTCTTCAACTAGAGGGGAGAAGACAGTCCATTTAATTAGAGGTGAGATGGAGTAATGTGGAGAATTTCAAAGACAAGGATTCATAGTGTGCCATTCCTTTAGCAAGCTACTGACATTGGTCAACTCACTTTACCTCTCTGGACCCTAATGAGCTCAGCTTGTTGACCTCTAGAATCTTCATCAGTATAATCCTGAAGCATTAACTTTGACATGTACTGATGTTGCCTCTCGAGCTTAATCTTTTACACTAATGGAAATATTAGTCGGAAGTACTGGGGAAAGAATGCATTTTAACAACTAACAGGATTGCTGCTTCTGAGGAAGTGGTAGAGAAGTATTTATCAAAGGCATCTTGCTTATAGCAATAAGAAATGTCAGCAGAGGAAAGAAAGTGAATTTAACAGTTAAGTACTTTGTAATCTGAGGCTGAAAGATGCTGCCTGAGTGGAGACTATTCATATTAGGGGAAAATTCTCCTTCTTTAAATCCCGTCAGACAACATTACATGTTAGACACAGATTTTTACTGCTTACATGACTATATTTAATGGAAAATACCCAATTACTGAAAACGTGGAATGATTTGGGGCTCACTGAGACGTGTTCTTTGGTGACTATAAGAAATAAAAAACCAATGCCTTAAACTGTGGCTAAAAATCACTTCATTATTCTCAAGGCTCTGGAGTATCCTTGCACAGGATTTTATGTAAGCATTTCATTCATTCATTCATGAATATAATCAACGAGCAGAATATTCACAGAATAAATATATGCTATTGGTTACATTATTAAAAAGTTACAAAGATGAATTAGATGCCATGTATGTCAGGGACTTAGAATCTGTGTGGGAGAAATAAGACCGGGCCACAACTAATGAGAAAACAAGGTCTCAGGTTCTATTTGCAACTCAAACCATGTAGAAGGATAAATTAAATCAGTGATCTCTGTAGTTAACTACCAGAATTTGAATCCTAATTCTACACAACTTACCAGCAGTATTACCCTGGGTAAGTTATTTAGACTCTCTCTATGCCCAGGACTCTTGTGAGCATTAAATAAATTATGTGTAAAATACTTAAAATAATACCTGTCCCAAACTAGTGTATGGTCTTAGAATAATAGTTACCTTTGGGGAGACAGGGGTAAGGGATAGTGCTAGGAAAAGAACAAAAGGGGATTTCTGATATCCTGGTAATATTGCTTCTAGGTCTGGTTAGTGGTTACAAAGGTATGTTTCCTAGGTGACAATTCAGCAAGCCATATACTTACTATATTTTTAAATTTTCTGAAAGTATATTTTTTTCAATAAAATGTAAAATACAGTGCTTCAATCCTAGTATGCTCAAAACAAATATCAATTGTGCTCAAATCACAAATCTTAGAAACTCCAAAGTGGGAGCATCATTTCTGTCAGGAATGGGTGGCATGATTTCAGGGGACAGGACATTTGAACTAGAACCTCAAAATGAGTTAGGTTATAGACATACATAAATAAGTTAAGAACTTCCATTAAAAACACACAAACAGGGGCGCCTGGGTGGCTCAGTCGGTTGAGCGTCCGACTTCGGCTCAGGTCATGATCTCGCGGTTCGTGAGTTCGAGCCCCGCGTCGGGCTCTGGGCTGATGGCTCAGAGCCAGGAGCCTGCTTCCGATTCTGTGTCTCCCTCTCTCTCTGCCCCTCCCCCGTTCATGCTCTGTCTCTCTCTGTCCCAAAAATAAATAAATGTTAAACACACACACACACACACCAGAACATACCATGTATTCAAGAAGGCATAATGATTCAGGGTGTGCACTTATCTCAGTTTGAATAATTGTTTATCCTTATGTAAACTACAACTCTTTGAAGCCACTTCCTCCTTCATGCAAGGCCCTACTTGGCAAGACTATTGTGAAAGCTACATGAAATAGCATATACAGTGACCTTGTCATAGAGATAAGTGCACTAGAAAAACTCAAGAAAAGTTGGGATGATGCTATGATGCAGTGACACCTGTCTGAGCTGAGAAATGTAGAGTTTGTATAGGGCAGCACCAAATGCCAGTTTGCCCTAAAGTATTTTAACTCATGTAGTCATATTGGTTTTAAAGACATGAGATTATCTATGAGAACCAATGCACTTTGTAGGTTTTGAAATGGCAACAAAAATTGAGATTATGTGCTCATTTTTTTAAAAAAATTATCTTATTTCTAATAATCATTAATATCTTTTAGGATTTATTCTTATTTTAATTGGTACTAAATTTCTGAACTTCATTTTAATTAAATAACGGTGGTAGTAATTACAAGGACTGCTAATTCTCCAGCTCCTATGAAATTTAAAATATTACCCCCAAAATCATGTGCAGATCTTGCTATAAAATTTTATTCAGTATCTCCAGCCGAGAATTAACTATTTGCTTTAAACAATGACAAAAGACTAATTGAAAAAATTGGAATCCAGTAAGGTTGAATTATCAAGACATATTTCACAAAAGAGCTTCTATTAGAATTGAATTATAGTAATCAGAAATACCAGACCTGTTATTCTGTATTTGTGTAGAAATCAACATAAGGAAGACTTAATTTAAAAATTTTTTTTTATGTTTATTTATTTTTGAGCGAAAGAGAGCGTGAGCAAGAGAGGGGCAGAGAGAGAGGGAGACACAGAATCCAAAGCAGACTCCAGGCTCTAAGCTGTCAGCACAGAGCCCAATGTGGGGCTCGAACCCACGAATGTTGAGATCATTAGCTGAGCTGAAGTCGGCTGCCCAACAGAGTGAGCCACCCAGGCACCCCAGGAAGGCTTAGTTAGTCTATTTGCTCATCCGTTTAACCAGTACTATTTGGCGAATAGCTGCCCATTATTTGTGACTCCTCAAGCACTACTGGTAACATGTATAGATTATGGATACTTACACAAATTCCTCCAGGCAATAACTGCTCCCTGGAGGCATGCTTATGTTCTTGTCATTTTGAGATCTCACATCCTCAGGGAGTTACCTCTACTTGGAGTGCCTTTTCTACCTTTCCACTGAACCTCCTCCCTGAAGGTCTCCTTTCCCTGATATTCAAACACCCCCACTGCTCCCCCCACCACACACACATATGCTTCCCTGTACTTCTACACAGAGTGTACATGCTTCTCTTTCTACTTTTGCTTAACCATAACTCCAGGAATCCAGATCCATTGTCCACTCTTTTTCCTTCCTGCCCCAATGCCAGGAGGCTGATTCCAAGTGTTCTCCCTACTTTCACCATGCTTAGCTAATGGCATCTACTTGGGCTAAGTCTATGGGAAGTACTGGAATAAATCACGAGATGGGAAAAGAGAAGTTGTTCTTTTCTGTTTTTTATTTGCTTAAGCATAGATGTGCCCATCCATGACTCCTTTCCAATCAATCTTTCCTTGATGGCTCCAGTTCACACTGGGCTCCAGTGACTCTATTTCCTCTTCTATTCCTACTGTTGTTCATTTCTGGGTGCCTTAACTCCCCTTAATCCCACTCACATATGTGTATGTGTATGTAGTCTCTCTGGATATGATTTCTTGGGCTGGATTCAGTTTCCTGCTGGATGGCCTGAATATTACAGTATGTAACTGTTAATAAATTTTTAAATCAAATTATAATCTGTTTAAATACTTTTTTTCTACACAGAGATCTCCTGAGAGTCAAGGATTTTTATTTCTCTTTGTAGAGAACCGTGCCTAGCATTGTTAAATAGTTAAATATTTAATAGTTAAATATTTTTTAAAATAAGCACATAAATACTATTTATAGATCTACATGTATATTTTTCTTTTTTAAAAATTTTTTTAACATTTATTTATTTTTGAGAAAGAGAGCATGAATGGGGGAGGGTCAGAGAGAGAAGGAGACACAGAATCCGAAACAGGCTCCAGGCTCTGAGCTGTCAGCACAGAGCCAGATGCGGGGCTCAAACTCATGAGCCGCGAGATCCTGACCTGAGCCGAAGTCGGATGCTCAACCGACTGAGCCACCCAGGCACCCCTCTACATGTTTATTTTGCAACAAATATTACATAACACTTAAAAAGCTGAAAGTGTACTACATTATGTAAGTAGGAAATGATAAATGCTAGGTGAGTCAGTGTTCTAAGTATTAAGAAAAAGAAATGGAATTGTCATGAAATACTTTAGAAGGTCTTTTAAATTAAAAAAAATTGGCAACAATAGGAGCGGAAGATAGCGGCGTAGGAGGACGCTGGGCTCACCGCATCCTGCTGATCAATTAGATTCCACCCACACCTGCCTAAATAACCCAGAAAACCACCAGAAGACTAGCAGAATGGATTCTCTGCAGCCAACCATAGACAAGAGGCCCACAGAAGAGGGTAGGAAGGGCGGAGAGGCGGTGCACGCTACATGGACTGGCGGGTGGGAGCTGGGGCAGAGGGGAAGGCCACTGGCAAAGCAGAGCAGAGCCCCCGAGTCTGGCTTGCAAAAGCAGAGGGCCAGATGGAGTGTGTTCCGACAGCAAGCGGGACTTAACATCTGGAAGGTTATAAGCTAACAGCTCTGCTCGGAGAACAGGAGGGCTGGAGGACAACGGGAGGGAGAGTTGTTGAGCCCCGGATGACAGAGCTCAGCTTGGTGGGAAACAAAGGCGCTCGCCAGTGCCATCTCCCTCGCCCATCCCCCAGCCAAAATCCCAAAGGAAACCAGTTCCTGCCAGGGAACTTGTTTGCACCGCTCAAATACCCAAGGCTGTGCTTTTGTGGATCCATCCCTCTGGCGGGTCTGACTCCCTCCCGGTGCCGCAGGGCCCCTCCCGAAGCGGATCTCAAAGGAAAAGCGAGCTGAACCTACCCCTCCCACTCCTGTGCACCTTGCTGATCCACCCCAGCTAATATGCCAGATCCCTAGCATCACAAGCCTGGCAGTGTGCAAGTAGCCCAGATGGGCCATGCCACCCCACAGTGAATCCCGCCCCTAGGAGAAGGGAAGAGAAGGCACACACCAGTCTGACTGGTGGGCAGACTGGGGCAGACATCATCTGAGTGCGGCCCTGCCCACCAAACCAAGTTATTCAAGACAGCACAGGGGAAATGCCCTGCAGTTCCCCACCACTCTAGGGACTATCCAAAATGACAAAACGGGAGAATTCCCCTCAAAAAAACCTCCAGGAAATAGAGACAGCTAACGAACTGATCAAAAACGATTTAAACAATATAACAGAAAGTGAATTTAGAATAAGAGTCATAATAAATTGCTGGGCTTGAAAAAAGTATAAAGGACAGCAGAGAATCTTTTGCTACAGAGATCAAGGGACAAAGGAACAGCCAGGAGGAGCTAAAAAATGCTATTAATGAGCTGCAAAATAAAATGGAGACAACCACAGCTCGGATTGAAGAGGCAGGGGAGAGAATAGGTGAACTAGGAAGATAAAATTATGGAAAAAGAAGAAGCTGAGAAAAAGATAAAAAAATCCAGGAGTATGAGGTGAAAATTAGAGAACTAAGTGATGCACTAAATAGAAATGATCTACGCTTAATTGGTATTCCAGAGGAGGAAGAGAGAGGGAAAGGAGCTGAAGGTGTACTTGAAAAAATAATAGCTGAGAACTTCCCTGATCTGGGGAAGGAAAAAGGCATTGAAATCCAAGAGGCACAGAGAACTACCTTCAGACGTAACTTGAATCGATCTTCTGCACGACATATCATAGTGAAAGTGGCAAAATACAAGGATAAAGAGAAAATTCTGAAAGCAGCTAGGGATAATCGTGCTCTAACATATAAAGGGAGACCTATAAGACTCATGACCGATCTCTCTCCTGAAACTTGGCAGGCCAGAAAGGAATGGCAGGAAATCTTCAATATGATGAACAGAAAAAATATGCAGCCAAGAATCCTCTATCCAGCAAGTCTGTCATTTAGAATAGAAGGAGAGATTAAGGTCTTCCCAAACAAACAAAAACTGAAGGAATTCATCACCACTAAACCAGCCCTATAAGAGATCCTAAGGGGGATCCTGTGAGACAAAGTACCAGAGACATTGCTACAATCGTGAAACCAACAGACATCACAATGACTCTAAACCCATATCTTTCAATAATAACAACTTAAATGGACTAAATGTGCCAACCAAAAGACATAGGGTATCAGAATGGATAAAAAAAAAACAAGACCCATCTCTTTGCTGTCTGCAAGAGACTCATTTTAGACCTGAGGACACTTTCAGATAGAAAGGGGATGGAGAACTATGTATCATGCTACTGGAAGTCAAAAGAAAGCTGGAGTAGCCATACTTATTTCAGACAAACTAGACTTTAAATTAATGGCTGTAACAAGAGATGAAGAAGGGCATTATATAATAATTACAGGGTCTATCCATCAAGAAGAACTAACAATTATCAATGTCTATGCACCGAATACAGAAGCCCCCAAATATATAAAACAATTACTCACAAACATAAGCAACCTCATTGACAAGAATGTGGTAATTGCAGGGGACTTTAATACCCCACTTACAAGAATGGATAGAACATCTAGACACATGGTCAATAAAGAAACAAGGGCCCTGAATGATACACTGGATCAGATGGACTTGACAGATATATTTAGAACTCTGCATTCCAAAGCAACAGAATATACTTTCTTCTCGAGTGCACATGGAACATTCTCCAAGATAGATCACATACTGGGTCACAAAACAGCCCTTCATAAGTATACAAGAATTGAGATCATGCCGTGCATACTTTTGGACCACAATGCTATGAAGCTTGAAATCAACCACAGGAAAAAGTCTGGAAACCCTCCAAAAGCATGGAGGTTAAAGAACACCCTACTAACGAATGAGTGGGTCAACCAGGCAATTAGAGAAGAAATTAAAAAATATATGGAAACAAACGAAAATGAAAATACAACAATCCAAACGCTTTGAGACGCAGCACAGGCAGTCCTGAGAGGAAAATACATTGCAATCCAGGCCTATCTCAAGAAACAAGAAAAATCCCAAATATGAAATCTAACAGCACACCTAAAGGAAATAGAAGCAGGGCAGCAAAAACACCCCAAACCCAGCAGAAGAAGAGAAATAATAAAGATCAGAGCAGAAATAAACAATATAGAATCTAAAAAAACTGTAGAGCAGATCAACGAAACCAAGAGTTGGTTTTTTGAAAAAATAAACAAAATTGACAAACCTCTAGCCAGGCTTCTCAAAAAGAAAAGGGAGATGACCCAAATAGATAAAATCATGAATGAAAATGGAATTATTACAACCAATCCCTCAGAGATACAAACAATTATCAGGGAATACTATGAAAAATTATATGCCAACAAACTGGACAACCTGGAAGAAATGGACAAATTCCTGAACACCCACACTCTTCCGAAACTCAATCAGGAGGAAATAGAAAGCTTGAACAGACCCATAACCAGTGAAGAAATTGAATCGGTTACCAAAAATCTCCCAACAAATAAGAGTCCAGGACCAGATGGCTTCTCAGGGGAGTTCTACCAGACGTTTAAAGCAGAGATAATACTTATCCTTCTCAAGCTATTCCAAGAAATAGAAAGGGAAGGAAAACTTCCAGACTCATTCTATGAAGCCAGTATTACTTTGATTCCTAAACCAGACAGAGACCTAGTAAAAAAAGAGAACTACAGGGGCGCCTGGGTGGTGCAGTCGGTTGAGCGTCCGACTTCAGCCAGGTCACGATCTCGCAGTCCGTGAGTTCGAGCCCCGCGTCAGGCTCTGGGCTGATGGCTCAGAGCCTGGAGCCTGTTTCTGATTCTGTGTCTCCCTCTCTCTCTGCCCCTCCCCCGTTCATGCTCTGTCTCTCTCTGTCCCAAAAATAAATAAACGTTGAAAAAAAAAAAAAGAGAGAACTACAGGCCAATATCCCTGATGAATATGGATGCAAAAATTCTCAATAAGATACTAGCAAATCGAATTCAACAGCTTATAAAAAGAATTATTCACCATGATCAAGTGGGATCCATTTCTGGGATGCAGGGCTGGTTCAACATTCGCAAATCAATCAACGTGATACATCACACTAATAAAAGATAAGAACCATATGATCCTGTCAATCGATGCAGAAAAAGTATTTGACAAAATTCAGCATCCTTTCTTAATAAAAATCCTCGAGAAAGTTGGGGTAGAAGGAACATACTTAAACATCATAAAAGCCATTTATGAAAAGCCCACAGCTATTATCATCCTCAATGGGGAAAAACTGAGAGCTTTTTCCCTGAGATCAGGAACATGACAGGGATGTCCACTCTCACCGCTGTTGTTTAACATAGTGTTGTAAGTGCTAGCATCAGCAATCAGACAACAAAAGGAAATCAAAGGCATCAAAATTGGCAAAGATGAAGTCAAGCTTTCACTTTTTGCAGATGACATGATATTACACATGGAAAATCCGGTAGACTCCACCAAAAGTCTGCTAGAACTGATACAGGAATTCAGCAAAGTCGCAGGATACAAAATCAATGTACAGAAATCAGTTGCATTCTTATACACTAACAATGAAGCAACAGAAAGACAAATAAAGAAACTGATCCCACTCACAATTGTACCAAGAAGCATAAAATACCTAGGGATAAATCTAACCAAAGATGTACAAGATCTGTATGCTGAAAACTATAGAAAGCTTATGAAGGAAATTGAAGACGATATAAAGAAATGGAAAAACATTCCATGCTCATGGGTTGGAAGAATAAATATTGTCAAAATGTCAATACTACCCCAAGCTATCTACACATTCAATGCAATCCCAATCAAAATTACACCAGAATTCTTCTCAAAGCTAGAACAAGCAATCCTAAAATTCATATGGAACCACAAAAGGCCCCGAATAGCCAAAGTAATTTTGAAGAAGAAGACCAAAGCAGGAGGCATCACAATCCCAGACTTTAGCCTCTACTACAAAGCTGTCATCATCAAGACAGCATGGTATTGGCACAAAAACAGACACATAGACCAATGGAATAGAATAGAAACCCCAGAACTAGACCCACAAAAGTATGGCCAACTCATCTTTGACAAAGCAGGAAAGAATATCCAATGGACAAAAGACAGTCTCTTTAACAAATGGTGCTGGGAGAACTGGACAGCAACATGCAGAAGGATGAAACTAGACCACTTTCTCACACCATTCACAAAAATAAACTCAAAATGGATAAAGGACCTGAATGTGAGACAGGAAACGATCCAAACCCTAGAGGAGAAAGCAGGAAAAGATCTCTCTGACCTCAGCCGTAGCAATTTCTTACTTGACACATCCCCAAAGGCAAGGGAATGAAAAGCAAAACTGAACTATTGGGACCTCATGAAGATAAAAAGCTTCTGCACAGCAAAGGAAACAATCAAGAAAACTAAAAGGCAACCAACGGAATGAGAAAAGATATTTGCAAACGACATATCAGACAAAGGGCTAGTATCCAAAATCTATAAAGAGCTCACCAAACTCCACACCCGAAAAACAAATAACCCAGTGAAGAAATGGGCAGAAAACATGAATAGACACTTCTCTAAAGAAGACATCCGGATGGCCAACAGGCACATGAAAAGATGCTCAACGTCACTCCTCATCAGGGAAATACAAATCAAAACCACACTCAGATATCACTTCACGCCAGTCAGAGTGGCCAAAATGAAGAAATCAGGAGACTGTAGATGCTAGAGAGGATGTGGAGAAACGGGAACCCTCTTGCACTGTTGGTGGGAATGCAAACTGGTGCAGCCGCTCTGGAAAACAGTGTGGAGGTTCCTCAAAAAATTAAAAATAGACCTACCCTATGACCCAGCAGTAGCACTGCTAGGAATTAGAAGGTATTTTAGAAGTGTTGATAGTGGATCTTGAAGGGTAGGTTTAGCTATAATTGGTGGCTTTGAAAGAGGTTGAGGTTTGTTGCTTTAGGTTTTCCAGCATCTTTCACCCCTTTCCTCAGTAACAGCACACTTGGTCTTAGAAGTCCACATACTTTGCATGTGAGCCAACACCTACCCATCTCTGGCTTCAAAGATAGACATGCAACCAAATGCTGTTGAATCTTAACTCCATCTTCCTCAACCAGAGAAGTTGGTTCAGAAATAGTCACATGATCCCAACTGGAGAATTACATTCCCAGTTGTGCTCCTTAGGTTGTCTCAATCACATCCTTCTCGTTTCTCTCTTTTTGGAGAACCACTCCCATTGTACAGATTGTCCCTCCACTCTGAGATCTGAATAAAACACCAAAGCGTGGTGGAATGGGATCTAACTTTCTGAGAGCAATTGTCAACTAACCGAAAATTGGAAATAGGCAGGTTCCATTTGCTCTTTCTTGTTATGAGTCTCAGATACGGTTTTTCCATGTAGTCCTTCTTGGGAAATACCATGTGCCCAGTGAAAGTCCCATGTGCCCAGTGAATATGCTGACTGGGGCTACTTCAGCTGTGTCTCTGAAGAATAGGTAGTATATTAAAGCCCTATATTTCAATGTACCACATTTCTATTTACTTCATTGCTTTTTTCTTCTTTCCTTTACTGCCTTGGTTTGAACCTCTCAAAGAAAAGTGTTAGTACTTTAATTCTTGATTCAGTCTCTGTTTTCTGGGAAATTCAGTCTAAACCAGAGCCATATTTGACACATCTGTTGGAGCTTTCAGAAAGAACTTTTTCTACTCGTTTGTAGAAATCTGTAGAATGCAAACCTGGTGCTATTTTGCAAAGAGAGTTTGAGATTAAAGTTAACGGGAAAAACCCAGAGATAAAGAATAGTGACAGATCCCTGAGGATATTATTCAAGGACTTGGATAGAGCTTTGATTAATGGAAGCTTTATGACTGGATTTTTCAGTTATGTGAGCCAAGAAATGGCCATTTTTAATGTTTCGTATGAGTTAGGTTTTCTCTTTTGCAATAATCAAAAACTTCTATGTATTTAATTTTAAGAACAAAAGAAAAGTCCATCTAGTCCAGATAAAACTCATGTTATGATATTCTTTTTTTAATTCATTTACTTTTTTTTAATTTTGTTTTTTTGTGTGTTTATGATATTCTTATAACTCTGAGTTTAGAAACAGGGAGAGATCAGATTGAAAAGGCTGGCTGAAACCAGAAGTTGGATTGTGCTAGATATCAAGTTAAAACAAACAAACAAGGGGCGCCTGGGTGGCTCAGTCGGTTAAGCATCCAACTTCGGCTCAGGTCATGATCTCGCGGTTCATGAGTTCAAGCCCCGCATCGGGCTCTGTGCTGACAGCTCAGAGCCTGGAGCCTGTTTCGGATTCTGTGTCTCCCTCTCTCTCTTTGACCCTTCCCCATTCATGCTCTGTCTCTCTCTGTCTCAAAAATAAATAAACGACAACAAAAAAAAAGAAATCTTAAAAAAAAAATTCAACATGCTTTCTTTTAGAAAGTAAGGATACAAGGTAGGTATTTGACCAAATAGGGCAGATTTAAAAGTGATACTTTTAGGAGAAAGAAAACAGAAATCTGTATTAATTTTCTATTGCTGACATAACAAATGATCACAAATTCAGTGGCTTGAAATAAGAAAATTTTATTTATTATCTTACAGTTGTGGAAGTCAGAAGCTCAAAATGAGCCTCATGGGGCTAAGGTCAGAATATCCATTAAGGCTGTTTTCTTACGGAGGCTTTAGGTGAAAATCACTTCCTTGCTGTTCCAGTTTGTAGAGGATATCCACACTCCTTGGCTTCAGCCCCCTTTTATCTTCAAAGACTTCACTGTCTGGTCAAGTCTTTCTCATGTATAACCCTGAATACTCTGCCTCCTTCCTCCCTTTTTTAAAGGTTCCTTGGGATTACATTGAACCCACCCACATAATCTTGGATAATCTCCCTATTTTAAAAGCAGCTGATTAAAAACCTTAATTCCTTCTGCTACCATGATCACCATTTACCATGTAATGTAACATATTCACAAATTCCAGGAATTAGAGCTGGAACATCTTTGTAAGGCCATTATCCTACCTGCTAATGTTAAGGGGAAAAAAACAAAAACAAACAAAAAACAAAAACAAAAACAAAAAACCATTGAATATTGATTGTATTCTGCTTCATCCCAGTCCAGATTTATTTTCAGGGGAATAAAAAATAACCTGATTATGTTCCATCAAAATGGTTTTATCAGAAAAGAAGTCTGAGAGCATTAAAGAAAATTTTTTAACAGAGAGAACTAGTATTGTGTTAGCTCATCTATTTTGGAAGTTAATGTTAGAAAGGTAGCATATTTTATTATATATATAGTGTGATAATAGGTCTTAGAAGGTACTTAACTCTAAACACATCCGCAAAGTCCTTTTTACCATTAAAAGTAATATACTCATAGGTTTGGGGGATTGGGCATCATTAAGCAGCTATTATTCTGCCTATCACAGAATCTCTTATATATTATTTTTATTAGAATGATTGGGTCCTTTGTTTACAAATACCAAGGATATACTAAGAATTTTGGCAACATGCATCATAAGCCAAATTTTGGTTCACCCTGTATTGAAACTTAATGGAGCTAATATTCACTCAACATTTATTCAGTTCAAGATAGGACTAAGCAAAAGCAAAATACACAACAAAAAAAGAAAGAAAGAACAACAAAATGACAGATAGGAATTATTTTAATTATCCCCATTTTGTAGATAAGGAATTTAGATGAAAGTAGATGTTAGATGAGTTACCTATGTTGACTTCCATAGTAAGTGATACATTAAGAATTAGGGATTAAATTTGGTTAGACATTTAGTAATGTTTAAAGGGTACCCATAATTTAGAAGTCATGAGTTAAGTACAGTCAGCAGAGCTCAGGTAATCTCTAAATTAGGGAATAGCATTTTTCACGATACAGTTTTCATATATTCAAGTTCAATATCTGTTTGAACTATAGCAAAAATTTGCAATGTAAGTCAAAGGATTAAAAAAATGAAATTGACATATACTATAAGAATGCATTTCAGTAATTTTTACATTTATGAGACAAACATTGATCTTCTGAGATATTGAAGTATTTAACAATAGCTTTACCATTTTGAGGCTTCTGTTTGAAAAATCTAAAAATTAAAAATTACAATCTCCTTTTCTGTAGACACCATTACTAAAAACAAATGATTACAAATTTATCAAAGATCACTATACTAAATGATTTTGGAATCCTTGATAAGTCTTTTTAAATTTTTTTTTAATGTTGATTTTTGAGAGAGAGAGGGAGGGAGCGAGGGTTAGAGAGAGTAGGAGACACAGAATCCAAAGCAGGCTCCATGCTCTGAGCTGTCAGCACAGAGCCTATCATGGAGCTTGAACTCAGGAACTGTGAGATCATGACCTAAGCTGAAGTCAGACAATCAACCAACTGAGCCATCCAGGCACCCCTACAACCCTTGATAAGTCTTGGTAGGGATTTGAAAATTGGAATTTTGTTCAGTATCTGTTAAATATAGACATATTTATACTTTGGATGTACTTTTATTCCATGCAAAAGACTGAGAATTGCTTCAAAGATAGCATTCAAAGTATCACATTTTTCCCTGAGGATAGTCTTTTTAAAAAAATCTATCTTGCAATTACTATTTGCTGTGATCAGTCAATATTCAGTCTTTGAAAAAAGAACATTAGCTTGTTGAACCATAATTCAAAATAAGTCACAATTTAATCTTATTTTAAAAACACTCTAGTTAATTGTAATTAATGTTTGACAGTTTGAAAGACATCTGTTATATTAACATAATGATCTTCTTACACATGAAATGCTGCACATTAAAAACTCAACAGAGTTGAATTATGGGTATTTGGTAAATAAAAGAAAGTCTTCAATAAAAACATGTCGTTCTTTCCATTATTTGTTAAACAAATAGGTTTTTTTCTCTTGACAGAATAATTAATGAAGCATATATATTTCTTCGAAAGCGAAATGCATTTCCCACTGTTTTGTTATAAAGTTGGTTATTCTGGAGAGACTTTGGTCCTATATTTTACAGTTTGAAAGTCAGTGACATGCCCTATAACTTCATGTGTTTATTCATTGTCATTTGTGATTATTGGAGGTCACAGACTCTTAGATTATTCCATGCTATTGCAAACAATATTCTCAATAAATGAATGAATGAGCAAAGGCTTAACAAAAACATTTTGCCCCATAGCTAGTTCCTTCAATCAGTGGTTCTACACCTAGGGGATATTTAGCACTGTCTGGAAATATTTTTGATTGTTACACTGAGAGGGGGAAAGGAGGTGCCACAGGCCAGGGATGCTGCTAAGCATTCTATAGGAAAACACCTCTCCAATCGAATCCAAAAAGTCAATAGTGCCAAGGTTGAGAAATCCTTTCTTATATCAATAATAAAAATCAAAAAAGCAGATTTTAAAGCATCAATATACTGACACAGTAGGGAGTTAGTCTGGCACAGGAAACGTACAGAGGTAAAATTTATGAATGCAAGCAAATCTACCTGAGTCTGCCGCCTTTTCCACCCACAGATTTGTGATAATGGAAAGTTAGTTTTGAATGGAGCTTTGTGACTCACATTCTAAAGCAAAGGAACCTGGGACTAAATGTGTCAAGGCTTTATTTCATGATATGTTTGTGTTTCTTCCTCTTGAAATAAAATGAAAAATTGAAATAAAGATATGAATTTAGTGTATTAGAAAAATAAAAGGCTAACAGTAGCAGAATGATTTTAAACTGGGATGGTGTTAATACACAAACATGTTCATTTGCTACAATTGGGTAAAATGTTTTATTTAAGCTTCCTGCTGGTAAATGTGAAGAGGGAAGCTTGCTGAGTTGTGCGATTTTCAGTCCTTAAATTTAATACTAAATATAGATGCTCTTACATTACCTAAGCATTATCTAATACGAAGTTGGAAATGTAGAAGTCACTCGATAAATGTGCTGAATTATTTCAGTTTTCTGTGGGCAGTAAGCAAAATGGTTCAGTGAAAATTCTTTGTAAAACTACAAATTACTGTTAAGATCCACAGCCAAATATGCTACTTTTGTGTCCATGGCTCTGTCTTTCCAGAAATTTCCTTTTCCATCTGCTTGATGACCTCCTGTATACATACATGGTTGTATGTGTACATATGTAATTCAAAACCAATCTGATAGGTAAACATAACATCAGATTGTAAACTTGGCATCCAAGGCTAATAGCTAATAGTTACTTTATGCTCAGTACTATTCTAGGTATATTACACGTAGTGATTTGTAGAATTCTTATAAAAACTCTGTGACGTTAGTGTGAAATACCATTCCCATGTTACAGACGTGAAAAGTAGGAAACCTATCAGACCTAACCACACTCAAACAGTTGATACCTTGACCAGGCTTTAACCACTTGGTGTAACATGTTCCATCTTTTAAACAATGCCCACAAACCATTCCTCTGATAACCTCCAACATTGATAAATATGGGATGGTTCTATTGTTTGGAATACTCTGTAAATGCCATGTATTCCACTCCAGATCCTCCTCCAAGGATCAGCCGAGCAGTTCTACTTTACAGGAAAAGCATTGCCTATTCTCCTAGCTTGGGAGGAGCTCTTTTCTCTCTTCTTAATTAAATTTTGTGGTAAAGATAGTGAAAGTATCAGGTAACTTTTCTTGTATAAATATCAACCCCCAAATTTAATTGCTTAAAATAACAACTAAATATTAGCTTTTGGTTTTGTTGATTGGCAGTTTGAGCCAGGCTC
This sequence comes from Prionailurus bengalensis, assembly GCF_016509475.1. Taxonomy (NCBI): domain Eukaryota; kingdom Metazoa; phylum Chordata; class Mammalia; order Carnivora; family Felidae; genus Prionailurus; species Prionailurus bengalensis. Next base: position 36,800,045 of record NC_057352.1, read on the forward strand.
AGCTACGTAGTCTTTTGGTCTTGGCTGGGTTTACTCATACATCTGTGGCTCTGTTTTAGAGGATTGGCTGGCCATTTGTTGGGGTGATAGGGATAACTGGGCTATGGATCACTCATCACCCGGCAGGTTAGCCAATTAATTGATGGAGATTGGACAAGGTTTCAAGAGTGAGCTGATGGACTGGCTTAGAACTGGTACATCATTCATTTCTATTGCATCCTGTTTGTTAAAGCAAGATACAGGGACAGTGAGGATTCAAAGTGGTGGAAATAAACTCTACTTCTGATGGAAGGAGCCAACACTGTCACACTGAAAAGAGCCCTTTATACATAAGGGAATAACTGTACCTATAATTGTTACCCGTCTACCTGGCCCACCAAGATGTCACAGTCTCCTTGAAGTCAAGCATGTCATTTTGTACACAGGGCTTGGCATACAATAAAGATTTTTGTGTAGGCTTTGAATCAGTGAGTAGTTGTTTCCAGTTGTAGAGTTACCTTTTTATTCTTGGATGGAATGATTTAAAAGGGAATCTGACTCATGACTGATTCCCTGGCCTGATTGCAATGACGTTGGGCCTTATATCATTATTAGTGTGTTTTTAAGAATTAGTAGAATGATTTATCAGAAGGAACATATTTCAGAGCTAACTACCCACCAATGCAAGATGCACTTTAATTTTCTTTTGAAAGGTTTGTTTATATTTGCTTGGAGTACAAACTAGCAATGTCTATCAAAATTAGAATACACATACCTTTTGATCAATTCTACTTCTAATCCAAAAATGGAGCTAATCCAAAATATGGATAAAAATTTTTTATGAGTATGTTCATGGCATCATTGTTTATCATGCACTTCCTTTCAATTTGTGCTCTCTCGGAATTTCTGAAATCCATAAGTGGGTTTCACATAAAATATTTGTGAATAATTATTTCACATAAAATATTTTTTCAGATGGACATAAAACATGTACAAAAGCAGATGCCATAAAATAAAAGTTAGCACTAGATTTAAAACTAGAAAACTTGTTTTGTTTCCAGATGTATTATTATTTGTGTGACTTTAAATATTTAGTAAATATGAACCTCAGTTTCTTCATCCATACATGCCATGTGTCACTTGGCTATGTAGTAGTAGTAATAATAATAATAATAAAAATAATAAATGGAATAGTGCATTAAAGGTACCTAGCGTTGAGTACAGCACATAGCACCTGAAAGGTAATTAAACGTTACAGTACAATATGTTGAACACTAATGTTTAAAAATCACCTTAAATTTATAAGTATTAAATTTTTACTAAAATACATAAGAACATATTAAAGAGAATAAAAGACGTAATCATTTAAAAATCTTGAGTCTCATTCGGGACAGTCTTTCAAACAACAATACTGTATTACTTCCTTGAAGAGTAATGATGGAATTGGACCCTTAAATGTTTGTTCTCTCCAGGTCCCTCTCCTTAAAATTCTTTTTGATAGTTTTTGTGTAAATCTGTTACTTCTTTTCCTGTCACTTTCAACTTCTTAATCTCTTTTGGTGTGCTGATGTCTAGTAACTGACACTTGAAATTTGATACTGAAAGTATTTCCTGAACTAGACATCAAATGGCAATTGTCCTCATAATTGTGGCAAAATCAGAAGCTAAGTTCTGAGTGCATATCTAAGAGATACCCTTTTAGGAAAGTTGTGAAATCGTAGGAAACATACATATTGGACTCTGACCCTGATTGCTGGCACGGACTCCTGAAACCCTTGTAATCTCCTGGGTGATGGGAGTGTCTTTTGTTCTAATGAAACAGCCATGAGTGGGCTCCTGAATGGAGGCTATCACTGGAAGGTTTGAGCCGTGATTAGAAGCTTGGAATTTACAACCCTGAAACCTCCACTTCTGTAGAGAGGGGAGAGGGGCTGGGAATAAAGTTAATAACTGATTGTGCCTGGGGCAACTGGGTGGCTCAGTCAGTTAAGCGTCTGACTTCATGATCTCACAACTCCTGAGTTTGAGCCCTGAGTCGGGCTCTGTGCTGACAGCTCGGAGCCTGGAGCTTGCTTCAGATTCTGTGTCTCCCTCTCTCTCTCTGCCCCTTCCCACTTGCACTCTGTCTCGTGTGTGCTCGCCTTCTCTCTCTCTCAAAAATGAGTAAAACTTCAAAAAAAAACTTTTTAAAAATTGATCATGCCTTATATAAGGAAACTTCTCTAAAATCCCAATAATGTGGGTTTGGAGAGCTTCAGTGTAGGTGAACACATCCATGTGCCGGGAAGGTGACAAACCTCAACTACATAAGGACAGAAGCTTCTGTGCTTGAGACCCTCCCAGACCTTGCCTGTGCATCTCTTCATCTGGTTGTTTATCTGTATCCTTCTCTTATCCTTTAATAAACGGGTAAACGTAAGTGAGCATTTTCCTGAGTTCCAGTGAGTTCCAGCAAATTAAAACTGAAGTTGGCATTGTGGGTGTGTCCGATTTAGAGCTGATGGTTCAGAAGCACAGGTGACAACCTGAACTTGGGATTGGCATCTGAAGTGAGGAGCAGTCTTACTAGACTGAACCCTTGACCTGTGGGATCCGATTCTATCTCTAAGTAGGCAGTGTCAGAATTGAGTTAAATTGCAAGACACCCGGCTGGCGTTGCAGAAAATTGCTTGGTAGGGGACACCATCCTGCACAAACACACATTTGGGGTCAGAAGTGTTGTGAATATTATAGTAAAGTGATAGTAAGAAAGAAACACAGGTGGAAAACTGGGTGGTTTTCTAACTGAGAAAGAATAATCAACTTCAGCGTGTGCCCGCTGCAACATAGATTTTACAAATCCTGGCCTCTTTTTGCTTTCTCTCCAGTGTTCAGTTGTGCAAAAGGAATTGGACTTCTAATAAGCAAGATTTTCAGCGAGAGAATTTTTAACAGAAATGACAATGTTGCCTTTCACAAGGCACTTCGGAGTCTTGACATTTGTACCGTTGTAGAGCAGCGGGGAAAGAGCACGAGAGAATTTGAGAAATGTTAATATCCTGAAAGCAGTTTTCTTTCATGAAGGACATTTTTGCAGTCTTAATATAGTGGAAAATGGGTCCAGTTAGTATCTTAAATCCCTGCCTTACATGTTCCACATAGTAGTATTTCCCTGGTTAAATGAAGAAATTAGAAATAAAAATATATGTATAAAAGAGGCTATTGTAAGAAAGTTAAAAGACATTTTCTTACCCCTATCTAAAGTTAAGGAAATAAATTGTTCCCTTACTATAACTTTTTTCTTCAAATCGTCTGTACCATTCACTGCACTTCACGTTTATTTAGGCCCTGGTAAATGCCAATCATTATGTAGATATTTTTCTTACATGACCTTTTTTTTTAAATAATAAAAAAAACACATTATTTTAAAATAATCTTTTGAAGAGGATATGACAGTCTTGATGAAATTACTGAGACTCAGAATTTATAATGTTGTAGAGATCACAATGAGACCAGAATGAAAGAATTAAAGATACCTTCAGGTAAGAGATTTTTGAACCAATGTTGATCTTTATGAGGTACTTAGGAATCTTGACATTTATAACTTTGAAGAATGATACAGGGTTCAAGAATTGCTGTGAGCTGGCCTGGATTATCCTAAATTGTGGATAGAGGAGCAGGGTTTATTACCAATGTGATATTCATATTTCCACATTATTTTTCTTGGAAACACACCTCTCATATTTGAGAGGATACAGTTTGCTCTGTAGTTGAGACCCTTGGGAAGGAGGAGTAATAAAACTCACATACTTTTTACTTCTCACTTGATTACACTCCCCCAGGGGTCAGTGCCATTGCATAACCACTTTCATGTTTGCAAGGTGTTGTAATTTGCAGAAAGGATTGCACACTCTTTTAAAGCTTGCATGTCAGATCTTGTGGGTCTGTAGAGAGCCTCATGCTGAGAAGAAATGTGAGGGGTGAATGGAGTCAGTGGGAAACAGCACTGTAGAATAGAGATTTGGGAATAAAATGGTGGTAGGATTATATGTATACAACAAACGTGACTCTATAGCTGTTAGATCCTTTGTAGCCCATGAGCCTGTCTTTGTAGTAATATTGAATAAAAAGTGACTTGTGAACTGCTATGTACTATACAAACCTAAGAAATAATCATAATTATTGTTACTGTTTTTACTACACTCTTCTTATACATGGAAAGTGCTGAGTCCTGATGTCCTTGTATTAAATCTGTTAGGCCAAATATCTTCTTTTTCTAGCTCTGGTAGGATAAAGCAATAATAATAATTTAAAAAAGCTACACAAGCATCAATTTCTCTAAGAATCTTTGATAATATACAGCTTGATTTATACCTCTGTTTTAACACTTAAAAAGTCATAATACATATTTTGGAGGAGTCCTAAGACTCTTCCAAAAGAAGATGAATTTCTTAGGGAAGAAATTATGTCTTAATGACCTGTGGATATCACTTTATATATGATACATTTTAAAAAAAAAGTGAAGAAATTATTACAAGGAAAATTGAAAAGAAGAAAGGAAGGAATAAAGGAAGGAAGAGAGGAGGGAAGGAAGAAGGAAGGAAAGTTTCTGTTAGGAAAGCTGGAAGCAAGGAATGAACAACTTAAATTTTCTGTGCTTGTGAAGCTACATGTCTTGTAATATGAATAGACTTTGTACCACTGATAGGAGTTGAGGCCTGGGGTCAGAGGTGCAGAAATGACTTAAAAGCAATGTGTGGCAAGAAATGTTGCATACACTAATATCATATGCTTGACTGCTTATTTCATTATTAACTTTTACACCTGTCCTCAGGGACCAAATCGATGAGACACTTGATGTTACACTTTTGTAGTATCATCATTCTTTATTTGGAAGCAATGTTCACTTTCTCTTTGGTTAAGCTGATAAACAGCATCTTGTATAGAGTGGATATAGATGAATGTTGATAGTGGATAAGCATTCTGGCTGGACTTTTGTGGAGAAGATGGGAATGTGGAATCATGGTGTTTAAGGGCTCAAAAGATTGGTGATGTTGTCTAATGTAGGGATTGGAAAACCTCTGTATAAGGTCAGGTAATAAATATTTTGGGTTTTGCATGCCAGACTTTGTCACTACTACTCAATTCTGCTATCATAGCGTGAAAACAGCCATAGATAATAAATACATAAATAAATGTGGTCGTGTTCCGATAAAACTTTATTTACAAAAATGAGTGGCCAGCCCCATGATCATTATACGTAATAATATGACATCTTTATGTTGCTAGAATTAAACTACATCACAGTTAATCATCTAGCCTTTCTTTGAATTCTTTGAATGTCTCACTACTACTTAGTTCAAACTTTTCTAGATAGAGGTGTGTGTGTGTGTGTGTGTGTGTGTGTGTGTGCGCGCGTGCGTGTGGTGCTATTGATTTTAATGGTTTTTGTATTTGTGATTGTTAATATTCTTTCATTTGAGTCAAAATCTGGACTCTCATCATGCACTAGGTTAGACTGAGTCTGGAAAATTGTGATGGGGAAGCCAACTGTGTCCATCTGAGATATCTTCAATATTTTGAGATGGCTGTCATATTCTTTTATTTTAAATAAACTTTTAAATTTAGAACAGTTTCAGATTCATAGAATTATTGTGAAGATAATACAGATACATCCTATATACATCAGGCTAAGTTTCTCATACTATTCAAATTCAATTTCCCCATCTTATCTTAGTGTAGTGCTTTTATCAAAATTAATGAACTAGTATTGATAGATCATTATTAAGTTCATGTATTATTCAGATTTTCTCATTTTTTTCCCCAAGTGTCTTTTTTTCTGTTCCAGGACCCATTTAGGATGCCAGATTACATTCAGTAATCATGTTTTCTTAGCTTCTCTTTGCTGTGACAATTTCTGACAATCCTTGTTTATGATGACTCTGATAGTTTTGAGGACTGCTGGTCAGGCATTTTGCAGTATATCCTTTAATTAGGATTTGATGATACTTTTCTTACTTTGTAGAGTGTCCTTTAATTGGGATTTGGTTATTAAACTGGGTTTATAGATTTTGGAAGGAAGACCATAGAGGCAAAGTACCATTCTGGTCATACCACATCAAGAGTACTGTGCCAGTTAACTTTATGTGTCAACTTGACTAGGCTAAGGGCTGCCCACTTGGCTGGTGGAACATTACTTTGGGGTATATCTTTGAGGGTGTTTCCAGAAGACACTAGCAATTGAATCAGTAGACTGAGTAAAGAATATCATCCTCACCAGTGCAGATAAGCATCCAATCCATGAGTCCTGAGTATCACAAAAAGAGCAAGGAAGGGCAGATTTGCTCTCTTTGCTTGAGCTAGGACTTCCTTCTTCTCCTGCTCTTTGATGTTGGCACTCCTGGTTCTCAGGCCTTCAGACTCTGACTGCAACTTAGGTCATCAGCTTTCCTGGGGAGGTCTTCAGCCTTGGACTGAATTAGACCACTGGATTCCTTGCTTCTCTGTCTTGGAGACAGCAGTTTGTGGGATATGCTGGCCTCCATAATTGAATAAACTAATTTCTATAATCTATATCTGTCATCTTCTCTTGGCTCTGTTTCTCTGGAGAGTTTTGCCTAATACAGGTACATACTTTCAGCACTGAATGTATTCCAACTGATGTGAACACTGATCACTTAGCAATTAGTGTTTGTCAATTTCCTTTACTGAAAAGTAGTCCTTTTTTTTCTCCCTTTCCACACTGTACTCTTTGGAAGGCAGTTGTTATATGCAGTCAACACTTAAAAGGAGCATTATGCTCCACTTTCTTAAAAGTGAAAAGTCTACAGTGATTAGGACTCTTCTGCATAAGAGATTTGTCTATCTCCCTATTGTTTACTCAATCACTTATATCAGTATGGAATCATGGATATTTATTTCATACTTTGGGTCATAATCCATCACTGATTTTACTGTGTTGCTCCAACTGTTCCATCTTTGGCCATTGGGAGCTCTTTTGGTATGTTCCTACATTTCTTTGACATGCCTCATTTATTTTGTAAGCCTAGTGTGTATCACTTTCTTACTTTCTGGCACTGTAGCAGGCTCCAGGCTCATCTTACATGTTTCCTGTTCCAGTCTCTGAATCAGCTATTTTCCCAAAGAACTCTCATTCTTTTTGTTAGAGAATGATATTAAAAATGATATAAAAAAATTAAAAAATTCTGGATATTAGCTGTGCTTATTGCTTGTGAGGTGTTGTTACTTCCAGGACCTCTCAACTGTCAAAGCAAGGAGTTGTGTGTATGTATATTAACCCATGCACATACACATATCTATGAATATTTATGTATCTAACTTTAGTTAAACTAATGAGTTCATCCTGATGTCTCTGACGCTAATCCTTTACTACATGGATCATTCTTACCTTTCCTTGCTTATTTGTTTTTTTTTAAGTTTGTTTATAGAATGGGTAAGGCAGAAAGAGAGGGAGAGAGAGAGAACCCCAAGTAGTTGGTCCAGTGTCAGCACAGAGCTGGATGTGGGGCTTGAACTCACAAACCATGAGATCGTGACTTGAGCCAAAACCAAGAGTCAGGCACTTAACTAAATGAGCCACCCAGGTGCCCCTTTTCTTTGCTTACTTGTAATCTCTCTCTCCAACAGGGAGAAAGGTGGCTCTAACCATCTGCCGTCCATTTAATTGGTCAATCCAATATTGTGTACAGTGGTTATTAGAATTGTTAACCCATATGTCTGTGGGAAATAACTTTATCAAGTAGAATACAGTATGTGTGTATAGTTACTTTTGCCTTTAGTCTTAAAGAATCCATTAATTTCCAAAGTGACTTGTGTCAGCATCTTTTCCCACCATCCCTTTCAATAATTTTTTTTCATGTTATATATTCCATCCTGGGGTTGCCCAGCCTCCTAAATAATACTTTTTAAATCTCTATAGTTTTGTGTTTTTCGGAATGTCATATAATTTGGAATCATACAGTATGTAACTTTTTTTTAGACTGGTTTATTTCATTTAGCAATATGCATTTAAGATTGGCCCATGACTGTAGAAAACTTTTTTACCCATGGAGAATTATAGAGGAGGCTCTGGTCATATTCATAATGATTATTCTTTACCTCCTCTTGCCAGAGCTTTGTGGGGGTCCCTGTTGGGTCTTCACCATGAGAACCTGGTGGGGTTTCTGGAAGTAAAACCTGTCAAAGTATGGGGACCTTCCTAAGACTAGTTTACCCTCAGTCTCTAACAGTTCATCAAATACCATTTAAATGTTCCTACCCATTTATGGCTCCCATAACTTCTCTTCTAGGTAAGCAGATGTTGGATTGATTCTCTGGTTTTCCTATATCTCCAAACTTCAGAGTGATATAATTTATTTTGAAAACTCTACTAACAAATGGCCCCAAATAAGATCAACAGTTTACAGTTGGTATGATTTTTTTTCTTATTGCAAGGATGAGAGTGATGACTTGGAAGCAATGTTGGTGGTGAACCTGGAAGTCTGTCATATCCAGGTTTTGGAGGGTTTGTGTTTCCTTCGTTGTGTTCAATGGCAGTTATTTCACACATTTTTTATTATTCAGGATTTTCAGGTTTGGGAACATTTGTATGGTGGTCGAGAACACAGTCATTCTCTTAATTTGGGATGAAGTCAACTAGCATATAAGATTCCGAGCATAGTGTCAGCAATACGTAGAATGCCCACCTCCTTTATTAATATTACTTGAAATAGATTTTTAGATGGCTTTACATTTTTTATCCATTTTCTTCAGTATTGATACAGTTGTGAAAATGTAGTAGAAACACGATAGATGCGGTTTCTGGCTCATTTTGTATAGCATCCCATGAAAAAATACAGTAAAAAACCACACAAAAGTATATAGCATGTGTGTAGAAAAATGATGAATTATCTCATTAGGTTTTTTATAGGATTAAAGTAGAATTGGTGATTTTTACGGTTTTTGTGAGGAAATTAAAGTTTTTTTCCAATAATGCATGGGCAGCTTTACAGTATACAATTTTATTTTATTTTATTTTTTTTTAATTTTTTTTTCAACGTTTATTTATTTTTGGGACAGAGAGAGACAGAGCATGAACGGGGGAGGGGCAGAGAGAGAGGGAGACACAGAACCTGAAACAGGCTCCAGGCTCTGAGCCATCAGCCCAGAGCCCGACGCGGGGCTCCAACTCACGGACTGCGAGATCCTGACCTGGCTGAAGTCGGACGCTTAACCGACTGCGCCACCCAGGTGCCCCTACAGTATACAATTTTAAATGCTAACTCCCTAACCTGTAAAATATGTCATCGCTAAATTAGCGAAAACACAACTTGAACCTACTTTACAGGACGGTTGGAGAATTTGATATATTTTTTTGACAAAAGCTAGCAAAATGTCTTATAAATGGTGAGAGAAAGCCAAGTTCCATCCTTATTTTATTGGCAGGAAATCTGAAGTTCTGAGGAGTTACTGCTGTTCCTAAAGTCATGCAGTTAGTAACAACTAACACATTTACTGGGTTAAAGTATGTTCCTACCACTCTATGGGGTACTTCACAAAACATAGTATCAATATTTTGGAGTATTATTTTTATTTTACTTTGCCTGTTTGAAAAAAGTGAAGAGTAAAAATGTCAACAGTTGTAGGAATTTGATTCTGTTGGATATGGCCATGTCTGTTTGACAAGTTTTTGTCAGAAATAGAAATTAGGCCAGGTTTTCTAAAATCCCACCGGAATGAGGACCTTCACATTCCCAAGAGCCTGAGTGTTCTCACAGCAGGAAAGGACATTGAGCTTCAGCCACACAGCAGTGCAACTCTTAATTAAATGATGCAGCAACATATGGGAATTAGCAAAGAGATTAAGAGACTAATAGACCAGAACACAGTAATGTTGATATAAATGGAGAGGAGCTCCATGTTGGCAAATTAAAAAAAAAAAAAAAAGAATAACCTATGATGAAGTATAGAATCATAGAGAAGTGATCTGAGCATTAAGTGCTAAACAGGATCCTAAAGGTCACTTAACCTTATCAGGCTCTGTATTCAAGTTGCCAGGCTTTTGAGGGAGAAAGTTACACAGACTCTTTGAAAAGGTCAAGTGAATGGAAAGACCCAACCTTATGCAGCAGCTCATCTTACTGTGTCACTTATTTACTCCATCTGCTGGTTCATCATTACTTTGGTCAACAGATATTTACTGAAGCTTGCTATACTTTATATAGTAAGCCAGAAGAGTGTGTACTCGCTGTCCTAGGCACAAAGTTGATGGGAAAGAAAACCAACATCATCCCTGACCTCATGAAAAGGATGATCTTGACTGAGACAAGTTCTTCCAATTGCTCTTGGTTGTTTTCTTTTAAATATTATAAGGCTTTTTTTTCCTGCAATACAGGATTTCGTCAGATAATTGAAAATAGTTACTGTGTCCTAGAATATCTACTGTCTTCATGGATGAAAGTTGCTATTTTCTTAAGTGTCAAATCACATTTTCTTGTATGCATAACAAAGGCTTTGGGGTTACTTAGATAATATCATAAAGATAAAAGGGAAATGACTGTTTCTATTAGATTTCTACCATGTACCAGACCCATGGATTGCTCTGTCTATCTAGAAAGTGAGATCCATGAGTGTACAGACCTTATCTGTGATCTTCCCTACTGTATCTCAGTGCCTCAAGAGGCAGCAGGAGTATTTTATACACTCAGAATATATTTGGGAAATAAAAGAACCCAATCCTTTGATTAGTACTACAGTGCAGTATTATTTTACAAATGAAGAAGTTCATCCAATGCATGAGCAGTATTCTTCCAATTGCAAGTTGACAGGACCTCTTTAAACTAGGATTAGTGAAGTACTACTATTACTAGTATTACTATTAGTAATAATACCTACTATTTATTAGACCATAGAAGTGAGAAATGGCATTGCTGAACTTGAGTGCTCACAGAAAGTATTCAGAGCTGCTATTTTTCTGTCTCATAGCTTGGCTTGCCTTTATGCTGACTTACTGTTCTGTCTCCCAAAAACAGGACCTCTCCTAAGTAACAAAGGGGGCCATGGGCAGCTGTAGACTAACTATATGCATCTGCTGTGAGTCCCTGTTTTAGCTGAGTGCCTGAACTTTGAACAATTTGTTGAATAGATGCACTCATGAAAAATGTTGCAGACTAACTTTTATGTATTTTTTTAATTATTTTTACTGGAGAGGAGGCAAATTTCATTGAACCTGTAAGTCATTTGGTTCCAGAAGAATTGTGACCCAATCAAAATATTCCAAAGATGTAAAATCCCATTTTAGAATATTGAGAAAAGAAGATAAAACAGAGATGTTCTGTAATTGAATCCTCCTTTGTATGACAAAGCAAGAAATTAACCAACATTCCTTGAGAGTGTAATGAGGTCTGAGAGCCGGACAATGAATCAGCAACATGGTCTTGAACTAGAGTGGTACAAAAGAACCATTATATCCCAATTAATGTACTAATATACAAAATCTTCCCAATGTAGTAGGTTTCACATATTTTACATGTTATGAGGCGTATGTAATATAGAGATAAAATGAAAAATAGCGAACATTTATTGAGCACTTCGTACTAAGTATTGCTTTAAAATGTTTGGATATAAATCCTTAGAATATCTACAGAAATCATGTGGAATTGACAATTCTATTTTAATTTGTTTGGATGTGAATGAATGGCACAGATATGTTAAGAAACTACCCAGAATTCCACAACAAAGACATAGTGAAGCCAGAGTTTGTAACCTGACGGTCTCACTTCTGAATCCATGCATTGGATTGCATCCTTCACCTGTAAGCATTACAATGTCCCATGTGAAAATATACTCAGGACACAGAGTTAATATAAGGAAAAAGTCATGTAGCAGTTGTGCCTCTCAGAGTAGGTGGGCTTAGAAGGATAAGTAGATGGGGCGCCTGGGTGGCTCTGTCGGTTAAGCAGCCGACTTCGGCTCAGGTCATGATCTCGCGGTCTGTGAGTTCGAGCCCCGCGTCGGGCTCTGTGCTGACAGCTCAGAGCCTGGAGCTTGTTTCAGATTCTGTGTCTCCCTCTCTCTGACCCTCCCCCATTCATGCTTTGTCTCTCTCTGTCTCAAAAATAAACGTCAAAAAAAAAATTAAAAAAAAAAGAAGGATAAGTAGAAGACTATAAGGTGGACAAATACATGTGCAAAGGCATGGCCTGTTTGGAGAGCTACAGATGGTTTGGTGTTTGCTCACTTGTAATGAGTGAAGAAGAAAATGATGGAGAATTATGTTAGCAAAGACAGTGTTCTCACTTCGTAGCCTCCCTTTGTGCCATGCTCATAATGAACACCAGGTTTGCACCACTGCACTTTCACACCATTTCCAACCTCAGAGATACTAGTATTTGCCTCACTATCTATTCCCCACTCCTACTTTATTCCAGTTTGGAACTTGGTCAAGGGGAAGGGGAATTAAAGAGCAACTCAAAAAGAAATGACTGCATTCACTGGTTTTCACCACAGCCCATTTACCGTATATGATTTTATATGTTCCATGGAAGTGTTCACATTTCAGAGCATTTAAAACAAATGAGACATTTATTAGTGTAACCTTTATTCTGTAGATGATTTAAGCCATTTCAAAAGTAACTAAAAGAGGAGCACCATTTCCCTTACACTTGAGTCTTCCCCGTGCCCCCACCAGCCCACAAAACGCTTCAGTGATTTTAATGCACTGTACATCTTCTGAAATACCTACATAAATAATCTATTGTTCTAAAGGTCACAAAGGTAGAGGATCACTTTGAAATGTCAGGAAAGTAAATGAATTGGTAATGTGGTATCATAAGTTTGGATATGTCCATTACCTCTTTATCCTTAGATACCAGTGCACATCAGAGGACATGACGTAGGTGACCCGGAGAGTGTGCAAGCCTTTGGGACTGGAAGGGACAGATGAATGGCCAAAAGTGTGGGCTCTGACATAGCCCAACCTCTTTTCCCCCAGGAAAAAAATTATCAAGTGTCTATCAGACATGGCATTTTTGCTGCCCTTCCTTGCCTCTGTTCAAGTGGGATGAAACCTCATTAAAACGCCAAGTCTCAAAGACACAGTTCAGCTACAGATCTCTTTCAAGTTAAAGGCCACCTCGTTAACATGGCCTTAAGAGTTGGCTTGCAACTTTCAAACATCCCATAAATTTGCAGTTAATAGGAAGGTTGATAAATTCTCTCTCATTTTAACTGCTATTCAGAGCTGTCATCCTCCTTGATAGATATCACTGTCTAAAGAAGAAATTTCTAGGTGTCTAAATGTCACCACAGGGTTGATCATCCTAAATTATTTTTGCATATTACCTGGGTAACTTCTAAAAATAATCCTTATAGAAACATGGAGAATTGGACAGGTTTTAGAGACTTCAGAGACAGATACGAACTCCAAACCTTTCATTAAACAGGGTGCTGGGGCAGGTACAGATAAGGTACATAAATAAAAGTCTCAGAACTGAGATTAGAACCACACTTCCTGGAATTCTGTGTTCTTTTCAATATTACAGAGATACCAACTCTCCCACCTTGCAAATAAACTACCTTCCCATGTGGGCTGGAGAACAGAAGGCTGAAAGTCCTAAATTGCATCCTTTAGCTGTAAATAAATAAATGTTTAAAGTGAAAGACTCCTTATAACACCATCTGTCAAAAATGAGCTATGTCCAGCTACACAACTCTAAGGACATTTATTGCCAATGTCTCTATCTAGCCCTCTAAATTCACAGCTCATTTCTCAAGCAGGTATTAATACTTCTGACTAAGACTTTGATCAAAATATTTTGTCTAAAACTGGCTACATTGAGCACACATGTCTCCAGGTGGTGGAAAATAATCAAGGGTGATTACAGCATACACTGGATGTTTTCTTTGGTCAGGCTTTACTATTTCCTAATTTAAGCAAATCTTTATAGTGATTCATGATCAGACTATGCCTGCCACTCAATGAAAAGTAGCAGGTTTCAAATGGGAAGAGAAAGTTCTGAAGCACCTACTATGTATTCTGCAATGCGCTAGCTTATTATCAATGGTGTTGGTGTTATTAATCCAGTTACTTCCAGGAAGAAGAGGCTAGGGAGGCTAGATAACTTACCCAAGATTACACAGGCAGTATGTGATAGACTCACATTTTAACTTACGATCATCTGACCCATGAATGGAAAGTTAGGGCTTAGCTACAGAATCCCAATTTTATTTTTTTTATTTTTTTTCAATATATGAAATTTATTGTCAAATTGGTTTCCATACAACACCCAGTGCTCATCCCAAAAGGTGCCCTCCTCAATACCGAATCCCAATTTTAGAAAGCAGACCAAGCACTGACTAAAAATATAGCTAACACATCTTCTCTCTGTTAGTCTACCTATTTATGAAATGTACAGAAGAAAACTCTCCCTAATAGAAGCAGTCCATAAATAACTCTATAAGGTCTTTCAATGTATATGTAGGTGAAAAACATAATAATAAGGTGAAACACTGAACACAATTTGCAGTCATAGATGAAGAGCCTTGCTTTTCATTGTCTTAGGGAAATGTAAACAGAAGAAGAAACAGGTCCCACACATGTTTCGTGGGGTCCAGTGTGCAAATGAAATCATGGCCCTCCTTTGCTGGAAACCTTTCCAAGGATTCCCAAAACAGTGGGAATGGAATCTGGGTCCTCATCAAGGCACTCACAGACTTGCCCTTTTCCTCACATCCAGATCTGCCTGTGCTTACTCTCACTGGAATCTTACCAGCCATACCAGGCTTATTAACCTCTGGAGCATGCCAACATTATGCTTAAATGGCAGTGCTCAGGGAATACTTTTCCTGATCGCACTCTTAACATTCTCTGTTCCTTTCCCCTGCTTTATTTTTTATTCCAAATAACATGTAACATTATGTCATACATCTATTTGTGTTTTATCCTATCTGCCTCTCACTAAACTGCAAGCTTGTTGAGGGTAAGGGCCTTCAGTGCTTTGTTCACTGTTGTATTCCTGGCACATGGACAGTGCCTGACACAGATGAGGTTCTCACTGAATTTTTATGAAATTAATGATCTGTTGCATAGAATTAATGATCCATTGTACAGAAACCACTCCAGAGCATCTACATATGTGAGGGTTACCATCCTTCAAGATGGTTACTGTCAGTTAAATCTGAGAGACTCAGTGGAAGGTTGTTGTAGACTATCAACATGACAGTAAACTAGATAGATAGATAGATAGATAGATAGATAGATAGATAGATAGATAGATAGATAATTTGCAGAGCATCAATTATAAGGCCCGTATTGCTCTAGAATCTAAATTACATAACTCAGGCTTTGCAAATGCCTTATAAAAAAGTTGTTACTAGTTTTATGTCACTGAAGAGGAACCTGAGACTTAGGAAATTACATCAAGCCCATGGGTCATTGCTCAGTTGATGGCTCCTTCAAAAGTTCTGCCAGGGAACTTAGTGTCTCTATCACAGGCTGTGTTTGTTGTCAGGTTTGAAGTCCTAAAAAAGCCTTCTTAACAATTAATTACATCCCTGTTCTACAAGTGTGAATGTTTTGATTTGTGGACTTTCAGGAGAGCTTGAGGGAAATCTAAATTGCCCTCCAACAACTACCCAGTTCACTGCCCTGCACTACACAAATTTGATATTAAATGATCAAATGTGAACCCCAAAACCCATGAGGTCATGGAATCCCTTGATTTGGGACCAGGTATATAGAGATGTTCAATTATTAAATAATTAGTTTGGAAACAATAACTAGTGTAGTTTAATTCTCTTGCTGATTTCCTAATGTTTATTAATTTAAGCACCTGTGTCTTCCTGTAACACTTTCCTGCAGAATGCTTACCAGGATATGCATAGCATGTAAATTTACAATGAATATAATTACCTTTTGTATCTCACTGCAGGTGCCTAAGTGAGTAGAAATGAATTATGACTTTAATTGTCAGAAAGGTTTCAATATTCTGAACCTAATTATTGAAAAATTGTTTAAATTTCTAGCTAAGCAATAGTGTATTGGTGTTAATTAAAACACCAAAATATATTTTTTGGAATAACCAAATGTTCCATGAAAGAAGATTCAGAGAAATAATTATATAGTGAAAAGAAGCAATTGTCTTAGAATACCTAATTTGTTCTCAGGATATTTCAAGGATGATTGACGTTGTAGATGCATTTTTTTAGCTTTCAGAAAAAGTCCCTGGTCCTTTTCTTTGACTGTCCCCATTTTTCTTGGGAGTGAAAGAACATTAATCTTTGCAGAAAATATCCCATTGACACTTCAAATTCATGTTCAAAATTGAACTCGTTATCTTCCTCTAAACCCATCTTGATTTTCCTACTGTATTCCTTAACTTGATAATAGCATCACCGTTCCCCCATCCAACTAAATCAGAATGGTGGGAATCATTCCAGATTTCTCTATCTCCCTTAAGCCCCACATCCATTAGTTACCAAGTTCTGGTCATTTTCCCTCAGAGGCCTCAACAAATTCTCACAATGATTGCTTCAGACCCTCATCTTGTCTGGCTTCCCTTATCCCAGCAGTGATGCCAGTAGAATAATGCTCTCCTCTGTGCAAGATCCTGCCCCAGCCCCAGGTTGTGACCTTCAGGCCATTTCCTACATGTCACTTAATTTTCTGATGTGCAGTTTAGAAGAGGAAAGGACGAAGTGCATGTCTCAAATAGGGGATTACTAGTGAGTCCTACCTGATAGGAGTGGAAGGAGATGACTTTAAAAGATGAAGGGAACACACAATGACATTTTGAAATTATTCCAGGGATCAACTATTTAGGGAATAGTTTTCTGATTCACCAGAAAATTAATCATTTCATATGTCCACAAAGGTGAAATGAAGATGTTTCGTGGATACCAACAATAATAACAACAAGGTAAAAAAGTCAAAAAAATGCATCTTCCTAGCCTTGAAATGCCCACATAATTACCCTAATTCTCAATTACACGCTCCTACAGACATAGTAGAAAGCATACAGTCTTAGGGCATAATTATAGGCAGATCACTCCTGATCATTATTACCCAATTTCATCCCAGGCCTTTAGACAAGCCGGTGGATCTCTGTGTTAGACGGCAAATTTGTTAAAGTGCCCTGTTAGCACAAATTGATTTGATAAAGACTAACCGAACTTTGACCAAAAGAGAAAGAAAAAAAATAGGTAAAATGATCTTTTAAAAAGTCCATTAGTTTGATGGGAGTTCAGCAGGGGTACTCCATTATGTGGTGTAATATATATTACTCCACTCCTAAGAGTGTATGTTAAAATGACAAGAAATAAACAGCAGGATTGAAATAAGAATGAGGTTGCCTGCATACAGCAGTTCTTAGAAACATAATTACAACATCACTGAAGCATGAAGGTAGGTGCACATATTTGCAGCCACTGTAATGAGTGTAATTGGCCTGCCATTTTCTCTGTTCACCCTCCTTCAGTTAAGATATTAGGAGTATTTCTGCTGGAATGATACAGTTTATGCCCATTTGTCCTCTTCATGCTGCTAAATCATGCTGTTGGTCTCCTCTGCTCACATTGCTACAATATCATTTGACATCACTTGCAGAGTAGATAACAATTGTCAAACTTTCAAATTTACTGGCACAGTACATAGTCTGTAAAACAAAGGAAGGTAAGAGTTGCTTTCCTTGATGTTCCTTTTTTTTTTTTTAGCATTTCTGGGTTCACTTATAGATATCTACCTAAAAGTTCCACTCTACTTGGACACCTTGGTTGTCATTTGCAGCATTAACATTCTGGAGGACTTGCCAGAAATACTACAAAAAATGGAAGACTGGGGATGAGAAAAATGAAGATTATTTGCAAATTGTTAGGGTTAACCAGGGCAAATTCTAAAGCTTATTTCTAATAATTATTCTACCAAGGAAAACCAGTGCAGTCATGGTGGAATAGAATACTTTGCTTTTGCTGATATGACCACACATAACAGATTTACAGAGATTATTTTCATGTAATTATCTTCATTCTTGACACACACACAAAAAAAAAACCCTTCCATCAAATGAAGCCTTCATATTGTTGTTATTTACTAAAAAAGAGGTAAGATGCTAAATAGTGAAATGCTACCATGAACTACACTTAAAACAAAAGTACATATTTATCACATTATATCTGATGATGAGGAAACATTGATCTTTGTGTCTACATTTGTAGCAATAGTAGAACTTGTTCTGGGATGGTTGCCTTGTGTATAGAGACATTGTTTCTTCTTCAGCTCCAGGGGTCTAGGGGAATACCGCTCATCCATTATGCTACTAATTTAAATTCTATAGATGCATCCAATTAGATAAACGGGCAACATTAGACATTAGCTAAGATACTTAAGAAAAGTTCTCACTGAGTTGTGTTTTGATTGCAGCCTTGGTGTGTGGTTGTTGTAAGAATTAATTGTTTTAAAACTACTGCTATCTACAGTACCATGCAGTCTCCCACAGGCAGAATTTTACATTATGCATTATGTTATGATTAAGTTCCAGGAAAAACTTTTACTCCCCTTAGGAATCAATATACTTCCCCTTTACAAAAGAGCTAGGTAATTCAGACATGGAAATGCATTGCAGTCATTGACCTTCTTTTGAATATCCAACATCTTATCCATCTCATTGTCATAACCAAAAAACAGGGGAGTTTCTCTTCAATACAGGATAGAATAGGAGCCTTTAATCCAGATTCCCTTCTCTCATATTGATATGTCAAATTGATGGTTACTTGCTGAAATGCAAATTTTGAGCTGTGCAGTAGAAATACTGAAAATGGTCGGAGTTGATTGAACTATTGAATATATATTTTTTTATCTTGATATACTGAGGAGCCCCAGTTGTGTTCATTTCTGGACCTAATTTATTGTCAAAATGTAACATAGTGTTATCCTTTCAATTGCTTTAACTTATCAATAAGTTATCAAGATCAAAGTTTATATCCAAACAACTCTAGCTTATACAAGGTGGTGCAGTCAATCGATCAACAGTGTTTGAATTGCCTTTGGCTACTAGAAAACTTATAACAAATTGGATGCTCTATTTTATCATTTTTTTAGCCTGAAAATAAACATACATTCTTCCATATTTTTCTGCTTCTGTTTTCCTGTGTTTATGTTTTTATTAAATATGTTGTATTCATATGGCATTGGTTATAAATCCACTTAAGTTCATTTGGGATTCAGGATAATAAATTTTTTAGAGGTCTTTATACACTTTTTTCAGTATGTATATGGTTAAATATGTCACATATTTAATGATTCAAGTAATTTTAGAACATGACCACTTTTTTTCTTAAATATTGAGGAATAATATTGATCAATAGGGAGAGTCATTGAAGAATTTAAGTAAGTAAAAAAGGACAATATTTAACACTGTTATGCTATTATTTTACATTAGTTATGGTTGCATTGATAATCAAGGGTCTCAGAACTGGAAGAAGGGAGATACATGTTATTACAGATTACTTCTGCATCTTTCTGTGATGGTCTAATAGGGACTGGAGTGATTATTAGGCAAATGTATGAGATGGCTTCCATCATATACTGAAAAAAAGCACCATAGAATTTGATCCTTGAGAGAAGGGATATAAGCAAGGTAAGCCCTATGATGACACCAATTTTGTTCCTGTGGACATAATCCAGACCACAATACTGGGAGAGAAATCCTGAGCACAGCACAGTGGTTGGCTGAAGTATGGAGACAGTGGGAAATTGAGGCAGCTGAAAGTTGCAGGACAGAGTCTTGGAGAGGAGGGAGATTTGCAGAAAATGACCTCTAGAAATTTGCTTCTATGGCTCCTTGAGTGTGTGCTCACTACTTAGGTTATCTATGTGATCACTTAAACTCCAAAGGGCCGCGCAAGAAAGAATTGTGGAGCTATAAATGGAATCATTCCGAAAGTTGATGTAGGTGCAAGTATGTTTGAGTTCTGACCAGGCATCTTGGAAAATCCCCTTTGATCACCCAGACCATTCAGTAGCTAACCCAGAAGATTCACATGTCCTCAGCTTCTCTAGAATAAGTTACCACAGACCCATAATAAAAGTATGAGAAGCAAGAATGGAAGGGATCAAATTGTTCTCTAAGTAAATTAACTGTCTGCCATGGAAAGCCCAGTATTGCTTAGAGGGAGGCCAAAAATTCAGGCATGCAGCAAGGACCAAAGTCCAGTAAAAAATTGAAAAATATGCAAAGAAGCATAGGGCCCACATGGTGGGACCCAAATTGTGACCCATAACTGGGAGAAAAATCCGTCAATTCAAACAGATTCAGATACGAGAATGTCACTGGAATTAATACAAAAGGACTTAACAAATAAAATCAGAAAACATTAAAAAAATTTTTTGGTCTTTTTTTATAGCAGCTTTATTTGTGAATAAATAATGTAAATAAATAGTGTAAAACTGAAAACACATGTCCACAAATGATGAATATGTAAACAAATTGTGGTACATTCCTCCACTCAGGTTGTATTCACAGAAAAAGAAGCAATTGAAATAGATAAATCTGAGTGAAAAATTAGACTGAGTGGAAAAATGTCAGGCATGAAGAAGTGCATACCTTATTTATATTCTAGGAAACACTACTATAAAGTATAGTGACAGATAACATATCATTGGTTGCCTAAAGCCAGGGTGAGTAGATTTACTGGGTAGAGCAAATATTATGTCTTGATTGTGGAGATGGTTACACAAGGGAATACATTTGTAAGTACTCACTTGACTATAATTAAATCGGATGCATTTATTATATGTAAATTTTACTTCAGTAAAGTTAATTTAAAAAAAAGACAATGGCATAAAATTTTTAGAAGATGTCGGAAAATCATGGTAGCGTGCTTAATTATTTACTTTATCTGAATGTCTCTTCTCCCCCATAAAAACAGAGAAACGATGAAGCTAGAGTAGCAAAACTGAAAACACACATCTACAACAAAAACAGGTGAGATGTAGTGTGGACAGATTCAGAAATACAAGCTGGTGTAGACAACCCATTGATAGCCTCAAGTTTTTCACGGTATCAGAATCTGTGTGGGAGAGTAGAGGATGTTGCCTGTATTCTGATGAGCCTGAGAAAAGAAGTCCTGAGTCACTAACAAACAGTTTTTATCAATGTGGAACGTCAGTCCCAGAGCAGCATTTGAAGCCAGGAGGAGATTTTCATCATCAAATATAATGATGAGTGCCAAGAAATCACAGTGCAGTTGGTTCTGAGACTTCTAGAAATTCTGGGCTTAACTGAAGTTTCTTCTATGATCAAGCCTTACCTACACTGAGAAGAAACTGCTGTTTAAATAGGTGATGGGAATTAAGGAGGGCACTTGTGATGAGCACTGCCTGTAGAATGGAAGTACTGAATCACTGTATTATACACCCAAAAGGAGGAATACACTGCACATAAATTAACTGAAACTTCAATAAAAACTTAAAAAATACAATAAAGAGTCAAAATTGAAGAGAACAGGCACCATTGGGGGGAAAAAAAGAAGTCCAGACAAAAGTGGGAACTGGGGAGCTAAGTAGTAATTCTCAGAAAATTAAAAATGAAGTAACAGTAATATTGAAACTATTACATACCAAGATTCATAGTATAGTTAAACAGTGCTCGGAGAATATATATGACATTCAATACCTATATTAATAGAAATGAAAACAAATACTCAACACAAGGATTTTGAAAGTGAATAATGTAAACAACAACAAAAAGCAAAGAGCAGGAATTAATTAAAATAAGAGCAGAAAAATGAGTTACAAGTCAAAAGAAAGAAAAATTGGAGTCACTGAATTAATCCAAATGCTGTCCTTGAAATTTTTAAAAAATATCAAGCCACTAGCTAATTAGAAAAAGAAACATGTAAACTTAAAAGAGAAATAAAAATATAGACACTTAAGGGTTGCCTGAGTGGCTCAGTTGAATGTATGACTCTTGATTTTGGCTTAGGTTATGATCCCAGGGTCATGGGATGGAGCCCCATGTCAGGTTTGCACTGAGCATGGAGCCTGCATAAGATTCTCTCTGTCTCTCCCTCTGCCCGTCTCCACTGCTCATGTTCTCTTTAAAAAAGAGTGTCTGTGTGTGTGTGTGTGTGTGTGTGTGTGTGTGTATACGTATATAAGTTTATGTGTATACATATATGTATATATTTATTTCCCACTTATGGACACTTAAAAGTAACAAGTGGGAAATAGCCATCAAACTAGATGCATTTTTTTTAAATGTCACAAAAGACTATTCTATACAAATCTGAAAACTCTTTAACAAAGTATTGGAGGTATCAGTCAATGCAATGCACCATGAGAAACCAATAAGGAACGTAAACATTTTTAAAAAGAGGAAAAATACTGGTAACATACAAAAGAATCACTATATAAACTATTACAACATTTACCATAATTTAATAGAAGTAGTATTTTATAAAATTCATTCAAAATAGGTAACTTCAGGGGCTCCTGGGTGGCTCAGTCAGTTAAGCAGCAACTCAGTTTCATCTCAGGTCATGATCTCCTAGTTTGTGAGACTGAGCCCCATGCCAAAGGGCTCTGATGGTACACATCCTGCTTGGGATTCTCTCTCTCCCTCTCTCTGCCCCTTTCCCCCATCTCAAAATAAATAAATATACTTAAAAAACCCCAAATATGTAACTTCACATATACAGCCCACTTATAAATTATAATCAAATAATTTTAATAAATTTAAATTGCAAAAATAAAACATTTAATGTATTTTTAACTAGACCAATTCAGAATGATTATGGAGAAAAAAAGGATTTGGACTTTTCATGTTTTTTTGTTTTTTTGTTTTTTGTTTTTTTGCATAGGAAGACATTAAATAACAGTTTCCTTTAAATTAATGTATACATTTTCAAATCAAAATCACACTCAGATATCACCTCACGCCAGTCAGAGTCGCCAAAATGAACAAATCAGGAGACTATAGATGCTGGAGAGGATGCGGAGAAATGGGAACCCTCTTGCACTGTTGGTGGGAATGCAAATTGGTGCAACCACTCTGGAAAACAGTGTGGAGGTTCCTCAAAAAATTAAAAATAGACCTACCCTATGACCCAGCAATAGCACTGCTAGGAATTTACCCAAGGGATACAGGAGCACTGATGCATAGGGGCACTTGTGCCCCAATGTTTATAGCAGCACTCTCAACAATAGCCAAATTATGGAAAGAGCTTAAATGTCCATCAACTGATGAATGGATAAAGAAACTGTGGTTTATACACACAATGGAGTACTACATGGCAATGAGAAAGAATGAAATATGGCCCTTTGTAGCAACGTGGATGGAATTGGAGAGTGTGATGCTAAGTGAAATAAGCCATACAGAGAAAGACAGATACCATATGGTTTCACTCTTATGTAGATCCTGAGAAACTTAACAGAAACCCATGGGGGAGGGGAAGGAAAAAAAAATAGGTTAGAGTGGAAGAGAGCGGAAGCATAAGAAACTCTTAAAAACTGAGAACAAACTGAGGGTTGATGGGGGGTGGGAGAGAGGGGAGGGTGGGTGATGGGTATTGAGGAGGGCACCTTTTGGGATGAGCACTGGGTGTTGTATGGAAACCAATTTGACAATAAACTTCATATATTGAAAAAAAATAATGTATACACTTTAAGTAATTCCAATAATGATACAATCTTTTTATGCAGGTAGCCAAGTTGATTATAAAAATAAATGTTACAGATTTTTAGAAAAAGGGAGTTTTAGAAAAAAAAACAAAAGGAAAAAAGGAAAAAGGAAAGAAACTAAAAAAAAACAAAACAAAAAAAAAAAAAAAACAAAACCTAGGGTGGGCTGGTGAGTAGACCTGTCAAATTTTAAACCATAGAACCCAAACCTTTATTACTGCAACAGTTTCACATTGTTGGGTAAATAATTAGACCACTGATGGACAGTTCCCAGATCCACTCATTCATACGTATTACAAGGTGGAGCTATCCTAATTCCTTCATTCCTTCCTTCTGGAAAATGTCTATGGACAGAAACTTTTTTTTCCTCAATTATGGTTATGCTGAGGTGGGAAAGGCATAATGAAAGCTTTATCTTTTTCCTTTTACTTACCTGCCATTCAGAATTATGAATTGGTTCCCAGTATCATTACAAAGATGAGTTCTTAATGTTATTATCAAATCCTCAGCTTATACCTGTAAGTGTTCCAATCCATGGCAGTTATTATCACTAGTGATTCTCAGATTCTCTTGTGTCTGGCTGTGGTGGGTGTGTTTTCAAAATTGGCTCCTGAGCCCTTTGACAAGACTCAGGAGTTTTCATTCGTTGTCTTGCCCTTTGATATGATAAGATGTCCCAGGTTTATCCTGAGTATATGTTGTCCCCAACCATGAGTCAGCCATTCTTCCAAGGAGTCCTTGTTCTTTTCAGTGGGATATGGTATATAGAGGCTACTATCTTGGTGGGAAGGTTGGCATTGTTCCTGTGTTGATGAGTGTTTTAGGCCTATATACAGTGGACCAACTTAGAAAATGCATTAAAAAAATATATTGAGTGTGCACATTGATATTCCAATTTAAATTCAAGAAATCATTGTTGCTAAATAACTTCATCAAGCTTATAGTTTGGCATCTTTTGATCCCAATGAAAATCTTGATTGGGATTTGGGATTGGGATTTCTGGAATGAAAACTTGCTCATTTACTTTTGATGTACTCACTGATAAGTCACTCATGCAAAGTAGTCCCAGGAGAGTAATATCAACACTATCACCAATAATACGGTTATTGAAAACTGAACTTGAAAATTTTTTTAATCACTAGATAAATCTCATTGGGGTGTTCAATGCAATTACAACAATATGTTAATGTAATTAACATTACATAGAATATTTCCTCTCTGTGTGCCTATGTTAATAATTAGATATAGAATCATATTTTTAATTTTCAGATTTAAGAATTTCTCTTTTTAATTTTAATTTCATTTTATCTAATGTATGATATTTATAGATTATCTGTGAGACAAATTTACAAACCAGGATATATTCAAAGAAAAGAAATTTCTACCCTAAGATCCACTAATTGCACTACTAGGTATTTACCCAAAGAATACAAAAATATTAATTCAAAAGAATACATGCATGCTGATGTTTGTGGTAGCATTATGTGCAATAGCCTAACTATGGAAACAATCCAACTGTCACTGAACTGATGAATGGATCAAGAAGATTTGGTATCTATACACAATGGAATATTACTCAGCCATAGAAAAGAATTAAATTTTTCCATTTGCACCAACGTGGATGGGGATATAGAGTATTAACCAAAGCAAAATAAGTGAGAAGAAAAATATCATATAATTTCACTCATGTATG
The DNA here is from genome assembly GCF_016509475.1 of Prionailurus bengalensis. Taxonomy (NCBI): domain Eukaryota; kingdom Metazoa; phylum Chordata; class Mammalia; order Carnivora; family Felidae; genus Prionailurus; species Prionailurus bengalensis. Next base: position 36,825,370 of record NC_057352.1, read on the forward strand.
AAATTTAAGAAACAAACAGACATCAGGGAAAAAAGAGGAGACAAAGCAAGAAACAGACTCTTAACTGTAAGGAAAAAAGATGATTATCAAAGGGGAGGTGGGTGAGGGTTGGTTTAAATAGGTGATAGGGATTAAGGAGTAGACTTGTAATGAGCACCTGGTGTTGTATGGTAATGTTGAATCACAGTATTGTACACCTGAAACTGATATTACACTGTATGTTAACTAACTGCAATTTAAATAAAAACTTAGAATATAGTTCCCATTCCTATATTCTTTTTTTTAATTTTTTTTTTAATTTTTTTTTTTCAACGTTTATCTATCTTTGGGACAGAGAGAGACAGAGCATGAACGGGGGAGGGGCAGAGAGAGAGGGAGACACAGAATCAGAAACAGGCTCCAGGCTCTGAGCCATCAGCCCAGAGCCCGACGCGGGGCTCGAACTCACGGACCGCGAGATCGTGACCTGGCTGAAGTCGGACGCTTAACCGACTGCGCCACCCAGGCGCCCCATCCCATTCCTATATTCTTTACACCATTCCTTCCTTCTCTCTATGGGTAATTCTTTTTGTTTATATTAGCCCAAATGAAGCTGGTTTAGCTTTAAATCTGTTTATCTTTTTATTTTAAAATATCTATGTATAACCAAATATGGGTATATGTGCACACACACATGTATTTTTTAATAGATAATATTTGGCATACTAGTATCGTTTCCACTTTGCTTTTTGCACTTAATACTTGTTAAACATCAAGTTATGGTAGTATGGAGATATTTCATAGTCCATTCATTACAGATGTATAGTATTCCATTGCAAAGATGTATCAGGATGTAATTAAGAAAACCCTTGCAAAAGGTCACTGAGGGTAGTTCCCACTCTTTTGCCATTGGAAACCTTTAATAAATAGTCTTGTACATTTGTCTTTTTTATTTTGTTGTTGTCAGAATTTTGTTAGGTTAGGCTCCTAGCAGCAGGGTTATTGGATCAAATGGGAAATATATGTATGATTTTGCTTCATACTGCTAAATTCCCCTTCCTGGAGGCTGTATCATTTTACTTTGTCTTCAGCAATGTGTGAACATGCCTATAATCCCATAGCTTCCAACAGAACAAGTTGTCAAACTTTTTCTGCCAATATTATACATGAAAAATGGTGCCTTAGTGTGGTTTTAAATTGTTTTTATCTTGTTATCAGTTCAGCATTTTTCAAAAGGTTGACTATATCTCTTTTTGTGTGAACTTCCTTTTCTATCTTTAAACCACTTTTCTCTAGATTGCCTAACTTTTTCCTTCTCTTTTAGAAGCTCTTCCCATATTAGGGATATGAATACTGTGTGACAAATATTTTTCAAAGATGGTCATTTTTCTTATTTAGTGGCTTGTGGCACATAACCAAGATAAGATGATCAGACATTACGTATATATGAGAATTGTTCATCTGAGCAGGGCTCTAGATTATAACCTAAATACCACCACAGAACCTTAGTCAACAAAATAAGATGAGAAACTCTACAATAACACAAGTTACCAGAAGAAAAAATGGTACAAGAAGGAAAAACAACACAAAAAGGGAACCTGTACATTTAAAGAGGATGGGAGTCATATCAGCCATTGACAGTGAGTGGATGATGTAATTTTATTTAGATCACAATTCAGATAGACTCCCCAACAAGAAAATTCACCGTGTAGAAAACAAATGGGAAAATGTGAATATTTACTGGCTATAATTCCATGGACAAGACTAGTAGACTACACTCGAATTGCAGATCTGGGCATGGGAGAAAGAAAACAATCATGGAAGACCGCCAAGAGAGTCAATTAATTGCAGTTGGGGATTGATCAGAGATAGTAGATTGGGAGAACTTGAGAGAAATATAAAGATTAATCTCAGTATGTATATATTTTGAATATATTTTTGAACATTCACAAATACATGTGCTTTTAGTTGGTATAAGGAAATAAAAACCTAAGTATCCTCTGTTGCTCCATCATGGATGTTTTCTAAATGTTCTTTACCTAAGGAGAGAACAAAATGTTCTGATTACAATCATTACCCAAACATTTATTAATAGTTTAAACAAGTGTTGTCTCAGTATTCTAGTTCTTGGGGTGTCTTTGAAACAAGAGTACAATGAGAATGGATCATAATCCCTGAGAATTGAGAGACATAGGAAAGAAGGAAGGGGGGAAGGAAGAGAGAAAAGAGCAGGGAGGGGGAGAAGAAGAAAAAAGGGAGGGAGAAAAAGGAAAGAAAGAGGAAGAGAGGAAGGAAGGGAAGGAGTGAGGAAGAGAAAGAAAAATTAGTATTTTTTTAATGTATTGGCTATTTAAGATTTCCCATACTAATTAAGTGTGGGTTTCAGAACAGGAAGAATATAAACACTTTATGTTTTCAGGTTTGCTCTTCATTGTGTCTTCACCTGGATCATCCTTAGCACATAGTCAGCAAAGAGATGAAATGGTTTTATTCTGTTTTGAAACCCATTTGTTAGTATGGCGAATCTTAAGTAGCCAATATATGAAAGATACTAATGCAGCTGAATAATGGGATATAAGATTTTTAGAGAAAAGTTCAGATTTTATAAATGAATTTGCATATGTATAGAAACCTCAGAGGAGGGAAGATAGCTAAGGCAGGATCCCGTTTCCTGAGTTGGGCTCTTTGTTCAACTTACAGCAAACTCTAACCTAAATTCATAGAGGCTACAAATGAAAGGTACTTCAGATCAAAATTCTAGGTGCAAAGAAGTAGAAATAATCTTATTAAATAAGGTGGCTCAGCACACCATGGAAATCATAACCCTTTGACACTTTTGTGTCTTAGAGGTACTAATGGTATCTTTTAGGATACAGAACAATCTAACTTCTGTCATGTTAATTACAATGGTCTAGTTTAATGGATTAAGGCCCTTTATCCTAGAAGGATGAATTTACTGGAGTAGAAGGGGAAAATAAATTTAGGATTTCCCCAGTATGAGTCTCCTCAGACTGACATGGCTTTAGTTCTCTAATCACTAATAAGAATTTGTAATAGATTCGACTGATATGAGTAATTATTAACCATTATGGTCATTTATACTTTATAAAGCCTGCTCACTACTTATTACTTCAAAATAACTATCATTTATTGACTTTATATTTTATGCCTGGTGCTCTGCATGTGAAATGAGTATGGTAAACTCTTTTAATTTTTGAAATTATTCATAAGGTGAAAGTTTCCTCATTTTGTAGATGAGACATAAGAGTTTTAGGGAAAACTTACCCTAGATGACACAACGGGAACTTGAAGGGCAAGATGTAATAAGCCCAGGGTTGCTTTTCTCCAAATCTCGGGACTCCGGTACAGTGAGACACCCTTTCTCATGTTCTGCTAATGTTATACAGGATGTATAGGCTCGATGCAGCTACCTAAGGAAGACACAGACTTGTGTTGAGATTTTCATTTATAATTTCGCAGTATTTTTCTACTCTGAGTCGGCTTTTCAAATAATTGGTCACATAAAGGTAAGAAATATTTCTCAGTTCCCTGTTGATATTATAAATATGCCTATTCCAGAAAGGTCTTCAGGTTGTACTTTGTGTATAAATTGTGGTGAGATATAGATTTGCATGAACATATTTCTAACTGCACAATGTAATTACTAAAAAAAAAGTAACTATACTCATTTTGAGGGTGGTTCTAGGATTGAATAAAAAATATGAATATATTAATACCACATATAATTTTAATCTAAAGCCAGATACTTCATATGGAGTAATTTAAGTGTCAAACTTCTGGATAATTCAGGGGGAAAAAATCAACCAAAAGTAATGTTTTTGCAGCTTTATCAAGTCAGCCTTTTTGTGGGGAGGAGGGAGCAGACTTTGTTGTTGTTGTTGTTTACAAAAGGGAAGTGACAAAGTGTGAATGAATCCCCAGGGGTATAGCTGTGGTGCTATGGAGAATGCCCCAGACTGGAAGGTCAGGATGCCTGGAAGCTGAGTGTCTTAAATCTGTTACTAATGTCAGGCATGTTGCTTAATCTCTCTAATTTTCATTCTTCTCACCTAAAAATTAGAATATTAAGACCTATTCTAATTGGTTGTTTTGAATGGAATGCCATCATGTGCATGAAAACAGGGTAACTTTCCTTACTAGATGAAATTACATGGGGGAAAGGGGAACATGGGCAGTAGGCATTGAGGAGGGCACTTGTTGGGATGTGCACTGGGGGGTTGTATGTAAGCGACGAATCACGGGAATCTACCCCCAAAGCCAAGAGCACACCATATACACTGTATGTTAGCCAACCTGACAATAAATTATAATTTAAAAAAAGGAATTACATTTATATTGTTGAATTGGAGATGAAAATAAGAGTTTTTCTCAGGGATGGCCTGGTGGCTGCCTGCATGTCCATGAGGAATGGGCTGCCACTCTTTGTTCATTAATAGGAACAGTTCACCCGACTCTTAAGCCTCCTCTGTGGTAGCCCAGTTTAAGGTACAATAACTTTTGTGCCTTCCGTACATAAAATAATGGTCACAAGAATAACATCTCTTACTTGGTGCTTATGGAGTGTATCTTGTTTCATAGTGCTCTATATACTGTCTCTTTTTGCCAAAACTACTCCAGGAGGTAAGTGAGGATAAGACGACTACCTAGCAGCTGAGGAAATGGATGCTCTAGAGATTTTATAATTTACCTAGAATCACAGAACTGGTGAGAGATTTACAATTCAAGCCCAAGCCTACCTGACTCTTTCTGTTCTACCAAATTGTCTTTACTTTGCTTTATTTTCAGTTACTTAAGAATTTTCTGCCATCTGTGGAGATCACGATATACAGATCAATGTATCTTCCATCTGATTATCTATCATCTGTCTCTGTCCTTACATGATTCAGAAAAGATAGAGCCAAGCATACTCCTTGTTGAGATAGGTTAGGTCCATTATAACATTCTGTCACCTGGCAAGAAATAAATTTTAACTGAGATACTGCTGTTGCACGTTTATAAATACAAGCAATTAGTAGACTTTCTCAATTTTCTGAGAGCCAGTGAGGACAGAATCTCAACCTTCCTCAAGTGCCAGTTAGCACACACATCAACTTAGAAGTGGAGCCTGAGACAGAGATTTGTGTGCACTTTGCTACTGATGGAATGCAGCAAAGTTTCCTTCTGCTGAACTGTTTAATAAAGGTTGGAAAAAAAACTGAGAGGACTTGTCAGAGTCACCATGGAGGCAGTGTGCCAGGCACCTGAGGCGGGCACCACAGGTCAAGTCCAGGAGTGAAGATACCAGTAAGCCCACTGAAAGAGAGTCTGCAGTTGACTCAGGACTGCTGATCATCATTGAGGATTGGTCTGAGTTTGAAGCCTGATGGAATCTGAAGTGTGGAGGCATTTGTATAATTTCTGGGGATGCAAATATCAGTCAATTATTCTTTGCCTCCTATGCTTTGATTGTGTGTACATGTGTGTGAGCATACGTGTGCTTTTGCATATCCACAAATTCAAGCTTTGTCTATTGGAAATTTCAAATCACTCTTGAAAGGAACCGAGTCTCTATAAGATTGGGTACAGTCTGTTAGAGATGTCAGCAGTCTGGTTCAGAAATTTGGCACCTTATTCCTAGTCTTCCTCTACTCATTTCTATTTTGTATCACCCCCCTCCCAAATTCTGTGCATGCCTCTCCACATGGATATAATTATTTGTGTATATTAAACTCAGTAAATGACTATACTAGTACTTTACATCATTCTTTTCTGATTGCTAAAGTATTGGAATGTCTCCCAAAGCAGTTACAAACTCAAAGAACATGATTGAGTAAAATCACTTTGCAGATATGGGATAGTTCAAAACATTTTTCTGTTGCTTAGCATATCCTCTGAAGAGTTATAAATATGCCCACAAAAGATTATGTGATCAGAAAAAGTAGCAAAATTCTCTGTTCCTAATGTCTACCATGGATTGCACATTGCTGCAACAAAATGTGGAATGTCTTTCCAAAAGAAAAAAAAAATAGTGAAATCAGAAAATAGAACATTCATGCTTTTTCATGTTCTATTTTAACTATAAGATTGACCATGAAGAACAACCTATTTGAATTTATTGACTTTTTGATTACTGAATTTAGCAAAAACAAGGTAAAGATTTCTCATCTATGGAATATAATTTTAAAGGCATACAATGCAATTTTGCTTTGGCTAAATTATTTGGTGGGTTAGGCAAGGACTTGAGGTAATAAGCACCAAGTCCTACTCTGCATCTTTTGTAGGGAGAAATCAATAAAACCCTCGAAATGTATTGCAGAAAAAAGGGAGTATTATACAGGATACAAAAAGCTTCCCTCTATAGTTAATCTAATGGACATAACTGTAAATGATGTTGGAAAATGCATACATTAAATTAAGTCTCACAAGCACTGAATTTGCTGCGGGCAATTTAAAGAGGATCTCCTTAGTTCTTCCCTAGGGGAGATGGGGGGGGGTGGGCTCTCTCCTGCAGGCCTGCCTCCTCACCATCCATCATTTCAAAGAGACATATATCGCCTCCAAAGTGCTTTAAGGCAGCTGCAAGCAAGTGTCACTTTGAGTTAAATGCATTATTAAACTATTGGGAAATTTCACATCATGGGTCATTTATCTATGCTAAATTGGGTCAAAAGCCTCTGCACATGCCTAGATAAATGAGAGAGGAGAGCAAAATTCTACTGTGGGAAGTGGTACCTTGACAAGCCTTATGAGTGCAGCTTATTTATTTATTTATTGAGTAGCCATGGGGAAAGCCATTTGTGTGTGTGTGTGTCTGTGTGTGTGCACGTCTGTGTGGTTATTTTAAAAGGTAGTCGAACACCACAGAAATCATCTTTTCTAATAAATATAATTAGATATTCACCTCTTTAATGCCTCTAGAATTAGATGTTGTGGAAAACATAAACCATTATTCATTCACTTGACAAAGAGTTGAGTGTGTTCTGTGTGTCATGTATGGTATAGGAAGTTGATAGTGCAAAAATGATACATCTTTTTAGGCATAATATCATTTGGAAGCCTTTTTTGCATGGTGGGAAAGACCTAACTGCCTCAGTAGACTGACATAAAAAATGGAGCAGGAATGCAGATGACAGAGGGATTAGATCTTTCAGATTTAAAGAGCACGACAAAGGGGAGGTGACCTGAGTAGAGCTTTGGATGATGAGTAGTAACTTGCCAGATGGAGTAAGTATTGAACTGTACACTTAAAAATGGTTGAAATGGTAAATTTCATGGTGTGTTTATTTTGCCACAATTAAAAAAAAAAGGCAATCCAGAACTTCAGAATTTCTTTTTTTTAAAATTTTTTTTATTTAAAAAAATTTTTTTTAACGTTTATTTATTTTTGAGACAGAGAGAGACAGAGCATGAACGGGGGAGGGTCAGAGAGAGGGAGACACAGAATCTGAAACAGGCTCCAGGCTCTGAGCTGTCAGCACAGAGCCCGACGCGGGGCTCAAACTCACAGACCGCGAGATCATGACCTGAGCTGAAGTCGGCTGCTTAACTGACTGAGCCACCCAGGCGCCCCAACTTCAGAATTTCTATGTGGACACATGTTTTAGGTAAACATTTACGAAGGTGTTATGAAGATTCAGAGAAAAGACACACTTAAATATGAATTATTCTGATTTAGCAGACTTGTTTATTGTTTTATTGGATCTTTTATATTTTAGCAAATTGAGTAATTTTGTGGTTTCCCCCCTATTTATTTCATCAAAGTTTATTGTTCAATGATGTATATGACATGTAGGAAGAGAAAAGAAGGAAGCTGGAGCACAGACTACAGACAAAATTTTCCTGAAGGATTAAACCTTTCACATTTTGAATCACAAGTATTTTTGAGCATCTAATGAATATTTTGTCATGTTGTGAATGATTTACATGACAAAAGCTTGAAGTCTCACTTGAGACTTTGCTCAATCTCTTGAACAAATAAAAAATGGTCACACTTTGCACTTTTATTGAGATATAACTCACATGCCATACAATGCACTCATGAAAGTATAAAATTCATTGGATTTTAGTACATTCCCAGAGTTGTGCAGCCATCACCAAAATCCAATGCTAGAATATTTGCACTGCCCAGAAGAAACCCTGTATACACCAGCAGTTACTCCTCACCCATCCCCACAGACACTCAACCCAGTCATAGGCAACCACTAATTGACTTTCTGGCTATAAAGATTTGCCTGTTCTGGACATTATAAATATAATATAATCAGACAAAATATGATCTTGTATGATAGTCTTCTTTCACCTAGCAAAATTTTTACAGAATTACATCCATGTAGCATGTTCAATATCTCCATCATTGTTAACCCTAAACAGTACTTCATTGTATGGATTTTTATTTATTTGTTTATGGACATTTGGATTGTTTATACTTTAGTTATTTTAAATAATGCTGCATTGAAGATCCATTTACAAGTTTTGGTATAAGTGTACATTTTCATTTCTCTGGATATGTTATTTAGGAGTGGAATTGCTAGGTGATACGGTAGGTCTATGATTCACCTTTTGAGGAGCTGCCCTACTGCTTTCCAGAATGCTTCACCATTTTATATTCCCAGTAGGAATGGCTGAAGATTCCAATTACTTCACGTTTTTGTCCCTTGTTATTACCTGTTTTTTTCTTTCTTTTTTTTTAAATCATAGCCATCCTTGTGTGTATGAAATGATTTCTTATTGTGGTTTTGATCTGCATTTGCTGAGCATCTTTGTAAGTGCTTTGGCTATCTTAGCTTGGGGTGCTATAACAAACTACCATAAGGATTGGGTGGCTTAAATAACAGACATTAATTTCTCACAATTCTGGAGGCTAGAAATACAAGTGCCACAGTTTTCATTCTTAAGGAGGGCCTTCTTCCTGGCTTGCAGATAGCTACCTTCTCGCTCGGTGCTCACATGTTTTTTCCTCAGTGCATGAAGGTGGAGATAGTGAGTGTTCCTGTCTGTTGCTCTTCTTATAAGGGCACTACTACTATCATGAGGGCCCCACCCTAATGAACTAATCTAAACCTAATCATTTCTCAAAGATTCAGTCTCCTCATGCCATCACTGTAGGGGTTAGGGCTTCAACACATGGATTTTGTGATGACTCAAATATTCAGTCCGGAACAGTAGTCATTTGCATATCTTCTTTCAAATAATGCCTACTCAGCAACTTTGCCTTTTTTTAAACTGGATTGTTTTTGTATTTTTTGCATTGGAAGTGTTGTTTATATTTTCTAGATACAAGTCCCTTATTTGGTAAATGATTTGCAAGTATTTTCTCCCATTTTATGGATTGTCTTTTCATTTTCTCTTTGTTATGATATCTAAATCAATTCCATTGTAGTGGGAAAATACACTTTACATGATTTCAGTTCTTTTTTAATTCTAGTAAAATTAACGTACAGTGTTATGTTAGTTTCAGGTGTACAACATAGTGATTCAACAGTTCTATACATTGGTGCTCATTACTCTAAGTGTACTCTTAATCACTTTCACCTATTTCACCCATTCCCCCCAACCCACCTCCCCTCTGGTAACCATCAGTTTGTGCTCCATAGTTAGGAGTCTTTGCTTCTGTCTCTTTTTTTTTTTAACTTTGTTTATTTGTTTTGTTTCTTAAATTCCACACATGAGTGAAATCATATGGTGTTTGTCTTTCTCTGAATTAGCATTATATCCTCTAGATCCATCCATGTTGTTGCAAATGACAAGATACCATTCTTTTTATGGCTGAATATTATTCCGTTGGGTGTATATACCACATCTTTTTTATCCATTCATCTGTTGATGGACCCTTGGGTTGCTTCCATCATTTGGCTATTTAAATAATGCTACAGTAAGCACAGGGGTGCATGTATTTTTTTGAATTAGTGTTTTCATATTCTTTGGGTAAATACCCAGTAGTAAAATTACTGGATCATATGGTAATTCTGTATTTAATTTTTTGAGGAACCTCCATAGGGTTTTCCACAGTGACTACACCAGTTTGCATTCCCACCAACATTGCATGAGGGTTCTTATTTTTGCCAACACTTGTCATTTCTTGTGTTTTTGATTTTAGCCATACTGACAGGTGGGAAGTGATATCTCATTGTGGTTTTGACTTGCATTTCCCTGATTATGAGTGATGTTGAGCATCTTTTCATGTGTTGGTTGGACATCTCTATGTCTTCTTTGGAAAAATACCTGTTCATATACTCTGTCCACTTTTTAATTAGAGGATGATGATGATGATAGCGATGATTGGATGTTGTTGTATAAGTTCTTTATATGTTTTGGATACTAACCCTTTGATATGTCATTTGAAAATATCTTCTCCCATTCAGTTTCTTTGCTATGCAGAAGTTTTTTTTTTTTTTTTTTGATGTAGTCCCAATAGTTTATTGGGCCTATCTAGAAAACCTATCTAGAAAAATATTGCAGCTGATGACAGAGAAATTACTACTTATGCTCTCTTCTAGGGTTTTTAAGGTTTCAGGTCTCACATTTATCTTATCATTTTTTAATGTTTATTTATTTATTTTGAGAGACAGAAAGAGAGAGTGAGTGAGCACACACAAGCTGGGAGGGGCCGAGAGAGAGGGAGTGAGCGAATCCCAAGCAGGCTCTGTGCTGATGGCACAGTGGGGCTTGATCCCACCAACCATGAGATCATCATTTGAGCCGAAATCAAGAGTTGGGCGCTTAACCAACTGAGCCACCCAGGCACCCTCAGGTCTCACATTTAGATCTTTTATTCATTTGAGTTTATTTTTGTGTATGGTATGAGAAAGTCGTCCAGTTTCATTCTTTTGCATGTAACTGTCCACTTTTCCCAACATCATTTGTTGAAGAGACTGTCCTTTTCCCATTGCATATTCTTGCTTCCTTTGTTGAATATTAGTTTACCACATAAGCATGATTTCAATTCTTTTAAAAAAGTGGAGGCCTGTTCAATGTTGGTATATTGTCTATGCTGGAGACTATTACATATATATTTGAAAAGAATGTGTTTCTGCTGGCATTGGGTGGAGTGTTCTGTGACTGTCTCTTGGGTCTAGTTGGTTTATAATGTTCAAATCTTCTATTTAATAAAGTCTTTTCTGTTTACTTGGAGTAGTTTCTCACAGACTTTGGAGATTTGCCTATGCAATCACATTGAACAAAGTAGAGCATTTGTAAAATAGATGCTTAAGGATTGCTTAGTTGGGTTCTGCTGGAAGCAGGTCTGAGGAAAGAACTAAGGAGGAAGTGTATCTGGGAGGTTATCTCAGGAAATGCCATTGGACAAGCAGATTGGAAAGACAAGGAGCCAACAATGACTACATACATGATCTAGCCTAACCACAGTGCCTAACTGAAACTTAATCTCTTGGGAAATAGACTTCACATATTGGATTATCCTACCCAAGATTTTAGGGATAGGGAACATTTAATGTGAACTCCCGTTAGTCTTTCATTGAGGACTCTATTAGGCTGTTAGGTTTGCAATAACAAAGTAACACGGACTGGGTGGCTTAAACAACACAACTTTATTTTCTCATGGTTCTGGAGCCTGGGAATCCATGATCGAGGTGTCAGCAGGTTTGGTTTCTTCTGAGGCTGCTCTCTTTCCCTTGAAAGTTTTTTCACAGTGTCCTCATATGTCTTCCATATTGTGTCTCTGTGTGTGTCCAAATTTCCTTTCTTTATAAGGATACCAGTCAGATTATATCAGGGCCCACACTAACTGCCTCCTTGTAAGTCAGTCACATCTTTCAACCCATATCTCCAAAGACAGTCACATTCTGAGGTGTACTGGAGGCTAGGGCTTCAAGATGCTAACTTGGGGAGAGACACAATTCAGCCCATTAAAAGGCTGTGGTGGGGGAGGAAAGAGAAATGTTCTTGGGATACCTCTGATATGGGCAAAGCAGGCTCAAGCTGCCAGTGTAAACCCTATGGCAGAGAAGTACCGATGTTCCCTGCTGCAAGTCAGGTCAGTGTGTAGTGAAACCGTGAGAGCAAGGAGATGTGGTTGGGGCAACAATATCTAGTCTATGGACAGACAAAGCTATATCCTAAGACTGCTCTTACCCATTCATACATGGCATAGTCCTTTGTCAAAAAAAGGAACAGCCACACATATGTGCACATTTAAACAACTACATCTAGCTACAACCTATACAGGTGCTGGGATAGAAAACAAAATGAGGCATTCAGAAGGGTCGTAAGAGGGCATGTGACAAACACTGTGATGTTATCTTCCTCATGTAAGAGGTAGAGCTCTGGAAAATGGTGCTATGGAAGAGGATGGAAAAGTATTTAGCTGTACAGATGAATTTTCAAATGGTATAAGGCTTCATGAAGCTTGGAAAATGGAGGGAAATTCATAAAATCGGCAAGAGATTGATACAGAGAATGGAAAGAAATTTGGATATGTGAGTGAGGCTTGGTGGAGGCAGACAGATAAATATAAGAAAGATGAGGGTGGTCTATTAGTGTACTTAGATGTCAAATTTCAGTCAACTAGCGTCTCCTAGCAGAGATGCTGATAGAGAAGGCAGCTCTAATCTCTACCTCTTCAATCATAAGCCATAGAAGGAACTTACTCACAGGTATTTTGTACTCAGCAATGCATGCAGAGACCTTTTCCGCTGCCCCCCCCCCCAACTTATTCATTTTCTTCAGAGTTGTAGAAGAGCCAAATGCCAGAAAAGGCAAACTAAGGCTTTCTCTTGAGTTAGAAGAAAGTATTTTTAAAAGTTTCTCTCTCCTCCCTCTTTCTCTGGAGGAGCCAAAGCTGTTAGCAGCTGAGAAAAGCCACACAGAAGGATTTTTGATGCCAAGCTGGCTTGAATCCTAGAGTCATGCATACCCCTTTGCAAAGGGGTTTTTGACTCCAGGCTAAGAAATCATAGAATTATGATTATAAGGGAATATCCTCATCAAAGTTTGAACATTTGCATTTAATTCACCGTTTTGCCTCTTTCCCAGGATAGCATTTTTAGTTATTACAAAATGTAAGACACTCTTCTCCTGAGAAAGAAAAAAAGAACTCTCCATTTGCCTTTTGAGACTTAAAATTATGTGATTCCTTAATTACCACAGGCTTGGTTGGAACAAGCTCCCTGGATGAAAAGCAATTCTATTTACTTATGGCATATACATGTATGGGTACGATTGTCTGCTCTAAAAGAGAAACAAACAATTGAAAATGGGAATGTCTAGAAATTCGTGGACTTTAGTATTTGTAAGTTGAGAAATCAGTAGTGATTGTCCCAAAGGGTAACATATTCATCTGTAAAGGGAATTAGAAAACAATTATAGGGAGTTTGAACAATTTATGTTAATCTCTGCCAAAGATATCACCAGATTATACAATATGTCTCTGATCTCATAATGCATAGGACTTACTTATACTGAAAAGTTATTCCTTTTTTTTAAATCTGAAATTCAAGTTTAACTGGGTGTTGTATTTTTAATCTACCAAATATGGCAAACATACATCACTCAGTGCAGTAGGCAATACCAGAACTCAAGATGCACTGACAGGTTCAAAACTTACAGGGAAGCACTGCACGATATTGATAGAAATACATCAAATGCACTGATAATAAATGTACTGAATCAAATGGTGACTCACTATTTTCTTCTTCTCTTTGTTATGGGCAATAATGGCACGTTGGTGAGCATTTATGTATATTGTAGTTAAAAGCCCAGTGTTCAGAATTGTTAAGAGTTAGACTTGAGTCCATGTTCTTCTCCTTGCCAGCAAAGCAACCGGAGTCATGTTTCTCTCAGAGCCTATTTTTCTGCTTCGTCATAGGGGGATTATTATGATTCCACCAATATGTAGGTAACACATGTTAGCCAATTGACTTGTGCCTGACATGGCATGAAGACCTAAATACTAATGGTTTCAGTGAATCTTCGTAAGAAAGCTCTGAAGGCAGACATGTGTAATAAAGAACGATCTGACTCCATTTTTGATGTTTGACTACTAACAACTTTTAAGTCTTTCCCATGGTCTTCCCCTTCTGCTTACATCTGAGCAAGCTGTAAAGCTGGAGTGCACCTTCGTTTGATGCCAGGATGAAATTCAAACTACAGGGACCCATATCAGAGACTATTTGCTCACCACCATACATACACCAAGCCAATCTCCTTTCCTTGGCCTCTAGAGCCATTTTAGGACCAGATTTGTGGCCCTGGTCTGCTCTCCCCAGAAAGACTCATTCTGTGAGTAATAAACTTTTTTAAATTTTCTTCATGTGTTGGGCATGTGTGTTGTATGTGTCTTCATTCTCAACATCTGACCCAAATTTTGGATGAAGGTCCATTCTTTCACTAGAGTGGCTACAATACTATTTTCCCCCCAAGTTTTGGATGAGAGAATTGTGGCTTAATTAACTTACCCAAATCACACAGGCTAATAAATTATGGATCCTGGTTGAACCAGGGCACTCTAATTAAACAAACAAACAAACAAATAAACAAAAAACCCAGCTTACCCATTGCACTGTGGTGTCAGAAAGAAGGAATGAGGAAATTTGTGTGAAATGTTTAGTACATTACCTAACACACATTTAATGCCCCATAAATACATGCCACAGCTGGGTGGTACTGAGACATCTGTGTGTGGGGGCATCAAAGTAGATGATTAGCTCACGATATTGCCATCTCTAAACTCAGAGTTTTCTTAGAAATAAAGGTGTACCTATATTACAAACAGCCACCTATTGCTTTCAAACATGCCACACCTCTCTTTCTAAAGCACTTAAAATGCACAGCTTCCATCAGCCCAAGACACTGTTTATTTTCCAGTCTCATGTCTTTCATTCCCTGCTTGTTTGCTGGAGGCTGCTGGCTGGTTGTCAGCGGTGACAGTCCCCATCTGTCATCTGTGTATGAGGGCCTAGGCACTGCCTTTCACAGAGACTTTCAAAATATGCCTTCTAGTTGCCTGGGCGGTAGAGGCTCTGCTAAGGCATTTAGGAATCCCACGGTTCTCTGCCACACTGCGTAAGTTACAGTTAAGGCCACCCTCATCCGAGAGTGACATCTTCCTGCTGGAAATCATGGGAAGGACAAACATGGATTGGCACAATGGGCTGCCTCAGGAAAACATGAGATTCTGTGTTAGAATAATCAGGATCATGATGACAAATATTTTTGAGCTAAGAGTGTCCTTTTAACTCTGGTAGTTGGAGGACATTTGTTGTCTACAAAGAGCCCTACAGGTTTTGTTTTTTACAGAAGAGAAATATTAGATAGCGAACAGAATTACTATGGGAGCTAAAAAATATTATTTGTTGTAAATAGAATCTTATCGAGAAGATATGTATGCTCACAGAATTCTGGAATTTTAAATAGGTCTTCCTAACGGTCAATGCTGTTAATTCTTACCATCCTTCTCCTTGCCTGTTGCTGATGCAACTAGTACTGCTTCTAGTAATAATAAGTAAGCACTCCCAAAGGGTAGCTGGTTTATACACCACACAGTGTTCTAAGTGCTTTATGCACAAGGTTCTGTCCTCATTACTATACTGTAGAGCAGGTTTTATTGCATTTTTGAAAAAACTATGCCTCTGTCATTCAGCTACTTAATAGCTAAGCAAGGATTTGAACCCAGGTCTCTATGACTCCAGAGACTGCTCTGACTTTTTGGCATCTAATTATATTTAGATAGTACCTTGTCTAGCATCTTACAGTGGAGAGAGCTGTGGAAATGGGTCCGAGGTTACAGGGCAGAAATTCTAGAATCTAGGTTTTCCTGGCTACAGATAAATACTGACCCTCATTTTATCCCAGAGGAGTAATGGTGCAGGTTAAGTCTGCATCCTCAGTAGTGTTTTGGGAAAGGGTACTTTGCATACTGAACTTGCAGACAGTTAAATCTCTGAGAGAGAAGGTGGGATGTCCTGAGGGTATGAGTTGGAGATATGCTTAGATCTGTAGAAATGCTATAGAGTGTTCTCTGTCTTCTGCCCTCCTTTATAGTTTTCTTCTAATACTACTTGCTCTGCTTTCCAAACACGAACAGCTATTCATTTATTTCTTGATGAGTCCACGACACCTTGCATATACTTCTTTTCACATTTATCACATGGCTGTCTAATGATCTGTCCACCTGTCTGTGTTTCTTTCTAGACTACATGCAACTTGAGGGTGAGAACTGTATTGTGTTTTTATTGACATTTCAGATCTCTCAGATAACAGGCACTTAAAGTACCCCAAAGGATTTTACAGATGGCTGACTGGTCAACTCACATTGTATTGCCACTAGTTGCAAATGGTTTTGTCTCTTTCATTGGGAAAGGAGGAAACAAGGGAAGAGGTGAAGCATAGCATAGGGTCTGCAGGTCAGAGTGTTAAGCAAGGAGTCACGATGGTGATACTGTAGGTGTTACTGTGCATACTTCCCTCTGGAAAGGTTCTATGAAGGGCAAACTAACCTTAACTAGTAGAATATGTAATTCTATTTATAAACGGATTATTCAACTGCGGACATTTTTCCTGAATGTAAGAGCATCATCCTGATTCAGACAGCCCCAGAATACAGAATAATCGGTAGCATCAAATCTTTGATGTTTTCTGGGAAACAAAGAATGTGTTCAGTGAAATGCTCTTTCATGCGTTGAATATGATCAGTGTTATTCAGCATGTGACCCTTAAAGTGTTAGAGAAAGACGTGGGGCTTCTGAGGGTGAAAAATTGCATCCAAAATATTCCTTTGATTTGCCTAAGACACTTCACAGGGAAGCATTCAGAATGAGGAATGAAGTAAAAAGAAGGATGCTAACTAGAATAAGAAGCAAATTGAATATCTTCACTGTTGAACATCATGAGGTATTTTACCTAGTGGCTTAAATGGAAAATCCTTTTTTTATGGAAAGGGATGGCAGGCATTATTGAGCTGAACTAGAGAGAATGTTTTGGGTAAATCTTCAGCAGTATTGTAGAAGTATTATCAACTCTTGGAATCATAACACGGTGTCCATACATATTCAAGGCAAATTTTTCCTCAAATGTCAGCATATTACATTGCAAGTTCATATCTGATTTTCTGTCTGTTATCATATCTAGGTCTCTTCAGGCATTGCTGATTTCCAACCATACTTTCTCCACCACCCCCACCGCTGGGTAACACATGGAATATTTAGGGCACTAAGAAATCAAAATCCAGCTGTCAGGGAGGCACCTGCCTTATACATGCTCTGAATATCTGAAGAGAAGGCAGAAGCCTACACTGGTGGAATTTGTGTAACAGGAAGAAAAGACGAATGTGGTGCGCTAGCCTCTACTGTCCAAGGGGGAGGAAATGGTTATAAACAGAAAGTGCTACTACCAGGGTGTGAGTGACTGTGCCAGGGAGGCTCTCTGGACCATTTCCTTTCTTGGGGAGGAAAAAATAAAATGATAAAATGAGATGTGAAAAAACATCAGAATAAAAGAAAAGAGATGGGAGATTAGAGAACAGTTTTTGCATTGCTATAATATGCTAAACATTTGACTGGTTATCCTATATAATCCTCACAACCACACTGAAAAAAATGATCACCACTACTTTTACAAGGGAGTCACTTTTTATGGATGGAGAAAGCGCATTGCCCCACCAGACTGCAAAAATCACAAGGTCTGGCAATACCACATTTTGCAGAGGATAGTTACAGAAACTCTGATGGTTACTGATGAGAATATGCATGTATAAAATCGTTTTCTACCTCGCTAGCTATGTGACCTCAAATAGGTGACAATTATTTCTTAGACTTTTCCTTATTATTAAAAGGAGAATAATACTTTTGTAGAGTCATTTTAAGGATTGAATATAATATGTCTAGCATTTAGCCTAAAAATAGGCTGAAGAAATGGCAGTGGTGATGATGGGGATGATAATAATGATGCTTAACATCTGCACAAGAGGAGAAGGGAAAACAATTTTCCTTTTGTCTTTACAAATGCTGCCATCGGCACAACTCACACTAACCAAGTGTGGCTTGTGTGTGTGGGTCAGGGACTCTGGAAGGGTATAAGGGATTGCCATCAACTGAAAACAATCCGGGTGGAGTGGGAGGGACACAGAAGGCAGGGGAGGTGGGCTAGGAAGTTGCCCTCAGCCACTGCCATTTAGGTGACTTATCTTCCAATCTTTGCTAACGGGGCATCAGGAGAAAGAGTTCCTTAGTGTTGCATCTTCGATACCAGCAATTTTGCATTCTTATGTGTCAGTCCCAAGGTGACTTGTGAGCTAAGGTATGAAATGTCGGGTGCCGACAGAAGAGCATAATCTGTTGACAGCCCACTGGTGCCCTCTGTTGCTATGGCGTGTGGTGAGTGGCAAGCTGGGAGAAAGAGGGAAAGTTTTGAAGAGAGATTAGAGATGTTTGGATCTGAGTGGGGCCAGTATCTGTAGGACAGATTCTGCACAGGCCCAGTGGGCAAGAGAATAGGTGGAAATTATAGGAAGGGGGGTTCAGGTTAGTACGAGGACTAGAAATATCCATTAATAGTGATAATAAAAACATTTAAAGGTTGAACAGGCCACTACATGTGGCCTACCCTTTCCTTAGAAGTATGTATAAGAAGCCAGGTAATCACTGGAAAAAATGTTTTTGGAAGAAAAAACCTGTCATGAGTACAACATTGAGCTCTATTACTCTCAGATCACTTTCAACCTAAAGAGTTAAGAGCTTTGATTGAGTGAGCTGTTCATTTCACATGGTGTTTATATTATATTTATTAACACCTCAGCTAGATTGACTGATAAATGCTGGCAGGACACAGGGATGGGAAAAATGGCAACTATTACCATTATATATTTTTACTAATAACAGAGTGTAATCAGTGTTTCTTAAAGGAAGTGACAGAATTTCATTCCATTATGTATCTTGTATGTATCTTTGCAAATAGCTGTTTATTCTTGTCCTGCCTTAGTCTAATTAATTGCTGATGGGTATTAGAAATAATTCAGGTTTACTCTTCAAGTTGTTTAGGCATAATAGAAGTTTAGGTGATTAAAAAACATGTATTTTAAGTTTATTTATTTTGAGAGAGACAGAGATAGCACAAGTAGGGTAGGGGCAGAGAGAGGGAGGAGAGACAGAGAATCCCAAGCAGGCTCTACCCTGTCAGTGCGGAGCCCAAAGCAGGGCTTGAACTCACGAACCTATGAGATCATGACCTGAGCTGAAACCAAGAGTCAGACGCTTAACCTACTGAGCTGACCAGGTCCCCTAGGTGATGTTTTTAATTCAAGGTAACAAAGATGATAGTTGCTTAATAGATAATACTTCTGAATATCTGTGCAGATTGGAGAGCTGGAAAATTAAGGTCCAGAAGAGGGAATTCTGAATTATCTAAATATTTCCAGTCATTGGTGATATTTCTCACTCGACAATTTTTTTTTTTGAGTCCCTATCCAATGGTAGGAATGTAGTGGGGGAAAAAATGTCATCTTTGCCAAGAGGAGAGTGAATTACAAGTACAATCCCACTGTCACCAGAGAGTAGGCAATTAGAATACAGTAATGCTGTCTACAGGATGTGTGAGATGGACAGTTTCATAATGACAGGGAGCATTTTATATAAATGATTGATTGGGGCCTGTCTTTGATGTGGGGCTAGAGCATCCTGTGAGTCACATGTGTCCACACTGTGGGCAATACACGGATCTACACTTGTACCCATCTGTGCCTTTTTGACTATGTCTGCAACTTGTCTTCTGGTGACTCACTGTCTCTGGGAAAATGAGGCAGTTCAGAAATGAACTCATTAGCCCTCTTATGCATCTAATAAGAGCTGCGATAACTACCAACTTCAATCTGTAGTTCCCTGTAGAGTAATTCTCGTTTTTCTAACCTGTCATCAGATAACATTAATGTCTCAGTGAAAAACAATTTTCTTTCCAAATCGTCTTTCAGGTAGCTGAAAGTAAGAATTAGGCCACTTATTTGTCTGATTTTCCTAACCAGGGATAATAAGCTTGTAAGGAAAATAAAATTTGGTAATTATACATATCGAATGTCTAGCATGTTCTCTAGAAAGGTAAATTACATGTTGTTACACAAACATACAATAGGCAGAATTTCTCAATTACTGTGTAATGAATGTGCTGAGAGTGAAGAAGAATCTGAAAATTGTAATTATAATATCTTAATATATGACATTCCAGTATCTTTAATTGAACCCCCCAAAATAAATTTAAAATCCTTGACTGTCCTCACCCCTGCATATATTATGTGATAAGTATTTCATGATCCCTTCTATATCATAGGAATTCTAGAAACCCCTGCATTAGAAAGTCATGTCAATGCATTCAATGAATTATTACAAATCTTTCAGTGATCATAAGGTTTGATTCACGACCAGCAATAAATCATGTGTAATTAATATTGGTAATATATAAAATGTAGTTTGTAGTGTTGAAAAGAATTTATCCATTGATGGTATAGGATGATCACCATCCTTACCTGATTTAAGAAGTTTTAGTGAAGGCCAGATACTAAGTTGGGAATACTCTCCACAAAGGAACATTTCAGGTAATGAAAATTAAATTTTAAGCCTGTGAATGATGATACCTACATACACAGTCTGGATTTCTTAAGCCTTTCAGCAAGTATAAATCAAAGCACATTAAATGTTTAGACTTTGAAATTCAGATCAGCTTCAAGTTGGGCTTTGTGGCTGATTATTCTTTTCTAAACTGTTCAAAGACATCATCAATCAGATGTGAGAGTCCTGGAATGAGTATTAAGTCAGCACATGAGTCGATCAGAGTCCAGCTATGAGAAGAAATGCATATTTTGATTTATTTGATTAGGGTTGCTTGCTGAGGACATCACAGATTGCGATACTGTTCTCTTGCATTAGCACGATGAGATCATTGTGCAGAAGTGGTGCTAATGTCTGTATTTAACGGAGAATGTTTGCAGTGATACATAGAGATGAAAACATGAAATCTGCAAATCAATATGTTTCTGGCTATCTTGAAGTACTGCCCACATTTGCTGGAGGCAGAATATACTCTTGGCCAAAGAAAATATATTAACAAGCACATCCTGAGAATTAAATTACAAATGTCTATTACAGATTTTCAATGTTGCACAATCATGATCTTGTGAATAGTTATTTCTGTGGCTTTGGGCCATTACAGATTACAGTTGTTTTTTCCCCTCCAGTAAGACAACTACCTCTGACATGCTATGATCAATTTTTTTTCTCCTTTCTGTGCCTTCTAAATTATTCCCAGTGTCTAAATGGAAGCATGTCTTATGGTACTATCACTGGATGTCATTTTATCAACTACTGATGCTAGAATTGGGTCTAAAGTATTGAAAATCTTGGAACAAGTATTTTGGATAGCTGAACTTGATCCTGCTGTATCATCTTAAAAGGTCTCTTTGGCCTTTTGGAAAGTCTTGATCTGGTTCCCAAAGCTAATAGTTCTTGACAGCTATGAAATTCTATTGAATGATGCTCCCTGAAGGATGCAGGGAATAGTGTGGGTAGTGTCATTGGTATTATAATAAATAAATAACAGCCTAAAAATGAGACCAGTGCTAATAATAGCATGGCCAATAGTATTTGAATTCTTACCATATGGTATGCCAGGATGAAACACTTAGTTGGCATGGATTATCTCATTTAGTTCTCACGGTCTAGACCATATTATAAGGTAGGTATTGTTATTAACCTGTTTTAGAAATTGAAAAACAGGCAGTTTAACCATCCAAGGTAGCATGACTGGTGAGAGTCAGGACTCCATTGTATCTCCCTCCAGGAATTGTGCTCTTAATCTCCCTTGTGGATAGGCCAGCTGTCTGCGTGTCTGTATAGAGGCATCACAGTCTGTAGAAATGCCATATGATGTTTTATGAAGCATGTTCTGGCTTTGCCCTAAGCAGCTGAGACTGGTCAGGCAGCATGGTGCCTAGTTGGGTGGGTACAGATGCAATGGAACAAAAGGGGATTAAAAGGGGAAGAAAAGGGGATTTTCTTCCATATTAATAAAATTACCAAGGACTCCGATTTGTAGTGCAGACGTATAGTATTCAGACTGGAAATGTTTCACATACTTCAAAAATGCTATAAAAATTGTGAAGAATAGTTTTTCACTTCTCTCTGAGGGCCGTTTGTTCTCACATTCTATGTTAATTCACTAAAGTTGTTGGTATAAACAAAGGCGATTGATGTTATAGGCTAGTTTTAACGCTGTCTCATTCATAAGAATATTAAATTATTTTAGGCAAAGTGGCTGTGTCAAACTGAATAGAAATAAAGGGAAAGTGGTAATTAGACTATGTTAAAATTTAACCTCCAAGGATATTAAATATGCAGGAGCTCATCCATGAAAAATTAGGCTGAGAGAGGTTACACCATGTATTGGCTTATTTTGTAAGATATCCAATTACCTCTCATGAATAAATATGACTAATAATGGTAGCTCTATAATTTAATGCTATAATAGTAAAAACACTTTTTGATTCAAAAAACTCATTATATATTTGATCCATTTTCATGACCAAATCCTAACTATGCAAGTAATTAATAATTTCTTTTGACTTTAACAAACACACTTTCAGAGATCTTATATTTTAAACTGTCTTAACAAACTATCTTAGTAAAGACTAAACGAATGCTGAGATAAACATTTTGAATAGGAAACAGGAAACAGTAAGACAAACTCTTCTGCCTCTTGGTAGGCATGTCAAATGGCCTGAACGATGAAAGGGAGGGTCTTCCTGGCACTAGGCATTTTGCTAGGTATTGAGGTTATAAGGGCAAATATGAAAAGAGCAAAACAATTGCAAATAATGAGCAACATTAAAAATTTTGCCCTCTCATGTTTCTCCCTAAGAAACAAAATCATTGTGTTTAAGGGTGTGCCTGTCTCATTGACACGAAGAACCTGAAGCAGGAAAGGGGTTACAGTAAAGTAAACGTCTGTGAAAGGAACAGAAGTGGGTATAATGGAGAAGTACTGCTCATATGGTTTGAATTTCTCTGTTTTCACATTTTACTCAACCTATTTCCCATCCTCCTTTTGTCCCAGTCTCATCTGCTTTGGCATTTCACTTACTTGTAAGTACTGGGTACAGCTGATTCTGGTGCTAAAGGAATCTTTGAATAAGTTTCCAAGTAAGGACGATATACCGAGCACTGCTTGAACTCAGGAATAAGCAGATGAAAGTACTGGCACTCTGCCTTTCCTTAACTGCATTTAGACCTGTTGGGGAAATACTCCTAACAGCAAATGATTCCAGCGCTGTGTGGCATCAACCCCAGTGTTTACAGAGTGAAGTAAGAACGAAGAAGGAGAATGAACCAAAGTCAGAGTATGTTTGCAATATTTAAACTGATGATAGAAGTTGCATAGGCTCTTTTTTGATAAGTCAAGGATGACCAAACCATCACAGGGGAAGGGAGACAGCAAGGAAATAGTGTAGGGGGTACCAGACAGCATAAAATGTTTGGGAAACTCTCAGTGTAGTATTCCTGGAACGTGAAGCTTCATGTGTGTTGGGGCTTAGAAGTGGAGAGGTGTGAGTCTGGAGGAGTGCATGGAATCATTTCTCCTCCTTCCTATGGAGAAGGCTGCAAAATCCCAGCTTTGGGACCCTGGCCACTCTTGAAACTTCAGCCTTGCATTTATAATTACAAAGTGGGGACCATCTACCCTGCTCATCCACAGAATGATGTAATACAGTCTTCCAAATATGCTCCTTCTCTTGGCGCCTGGGTAACTCTGTTGGTTAAGCATCCCACTCTTGATTTTGGCTCAGGTCATGATCTCAGTTTTGTGAGATCGAGTCCTGCATTGGACTCTGCCCTGAAAGCATGGAGCCTGCTTGAGATTCTCTCTCTCTCTCTCTCTCTCTCTCTCTCTCTCTCTCTTTCTTTCTGCCCCATCTCACTTGGATGCACATGCTCTCACTCTCAAAATAAATAAACATTTAAAAAACAAACAGGTAAACTCCTTGTCACATTCAGAAACATTTCTGTAAAACTGTATCACACACGATTCATAGTCCCTCAGGTCTGGCATCTTAGAATCACCTCCCCATGCCTGCATATTCCAGTAGTCACCCCACCTGAAGAACAGTGTTGGTTTGTCTTCTATCCTAAGACTTCTTGACCCAAAGTATTTCAAATATAAATAAGACTGTTCCATTTTGACTATTCTTCTAACATGCTCAGCACTTTCTTTCCCCTAATCTTTTAATCATTTTGCTCTTTATGTCTGGAACATTCTCCCTGCCCATTGCATTTCCCAATCCACTGCTAAATTCACAGACCTCATGTTAGCTGTTTTACAGATTTCCAGGTTGATATCCCTCTCCCCTGAACACCTACTCCACTTTATATATGCTTCTTTTGGGGATCTCTTGTGTTCTGCTAGTGTTATCTTTCATTAAGAGAAATGTGTACTTACAAGGTTATAAAGAGAGATACTGAGACTCATTCATTCATCTTGTTATTTCCAACTGCCTTTTGTTACATTAAAAACAAAAAACACATGAACCCAAATTACTAAATGTTAACTTTTAAATTTGTATATCTATTTATAAAAGCAAGGCTAGTTTTTTATAAGAGTTGTCATGATGATCAAAAATTACAATGATCGGGGCGCCTGGGTGGCTCAGTCGGTTAAGCGGCCGACTTCGGCTCAGGTCACGATCTCGCGGTCCGTGAGTTCGAGCCCCGCGTCGGGCTCTGTGCTGACCGCCCAGAGCCTGGAGCCTGTTTCGGATTCTGTGTCTCCCTCTCTCTCTGACCCTCCCCCGTTCATGCTCTGTCTCTCTCTGTCTCAAAAATAAATAAACGTTAAAAAAAAAATTAAAAAAAAAATTACAATGATCTAATACAATGATCCTAGCTACCTGGATTAACAGAGGGGATTGAAATTTCTTTCTGACTTCAGAGATCTGGAACAATGGTGCATAGTACTTCAGCCTCAGTTCTTTTCTTTTCTTTCTTTATTTTTTTAGAAAATCCACTACAATGTATCTTGCCTTTGAAACTTTTTATTTTTTGTGTCTCATGTTTATTAACTCAGTGCACATTTGTATAATCCAGTCTGCCACCATTCATAACATACTCCCTTTGTGTAAGCAAGGGAACCTTGGAAAAATTGTCCTGCTTTAAGAAATGATGAATGTTAGCAAAATATTAGCTGCAGAATCAGTTATCACCTGGATTTCATCTTGTATGTCCATATTTCTTGATGTCTAGATAATATTGCTTCTAATTTTCTTATCAAAGTCTTACAGTGCTACCTTAAGTGGAAAGCTAAACTCATTCTTAAGGTCTCTTCATTATGATCTCTGGATATCCCAGTCTGGGGTTTGATATTAGGTTCTATAATTTATAATGAAAAGAAATGTATTTTGTGTTTATGCATTATAGGTAGTCTACTCCACAATTGTCTGTATATTTTAATATGTTGAACTCTAGGAAGAGGACTTATTCTCCTGTGTTTCCCATATCTTCCTTCAGAGATCAGATGATAGGCTCCAAGAGCATAATCTAAGAAGGAATGAACAGGGTTATTTTCTTCTGGACTAAATTAGTTGTTAGTAAACAAAATTTCTATTTGAACCCCAAAGGTTAAACTCTGTCTCTATTTCAGTGTTTTCAGTATTTGGGAAGGGTTGTGGGAAGAACATACTTTTATATCGCAAACTGATAATTATAAGATAATTATAATAGTTGAATTCTCTCTTGCCCACACGCTAGGAACTTTGTATTCCTCTCATACACATAGTATTACTTTGTCTTAAACCATCTTGAGATGTTGGTCACTTAGGTACTCATTTCCTGCATAGAAATGGAGTTTTGGAAAATACTTGCAGAAAAGGAAAAATAACTTGCAGGAAGTTTATCAGAATGTTAACTGCAGATCTGAGATTCACACCAAAAGCTCCATCTACCATACCACACCACCTCAATACCAGTGTGCTGCAACAAGCTGTATACTAGCTGATCTCACTGTATAGATTTGTTTGTAATGATTCTTTTTATAAAGAGAGGGCACTCTCCCTAAGTAAACAACCACTGTGCTAGGGGGTTCTTCTACTTTATTCCATCAGTACTTTGTTATTTTACATTCCTTCCTAAGGAGCTCTTAATTTCATTGACCTTTTTCAATTTCACCTGTACCTGTCCTCTTATTCCATGCTACCATCATTTTTCATCTAGACTAATGTAATAGATTCCTTACTGGTTTTGTCACAGCCCTCTGGACCATCTCCAATCTTTTCACGTCATCCTGTCTGCTCTCATCCACATCTGCAACAAACAAACAAACAAACAAAAAGACCCTTCAGTGGTTTCCCAATGCTCTGAGGAAAATAAAATTCTTAACAAGATGTACAAAGCCACAAGACTGGTCCTGTCTACATCTCATGCCTAATCTCACATCACTTTGTCCTTCATCCTTTGCATTTTTGCTTCAATTGGCTTCCTATCTATTGTGGTACAGCTGCTTAGGCTCTGAAATCAGTCTGTTTGGGTGTGAATCCCACTTTTGTTATTTACCTAATATGGGGATTATCATTTGGATAATTCTTTTTTTTAATTTTATTTAAATCCAAGTCAGTTAACATATAGTGTAATAATGGTTTCAGGAGTAGAATGTAGTGATTCATCAGTTACATATAACACCGAGTGCTCATCCCAACAAGTGCCCTCCTTAATGCCCATTACTGATTTAGCCCATCTCCCTACCCAGCACCCCTCCAGCAACCCTCAGTTTGTTCTCTGTATTTAGGAGTCTCGTATGGTTTACCTCCATCTCTGTTTTTATCTTAATTTTCCTTCCCTTCCCCTGTGTTCACCTGGTTTGTTTCTTAAATTCCACATAAAAGTGAAATCATATATTTATCTTTTCTGACTGACTTATTTTGCTTGGTGTAAAACACTCTAGTTTCATCCATGTTGTTGCAAATGGCAAGATTTCACTCTTTTTGATTGCTGAGTAATATTCCAATGTATGTATATGTGTGTGTATACATACATATGTACGTACATACATACATATGTGTGTGTGTGTGTGTGTGTGTATGTGTGTGTAATTCTTTAACTTCTTTTTGCTTCAGTTTCATTATTATAAAATTGGGGCTAATGATCCAATGATGGGTAACCATCCCATAGGGTTGCTGTGTGAATTAAGTGAAATAACATAGAAAGAAATGCTTAGTGTAAAAGATAATAACACTTGAGTCTGATTAGGTTAAATGGGAGGAGAAGCTATGTCTGGTGTTGATTACCTTGTATATTAAGTCTCTAGAATAGTACCAGACATATTATCTTGAAAAATGTTTATCAAATGAATAAAGGAATGACTAGATTTATTCTCACAACAAAGGTGGTAAGTTGTCTGTGCCCCTTTATCTGCCAAGTGAGTAGCTCTTAGGTTTTGGAGACCCAAAATAGAGATTATTGCCTCTGAAATTCTTTTGTACTCTCTGGAATATTGAAAAAGGCCTGAGATAATCTCACCTGCTTGATGCAAATTCTATAGCTACCTCTGCAACCCTATGTGTGTTAAATATTTTTATAGATACTTCTCTTGACAGCAGAGTATTAACACTAAGAGATAAATTATAGATGGTCCCTTCCCTCTAAGAATTTGCAGGGTAGTCAAAGGAAACATCTGTGTATCAATTCATTAAATTCCATTAAGTAGTAGGGATACTATGGTATTCCCTATATGAGAGAAGAAAAAAAACTGAAAAGGCAAAAAATACATGTAATGATAGAGGTAAACTAGGGATAAGTGACTAATGTAAACATTGATGGGAGAGGATTTTCCTGAAGTCAACAATGACTTTCCTGGGACAGTAATATTTATCTAAGACCTAGAGACAGGAAAGGGGATCAGAAAGAGAAGCAAAGATATTATTGTGGTCTAAGAACACAGAGAAAACCCCAGAATGCACTTGCTGTTTGCTAATCAGAATGAAAGAGGTGAGATTTTGGAGGGAGAGGGGAGGGAAGGAAAGGAAAGAAGATAAACATCTTTACCATTGTTTCAAGTTTTCCCAACTTCTCCCAAAGTCTGAAATCTAACTATAATTTAAGCCCTAACTCAAATGTATCTTGTTCCATCTTCCCCTATTTCGGAACTCCTCATTCCCTCCTTGAACATCTGTGGCCCAGTACCTTTGCCACTCTGGAAAGAAAAGACTCAGTATAAATTAGAAATGTGCTTGTTGAACTTAAATTCTTACTTATGTAATCTTCTGCAAAAATGTTACAACTTTTGAAGATATTGGTCCCAAGTTAAGGCTTCTCTGTTCCATAAGTTCAGAAGATGAAATGGGTTAAACAGACCAAGTGCCTTCCATCTTTTTACTGCATGGTTCTTAGATGTCTTATATCATATTTTCCCTTTACCACACTGAATTAATCTGAGGATTGATACAGGAGTGTTTCCTAGAAATTTTCGTTAGCATCCTTGTTTTATTTTGGTGCCAATAAATCTACCAACAGTTGAATCTTAGAAGTTACAGATTTAGGGGTGCCTGGGTGGCTCAGTCAGTTAAGCATCCAACTCTTGACTCCAGTTCAGTTTGTGATCTCACAGGTTCCTGAGTTTGAGCCCCACATCCGGCTTTATGCTGGCAGTGGGCAGCCTGCTTGGGATTTTGCCTCCCTTTCTCTCTGTGCTTCCCCTGCTTGCTCGCGCGCGCTCTCTCTCTCTCTCTCTCTCTCTCTCTCTCTCAAAATAAATAAATAAACTAAAAAAAAAAGAAAAGAAATTACAGATTTATTAAAATTATTAAATTTAATTTCCAATCCTTAGCTAGAAATTCCTCAAGATTTCTGTGTTTGTTTTTATCCTCTCTTCCAAAGGCTAATATTGATATTTTCAATTCTAGCTTTCTTCCTTGAGTAACAAAGATGGAAGAACACTACGAGACTTTTTTTTCTTTCTTTCTTTTTTTTTTAATACTGAAAGCTAAAGTATGGTGAGTAATTTAAACACTGTTAAGATGTCAAGTCTCCAAAAATTATTTACAGATTCAAAGCAACCAAAATTTGGTTTTAGATATCAACGAGTGCATTCTAAAATTTATATGGAGGGGCGCCTGGGTGGCGCAGTCGGTTAAGCGGCCGACTTCAGCCAGGTCACGATATCGCGGTCCGTGAGTTCGAGCCCCGCGTCAGGCTCTGGGCTGATGGCTCGGAGCCTGGAGCCTGTTTCGACTCTGTGTCTCCCTCTCTCTCTGCCCCTCGCCCGTTCGTGCTCTGTCTCTCTCTGTCCCAAAAATAAATAAACGTTGAAAAAAAAAATTAAAATTTATATGGAAAGGCAAAACAACTAGAAGAGCCAAAACAAGCTTGAAAAGAGTAACAAAGCAGGAAGAGTCACAGTAACTGATTTCAAGATGTAGTACTAGGTTGTAGAGCTCAAGACAGTGTGGTCTGGCAAAAGAATAAACATATAGATCTATGGAATAGAGTATAGAATCCAGAAATTGATATGTACAAATGTAGTCAACTGACTATAGAGAAAGATACACTTTTCATATAAAAGAACAGGTAATGATTTTATTCAGACAAAGTTCCAGAACATGCAAAGTTAATCTATAGTAAGAGAATCAGAATAATCATTGCTTCTGGGGTCATGATGTGTTGTTGGACTTGAAAGAAACATGAGGAATATTATGGAGTGATAATGTTTCAATTTTTGATAAGGGGTATGTTATATAGGTGGATGTGTGTCAAAACTTAGTGAATATATATCAAGAATACTTTTAATCAATTTAAATTTTATAGCAAATAAAAATAACTGTAAACTAAACACAAAAACAAAAAAACAATGGAAAAATTTAAGTACCTGCTAAAATAGTCTAAGATGGGAATTTGCAAGAACAAAATTTTTGTTAAACACACAGGCAAGATTTATAATTTCTTAGAATAGAACCCTCCTTATTTAGGAGACATTGTTGATATCTCTGTAAGGTTTTTTTTTTCCAGTTAGAAATTTCACATAGAGAATAAGATGTGGAGAAATTGAAGCCAGTCCATAGAATATCAACAAAAAGATTAAAGGGATAGAAAATAGTACCAGTGAGGAAAGATAAAAGGAACTTGGGTTATTTTGTGTAATTTCCAGAACAGAAGTTGAGAGATTGTTTAACAGCCATCTTCCCCATTTATAAGGGAAATGTGTTGTGTTCATTGAGACCCATGAAACTATTGGGAAATTTGGGGTCATCTAATCCAGCCTCCTTTTTCACAAGTGAAAACATTGATGCCCAGAGGTCATATGTGACTTGTTGAAGATCCTGTAAATCATTAATGGTTGAGGTTTGGAACAGGACTCAGCGTGATTGCAACTCCAGATATCAAGCTAAAAATATCAAGGCATATTATGCCTGCAAAGATAAGTCAGGGAGTAAGTCTTAGAAAATATTATTCTGTTAATGTAGAAATTTGAAATCTATTTGAAGCATATAAATTTCCTTTATACATCTCTATTCTCAGTCTTCTATCTCCTCCTAACGAAGATTTTGAACAAAAATTTTGAAGTTGGTATTAACTTAAATCTAATTCTAGGGCAAAGGCCATCATTGGAATAAGTGAGATAATCTCCTACTTGCTACAGTTTTGGGTTAAATTAATCTAGGCATTAGCTAACTGCCCCCATGGCTTCCACTAGTAGTATTGGCTGGGTTCACTTATAGTTCACTTAACAAGGAGCAAAGATACTTTCCCATAGAATCTTAGAGTGATCTCCTTTTGGACATTGTGGAACACAAGCATGACACTTAGGGATTCTAAAGTCATTTTCAACCATGAGGGAAGCCTTTCCCAGAGCTTAACTGAAAAACAGAAGTAACCTGAGCCAGCAACACCACCACCACCAACAACAACCAAATCACAACCTTCATCAAATTAAATCCTATGCTCGCTCTGGATATTTCAATGACATGATCCACTAAATTCTCTGTAATTCTAAACTATCCTTTGTTGAGTTTTCTAGATACTTAGAATCAAAGTCCTTCAAAATAATATTAGCCAGAAGAAATATTTATTTAGTAGAATAGATAACTAAGTTATTTATTCCTAACAACTTAATTACTGAAATAGATAATATTTTATTGTAAAGTGCTATAAACTTTGCATACATTATCATGTTTAATCCCAACAACAATCCTCTGAGGCAAACAATACTATTATCTTTATTTTACAAATAAAGGGAACTGCATCTGAAAAAAAAAAAGCTTACAATGGATTGTACTTAAATTGACAGAGCCAAAATGTGGCAGAATTGTCATTTGGCCCAGATCCATCTGATTCTGGGGACTTTGTTGAACACTTCTGCTTCACGTACTCAATGAATGGAAGGTGTATATGGTAGGAAGAAGTCACTTACAGACTTCAGATCATTGAAGTTCTACCTAAGTTTTGGATGCTGAGTTTCTGGGTCATCTTCACTTCATATAAGAAGAAACAGAGGGAGGAGAAGGAAACAAAATAAAACAGAGCTCTTTTTTTCCTTTCACGTTAAAGAGGTTTCCATCTCCTATGGTAGAAAGAAAATGTTTTCTAGCCTTGAAAAGTACCAGGAACACAGTTTGAGACATGTATATCTACGTATGCTCACACTGTTCTTCATGTCAGACCTCACTGTGTTCACATCCAACTTCATCTACTGGCATCGCTTTGCCAGTGGATGCACTCTCTCTTGAGAAGCATGGAAAGTTTCCATTTCAAACAGCCTTTTCGAGAATGAAATGCTTGGTCTTCTTCTCATAATGCCTTGCCAACAGATGGGACCCCATGGTGGATTCATTATGGAATCCAAAATTGGTACACCTAAGGAGACATCCACCAGCCAGATGATCCACAGCAACAGAATGCTAATAAGTCAGTGCACTTTACTTTCTACAATTTCAACCATCTGAGACTTTTATAGTTTTAAGACCAAAGCTTCAAAGGTGGATTATTGTGAAGCACTGATGTTTCAGGAGTTTAATAACCATGGCAAAGATATTTTACTAAAAATAACTATGAGTTATTATATGAATTGAAAAATATTTATAATCTAATATTTAAAAGCAAGGTAGAATTAACATTATAGTATTGCATTTTATCTCAACATCTATTTGTTTAATGTACCTCATTAAGAATCCCATTGCTTTTATTTCTTTTTCTCCTTCCAGCAAAGTCTTGAAAATTTCTATTGATTCTGTAAACATATTTTGTTCACCTTAATGAACCCACCTATTTAAATAGACTTTTAGTTCATTCTTATAGTTTTCCAGGCAGGTATGCATATCATCTGTAAGGAGTAATGATTTTTGTCTCATTTGCAAATGTTGTCTGTGTTATTTTGGTTTGTTTTTGTTTTTACTAAATCTGTTGAATGGAACCTCAGGAGCATTGTTTAATGATAGTGCCCTAAAAATCTTAGTCATGCTCCTGGTTTTAGTAAGGCAACCTCTACTATTATACTATAAAGATAATATTGGTGGTCATTTTTGTTTAGGAGCTATTTTTCTAAGTTTTGCTGAGAGGTTATTATTACTTTCATTAAGAATGAAGTTGATTTTTCTTTGCTAACTTCTTTATACGTTCTAGATATTTCTTCAAAAAAAATGGGAGAAAGAGGTTTCTCAAATTTCTGTTGAGTACAGGTCCTAAGACTTGTATGGGGTATAATATATAAGGTATAAATATTATATCTTGCCGCTTTTAATATCTGAGCAATCTTAACTCTGTTACACAAACTATAGTGCCCCTCCCCCATTCCATCAATAGATGCCAGTTGAAAATTTATTCTGGACTATATTTGCATGTTTTTCAGTCTTAGCTTATTGGTGTGGTTTTTATTATTTTTCCATATCTTCATAAATAGTTTTAAAGGGATAATGTGAAAGGCTGCTTTAAAACCTGGTGGACACATGACATTCTAAGACTGAAAGCCTGGCTGCTTCTCAGCCCTTTGTCACCCTTAAAATACTCCACCCCGTTTAGCAGAAAAAAATCTATATTGTCTTTGAGATTGGACTTCTGGGACGGCAAGCCTGCTGATATTCTCCTTATTATGTGAAGTGTCTGAAGTATTTATTAGCTTATGATTTTCAACAAAGAAACGGTGCAGATAACTTTGGGTGGGTATACTAGTCTCCTTTGCTCTTTCTGAAAGTCAAAACATTGACCTCCAGAGATAACATAAAAGTTACCTACCCCTGTATTTGGAGGTAATCACTCGGTCAGTGAATACTTTGGGCACCAACCAAACACCAGTCATTCTTCGGGGCACCAATGATGTAAGACCGAGCAAAGAGGACATGGTCACTGCCCCAGTAGAGACCAGACAAGAGATAAATTAACTAGTAAATAAATATGCTTTTCTGTTGTAATATGTAATTACTAACAATGGTAAGTACTTTACAGGGAAAGAGCTGTGTTCAGAATTGTGTAATGGAGCATGCATCAGTCAGGGTTCTGGTAGGAAACAGATGGCACGCTTCAGTTGGGATCAGTAAAAGAGAATATATATATATATATATATATATATATATATATATATATATCTCCCTAAAATATGTATTATGCCAACTTTATTATTATTTAACCCAAAGTGTGGGTCAACTTTGAGACATATGGTGAATAACTGAATGGAATTAATAGAATCCTATTTTGATTACTTGTTGTTACATTTTATCATTTCTCACTAATGTGATTCTTTATATAAGCTTGTTAATTTGTCTTTAGAAATTTGACACACGATCCCTTGAGACAAATTCATTCCATTTATACCAGCCGAATGGAAGAGTTAAGCATTTGCTGTCATTTTTCTTAATGAAAAATCAAAATGCAACCCATCAAAGTTACCAGGAAAACATGATTTTATAAATGAAGGGTTTTTAATTCCCTAATGTCCTGAAGATGATTTTGTAATGTAGGCATTTTTCTGGAAATCTTTGTTTACTTACTGGTTGTGTTTAATTTTTTTAAACTGATCACCTCTGATCATATTAGTATGTAGGAAGGGACAATGGCTGTTCGTATAGCATAAAAGCTTCAGTTCGTTTATTTATGTAAAATCATCATGTCATCAAACATACTTTTCACACATGGGAGTTATTCTGTTGGCACAGCTGTGTATGTTAAAATGTTAAAGTTTAGTATAAACTCTTGGAATGTTTCCTTTTAAGTAGCATATTATGTATCATATTTAATAATTCTCAAAGTTTAGTTTACATACATTAGCCATATTTTTTTTTCCTCCAAAGACACAGGAAAGATATTATCCCTAGTTAGCTAATGGGAGAGTTTGTAATTGATACAAAGTCACATGGCTAATATAGGATAGAGTATAATCTATAGCACAGGGTTTATTTTTTGTGTATGTATTATTATCATTGGCATTTTTACCTAAACATACATTACAAATAACGCCTTTTAACCTACATTCCTTTACCTCTGTGTATTTTTCCATACTTAATAAAAGACTCCATGTAAAAGGATTTTTTTTAACATAAAAGGGAAAATATGATCACACCTCATAACAAAATGTCCTAACGTAAATGCCAGTTAACACTAGAGAGGTTTGCTGTTGTTAAGTATCTGTCTTTTCATCTTTTTCCTGGCAAGTTCTAGAAACAACTTGTTCCTTAGGCTAGTCCTTCTTATGGTCAAAAGATGGCCAGCAGAGACATAAAGCAAAAGCTTGCTTCCTCAGAAGGAACAGCTGACCCTGAAAGCAAATTACTCAGATTATTATAAACAACATCAATACAATCCAGTCAACACCAAAAGCTTAAATCCAGTCATTATCGGAAAGATTTAATTAAGTGAAGTTCCTTCCATAGGCAGATTTTAAAATGACATAACCTGATTTCTGAAACCAATAAAAATGTAAGAAGCCAAAGACATTTTTTTTCATTTATTCACATAATAAAAGCAGATGCAGTAAATGGTTGGGACCATCTGAAGATATTTTACAAGCTGTTCCATCTGCTTTGCTGGCATCCTACCCAAGTGGTGTGGGTGGTTCTGAGTTCTGAGTCATTTCTAACACTTTCATAAGTTGGCATGAAAAGGAACCATTTTCTTTCGGGTTTTTTGTTTTTAAATTTTTTTCTAATGGCCTGGTGTACATAGGAGGAAGGCATTTATTTTGGTGGTGGTGGTTGTTTTCACCTCTAAGTCAAGAGAAAAAAAGGTGGGGGGAGTTCTCTTTTATGTAATTGTTTAATACCTTAGAGTGCCTTGGTTGGTAATTTTCTAAAAAGGTGATTAAAGGGGGTAAGATGGAAGCTATAATCTGTTAGTTGTTTGCCAGCATAAATCTTTTGACTGGTTAGGTTAACATACTAAAACACATTCCAATTGCTCTGTCCCTAATATATTAGAAATAAAATAGGTGCTGATATTCACCAACATGAAAAAAAAATGTCATCAGATATTTGTGCCCTTCCTTTGCAAGGAAAATTGTATACATCAAACTTCACCCAGATACTGGCTTTTGACTCTATATAATAATGTTAGGGCATGAGAAACAGGTACGGATTCAGGCTTAGACAAAAGTAGGAGCTTATATGAATCATCTTTAGGTAATCCTGTAGTTTGCAAATATGTGTTCTATTCATGATTTTATTTTTCTCTGCACTAATACCCTGAGAAGTAGGTTAGAAAAGATATAGATGTATCTATATTTCACATGGATATTCTGTGACCTGGAGATGTCAAGTTATTTGTCCAGAGTATAAATATTGGAATTGCAAATAGAATTTGATTTTCAATGTCTCTATATAAAACTAAGGATCAGATAAGACATGAATAAACTACCTGACAAGACAGTCTAGTGGTTATGAACAGATCCCCTTTTAGGAATGAGGAACTCATTCTTCCAACCACTTGGCATGTGGTCAGCTGACATTTAACTGAATTTCTCTCTTGGAATTTGCCCCTAGCCAAAAGATGCTGTTTTTTCAGGGCCATGCTCCTTCTCCAGGGACACTCTGTAACTAGTCATTGGTCATTATTGTGGTTAACAATGCCTAGTTTCTTTGCCTCAAGGCATGACAACTCTGAAAGTTTATCCCAACTTGAGAGTTCCCCATGGAATCAACTGATACATTTGCTGAATGCATTGCAATTAAATTTCTCCAGTCCTCTGTCTAATCCTGGTTACATCACTTTCCTGTAAAGTTTCTATACGCAAATCTCCTTCTTGGAATCTGTCTCCCAGAACCTGATTTAAGGCTAGGAGTGCCAAGAAGAATCAGGCTCTGACAAAGGACTTTAGAGCCAGACCAATTGCCAAACAGCTAGCAATAATTACCCCATCACTTGTGGTACATGGAGTATGCATAATCTTTTTAGCATGGTATACTTGTTGCAATCATAAAATTTTTCAATCATGGGTAAAATAGATAAGATCCTAGGGAAGAAAAATGTGTTGGCGAGAGCAATGGCTCAGGTATTTGAAAAGTTTGGGGGCTGGTGAGGGGAAGGCAGTAGTATGGGGGAGTGTAATTAGGTGGATAAAGGACTAAGTTTGAATTCAGAAAACAGAAAATATTCAGGTAAGGCTTACGACCTAATTAAAAGAATAGCAAAGTATTAGAGGAGATTAATTAGAGGGGATCTCAGGGTCCTGATTTGGAAGGACCAGAATGCTCTGAAGATAGAGGCTGAGACCATCTTGGTTGATGAATACAAAAGTCTTGAATTCCAAGATGGCTTACAATGTTCTGAGCTTATAGCAATATGTAGAAATTTTCTATGCTCTCTTAAGGAAACATTCCATTCTTCCTTGACAAAACTGCAGAGGACTTTGCCTTTAGGATCATAAAGAGAACACATCTCAGGGTCTACTCTGATTTCCCACTTGGCCATCTGACCAATAAGCTGGATAAAGTTAAACAGAATTTGGCTGGACAAGTGATGAGCCTTCTAGGGGAAGAACAGGAATATATACCACATGAAATGCAGGACCTAGCCAACATATACCAACACCAAATGGGCATGTTGTATGGGCTTGGATCTTGAGTTTACTGAAATTGAGAAGTTTATAAAATTGGCTAAGAGAGAATTTAATATGTGATCATACACATTTTGACACTTGTTTTTCTTGTTTCCTAGTGTGGAAGCTTAGAGTATTGATTTTAGATCTTCTTTTCTAATCTATGTATTAATATTGTGTTGAGATGTGGTTGATATACAAAAACTGCACATATATGATGTATACAATCTGATGAGTTTTGATACATGAAAACACTCTATATCATTAACACAATTAAAACCTGTCACAGTTTCCTTGTGTCTCTTTTTTATTGATTGGTTTGTTGGTTGAATGGGTGGGTGGTAGGTTGGTTAAATGGTAAGAATACTTCAAAAGAAATCTGTCATCTTAAAGATTCTCCAACTGCACAACACCATATAGTTAACTGTGGTCACTATGATTTACAGATAGCAGCAGATATTTAGTACTTACTCATGTAGCATAATTGAAACTTTATACCCATTGAACAACAACTCCACACTTTTCCCACCACCACTCCCTGGCCCCTTGCAATACTATTGTATTGTCAGCTTTTATAAGTTTAAGTATTTTAGACACAATACTTCATATAAGTTGACTAATGCAGTATTAGTCTGTGACTAATGTGGTTGGTTTCTGTGACTGGCTTATTTCCCTCAGCCTCATGTCCTTCAGGTTTATCCATGTTGTTGCAAATGGCAGAATTTTGTTCTTTGTTTGTATACTGTATGCATATGCCCATGTTCTTTATCCACTCAGCTGTTGTGATCACTTAGATTGTTTCTATATCTTGGCTATTGTGAATAAGGCCTCAATGAACATGAGAATGCAGATATTTCTTTAAGATCCAACTTTAAGCTTTCTTGGGTATATTATTTTGTGTATTGTTGGATCATAGGTTAGTTCTATTTTAATTTGGGAGGGGGGATTTTTATTCTGTTTTCCATGGTGGCTACACCAACTTACATTCCCATCAACAGTGGGATTCCATTTTCTTCACCTCCTCTCTCTCCAACACTTGCCTTTTTTTTTTTAATAGTCAACCTAATAGATGTGAGTGATATCTCGTTGTTTGGATTTGAATTTCCCTTATAATTATTTTAGGCATTTTTCATATAACTATAGGCCATTTGTCTTATTTGGAGAAATGTCTCTTGAAAACCCAAAATAATAAAATCAGAAATTAAAGTGGAGACATTACAAGTGATGCTACAGAAATTTTAAAAAGGACCATTAAACCTCCTAACAAAAAGAAAACCAAGACCATATAGCTTCACAGGTCAGTTCCACCAAACATTTAAAGAAAAAATAAGTCCAGTCCTTCTCAAGCTCTTCCAAAACATTGAAGAGGAGGGAATACTTTGAAACTAATTTTATGAGTCTAGTATTACCCTGATACCAATGCCAGACACAGATATGATAAGAAAATAAAATTACAGATTAATACCCTGATGAACATAGAAGCCAAATCCTTCAGCAAAAAAAACAAAACAAAACAAAAAACAAAACAAAACAAAACAAAACTAGCAAACTGAATTCAACAGCACATTAGAAGGATCATATACTATGATCAAGTAGAATTTATCCCTGATATGCAAAGATGGCTGAACATAGACAAATCAAGCAATGTGCTATATAGCACATTTACAGAATAAATTTCCATCTAAGCACTGCTTTCACTGGGTCCCACAAATTTTTATTATTTTTATTTTATCTCAAAGTATTAAAAATTTTTTTCTTAAGATTTCCTTTTTGACCTGTCTCTACATATGTCAGTGTTTTGCAGCTAGCTTTCTGATTTTGATTGCAAGTTTAAATACATAGTTGTCTGAGAGCATATTTCATACAGTTTCTATTCCTTTAAAGGTGTTCAGGTGTATTTTATGACCATAGAATGTGACCCATTTTGGTGAATGTTCTATCTGAACTTGAGAAAAATATGTATTCTGTTGTTGAATGAAGTGCTCTGTAGATGCAAATTAAATCCAGTTGTTTGTTGGTGCTCTTCAGTTCTTCTATGGCTTACTGATCTACCTTGGGTTGGATGTGTCAAACACTGATCAAGGGGTCTGTAAATCTTCAGCTGTAATTGTGGATTCATCTATTTTTCCTCACAATTCTTTCAGTTTTTGTCTCATATATTTTGATGCTCTAAGTTAGGTGCATACACATTAAGGACTGTTTTGTCTTCTTGGAGAGTTGGTCTCTTTGTCATTATTAACTACTTTTTATCCATGATCATTTTCACTGTTCTGAGGTTTTCTTTGTCTGAAATTAGTATAGCTACTCCAACTTTCTTTTAATTAATGTCAGTATGATACAGCTTCTCCTCTTTTTGTCTTCAGTCTGTCTTATATTTAAGGTGAATTTCTTGTACAAAACATACAGTTGTTTGTTTTGTTACATTATTCATTTTCAGAATCTCTTAATTGGTGCATTTAGACCATTGATGTCTAAAGTGATTGTGTATAGTTGGATTGATATCAACTTTCATTTTTACTCTTTTCCATTTATTGCCCTTGTTCTTTCTTTTTCTCTCTTTTTTCTTTTTGCTACATAAAGCCAATTTTTTATTTTTATATAATTTCTCCTAAGGATATTGCAAAACATCCCTTACAGAGAAATCAATGCCACAAATTCTCTTAACATTTAGGAAAAAACATTTCCCCCTAAAAAATAATTATACCTGGCAAACTCATATTTCTAGTTTTCCTTTGTTGCCAGTATCCTCAGGATATATTATTTCAAGATTATAAAATCATGACATACGTGTAGAATTTTGATTCATTGCTTTCCTTTGTATTGCTATTGTAGATTTTTTTTTCCTGAAGTTTTAATTTAAATTACAGTTAGGTATCATATAGTGTAATATTAGTTTCAGATGTATAATTTAGTGATTCAAGCACTTTCATACAGCACCCAGTGTTCATCATAACAGGTACCCTCCTTAATCCCTTTCACCTATTTAACCCACTCTCCCTTCCCCTCTGGTAACCATCAGTTTGTTCTCTACAGTTAAGAATCTGTTTCTTGGTTTGCCTATCTCTCTGTTTTCTTTTCTCCCTTTGTCCCTTTGTTCTGTTTCTTTAATTCTAAATATGGGAGAAATTAATATGGTGTTTGATAAACCTCTAGCCAGACATCAAAAAGAAAAGAGGAAGGATCCAAATAAATAAAATCCTAATGAAGGAGGGCAAATAACAACCAATACCACAGAAATGCAAACAATTATAAGAGAATATTATGAAAAACTATATGTAAACAAATTGGACAACCTGGAAGAAATGGATAAATTCCTAGAAACATAAAACTACCAAAACTGGAACAGGAAGAAATAGCAAACTTGAACAGACTGATAACCAATAAATAAATTGGTCACTAATCAAAAAACTCCCCAAAACCAAAAGTCCAGGGCCAGATGGCTTCACGGAAAAATTCTATTAAGCATTTAAGGAAGTTAATGCCTACTCTTCTCAACCTTTTTGAAAAAAATGGAAACATAAGGAAAACATCCAAATTCATTCTATGAGGTGAGCTTTACTTTGATACCAAAACCAGATAAAAACTCTACTAAGAGGACTACAGGCCAATATTCCTGATGAACATGGATGCAAAACTTGTCAATAAAATACTAGCAAACTGAATTCACAATACATTAAAAAAAATCATTCACCATGATCAAGTGGGATTTATTCCTGTATATCAAGTATGGTTTATATTTGCAAGTCAATCAACATGATACACCACATTAATCAAAGAAAAGATGAGAACCATATGATCATTTCAGTAGATGAAGACAAAGCATTTGACAAAATACAGCATCCATTCATGATAAAAAGTGCTCAGCAAAGTAGGTTTAGGAAGATTATAGGTCAACATAATAAAGGCCATCTACAAAAAAACACACAGCTAAAATCGTCATCCATGGGGAAAAGGTAAGAGCTTTACCTTGAACAAGACAAGGATGAGCACCCTCACCTCTGTATTTAACATAGTACTGGAAGTCCTAGCAAA
The DNA here is from genome assembly GCF_016509475.1 of Prionailurus bengalensis. NCBI lineage: Eukaryota > Metazoa > Chordata > Mammalia > Carnivora > Felidae > Prionailurus > Prionailurus bengalensis. The sequence continues at coordinate 36,866,368 of NC_057352.1, forward strand.
AGCAATCAGATGACAAAAAGAAATTAAAGGCATCCAATTGGCAAGGAAGAAGTAAAACTTTGACTAGTTGCAGGTGATCTGATACTATATATAGAAAACCTGAAAGACTACCCAAAAAATACTAGGACTGATACACAAATTCAATAAAGTTGCAGGATACAAAATCAATGTATGGAAATCTATTGCATTTATATACACCAATAATGAAGCAGCAGGAAGAAATTAAGGAATCAATCCCATTTACAACCGCACCAAAAATCATAATATATCTAGGAATAAATTTAACCAGAGAGGTGAAAGACCTGTACTCTGAAAACTATAAAACACTGATGAAAGAAATTGAAGAGGACACAAAAAAATGGAAAGACAGTCTATGCTCATGGGTTGGAAGAACAAATATTGTTAAAATGTCTTTTCTACCTGAAGCAATCTGCACATTTAATACAATCCCTAACAAAATTCCAACAGCATTTCCCACAGAAGTAGAACAAATATTACTAAAATTTGTATATTTTTATGGAACCACAAAAGGCCCCAAACAACCAAAGCAACCTTAGGGGGAGAAAAAAGCAAAGATGCAGGCATCACAATTCCAGACATCAAGTTATATTATAAAGATGTAGTGATCAAAACAATATGGTACTGGCACAAAAACAGACACATAGGTCAATAGAACAGGATAGAAAACACAGAAATGAATCCACAACTCTACAACTAAATGGTCACTTAATCTTCAACAAAGCAAGAAAGAATATTCAATGGGAAAAAGATCGTCTCTTCAACAAATGGTATTGAGAAAATTGGAGAACAATGTGCAAAAAATAAATGAGACAAATTTCTTATACCAAACACAAAATTCAAAATGGATTAAAGACCTACATATACTGAAACAATAAAAATCCTAGAGGAGAACACAGGCAGTAATCTCTTTGACATAGGCTGTAGCAACTTCCTTCTAGATAAGTTTCCTGCATCAAAGGAAACAAAAGCAAAGGTAGACAATTGGGATTTCATCAAAATAAAAAAATTTCTGCACCACAAAGGAAACAATCAACAAAACAAAAAACCTACTGAATGGGAGAAGATATTTACAAACAGTATACCTTATAAAGGGTAAGTATCCAAAATACATAAAGAACTCATAAAAAAATAACACCCCCAAAATAATCCAACTAAAAATGGGCAGAAGATAGGAATATACAGTTTTCCCAAAGAAGACATACAAATGGTCAACAGACAAATGCAAAGATCCTCAACATCACTCATCATCAGGGAAATACACATCAAAAGTACAAAGACATATCACTGCATCTGTCATATGGTTAAAACAAACAACAGGAGAAACAATAGGTATTGGCAAGGATGTGGAGAAAGGCAAACCCTCTTGCACTGTTGATGGAAATGCAAACTGGTGCAGCTACTCTGGAAAAACAGTATGGAGATTCTTCAAAAAGTTAAAAATAGAACTATCCCATGATCCAGCAGTCACACTACTAGGTATTTGTCCAAAGAATATAAAAATATGAATTCAAAGGGATACATGCTCTGTATACATTAGCATTGTAGCAGCATTATCTACAATAGCCAAATAATGGAAATAGCCCAAATGTCCATTAACTGATGAATGGATAAAGAAGATGTATGTATATATCCTACATACATACATACATACATACATACATACATACAATGGAATATTATCTAACCATAAAGAAGAATGAAATCTTGCCATTTGCAATGACGTGGATGGAGGTAGAGTGCATTAGGCTAAAAGAAATGTCAGAAAAACACAAATACCATATGCTTTTCTATTTTATTTTCTACTTTCTCTGCTTTCTGTGGAATTAATGCAACACTATGATCTCACTTTTTCTTCCCCTTTATCCCACCAATTGTACTTTTTAATTATATTTTGTTTGTTACCCTTGAGTTTACAATATATATTTCAAACTAATACATATTATTGTTCAAATAACACTATAGCACTTCACAGTGCAAATACCTTATAGCAGACTATTTTCAATTCCTTTTCCTTTGTAATTTTATGTTATGTATTTACTTATACATACAGTGTGATCACCAAATACATTGTTGCCATTATTATTTGAACAAATTTTTATCCATTATATCAGATAGGAATGACAAAAGAATATTTTACCTTCATTTATTCTCTATTGCTCTTCCTTTATGTAGATCCAAGTTTCTTACCAACACAATTTTCCTTATTTCTGAAGAATTTCTTTTAATATTTCTTGCAAAGCTGATCTACTGGTTACAGATCCCCTCAATTTTTGTTTAAGAAAGTCTTTTTTTCTTCTTTATTTTTGGAGAGATAATTTCACAAGGTATAGAATCACAGATTGGAGGTTTTTTTTCTGTCAACATTTCAAATCTTTCCCTCCTTTCTCTTGTAGCTTCCACGGTTCTTGAAGAGAAGTCAGCTGTTAACCATATCTTTGTTTCTCTGTAGGTAAGATGTATTTTCCTCTTTTGACTTCTTTTTAATAATTAACTCCTTTTTGATTTCTGTAGCTTGATTATGATATGCCTCGGTGTAGGTATTTTGGTACTTATCCTGCTTGGTGTTCTCAGAGCTACCTGGATCTGTGGTTTGATTTCTAACTTTTGGTAATTGTCCCAAAGTTCTTGGTTATTTGGTCTGTCTTTTATATTTTTGATCTTTGCATTTCAGTTTTGGAAATTTCTATTGATATTTCTTCAAGTTCATTGATTATTTCCTTTGATATATACAGTCTACTGGTGAGCTCATCAAAGGCATTATTTCTTTCTCTTACCATTTTTTTTCTTTGTAGCATTTTCTTTTGATTCTTTGAGTTTCTATCTCTCTGCTAGCATTACCCATCTGTTTTTGCATGCTGTATACTTTTTCCATTACATGCCTTAGCATATTGGTCAGTTTTTTTTTTAATTCCCAGTCTGATAATTCCAACATCTCCATTATATCTGAATCTGGTGATGATTTTTGCTCTGTCTCTTGAACTGTATTTTTTTGTTGTTTTTATTATACCTCATAATGTGTGTGTGTGTGTGTGTGTGTGTGTGTGTGTGTGTCTGTTGGAAGCTATACATGATAAACTAAACCAAGGAATCTGAGGCAAATAGGTCTTCAGTGTGAAGTTTTATATTTATTTGGGTAAGCTGTGCTTACTATTTGTTTTAACCATAGGTATAGAAGCTAAAAATTCCTTTAGAGTTTTTTATTTTTTTTCTCCTCTATTAATCTGGTATAGGTAGTAGAGTGTGTATGTAAAGAAGGGGAAGGGGGAAGCATTCTCCAGTCTTATGATCAGGTTTTAGTCTTTTAGTGAATCTGTGCCCCTGGGTTATGATCTTTGTAAATTGTTGGGTTTTCTTCCCCCTTTATATATGACTAGAAAGCTAGCAGGGATGAATTGGATATTTCTCTTCCTTGTCAGTTAGGCTCTGGTAAATTAAGTTTTCCTATTTCAAAATGAAGGCCTTTCCCATTATTCTGCAGGTTTTCACTGTGAGAACCTATTAGGGCTCTTGGATTAAAACTCACAAAAGTATAGGCATTCAACTAACACTGTACCCCCTGGTGTTTTTAACTCTTAAGCTGGTGCACTTTTAGCCTCTAACAATTGGGCAATTACAGTTAAGGTTTTCCTACCCCAGTACCAGTTGCTATGGGAGTTTATGCTCTTGGGTTTCCACTCCAGTAACTCATGACTCTCCACTTTCACCCACCTGTCTCTCTAATTTGGGGGCAGCAATTTACCCTGTGACCTTCATTCTTTGTCAGGTCTAAGAAGAATTGTCGATTTTCAGTTTGTTGAGCATGTTTTTGTTGTTAGGACATGAATGATGTGTTCCACACTCCTTACACATCACACTGGAAATTGGAAGTCTTCCTCAGGTTTTAGTATCAAGAAATGCAGCGCTGTTTTCAAGAAACCCTTTGGTGTTTTTTTTTTTTTATAAACACTAGAGTGCTTTTCGTTAAGACTTATCCAATAGAAGCCCGGAGTCAAGTTTATTGTTGTTGTTGTTATTGTGCATTTGAATCACAGTTTATGATAAGCCTGTTGCATAATAATATTATACCTACTTTATTCAGTTTTATTATATATTTATGTTTAGTTTGTATTCATGTATACACCTGTGCAAATTGCCTCAATTTAAAAAAAAATTAATATATTTGAATTTCATCTCTTGTTAATCGTTAAATGGCTGCGATTCATATAAATATTTTTTAAAAAGAGAGAGAAAGTATAAAGTGTATTTCCTGGGGCACCTGGCTGGGTCACTCAGTACAGCATGTGACTCTTGACTTTAGGGTCATGAGTTTAAGCCCCACATTGGGTATACGGATTACTTCAAATAAATAAATTAATTAAAAACCCTTCAAAAATGCATTTCCCTGGTACTTTGAACATCTCCATTTTAATCCAGAGCTCACTCATGTAACTGACAGTAGACAATTCACATCACTTATTCACTTACCAGTTTCTTTACCTACAAACTGGAGCATTAATTTGAAAGGGATATTAAGAACCCAGTCTGGAGTCTTTCCACCTTCATCTGCAAGAATGTTTCAGGAAAAATGAAGAAATAAGGATAAATCACCAACTTTCCCTTATACCTGTGATGTTCCCCACATTATAGCATTGCTTACAAGAGTAATTGGATCTATTAATTCTTAGCCCAAACCTATACTCCAGCAATGCAATTTACATTACAGAGACTCAGATTACATTTTCTACCTTTTCTTAAGGTAAAAAAGAAGCAAGAGCTCCAAAAGACCTTTTTTGTTCTTTTATTACCCTCAATTTTCTAAGTTCTAAAAAAAATAAAATAATAAAATCCACTTGTATTCCCAACAATTTAAGGAAGGGATTCTTAAAAAATTAAAATAAAAAAGTCCACATTTATATCCCAGAATTTAGGGAAGGGTTAGATATAGAATGATGACACTAGAATTTTTTTAATGCTTATTTATTTTTGAGACAGAGACAGAGCATGAGGAGGGGAAGGGGCAGAGAGAGAGGGAGACACAGAATCTGAATCAGGCTCCAGGCTCTGAGCTGTCTGCACAGGGCCTGACATGGGGCTTGAACTCAGTCGGACACTTAACTAACTGAGCCACCCAGGCGCCCCTAGAATTATTAAAGATAAAACATCAGACTTGGTTTTGAGATCTGGTGGGTATCATGAGTAGGAAAATATAGTCTACCTAGTTATGTCACATGTACTTTAAACTTTAGAAACATTTGTTTCTAAACATATGTGCGTTTGATGAATGCAAATCATACATGGAATAGCCATTCTGAACTATATTCATCATGGGAAGATTTGGAAGTAGCCTTTTTTTGTTTTTCCAATTTTTCCCTTTTCTTATTCAAGAAATTCCCAGTCCACTAAAGAAAAAAGCACTTGGGGCTAATTCAATTTCCAGATAGTTAAGCAATATCAGAAATGCCAAACTGCTGAACTTCAACTTAACTTAAAAACCATGCCCTGAACGCTGAGTAACCTAATGGTCTGCTTCACTTTTTTCTCTACCAGATTGCCCTCTTTACCTTTCCATTCCTTTATAAAGCAACATTTCTTCTAGGTGAGCACCCCTGCAAGGGCAGGCAGGGAGAGCAGCCTCATCTGTTAAGGTGACACAGTTAATCGCCTTTGACAATATTCATTTGTGGTTGAAGTGAAGCATTTCCAGACCAGAAATGACACTTTGATATTATGGTGCTATTAACACCTAGATCCACAAATGCAGAGGTTTTTGACCAAGGATGCTGAAACCCACATCGCAATAAATCATTTGACACCTGGATTAGATAACTCCTGATCAAACATTAACACAGGCTTTGCAGGGTGTGCATAAATACAGATCATGTTCTGCAAAGTTTTATTTAAATACTATGAAGTGGAAAAGGTATGAACAACCAGGGAGTGAGAATTTTAAGTGTTCAGTTCATTTTTAAGACAAAATTATCTAAATGAAAAAGTTAATATATTCTTGCTGCCTAGTCAGTGGGTTAAGAGTCAACTCTTGATTTTGGCTCAGGTCATAATCTCACCATTGAGGAGATCAAACCCCTCGTTGGGCTGCATGATAACAGCACAGAGTCTGCTTGGGATTCCCATCCTCCTTCTCTGTGCCCCTCCCCCACATGCATATTCTCTCTCTCTCTCAAAATAAATAAATAAGCTAAAAAAACCCAAACATTAATATGTTCTTGCTGCTGCCTTTAGACTTGTGAGGGGGACATTTAAATAGATAAGTCCCACTTAGCAACAGACAAATATTTGGGGCTATGAGAAAATTGCAAAGCATTGTAGGCGTGCCCAGAACAAGGCTACTTGGCCAGACTGAGGGGTTTTTGACTTGCTTCCAAGAGGATATGAAGAGCAAGGAATAGCCATTCAAGTGACAAAGTGAGGGTGGGACATTGTAGTGGACAGATATGGAAAGAAACCATGAGAAATGCAACCAGTGGAGTGTGGGGAGTAGTCTAAAAAGTGAAAAATTGTGGGATATGAGACAGGAATAAAAATAGATATCAAGTCTTAGAAAGCTTGATATGTCACGCTGAGATGCTTCGATTTTATACATTCAAGGATGAGGTTTATACAGTTTGAAGGGAGTAGAATCACTGCTGATGAAATTCTGTATATCCTAAATCATATTGCCAAACTCTGATCATGGATTCTACCTCTGAAATAACAAACTTATAAGGAACCTTGGGGATAAATAGAAATCCTCTTACTCTTTAAAGATGAAGAAACTGAGGCCCAGAGAGATAGGGAAGTGATTTGCTCTCAGTCACACAGCAAAACAGTGGAAAAGGTTAAAATTTGGAATATCTGAAATCTTACCCTAGCATAATTTCCATCCAAAAGAGATCTTTTTCATGATCAGTTCAGATCCAATGTAAATGTTGCAGTCCATTCCAACTCAATGTGGGGTTATTGTTGTCTAATTTGAAATGAGATGAAATTTAGTAAATTAGCTGAACACTTGGAAAATGTTACTTCTTTGAAAGAACCAAGAAGCTTGCATGTTATATTTAGCTGCTTCAGGATGTAAAATACCTAGAAAGAAGCCAGACTGGACACCAGGAGAGAAAAGTTCTGTTACGCTGATAGCTAAATTGGTGATCTTAGCAATGAATTACCTTCTGCCTTGGTTTTCTAATCTATAAAGTGGAATTAGATCTAGACCATCAACGTCGTCCACCTGCAGAGAGGTTGTAAAGATGATAGGTGATCATAGATGTGAAACTAAGTTTTTAAAACTCAATGTTCTATGTCAGTGTTTCTCTATACGGTGCATGCCTTCCTGGGACTACATAGGATGATTTTAAGTGGTAAGGAAAAAACTGTGCAAGTTAGTGTATTGCCTCCCAGCTCAAAATCTACTTTCTTTGTCTTAATTTATTATCTCAGCCAGAACCTGTAAATATTTCTACTTTGCCAGGTGGTACAATGTTGGACGCTGTCCATAGGGGATGCTGGCAGGATACTGGAAGGCATAACAGAGAAAGGTTTTTCATCTCGGTTCCTGTTAACTTTTTTCTTCCTCTTGTGGCTGCCAGTGGCGTGCAGGACACCCAGTGGCGCTAGCTGTCCAGCAAGTTTCTTAGGCACCCCATTGAACAGCTTCATATGGACTAACTGTCCATATGACACCTCATCTGGTGATTTCCTGTGGCTAAGTTCTGCCTGCATCATACCAACACATTTTTCCACCTTCCAGAGAGCTGCATCCAAGATGGGATCAGAATCTCAACCTTGTAGGTCAGAACTCTTCCTCTTGCTTAGTTCCCTCTTTGATGATTCTCCCTCAGCCCTAAGGGCAGTAGTTTCATCCTACAGGTGCTATGTCTTTGTTAGAATCTTTAAGAAAAAAAACCCCTGTTTTAGTACCTAACTACTTTTACTCATTAATATTTCTTTATATGAATATTTTCCTGTTCACATTACCAGTTTCTGTCTTCTTACTAAACCTTGACTAATATAGAATATGTGTAACTTTTTTATTATAAATTATGTTCATTATGAAATTGTGATGAAGTGCACGTTCATTATTTCATCACAGCAACAAAGCTTCCTACAGAATTGCTTTATATTATATATACCTACATAAATAAGAGTAAAAGTAGATCACAGATATGGCAAAATCATAACAGTGTTATATAAATGGTTAAAGTCAAGGAAAGCCTAAATGATTTTTAATAAACAAAATATGTAAAGGTTTTAACAGTAGTTCTTGTATTTGTAAATCATGTCACTTATTAAATTGTTACATAGACTATAATAAGTATTTATTTAAGCATATAATTTTATTTTATCCTGTCAATGACCCTGAACTATTATCCTAACCTCTATTTTATATCTGAAATGAAAATGAGGCTCAGAATGGTTAAGAAAAGTGCCCATGATCAGATACTTAGTAACTGACAGATCTGGGACTCCGATCCTGATTCATCCAATTTCACTGTCACTGCATATCATTTGTAATAGCAAAAAGCTGAAAAAAACTGCTTGTCCCATTGCAGTAGAGTAGTAGTTTTTAAGTAGATTACCAAATAAAGGAATGCTAAGTAGTAAAACATAATGAGTTATAACTACTGACCTGAACATAGATCACAATATTTGGTGAGTGGGGACAAACAAAAACAAAGAGCCAAGTTGCTGAACATGTGCACTGAATGATTCTACTTTTGTAAAATCAATAATGTATATGTATGTGTGTGTGTACATACAATTATGTTTATGAAGACATGAGAAAAAGAAGGCTGTGCATCAAATTCTTTGAGCTGGGATTTTTAAGTGGAAGAATGAGATTTCCTTTTATTAACATACATAATTTTAAATAACAAAATTATGAGTGACCCTTTCATTTCAGATTTTTTCAGTAGTTTTTGAGTGCATTTTGAAGTATATTATGTTCCTGCAACTTTATCAATGATCTATTTTGCATAATTGTCCAGTAATCTGAAATTTAGCCGATGATTTCACTGGAGGCAGCAGTCATAAAGTAATATCCGAGGAAATGTTTCCTTGAGAGTGCTATCAGCAGAAAGCCCCAAATGGCCTGTGGTTCCTCTCCAAACTCTATGCCAAGTATACTCTGCAGTTTCACTGCCAGTTGGAATGAATGGGCTTCTTATCATATTGGCTAAGTAAGTCTGGCCTGTAGAATCTTCTTTCAAAATACAGGCTCTTCCCTATTAAGTTCTTCTACCATGAAGATCCCAGCTAGATTCATAGAAGTTATAGGTTCTGAACATGAAAAGTGTGAAGGATGGCTTGGTGTTTGAACCGCCTTCTAGTCACCCCACTGATAAGGGAGGGATTCCTGTCTTAGGGTTATCAAGATGGCTGAAGTGACTACTGGACAGATGAGATTGTTAGTTTTTTTGTTGGATGTACTCACAGAGGACACCCCTTGCCACACAGAACCACCTGAGGATGCACTTGGGAACAGAGCAAGCAACTAGAGTCACTGGGAGGTGGACTTTGTCAGATCAATACAGAGGATTTCCTCTCATACCTGTGGGGAGGATGTGATGGTTTTGTATGAATAATTCTCTGGGCTGGCCTGATATTTAGGGACTGCACCTGGACCTTTGATTAAGAGGATTCTTTGGTTGGGGGCCTTAATTACCAGAGCAGAGTTGGGGAGGGAACTTGTAGTTAGGCTATTTAAGACCTTCTCAGTTTGATCAAATGACAAGACAGCATATAACATTATTGGACCTCAGTTTTACATCTTTCACCACACATGGACAAGAGTTAAACTATATGTAATTCAACTCTATGTAAAGGGGTTGAATTCAAAAACAGGTCACACTTGGAATGCTGAACTCTGATAGTTTTCTAAATACAGAGCCTATTCATTCTAGGAGTTGTATGCAATGCTTTTTATTTGCTTTAAAATGTATTTGTTGGCCTAAAACAATATCACATGTATTTTAGGAAAAAGAATCACGTTTTATTTATCTCTGTAAGCTTCCATAAATTGCCCCCAACTTCACACCATAAAATTAATTTCTGTCCTTGAATTAGAACTTGGGAATTTTAAACTTGGGATTTTTCATAAAAAAGAAAAGGAACAACCATTTTTATGTCATCTAGCATTTTTAATAACTGACTTAAAAAATGATTTTAGAACAGCACCCATAAGAACACAAACATGGGCATTATAATTAATCTACAGCTGGGCCAAGAAATAAACAACTGTACAGGGAACGGATTGTGCAAATAAGTACATTCTATTAAGAGGCCAGACAGATAGTAACATGTGGTTTTAACTACCAAGACACTGTAGGAAAAGCATATTGCTAGTAATAACCAGAACAAAAGTCATAAAAGTTTGTAACTACCGAAAACAACTCAGTTTAATGAATGTAAATTGAATGAAGGACCAAAGAAGTGCTTTTAAAGGACACCATGTAGGGATTTGTTAAGTGAAATGTGACTGAGTCATTCAGGCGCTATGGGCAGACAGAGATGCATTCTACCACCTACCAGTTGTGTGACTGACTTATCTGGGAAATGGGAAGAATAATAAAACGTTTAGCATACCTTTTCTATGAAGAATAAATGAGATCTGCATGGCCAGTGCCTGGTAGAACACCAAGTATACAACAAGTGCTCGATGAATATTACTACCCTTCTTCATATCATACTAGCATTGATTTGAGAAGTCTTAGAAAAGCAGGAAAATTTTGTGTTATCTAAATGCTTCTTGAGTAGCAGAACTCTGAAGTCAGCATAGGAATCACCCAGAAAATGGACTGGAATACAGTGCTTTTGACCCCAAATTCTTTAATTTTTTTAACGTTTATTTATTTTTGAGACAGAGAGAGAGCATGAACGGGGGAGGGTCGGAGAGAGGGAGACACAGAATCTGAAATAGGCCCCAGGCTCTGAGCTGTCAGCACAGAGCCCGATGCGGGGCTTGAACTCACAGACCGCGAAATCATGACCTGAGCCGAAGTCGGCCACTTAACCAACTGAGCCACCCAGGTGCCCCATGACCCCAAATTCTTGATTCAGAATCAGCATATGGGTAATGGGGCCATAAATCTGCCCTTAGTACTTGAAGTAATGGTTAGGTCCACTTTGAGACACCCTAGTGTTTTCATCCCAAATAAACAGATGTCTCCTAGCTGTCTTCTTCACATTATCAAGATATTTTAAAAATGAGTAGTAGGGGTACTAATTATGTTCTAGTAACCAAGTAGTAGAAGAAACGAGAGAACCGATATTTGTTTTACGGATAAATGGTTCATTTTAATGACGGATGACCCCGATATGAAGTCAGTTTTATCAGCGATCTGTTGTATCTGGAGGGAAAAGTTACTGAAAGGTTTCTGAAGGAACACTGCATGATTCAAAAAAAAAAAAATGTGTCCATTGGTTTTCTGGGGATATCACAGGATTATTCTCTACTCCATGCCCAGATCCTACTGTTGAGCGTGCAGTCCTTCCCTGACAGCCTCCAAGCATGCTGTTTCATTAGTGAATGGACATCTGTTGAGACTTCTGTAGTCCTAGCAGTTATAAGACAAAAAAAAAATCCTCAATTTTTTTATTGTGTAATCCCAGTGGGTATAGAAGGCCTGCCAAATCTGAGATCAGTGGCCTATGAAAAATGAGGCACAACTGGGATACTGAAGGATATCTAGAAAAAAGAAAGCTCCAGAGCAATTGTTCTCACTTTTGCCTATTTGTGAGTAGTGCAGGAGACTTGAACACCTGGGAAGAAAAATGGCCTAGTAGGACTCTGGTGGGAAGGTATCATTTGCTGGGGAGCAGCTCCACATTACTTAGAGTCCACCTTCTTTCAGGAAACCCAAGCCCACATTTAACTCCCACAGTGATCCTAAGGTGTAGGAATTATTATCCCCAGTTTTAAAAAGGGAAGCTGAGATAGAGTAGGCTACCTCAAGTCACCTAACTAGTAAGTGGCAGAAATGGAATTGGAACCCTCATCTGCATAAAGAAAGACAAGGCTATGCTGTTTCAAGCTGATCATTTTATCTAAGAAGCAAAAATAAGGAAGTAAACAAACACCAAACAGACAACTCCTCCCCTCTCCTCACGCCTACTAAAATCAGAGTGTGGGTGGTGAAGGAGGTGAAGGAAAGTGAAGCCTGCCTGGAAGTGAGACATACCAGCTTCAACACTTCAGAATCTGATTCATGGCAATAACGGCCACCCTCCCTTTCCCTACGCATGTCCATCTGTGTTAAACACTTCTTCATGTTCTAGATGCTTTTTAATATGTGATCTCATTTCATTCTCAAACTAATCCTAGGATACCCAAATAATTTCTCTCAGTATCACAAGGATAGTGTTTGGTACATCACGAATTCTTGACTTATCTAGGAACAGTCCAAACAAATATTGTGGTGGCAGAGGAGGGCGGTTATGCCAATAGACTTTGTAAAACAGAATTGGGGCCAGCTATGGTTACTTGAAATCCTATAACTCTTAAGCAACAGTACCCCAAGGCCCCTTTTAGCCTTCAGCACAAATAAGCTTTGACTCCTGCTGCATGTGTTAAATTTATAATCATGGTTTACAAATATCTTCAGCCTCTAGCAAATCACTGCAACTATTTCCTGTTTCTGTCCCAAGGCAATATGTGAAGAGTGCTTAAACACATACCCACCTCTGTATATTATTTGTAAAATAATGTATATACTCTTTATCCCCAAAGCAATCTGCGCTCAGTAGTTGCATGCCATGCTTTACCCTGGAGAACTAAAATTATACAATACTAAACCCTCCAAATGATTGGATAGATCTGGCAGATACAGACCAAACGGATGGGGCTTACTGTATCATAAGTAGCCCATTAGATTGATTCTGGTAAGCACAGAGTGTTCAAAGACGCAAACTGGAGAAATGAATTGGACTTCACTCATGGAGTCACTCGGTGGCATGGCCAATCCAGCATGAAACCGCCCAAACACTGCTATTCTTTGGGCTAACAGCCCCAGTGACAATGTATGAGTGCACGTTGGGAGAGATGCAGCGCTCCCCCGACTTAATGCTGTCATTTCTCTGAAGTTTCTGGAGGTGGCGTGGAAAAAGGCAGGGCAGCCTCCAAATATCAAATCTCACATTGCTCTGTTGCTTAATTACGTATGTATAAATGCCAAGTGGTCTATAGAACATGCTCCTCTGACTTTTAATTGGGTGCTTTCCTGTTTCATCCCCTACTGTTCCCTCTCACATCTCCAAACTGCTCTTTACTTGCTGATTTGTAAGAGAGACAGTCCCAGGGCTCACTGGGCTTCTCTCTCCTCTCCAGCTGGTGTGCAATTAGGTGGACACACAGGTCATCTTGTTGCCATGCACTTCTTTTCAAAGGAAATTCTAAAACGACTCCTTGATTGAACTTGTCGGAATCCAGAAAAACCCTCTTTGACTTGAGCATGGTAAACATAAAACTTCAAGGAACACACACACAAAAACGGACTGTGAAAAAATCAATAGACCCTTATATATTATTTTGATTAGGGACCTTGTCAGAGTAAAATAACAACTTTCTCTTTCTCTGGCAATGGACATATTCTTTTATGAGCAGAGAACAAAATGGCCTGTATTTTCACCTTTCAGGGGCCAAAAGGTACATGGCTGCGTACAGGGTAGCCGTAATTTGCTCTATTTCCCTATGTGCAGGCAGCTGACTGATTCTCCCTAGCTTTGAGGCAGTCTTTGCCTCTGTGATTTCAGCCCAGCACTGAGATTAATAAGGAGGGTATTCATTTCATGATGGATACTGCCTTCCCACCAGGTAAGCTAATGTGAAAATTACTCTGAATGAGTAAATGTTTATTAAGCACTTACTACATTCTAACCATGCTGTTAAGAATTTCATACACATTATCATGGCATTTAATCATTACCTCGCATTTCCCTCTATTAATTTGTGATCTATCTTCTCTAAATAGACTGTAGTCTCCGTGGTGCAGGTAGCCTGTTTTGTTTTGTTTATTTCTGTATCACCAGCCCATTGAGCAATGTCTAGTCAGAGTGGGCAGCCTATAAATATTTGTTGAATAAATGAGGGATTTAATGTGTGAAAAGTCAGTGAAATACACCTTGTTATAAGCCCAAGTTTCCAGATATTATGCAAAAACCCAGCAGAGATACATCCTCCAGGCTGTATAGGTAATGAAATCCAGGACTGGAACTCACATTGTCTATCAGACCTCAGACTCCACACCCCCTTTTCCTTCTCAGCTCTAACTGTAGTGTTGGCTTTGTGCATTCCGGATGAATGCCACTTGGCAAAGAGCTATCAGAGACATTCCACTTCTTGTAAATCATTTTCTGTAAATCACGATTTTGAGCAAAGCGTTCTATTATTTTAGAAAGGAGAGAATTCTCCTCTGGAACTCAGCTTAGCCAGTCAGCGGTGGGGGGTGGGGAGGTGGGCAGCGTTTGGGGAAAGTGTGAGGGGGAAGTGAGAGGGAAGAGAAAAGAGTCCAGGACAGGTGGAGGGCCAGAAGGGAGAAATAAAGGAAAGCAAAAGTTGAAAGGGAAAGAAAGAGGAACACCCAGGAAAAAAGGAAGCATATTTTGTTATTGAGGATTTATGTGTCTCCGGAGGAATCTGAACCTTTTTCCTATGTCATTCAGTCTCTGTAAACGGTTGAGTGCTGTACATTGTTGTGAGTCCATTAGAAGTGATTTGCAGCAGACCAATTTAGAGGTCACTTAGGCATGAAAACACTGAGCAAGAAATTGTATACCTAATGAAACAATATCAGTAATAGCATATTTAAATGAACAGTATCAGTAATAGCATATTCTAAATGTTTCATTAAGTCTGAATTGTTAGAATCAGAGTACTGCTATTTAATAGATTTTTACCTCTTTACAAGTGTTTCCATATTGGTGGTATTGCCTCTCTTTATTGAAGTTAGGGAGCTCTCAAAAGTTACAGTGTTTCTAGAATCATGCACTTTTTACAGCAACATTGCATTTGGGCATCTCTCTCTCTCTTTTTTTTAATTTTGTATTCGTGTTTAACAAAAAAGCGAAGTCCATAAAATAAAATATATTTTTGTGGCAAGAGTGCATAATAAAATTTTACACATTTACATATTTAAATTAAAATACATTTAAAAGGAGGTTGTCAGGGCCATCTAGTTTTATATTACTAACGGTATCCTATGGAAAAATAAAGCTAATAACCAATAATAGGTTTGCTTCTATTTCAAGATGATCAAGGAAGAATACTAGACCTTCAGAGACCATAAAAAGAATACTTTTACATTCTTGAAAAAAATATCCATGTTTTTATCAACTGCATTCAAGTGGTCTTTCTCGGTGTTCTTGCGTTTATACAAAGAAAAGGGGAAACATTTGAGCAAAGTTTTCAATAAAGTTAATTGCTGCTGAAAATTGCTTTAGGCAGTTTAGGCAGAGCATTCTATGTATTCTTAAACGTAATTTTATCGTGACTATTTACACAGAGCCCAGGGGGTCTACCTTGTGCTCCCTGGTACAAATGCGGACCAATGGAGCACATACAGTGTTTGGTCCCTGCCATCAGCCTGCCCTGCCAGTTGCTTCTTCCTGTGACATTTGATCTGTCTTCATGTTCACAAGATGACTGAAATGAAGGTCATTTCACAGGTACAGAAATTCGGCTTACAGAGGCACAAAGTGTAGAAGTGGTAGAACTCAAACCCAGGGCACTGACTCCACAGCTGATGTGTTCTTCACAATGTCATGCTGCGGGGGGATTCTGCTCAGCACCCTGTTTTTTGTCTTCTTGCCGCAGAGGCATTCTGGGTACAAGCCAGGTCTGTGAGAATTTACCCAAACAAACAGGGCTACTGAATTATTTAAGAAGTGCTTCTCCTACAGGGCAGTCTGATGTCCTGAATGTCAGGGACAACACTTGAGTGAATCTCAAAGGTTTTCATTGTTGTTTTTTGTTTTGTTTTGGAATTACATTGATCAGCGGAAGATCTTTTACTTGCTAGGGAAAGCTTTTATTTTCATTTTTAAAATTTTTTTAATGTTTATTCATTTTTGAGAGAGACAGAGACAGAGTGCTAGTGGGGGAGGGGAAAGAGAAGCAGGCTCCAAAGCAGGCTCCAGTCTCTGAGATGTCAGCACAGAGCCCAACGTGGGGCTCGAACCCGTGAACCATAGATCGTGACCTGAACCAAAGTTGGACACTTAACCGACTGAGCCACCCAGGTGCCTCAACTAGGGAAAGCTTTTAAAACACACTATGTTTTCTTGGATAAGAATAAAAATACAAATGAGTGATATTACTATGCTAGCTGAGACTAGAGCTACAAAAGTTGAAATGAAAGGGTGAAAAAAGATTTGTCGTGACTGCCTTGTCTCCTTGTGTCCTCTTCTGTTCTCTCTCCTAAGGATTTCCTTATCTTCCATTCTTTCAGCTGTTTATTAAAGCCCCTTGCTCTCTGTCCATCCCCAGACATTGTCTCAGGCTCTCTGAAGGAGTTCTCTTTCTCCACGAATCTCTCATATACAAGATTCCACATTAAAGTTAGCATCTTGTCTCCAAACCAACTTTTCCTTTGTTCTCAAAATCCAGACTTGAAACATTGACGCCATCTCTGATTACACAGTTGACTTTGATAGACGCACAGAACTGTGGACCACAAGGTAAAATGTAACTCAAAGGCAGTGCAACATAGCTCCATCCAGTAGACTCTGCAAGGAACACAAAAGTTAGTCTTGAGTGAATTACAAAAGAAGAGATTCACGTTGAACATTTCTAGGCTCCAACCCTACTCCAGCCCTGCCTTTGTTATTTCAGAGATGTGATGCACATTTCTTAGAGATGAGACCTTAGATAGAAGATTGCATTCTTGAGGTGCCTGGCTGGATCAGTTGGTTAAGCATCTGACTTCCATTCAGGTCATGATCTCAGTGTTCCTGTGATTTCCAGCCCTGCATCTGGCTCTGAGCTGATGGCTGGGAGCCTGCTTTGGATTTTCTGACTCCTCTCTCTTTGCCCCTCCCTGTTTCTCTCTCTGCCCCTCCTTCATGTGCTTTCTCTGTCTCAAAATAAGTAAACATTAAAAAGAAGAAGAAGAAGAAGAAGAAGAAGAAGAAGAAGAAGAAGAAGAAGAAGAAGAAGAAAAGGAGGAGGAGGAGGAGGAGGAGGAGGAGGAGGAGAAGGAGGAGGAGGAGAAGGAGGAGGAGGAGAAGGAGAAGGAGAATATGATTACAGGAGCACCTGGTAGGCTTATTGGGTAAGCGTCTGACATGGGCTCAGGTCATGATCTCACAGTCTGTGAGTTTGAGCCCCACATTGGGTTCTGTGCTGACAGCTCAGAGCCTGGATCCTGCTTTGGATTCTGTGTATCTTTCTCTATCTTCCCCTCCCCTGCTGATGCTCTCTTTCTCTCTCAAAAATAAACAAACATTAAAACACAAAGATTACGTTCTTAGAGAATTCTTTCAAGTGGGTGATCTTGATGCCATCTTTCATGTAAGCAAACTAAAGTCTTGTGCTGTGAGATAATTTTGTTAAAATGGCGCAGGTGGTATGAGAGTCAAACATTTTCCATTTCTCCTTAATGACCTCATATGATCAGTCAGAAGTCTAAAAATATATCCAGCTATCGTAAAACATCTCTATTAAATTAGAATAATATAGTTTATAATTTGTATCCAAATGCAATGGCAAGCAGACATAATTAGAGGTGATAAAATTCTGGTTATGTTTTGAAGATAGAGTAAACATGATTTGCTGACATATTGGATATAAAATAGGAAAGAAAAAAGGAGTCAAAATAATTTCAATATTTTGACCTGGGCAGTTTAAGAAGGATAGTGGGTACCAACCAGGATAAAGAAGACTGCAGGTGGAGTGGGTTTGGGTGAAATATCAGGATCCCAGTAAAGGGTGTATTGAATTCTCAATGTCTGCTAGACATTTAAGTGGTGGTGGTATTGAGGGGACCATTGCATACTCAAAGTTGGAGTTTAGGAGAGAGGCCTTTGCTAGAGAAAACATGAATGTTGTTGGCTATATATGGAATTTTAAAGCAGTAGACTATTGAACTCCTCCAGGAAGTAAGTACAGATAAAGAAGACAAGGTAAGGAAGGACTGAGTCTTAAACATCTTACACTATGAGGTTTGGGACAGAAATAGGAGCCATTAAAGAAGAAAAAGAAGGAGCAGAATGACGTATGAGGAAAACTGAAAGTATGTGGTGTTTTAGGAGCCATGTAATGGGAATTAATCAAGGAGGAAGAAGCACCTATGTCAAATGCTGCCAAGGAGCAGACTCAGAATTTTCAGTTGGATTCAATAATAAGGCAGGGAGTAGTTATTTGTGTTGGAGAGTTAAAGAGAGAATTGCAGGAATGGGGAGGGAAAGAAAAAGTACAGATAAATATTTAGGTATTTCAACATATGTAAATTGTCCCTCATTTTCTAAATAAAAGTTCAAATATTTAATTTGACGTTATTCAAGCTGTATAAATAGTTGAACTTCGAAAAAAATTTTTTAACGTTTTTTTATTTTTGAGAGAGAGAGTGCAAGCAGAGGAGGGGCAGAGAGAGAGGGAGACACAGACTCTGAAGCAGGCTCAGGCTCTGAGCTGTCAGCACAGAGCCAGACACAGGGCTCGAACTCACAAACCTTGAGATCATGACCTGAGCCAAAGTTGGTGCCCCGAAAACAAAATAATTCTAAATATTATAATATGAATTTTGTTCTGCAAAAGTATTTAATGTAAGAAGTGGGCAACATTTTAGAGTAAATTTTGCAAAAATAGAATTTCAGCCAATTTGTTGTTGTTTTCTCTACAATATATATAGTGAAAGTGTATTTGCTGTTGTGACATTGTGGTACATCTTTCAGGTTGCATTCAAGCTGTTTTCTGGAAAATATTTTTTTTTTAGTTTATTTTTTGGGAGAGGGAGAGAGAGATAAAGAGAGACAGAGAGGGATGGGAGAGGCAGAGAGAGGGAGAAAGAGAATCCCAAGCAGCTCTATGCTGTCAGCACAGAGCCCAATACGGGACACCATCTCATGAATATGGGATCATGACCTGTGCCCAAGTCTGATGCTTAACCTACTGAGGCACCCAGGTTCCCCTCTGGAAAATAATTTTTATTCTACATGTTTATTTAGGACATAAATCATTTGTAAGTAGTCTTAGAAGATTCAAGCAAAATCAAAGCAAAAATTAATTACAGTTTTTAACAACTTACCCTTGAGAGTTCAGTGATATTATTTACATAGAAGTGGGCATGGTTTGTAAAGTGCTGTTTCTAAAAGTCATCTAGTTTGACGAAGATGAGATTTACTGAGTTTCTGTCTTTTTAAAATCATTTCCTAATCACACTGCAGAAAATGTGTACTTTGCATGGGGGAGGGGGTTGACTATTTCTGGACAAAGATTTCTGTTGGAAATCTAGCCATATGAATTAGCCCTCCTTTAAGAGTGACCTGGAATCCACATTTAACTAAGCCAAAGGACAGTAAGAAACAATGTACCATAAGTGTATTTGCATATAAATAGTCATCATTTAGAACCTTTCATTGAAATGCACAATGTGTGAATCACAGAGGGAGTATGAGCTCAAGAGGCATCCAAACAGGTCAAATGCTCAACTAAAATAGTTTTATTAGTATAATTACTGCCAAGTCCTAGTCACTAAATACTCTTAAATTTTAATTATAATTTAAATTAAGATAATTAAATATAATACAAATATTTAGTGAGCATATAAATAAAGTTGAAAACACGATGGAGTTTTAATTTAGACTCTTGGTAACAAGCAAAATATACCTATGTGGCCTTACTGCAAAGGAAAACTACAGGCCTGTGTCCCTAGTGAATACAGAAGTAAAAATTCTCAACAAAATACTAACGAACCAAATTCAGTAGCAGTTTAAAAGGATCATATGCGATGATCAAGTGGGATTTATTTTTGGGTGCGAGGATTGTTCAACATACTTGAATCAATAAATGTGATACACCACATTGGTAGAATGAAAGATAAAAGTCATATGATCATCTAAGTAGACACAGAAAAAGCATTTGACACAATTCAGTATCCTTTCATGAGAAATACTCTCAACAATCAGCTAAGAAGGAATGTAACTCAACATAATAAAGACCATATGTGACAAATGCACAGCTATATTTTTTTATTTCTTGATGTGAACTGGCATTTGCTCTTTCTTAATTCACATATAGAACATATATGGATGTACATTTCTAGTGATCCCATGCATGAGGGTGCCATCTTTATGACCAGATTATCTCCCCAAAGTTCCACCTGCTGGTATTATCATACTGGGGGTTAGGGTTTCAACATGAATTTTGTGGGGCACAAACATTCAATCCCTAAAAATCATATTAACTCTTGGGGAAGCCAGGGTACATAAAAACTTTTTGTAAATTTTTTTCAACTCCTCAGTGAATAGAAGGTTATCTAACAATAACATTTTTTTTAAGTTAGATATTTGTAGGGGGTATGTGAAGATTGCATTTATATGATTTTCAAGAATAGGCAAATCTCATCTCTGGTGATAGAAATCAGAATGATTTTTTTGAGGAGGGTACAGGAAAGAAGCACAAGGGACTTTCTGGGGTAATGGATGGTTAAATGCATCAAATGAGTACATATAGTTTGTCCCTTTATACTTTTCTTACATACATTATTATTTTTCACTATAGGCCGTAGACTCCTGAATTAGGTAACACTAGCTACTGAACAGCCTCAGAGAACATAAAGATTCAAATACAATAGAAACTTATTTCTGCTTATACACAGATCTGACTATTCCTTGTGTCTAGGGGACTCAATTCCAAGGAGTGATACCTGGAGGCAGGCTTCTTTCATGTGGTGTCTCTTCCACCCTCTAGGACATTGTAGTTGTTTGTTTAACCCTGTAAGACAGGGTTAAAAAAAAGGTGTGGAGAAAACACACTTACTTTATAAAAGCCATGGCTGGGAATGGCACACATAAATTCTGTTCATCTTCTTTTCACAGTCTGAAGTCTCATGCACTCATCTAGATGTAAGAGAAGCTAGAAAACATAGTAATTGGCTTAACAATCACTTAAGGTATAACAACTCTATTCTGTGGAAGTGGGTATGTGAAATTTGGTGAATATCTAAAAATTTCTAACACAATATGGCATTGCTCCCAATTTCTCTTCTTAATAGTATATGTTTTTTTCATGTCAGTAGCAGTCCTGGGTTTTTTATAATTTATTTTTTAATTTTTTTTTTTTTAACATTTATTGAGAGACAGAGACAGAGCAAGACAGAGCGTGAGCATGGGAGGGGCAGAGAGAGAGGAAGACACAGAATCCGAAGCAGGCTTCAGGCTCTGAGCTGTCAGCACAGAACCCGACGTGGGGCTCGAACCCACAAGCTGTGGGATCATGACCTGAGCCGAAGTTGGTGCTTAACCAACTGAGCCACCCAGGCACCCCAAAAGCAGTTCTGTTTTTAAAACAAATACTTTTTCTAATTTCCCACCCTTGCCCTATGCCATAATTTAAATTTCCCTCATTTTGTAAATTTCCCTCATTTTGTAAATTTGATAACATTTCTATAACTCCAATTTTCCCCTAAAAATTAAGGTTATTAAATGTGGTATTATTTAAATAAACACTAATTTTCGAAGGCTCTCGACAGACCTTGATTCCCAAAAAGGTGCTTATTTTATCAAATAATAGTATCGAATAGACCTCCTCTTTGCTAGCCCTTGTTATTACTACTGTAAGAAAATGTCAGTTTGATATACAGAAAATAATTGTATACCATTGATTTATGGAAGCATCTGTAACATTAGTGAGAGATGAGTCATGGCAGCTACGTTTCTCCTCCTTCTCTTCTTCCATCTCCATCTTTCCTTCCAGCTCTTGTTTGAGATTCAGTAAATACTTCGCAAAACAAGACACGAAGTTCTCCCAGGGGGCGGGGCGGGGGGTGGGGGGAGAAAATAACTTGTATGCATTTATCTGTGGGTATATTTGATTTGTATTTGCCTTTTGAATTTAAAATTTATGTTAAAAGAAATGCAGTCACGTTGGCCTTTGGCTTAAATATTGAACAAGACTTAGGCTTCAAAGTTTTACCCTTTGGGTACAAGACCAATTTTGTGTCAGAAATCTGTTCCTATGACCAAAGACAAAATTTTCTTTTTTTCGTGAGAGCATCAATTTTTATGCACTAAAACCCCTGAGGTAAAAATTAGCCACACCTCATGGCTGATCAGGGTTTACCCTACTATAATTTATCTCTGGGAACCATGAATATGGCTGCATTTCTGTCACAGTTACCCCTTTAAAGGAAATAAAGAAATACTTTCTACTATACACCTGCCCCCATCGTCCCTCAAAAGCATTCTTAGGAAAGAATGTTTCTTATTCTCACACAGAAAATGGCAGATGTCATTTTTCATATAAACTTTAGCTCCATATCTCAACTAGCAAAAAAGGATGGGGAAAAGAGGTTTCTTTCTTTTTTTTTTTTTTTTCTACAAACACACCAGGTTTATTCCTACTGTTGGATCGTTGCACTTGGGGTCTGTTCTCCCTCAAAAACTTGTAATCCCCCTGCACCCCCAGTTTAGCTTAGCTGTTTCCTTCTTATCATTAGGGATTCAGTTAAAGCAATTTAAATTAACTCTATCCCTCCCTTTCTGCACAATGCACCATCTTACTTTCTTCATAAGATTTCTCTCTGGCTGACACTATCTTAATAGTTATCTTAATAGTTTAAGCCCTACCAGGACAGAAATTTTTGTCTATTTTGTTCCCTGCTGTCAACTCTAGTTCCTGAAATAGAGCCTAATAACTCAGTGGATGGTGGGGATTTATTAAATAAACTAATAGATGGCTAAAGTCTATAGAATGGTTTACTTTGGAATGTGTCATTAAAATATATTCTGCCATTGTGTATTATTTTAAAAATTACAAAACTCATATGCATTGCTCATTAGGAAATAGAGAATCATCAGAAATATTGAATGCAGATTTCAAGAAGTTGCTACGTGAGACTGTATATCTTCTCAAATTCTCTGTTTCCTCTGCCCACCACTCCCAGTTTGCCTCTGTGTGTGCATACGTACACATCTCACACACACACACACACACACACACACACACACACACACACACACACAAACTGCCTGAATGTTAGCCACTTAATCCCACCATTCAACTTGTTGACTGAGACCACCGGCTGTTTTAGCAGCCCCAGGAGGAGGACCAGATATTAGCATCACCACAATTGTACCTTTCCAGAGTGGCAGCTGTGAAGGCTCCAGTTCCCAGATCTGTCCCAACTGGACCTATGAAGACAATATATATGCCCTCCACTCTCACATTTGGTTGAGGAACTAAACCATGGGATTTGAGAAACAGATTTCCTGGAGGCAACGCTGGAGGGGTCAGGTTGCCAAACCTGAAAGTTTGGGAGTGTTAATTCCTGAGGGACAAACCTGACCAGTGAGTTCCAGAAGCTGCTCAAGAGCAGGCAGATAAATTCTTTCTTTTGTACTTTTCCTAATAGACTGTTTTGAGTCACAGTATTCCACATACACAGCTGAAGTTGTCATGATGTGGTTAATTCAGTAATTCACCACTTTGTACTTGCTTTCACCTCTTCCTTGACTGGCTGCTTTTCTCCCTTATTCTTGCTGGCCTGAGGTTATAATACAAGCTCTATTTTACCTGAAGCTTTGCCTCAGGCTTTTTTTTTTTTTTTTCTGGGAGATCTGGGCTAAGAAGCTGGTCCTTGACTTTTCAAAGCATTTGAAATAGTTTTTTTTTTCTTCCAACCCATGTTACAGTACGTTTTAAGGAACAGATCAGATTGACTTAATTTCCCATTGAATCAGAAGAGCAGAGAATATGCTGAGCCAACCTGAAGCCCAATTACCAAGTTCTTGTGTCTTCAACAATGATCTGGCTACTCTGGAAGAGACTTTTAAAGAAAAAGCTGAGATCACTCTCCATATTTGGAAAATGGTTGGGTGACTGTGTTGCACATGTCTCTAAAGCATGCCACTTTCCAAGAATATTTTTAAAATATTTGGTGTTGATTAAGTATTGACCAAGAAGAGTGTTTAGGGCCAAAGGGACATGGTTTCAAATATTAGCAAGTCTGCTTTCTCACGATGTCATAGATAGGAAGGCACTACACCTGGCTCATTCTCACTCTTAACCATATTTTAATGAAGAAGACATAACTACCTAGCTTGACCATTGTGTTGATTAAATTAGATGATGTGGATAAAGCATTTAGTGTAGTGTCTAACTCTCTGCTAAGAGGAGACCCATTTTGCCCATGTGGAAATTTTGATTATCTTAAAATCACACCTCTCACAGGATATAAAACTGTACCTTTGCCCTACCATCACTTAGAATGTAATTGGGTGTCTTCATATTCATTACCAAAGTGACAGAAAAATTGGGAATTTGGAAGGTATATTACAAAAGGTTAGAGACTGTGGAACTGTTGAGGTAGGGGATAAGAGGGAGAGGGTTCACATGAATGGAGATTATTTTTTTCTGTCCTAAACCTTTTGTAGAGTCTTGCTCATTAAGAAGCTGGTAGTGGTCACAAGGAAAAGGGCATGGGAGAATCTTCGGTATCAGCCTTTACAACATTCCCTCTTGTTTCGTCATGGGGTGGTAAAATCCTACAGATAGATAGGTAGAGCAATAGAGTTCTCTCCTCTTATTTGTTAATGAAAGTATGAACAATCATTTTTATGTGTTATTGTGATTTTTAAGTCTACTATGGTTCAAGGAAGGTAATGGAAATCTAAAATTTTTTCAAGGTATCAATCCTTGTCAATAAGGTGAGAAATACTTCATTTTAGAAATTAGAATGCTATGATAGCATTTTATCACTTTTCCTTGTGCATGGGGATAAAGGTTTTATCTGTCTTATTTTGGTCTCTCTTTTGTGGAAATAAAGGAAGGCTACCCAAATAAAAACAAACACAGGACACTGTTTGTTCAGAGCTTACTACAGCAAGAGAGTCAGCTGTCATCCCTTGAGTTTGGCAGAGATTCAGAAACAGGAATGTATGAGAGAGCAATTTCATCTCTCGTAAGAAACTGTTTCTTCCTTTCAAAAAGGTACCTGAGCAAGCGGATATTAATCATGGTCTGTGATGATAGAAAATAAAACACTTTTTTAAAATCAATTTTTACCAACCACTGCAGTTGTATGCCTGTCCAGTCCTTCTCTTTCTCTGCAGTGCAGACTTGATAATTGTGTCTGTTGATTGGGGGTGGAAATTAACAAAAACCAACCTTTTGACCTTCTTTATTCTGGTTTACATAGCCCTTTAATGCAGATTAAAAAATGATTTCTCCAGTTGTTCCAGCCTACATCACTAGCGTTCTTCATTGGGCTGTGGGGACAAAATGTCAACCAGTAATAAAGTTTTACTCTGCCTTGCTTCATCCTTTGTGTATACATCTCCCTAGAAGAATTCAAGAGAGGGAATACTGGCCAAATGCCATCTCAATTTCATCTCACTTTATTATTTCCCAAAGAACAAACTAGATAACATTTCAACTCCCAGTAAGAAAGCTAATTTATGCAGATTCAAAACAGAATGCAAATGACCCAAGGCCAACAAATGAGAAAAAGTTTGAAATCCACTTTTGAAAGTTCTTTCTCATCTTCATATCTTCCTTCTTCACATTTATTTGTTCATACACAGTATATGCTGGGCACTCTTCTATGGACAGCAGATACAGTGGTGGGCTAGACTGTTCTATTCTCTACCTTACTTATTAGAGGATTCTGGAAAATAAGCAAATAACAGTAACTTAATATAGGGATACGTTCTTAAAAGTAAAAAACAAAACCAAAAACCTGTAGCAAGTAAGAAGTCTCTGAATCTAATCTTACTCTCTTCTCTCTTCTACCCCCTCTTGCCTAGTTGATAGTTATTCTCATGAAATGCTAAGAGAAGGGATCTGAATGTACAAGAGGCCATCCATGCCCTTTGGGAAAGGACATTACCAGTAGAAATAACAGCACAAGCAAAAATCTAGGGTAGAATTAACTGTGGCATACTCAGAAAACATGAAGAAGCCAGTGTGTCTGGAATAGTGAGTCAGATTGAGGGTGAAACAACATACAAGAAGACAGGAAAAATGCAAAACATTTAGGGTCTTGGATGGCTTGTTGATATTTTCATTTTTAACATCTAAAGAAAAAATAATTCAAAAACAAATACTACTACTAATAATAATAATTCAATCATGATGTGACCAAATACTGTTTTTTTCTCACCATTTCTAGCCATGATTTCAAGTCCTGAAATCTCCAGTATTAGAAATTCACAAATCATGAAAAAAGGAAAAAATCCTACAATTTCATGCAGTAAGAAGAGTATTTTAGCATTTTTTAGATGGTATTTCACACTATCAACATGTTACTCAAACTTTCAACATCCTTGTTCTTTCCAAATTGATAGGTAGATTTCAACATAACTGTAACCACAGTCTCTGCAGGCACTGTGTAGACAGTCACAAGCTGATTTTAACATTCTTATGCTAAAATGAAAAGAACAAAAGGCCAAGAGAAGCTGGCAAAATTAAAGAACACATTTGAAGGACTACCTGATTTCAAGAACTATAGTAAAGCTGGGGTAATCAGGACAGTGTGATACTAGTATCATCGTAGACAAATAGATCAATTACACAGAGTTGATAGTCCAAAACGTGATGCATACCTATATGGAAACTGATTTTTGGCAGAGGTGCAAAGGCAATTTAATAGATAAAAAATAGCCTTTTTAAGAGACAGTCTTAGAAGAATTGGATATTGTTATGCCAAAAAACATTGAACTTTGATCCATATCTTTTAAAATCTAACCCCTATATCTATAAAATTTCTAGATAAAAACATAGGAGAACATCTTGGTGACCTTGGGTTAGGCAAAAAATTTTTATCAAAGTTTAATTTATATACAATATTCTATTAGTTTCAGGTGTACATAAGGATGATTTGATTTTTTTATGCATACAAAATGATTTCTTGGATACATCAAAAGTATGCTTTGTATAAAGGAAAAATAAATAAATCGAACTTGATCAAAATTAGAAACTTCTACTTTTCAAATGACACTGTTAAGAGAATCAAAATACAAGCTCTGAACTGAGGGAAACACTTTCAAATCATATACCTGATTATTTGTGCTTGTGTGTCCAGACTATTTGAAGACATCTCAAAATACAATAATAAAACAAAACAGACAAATAATAAATAATAAATAGGGAAAAGATTTGATCAGACATTTTACCAAAGAAGATACATAGAGGGAGCATAAACATATAAAAAGATGATCAATGTCATTCCTCACTAAGGAAATGCAAATAAATAGCATAATAAAAACAAATTACTACACACCTATTAGAATGATTAAAATTAAAAATACCATATCTAGTGTTAGTATGTGGAGAAGTTGTAACTCTTAGATACTGCCTGGTGGGAAGGTAAAATGATAAAAAAATTGACTCTTTCTTCAAATGTTTAACGTAAATCTACCTTATCATGCAATCATTCCAGTCTTTGTTATTTACCTAGGAGAAGTAAAAGCATATGTTCCATATATAAAAGTATACACTGAATGTTCATGAAGCTTTATTTAGAATATTTGAAAACTGTATACGTTACCAATATCCATTAATAAGTGAATGGATTAAACTATTTAAAAAAGAAATAGAGATGTTACCTTGGAGAACTTGAAGCAGCAAAGCTGGAGAAGTAACAATCTGTCCCTTTTTCCCGTCCTCTAATCTCCTTCCTGTGCTTTTTGTTGACTGAACCTCATTGGAAGTCAGAAGACAAGATAGTTTATAGATTCACTCTGAATTGGTCAGCCACTTGAGATACAGAACAGGTAGAGAAAAGTGAAGAGTGAATATTGGGAATATGTGGAGAAGTAACGGAGTCCTGTGTTATGTTGGCCAACTGTTTTCCTCTGTTGTCCCCTACGTGTATATATACTGGCATACATGCATAATGGCAGCCATTATTCATTATCCTATACATATGTATTATATAAAATATATAATATAGTAACATGTGTATTATATTAATACGTACTATGTATTACATTAACATTTTTATATATTAGTATTAATGTATTTTAATTTTTAATGTTTATTTATGAGAGAGAGACAGAACCTGAGTGGAGGAGGAGCAGAGAGAGAGGGAGACACAGAATCTGAAGCAGGCTCCTGGCTCTGAGCTGTCAGCACAGAGCCCTATGTGGGGCTCAAACTCATAAATCGCGAGATCATGACTTGAGCCTAAGTTGGACGCTTAACTGACGGAGCCACCCAGGATCCCATATATATATATATATATATATATATATATATATATATATATATGTGTGTGTATATATATACATATAGATATATATATGTATATGTACACATATATATGTACATATACATATATATATCTATATGTATATATATATACATAAGTATACACATATATACACATATGTATACATAAGTATACACATATATACATAAATATATATATACCTATATATATGTGTGTATATATATTTGATGTAATTCTTCCTTCCTTTGTGTAGATCCAAGTTTCCACTTGGTATCATTTCTCTTTATGAAAAAATATAAGATTTCTTGGAGTGTAGGTCCATTTGGAACAAATTCTATGGCTTTTATTTGAATAAAATTATTTATATTGCATCTTTTTCTTTTCCATTGAAGTGTAGTGGTCATTCAGTTAATATTCTTTTTTGTGTACAGTTCTATAAATACATAGAGTTGTGTAACTACCACCACCATCAAATTCTACAATAGTTCCATTACTTTCACTGCCATCATCTGAGGCTCTTTGTAATAATTCTAAAGGATATATTTTACTAGATAACAATTTTAGATAAACAGGTACTCTTTGTTTTCCCCTCAGTTATTTAATTATGGCATTCCATTGCTTCTTCCAGTCATTCCTCTGCATCTGTGTGCCTTTCCTCCCCTGATGGCCTTTAAGATTCTTCTTCCTATTCATGGTTTTCAGAAATTTGATTAAAATGTAATATAGCTTGGCATATTCACATGCATGTTTATACTATTTAAATTCATTGAGCTTTTTGGATCTGTGGGTTTGTAATTTGTTATCAAATTAGGAAAATTTTCACCCACTGTATTTTCCCTCTGATTCCTCTAAGAGACCAATTATATGTATGTTAGACTGTTTAATATATTATATAAGTCAAAGAGGCTCTTTTAATTGTTTTCCATTTTTCTTCTTCTTGTTTCATATTGATTTCATTCAATTTCTGTGTTTTCGGATTCACTGATGTTTTTATTCTGCAGTGTTTAATCTGCCAATCTAGCAATATCTTAATTTCAGATATTGGTTTAATCTTTAGAAGTTGCATTTTTAAATATCTTTAGTTTCTTTCCTCACTATCTTTGTGTTTTTAGTTAAATTCTTGTTCATAGATGTAATAAGTATTTAACATCCTTGTCTGTTAATCATTTATCTTGTTTCTGTGTCTTTTTATATTGAATGATTTTTTTCTTGGTTATGGGTTACTTTTTCCTGATTCTTAGCATGTATAATACATATTGATTGGAGGCCGGACTTTATGAATCCTATGCTACTGTTGTGGCAGTTAATTTTGACAATTGAGTTATTTCAAAGAAATTTATGACTTTGATCCAGCTTTTAAGATTTTCTAGGGTGTATCTAGAGTAGACTTCATTCTAGGGATAATTAAGCCATATTTCTGAGATAGGAATCTTTTGAGGTCTCCACTAAATGACCTGGCTGATGACCAAGGACACTATTCTCTGGCTGGTTAGACTTTGAACACCTGCCTGCTTTATGTAAGCTTTACCAATATTTTATCTTATAACTTCGGGGTATTTTTGGCCAAGCCTTATGGAATTTTACTCTATGTAGCTACAAGCAAGTATTCATCAATGACTAAAGGGAACCCATATCTGGATTTCTGGAGCTGTGTTTTTACATATTTCCCCCCACCCAACCCTGTAACTCTGCCTTACTACAGTCCCTTAAGCCTCTCTAAACTCTAGTCTCCATCTAATCAACTCAGTGCAATTGCCAGACTCTTGTTTGCATTCTTGCCCCTCTCTGTGAATACAATCTAGACATTGTATTCAGGCCAGGAGTTGGGAAATCTCTAGAGCTCAGCTCATTTTTCCTTTCTTGGAGGGATCACATTCTAGTGCTATGCATTATCCAATGCATGAAACCAGTCATTTCATATATTATATACAGTCTTCTGGTTGTTTGTGGTGGGAGATTAAGCTTGTATTCTGTTGCTTCATGTCCAGAATCAGGTAATGCAAATCCCATGTTCAGATCTTCTAATGGCTTAAAGGTAAAAACAACAACAATAAACACATGCACACATACATAACACACACAAATAAGCCTTACCTTGGCCTGCAAGGACTTGCAGTGTCTGGCTTTAGCTCTCTCTCCAACTGCATATTCCAATATTCAATTCTTTCCTCCATTAGGTATGACCAGAAGACTGTCCTTCACTGTTCCCTGAGCACAATGAACCTGGTATAGGCTCTCACAACTTGCACTTGAGGTATCCTCTACCTAGAGTGTTTTTCTCCCAGATACCTTCAAGGCTCACTTACTCAGTTTACAAGGTCTCTGGCTCAAGTTATCTGATCAGAGACCTGCTTTTACTTCACTATCTAAAATAGCCCATTCTCTTTTTACTGCCTTTCCCCTACTTTGCTGATATTTTCCTCATAACATTTTTACCACCTAATAATGTAACATAACTCATTTGTATTTTTTTCTCTCTCTCACTAGAACGTATACAGAATTTTTTTATATTTGTTGTTATATTCCCTGTAGGTGTGTAGCAGTCCCATAATCATTTTTCAGTTAGAGAAATAATAAAATTTCTTGGATACATACCACCTGATATTGTTCTTCAATCACTATTTTGATTATGTGACTGACAGCTGAAGAAGTAAGTTAACCAAGACATCTTTCTTAGAACAGAAAACTTCCTAAAATTTGGGTACCTAATTATTTTTTTTTCGTTTGAGACCTCATATTTTTGGAGACCTCATACTTTTAATTTCTCTGTGACCTTTATAAATATAACTGCTGTTGTTTGTCCTTCTAAAGGTATGATGTGGATTATAACTAATGTTTATTGATAAAAACATGTTCTGTTTTGGAAATTGTCCTAGTGGATACTGTTTGTGCTAGTTTCAAATTAGGCTCTTTGAACTATTTTTTTAGCACTTCTTCAAAAACTACCCTTGGAGCTTCTACCCACATACAGAGGTGTAATAAAACCTCCATCAGTGATCATTGAATGTTCAGTGTGAAACTCAAGCTCTCTTGCTTCTGTTTGAAGCAAATTTTGAGGTAAAATTTTCTTCCATAGTTCCCCTGAAAGATTAGGCTAAAACCATCCTTGATATTTTACCTTCTTTGGGCTTTTTTCTTTCTTTTCTTTACACTCCCTTACCAGTCTCCCCTGGCTGGAGATTTTAGGAAAGTGTGTTCATATGAATCTTTATTTAGTCTATATAGGTGTATTTGTCAGGATGGACTAGGATTATAGTGCCTTAACAAACAATCTCCAAATCTCAGTGACTTAAATATGAGGTTTATTTCTCCCTGATGTTACACATTTATCACAGGCCAGTTGGAGGGAGATGGTGTTCTTTTCTACGTAAGACTCTGGGACATGATCTAATTGTTTGTGTCAGGGGCCCAGCAGGAAACAAATGGCATATTTAAATTAGTATAATTCAAGGAATATTTAATAAAAAGGCAATTTTCTAAGGCATGCTGAGTGTAAGGGGACCACAGGAGATAGTGCAGTATTGACAGAGATGATGCCATCTTTCACCTGCCCTACCTGGAAAATGAGGCTTCTTTGATTTCCAGAGAGGGAAGATGGACTGAGAAATCAGGCATAGAATGTACAGTTGCACAGCCTGAAAATAACGTGCATCGAATTTGCTCACATTTTATTGGCCAGAGCTTGTCATTTGGATCCACCTGATGGTGGGGACCATGAACACACATTTCCAACCTTTATGGTCTGATTTATTTGAAATGTAATGCATATTGACGTATCTAGTATGTAAACCACAAAGCAAATTCCTTTCTAGGAAGTTGATACTTGTCGCAGAAATGGTGCATTTTCAAACATACTTACCAACTTTTTGAACTTTTATCAGCCTTTAAAGTTAGGTGCCTTCAGCTGTCAAGTCATTACAATCTCTATTTTTGATCAGTACAATTTTTAATTTTTGATTGGTGTCATAACTGAGCATGGCAGATAGGATTCTGGGTAAATTTAATTATTAAACATTTTAAATTAAAGGATTTACAAAGTGACTTTCTTTTTACATGATCAAAGTGACAACTTGTTGACAGATAACCTATTACATGCCCTCCAATCTGATGAAATGATTTTTTTGAAGGAAAAGAGCATATCACATCAGTTCATGTTTAATATATAGACATTCGGTATTTGGTATTTTATTTTTAACACATTGTTTCAGAAACCATGAGCCATATATTTCTTATAAATAAATAAAAAAGGTAATAAGTGCATCTGTCAGTACAGGTAAGATTATGCTGCAATAACAACTCTAAAAATCTCGGTGGATTAAAATGGCAAAGGTTTATTTTTTGTTCATGCTACATTAGCAGCACAGAGTAGCCAGTAGGTTCAGCTCGACATCATCCTCATTCAGAGACCCACTGTGAAGTAGATTCAATGTCTAGTTGTGCTCTCATGCTTACAAAGACAGAAAAATTAGATATGGATAATTGCACAGTAACTCCTCAAGTTTCCACCTAGAAGTCATATATATTATTTCCACTCATATTTCAGTGGGCAATGTCAGTCACATGGCCACTTTTACTTCAAGAGGTAGGGAAATGCAATCCTACTGTTTCAATGGAAGGAAAACCAGAAGAATGCTGAACTATGCTGAAGACTGCCACACTAAGACATGAAATTTATCTGAATATATTGAGAAGTGCTCTATCATTTCAGACAACTGAAAAATTCATTTAAGTTCTGATAGTCCTGTTTGAAGTGTGGTTTAAATGTATGTTTCTGAAAACATATTTATTCATCTTATAAATTGAGTATAAAAATAGCATAGAGAATATTTTACCTTGTTAAAATTACTTGGGACCAAATTTATTTATGTCAATAATTGGGTCCTAAAACTGGATAGTCACAAACACTAAATGGAAATGAGGTACATATTGCTTTAGCAATTTATGTAACTGTGAAAAGGAAATTATTCTTTTGTTTAGACAAAATCAACCAATAAAATGATATGTGAATTCAGAGAAAAAAAAGAGTTATCTGTCTAGGGAAATCATGAATTGTTCATTGAGGGCATGCATTTTGTTTAAGCAGTCAGGATTACAATGGTGGTTTTATGCCACTGCCCCTTTTTTTGCTGTACCTTTTCATTTTTTTAACCACTTTATTGAGGTATGATTGACGTACAAAAAGCTGTACATATTTAATGTTCACAAGTTGATGAGTCTGGAGAGAAGTATATATCTGAAACCATTCGCACATTCTACACCATCACCTCCAAAAGTCTCTTTATTGTACTATTATTATGTTTTTGTATGTGATGAGAACACTTAAGATACATTTTCTTAGCAAATTTTTAAGTATGTAGTACGTTATTGTTAACTATAGACACTATGCTGCATGTGATCTCTAGGACTTATTCATCTGTTATAGCTGAAACTCAGTATCCTTTGACTAATATCTCTCCATTTCTCCCTTCCCCAAACTACTGGAAACCACCAGTCTCCTCTCTGCTTCTATGAGTTGGACTATTTTATATTCCTCATATAAGTCATGTAGTGTTGGTCCTTCTTTGTCTAGCTTATCTTAGTTAGCATAATCCATGTTGTCACTAATGCAAGATTTGCTTCTTTTTAAGGGCTGAATAGCATTCCATTGTATGTATGTGCCACGTCTTCTTTATCCATTTATCCATCAGTGAATATTCAGGTTGCTTCCGTGCCTTGGCTATTATGAATGGTGCTTCAGTGAACATGAGATTGCAGATATCCCTTCAAGATCCTTACTTCAATTTCTTTGGATGTATACTTAGATGTGGGATTAATGGGTCCTATGGTTGCTCTGTTCTTAATATTTTTAGGAACTTCCATACTTTTTGCCTTAGTGATTACACCAATGCCAGTGTAACTTTAATACTCCCTTAAAACAATATTACAGTTAAAATTCAGATACCATGCTACATTCCTTTGTAAATAAACCTTTTATTTATAATAATTTAGATTTATGGGAGAATGGCAGATAGTATAGAGTTCCCATGTTCCCCAAACCCAGTTTCCCATATTTTATATTAGTATGATATATTTGTCACAATTGATGAAATGGTATTAATGTCTCTATAGCATTCTTTGAGCTGTGAAAGTTTCTCATACTTGACTATTTTTCAATGACATTGACAGTTGTGATGAGTATTGATCAGGTATTTTATGGGATGTTCCACAAATGGGATTTCACTGGTGTTTTTCTCATGATTATACTGGAGTTAGGGTTTTAGAGAGGAGGACCACAAAAGTAAAGTGACATTACCATTATACCATTATCATCAAATGATATTAAATTATGTCATCAAGTCATGGTCTATCATATCAATGTGATTTGCCACTGTTGATGTTGACCTTAAAAACATTGGCTGAGATAATGTTTGTCAGGTGACTTCATTGTAAAATGACTTTTTCCTACCCTCTTTCTACCCTCTTTTCATAGCATGCACCTTTTCCAGGCTAACTTCTTTCACTTAGCAATATGCATTTAAAATTTATCTTTTCGGTGTGCCTAGGTGGCTCAGTTGTTGGTTAAGCACCTGACTTTTGATTTTGAATCAGGTCATGATCTCATAGTTTGTGGGATCTAGCCCCATGTCAGAGTCTCAGCTGACAGCATGGATCCTGATTGGGATTCTCTCTCTCCCTCTCTATTTGCACCTCCCCCACTCAAACGCACCCTCTCTGTCTCCTCCTCTCTCTCACAAATAAACTTTAAAAATATATATAAAATTCATCTCTGTCTTGGTGTGACTTGATAGTTCATCCCTTTTATCATTAAATAATATTCCACTGTATTCTGCTCAGGTAAACAATCTCAACTGTCTTCCCAGATGTATCCACTATTGGTATATTAAGTATATCATTAAATTTGTTGATGATTCTATTAATCATTCTGATTATATTTCATACTATATAAAGGATATATCCAGAAATAAAGTCCCAGATTAAAAGTGAATAACTTGTATGTACATTTTATTTAGAGTTATTGAAAACTGACTGCCTGTATTATTTTACTGTTGTCCAAGTCCTTTCAAAAATATTGATTAGCTGTACTGTTGATAACATAAAATGCAGCTTTAAGATCAAATGCACGCTTTATGATTTTTTTTGTTCTGTACCCCTCAATTGCTAGCTAACTTGATTTGTTGATATTTGATTCACTTGCTTAATCAAAAAATCCATGTCACCTACCGGAACCTGTAGTTCCCAGGATTCTACGGTGTTTATGCTGACAGAGAAATTACGAACAATTTTTACCAAGAAGGGCAGCCATATGAAAATTTGTTAAAGATTCATTGAACTCAACTTGCGTTTATCTCAATTGATCGATGGCACTTACACCAGCAATTTTCACATTTGTTACAATACACACAGAAAAGAAAAATAGCTAAGGGTATAAATTAGTTCATATTTGCTCTCACCACAAACATGAAAGGGAGTACATTAAAGCTAATCATCCTTTTATTACCTTGTCATTGCCACATTTTTACTGATACATGATGTGCAGTATAAAACAGAGAGCTTTGGGAGCATGGTAATAATGGAGTGCACGGTCATCAGCTTGTCTTCCTGCTTGCCTGAACATCCTCTTATTTCGGCTATTTAAATCTGATTCTAAACCATAGGATTTGGGCCTTTATGAGGAAAAACAAAGCTGGCCTTGAGAGCTAGTGAATAATGGAACTTATAAAGCGTTAATATTTTCAAACATTGTATTTTATAAAGATGAGAAATTCACCATCTCAACTGCATCAAACATTAGCTATTTAAGAGATTATATACCTGTTTCAAAAATTAAAAATGAAATAGAAACATCTAGTAAAAATTATTATCAGAATCCAATTTAGCTGGAAATACGTGTATTAGTATTCAAACTTCTTTTTTTTAATTTTTAAAATGTTTTATTTATTTTTGAGACAGAGAGAGGCAGAGCATGAGCAGGGGAGGGCTCAGAGAGAGGGAGACACAGAATCCAAAGCAGGTTCCAGGCTCTGAACTGTCAGCACAGAGCCTGATAGGGCGCTCAAACTCACAAACCGTGAGATTATGACCTGAGCCAAAGTTGGCTGCTTAACTGACTGAGCCACCCAGGCGCCCTTAGTAATCAAACTTCTTGAAGACATAACATTTGTAGGAACACTTTTGCCAGTAAGTGGAAGCAAGATGAGATTTGTAATAGATGAGATCGAGTAGATAACCAGCAGCCAGGCCCTAGTAGGACATTGCAAGTAGATGGACTTTCATCCTGAATAAAATAGGGGGACATTCAGAATTCTGAATAGAGCAGCCACGGTTTTTATGAGACACTTTGGTTGCTGTTTTGAGAATGGACTCTAGGGGAAGGGGTAGGAAGGGGCACATCAGTTAGAAACTGTTGCTATTTAATTGGAGTGGGAGATGATGGCAGCTGTGACAAAGGAAGTAGTGGTTGAAGTGGTCAGGATCGGAATCTGGAATGAATATATGTGTATGTGTATATATACACACGTACACACACACAGACACTATATAGGCTATATATAGACTCTCTTTATATATATGTATGTTTGTGTGTGTGTATAAAAATTTGTTGGCAGATTTGGCTGTGGAACCAACTTCTGATTCCATAAGGATGTATCTTCATTCTGGAGAAGAAAGCTCTGGCGGTAACCATGTATGTCCCATTAAATATTTATGTGTAGCTTTTTAGAATTCTGGGAAGCCTATTTTTCTGTTACTTACGAAAAGAAAAATCAGTGTCGTTTGACAAAAAACAAGTTAGGTAAATATCAAAATAAATACAAAGAAAAAAAAAGCCATACAATTTTATTCTGTCAAGACAGTGTTCTTTTTGAAGGCTCTGTGCCATAACCTATTCTTTGGTAGATGAAGCAAGTGTTAGAATGGTATTCAGGACATACCAGTGCCAAACTGAACCCTTTGGTATATTAATTAAAAGATGAATTAAAAGACAAAAGGCTTTTTCAACATGAGATTTTATTTTCTTTCATGTTTTGCTATTCTACCACCCAAAATCATTTTATGGGTCACCTGCGGGATGAGTTCTGGTCTGTGTGAATAACGGCTAACACCATCAATGTGCAAGTGTACGTGGTCCTAGAATTTTCCTCATGTCTCCCTTTATGAATTCTGCATAGAACTTATAAATGATTTGTGTAATGATTTCTTTCAATTCCTTCCCTGGCCTTGTATCAGTCTAGTTGTCCTTTGCTTCAGCCTTAGTCATGCTATATTTGCAGTCTCCTCATGGATCTCTAAACAATTCACTTATTATTTACTCCATATTCTAACCACTTACAGTGAGAAATTAGTTTCAAGTTATTTTTATTCAGCAAAAAGCTTGATTATTTATGATAGAGTATAATGTCATAAAAGATTATACTTTTTTAGTAACTAGTGATCAAATGTAAAGTTAGGCTTTTTAATAACCTATTTCTTAACTTTTTTTTTCTTTACACAAACTGAACTTCAAAATTGCGGTCAATCATGATTTCCTTCATCTGAGTTTACATATTTCCTTTCCCAAAGGCAAATAATGCATTGATTTAGTGACAACTGACAGAATTTTTAAGAGCTTTTTTAACTGCAAAAATGTTAGACACACTTTATAAAAAGTATATGAAATAAAAACACGGACTCAAACTGAGAAGTCTCCTGATACAAACATTTGTTACTTACTATATTTTGCATTAGGCAATTCAGTTTTTATTAAGTAACCATTTCCCTTCAATTAAGTATTTTATGCATGTATTAGTATCAGAATCCCTTCTTATTGTCTCAAATCACTTTATGTTCATCATTCAATAGACTACCCATCATATTGAGATGTGT
This sequence comes from Prionailurus bengalensis, assembly GCF_016509475.1. NCBI lineage: Eukaryota > Metazoa > Chordata > Mammalia > Carnivora > Felidae > Prionailurus > Prionailurus bengalensis. The sequence continues at coordinate 36,904,605 of NC_057352.1, forward strand.
TTCCCTGCTGACATTTGAGTCCAGAAATTGAAACAGATGATTGAACAGATTAAAAATGACTGGAGGGGCGCCTGCGTGGCGCAGTCAGTCAAGCGTCCGACTTCAGCCAGGTCATGATCTCGCGGTCCGTGAATTCGAGCCCCGCGTCGGGCTCTGGGCTGATGCCTCAGAGCCTGGAGCCTGTTTCCGATTCTGTGTCTCCCTCTCTCTCTGCCCCTCCCCCATTCATGCTCTGTCTCTCTCTGTCCCAAAAATAAATAAACGTTGAAAAAAAAATTTTTAAAAAATGACTGGAAATATCCCACAAAAAAGTACCAGAATGTTTTTATGTGTTTGTATTTTTTTTTCTCTAAACTAAAAAAATCCTTGGGGAGAAATAGTATGTGTCTTAATACCATGTCCCCAGTGCTTAATGCCATGCCTGGCACAAAGAAAATCCCAAATCAGAATTTATTCTCTGAAAAAAAATGGTTCATTGATTGAATGAATTATTAATACTTAAATAATAGTTGGCATATGTATGCAAAATAATTTAAAGGAATATTTATTTTTCTCCCGGCCACGTCCAGATTTATATTATTTTGGGTTAAAAAAAAGTTTCAATCATGTTCATGGTGAATTGAGTTTCCAAAAAAGACAGATCTCTCGATCAGCCAAAAAATAAAAATAAAAAGGCCCATTTCTCCACCCATGTGAAATTCTGTGCATCCTTCAGTTTTCAGAGATAAATGTATTTATTCTAGTCAGTTACTTCTATATATGAAACTCTGACAAAACAATAGCCATTTTATCATATGTCATGATTTTGTGGTTTAGAAATTCAGGCAGGGCTCAGCTGTGTGATTCTTCTATCCTCTATAGTATTGTCAGACATCTTTCAGTGGTATTATGATGGCACATGGTCTAAAGGGCCCAAGACCATGTAATTCACAGGTGTAATTCATACTTGGCAGGGATGGTTCATCAGTCCATCAGGGGAATCTCAGGGTCATCAGAGCTTCCATATGGTAGCTTAAGAATTCAAACGAGTTTTCCAACAATCAAGACAGAAGCTGCATAGCTTTTTATGCCTTAACCTCAGAAGTCACTGTATCACTTCAGCCTTATTTTAATAGTCAAAGTAATTACAAGCCTGCCCAGATTCCAAGAGAGGAAAATTAGCATACCTCTCATTGGAAGAATGTCAAAGAATTTGAAATTAGGTTTTAAAACTATTAGTTTAGGGGCGCCTGGGTGGCGCAGTCGGTTAAGCATCCGACTTCAGCCAGGTCACGATCTCGCGGTCCGGGAGTTCGAGCCCCGCGTCAGGCTCTGGGCTGATGGCTCAGAGCCTGGAGCCTGTTTCCGATTCTGTGTCTCCCTTTCTCTCTGCCCCTCCCCCGTTCATGCTCTGTCTCTCTCTGTCCCAAAAATAAATAAACGTTGAAAAAAAAATTTAAAAAAAAAAACTATTAGTTTAGGTGCACCTTGGTGGCTCAGTCTGTTGAGCATCCAGCTTCAGCTCAGGTCATGGTCTCAAGGTTCATGGGTTCAAGGCCTGTGTCAGGCTCTGGGCTAACAGCTTGCTCAGAGCGTTGGAGCCTGCTTCAGATTCTGTCTCCTCACTCTGCTCCTCCCCCACTCATGCACTGTCTCACTCGGTCTCTCAAAAATAAATAAATGTAAAAAAAAATTTAAAAACTAGTAGTTTATCTCTAACATTGCATAGATCTTCTGCAATATGATTATCATATTGAACACTCATAATTGCATCAAAAATGTTACAAATCTGTAAACACAACGTTAGCAAAATTTTGCATCGAGCTGTCAACTCTTTTATTTTAAAATTGTGAAACCTTGAAATACCTGGCTGTCTGAGTCAGTGAAGCATCCGATTCTTGATTACAGCTCAGGTCATTATCTCACAGTTGTGAGATGACAGCACAGAACTTGCTTGGGATTCTCTCCCTCTCTCTGTGTTCCTCTCCTGCCTGTGCTCGTGCGCTCTCTCGCTCACGCTCGCTCTCTCTCTCTCTCTCTCTCTCTCTCTCAAAATAAATACTCATTTAAAAAAAATTATGAGAAACCACATTGTATTGTTGGCTGTCTGAGGCTGCTGTGACTGTAATTGTGAGCCAAACAAATCTCTAAGAAATCTTAGACCTTGTTGCAGGGATGATGCAAGAAAGCTTTTCTGCTCATCTCCTTGGGTGAAAGACGGGTTTTACCTCTTCATGGGTTTAGGTGGCTCAGCCTAGAAACATGCCTATGACTTCAGTATTGCAGCCTGAAGGCATGAGAGTAATATACTTTGCATGAGTAGAGCTAATGATGGTCCAGAGCAAACTGACCACTTTACAAACCAAAGCCTTATGAAGAGGTAAGAGAAGAAGGAGAAAGTAAATTGAAAATGTTAGGCACTATCAGTGGATCTAGAGTAGAAAAAGACTTTAATGTTTATAACTCTTAAAGTAAGGAATTGACTCAAAAGGAGAAAAATACAATTAGTAATTCTCTCATACGTCTGTCTATTCATAGAGAGTTTAGTTTAGGATTAATGGTTCAGCCTCTGAAACCACGGAAGCAGATGGCCTAATGTTCAAATACTGGGTCCATTTACTACCACTGTGTCCTTGGGCAGGTGCCATAACCCATCTGACCTGCATTTATCTCACCAATAGAATTGAGATGAAAATAGCATAAAACTGATTAGATTTTTGATTAAATAAATTATATAATATATGACTTAATAAAGAGAAAGTCAGTCTCTGACAGCCAGGAGCTAGCTTGATACTATCAGCTAAGCCTTGTTGCCACACTATTTTGGCATTCACTGCTAGACCCTATTATTCTACTATTGAACACAAACAGTTTTATAGAACATCACTACCAGACAGGGCCACTCTGTGATCATGATGGACCAAGACAAAAATAAGACAACTCCACAATTGAGTCTAAAAACTGACAAAACACAAATATTGTCCAAGGCACAAAATACCAAACAAATCTGCCTCCAAGCTAGTACGAATGGCTGCTGTTTTTTTTTTTTCCTAACCAGATACAGCTCTAGCCTCCCTTTATTAGCTCACCTTCCCTAAAGATAAGACTTATTAAGAATCCTAAGCATGGAAATATCCCTGCTTTCTGACATCCTTCAACCTAGTGCAAGCCCCAGCTTCTTCGGACCCACCCCATGTCAATCAGAACACAAATCCTGTAGTAAGTCCTTCTTAACACAATTTTAATGAGATATCTCATGCTTCCCGATGGTGTGCATTCTCCTGCGCTATGAGTAATACACTGACTTTTCAAGCATAGGCATGTTCCTGGCGGTTTTTGATTGGAGGTCACTGACAGCATCACTGTATGTAAAATGCTTAATGGAGTAATTATCAATAAATATTAGCTGCTAGTATTTCTAGCAGCAGTATTGGCATAATGTTGTATCTTCCCTTTTTCCCTCCTTCTGTCTCTGTGAATATATTACACAACGATTATGTACCATGACCTATAGCTGCAGGAAAGACATTTTATGATGAGATGCTTGAACACAGTAGTATAAATAAGAGACAGCTTATAAGGAATAAGGAGAGCTTATATGGAGAGCTTATAACCTCATAAGGAATGAGACTGTGTATCACGCATGGGATTATAAGCACATGATGGACATAGGACACCAGAAGTCTGCCCTAAATATTTTTTTTCCAAGAAAATTTTCAGTTGAAAGACTACATCCGATATATTAAGAACACTAATTATAGCCAATGAATTACAAATAGCTACATACACTAAATGATAGTCTGTTGCTTTTTCTAGAAACAAAGTTAGTTCTAATTAAAAATTTATGGTAATTTATGTTTGGGGAATTTGAAAGCAGTTCAAAGTCAGTGGCAATTTATCCTACTACATGATCAGTATCATTGATTATGTAATCAGCATATTAGCAAATGCATTCAAAATTTCCTAATATTCATGCAGCTTTAAAGCTTTACTAAGAGGCATAGTTAAATTACATTGAGAAGAATAGGATGTTCTTAATTGGGCCATTCCAGTGAATGTACTAGTTTGCATAGGTAAATTATTTCAAATAGCTTGCATAGGTTAAACAGTCTGAAACATGTTAAACACCAGGTCAGCAATCTTTAATGAAGGGTAAAATACTTTAAAAAGCAGTATATTTATAATAGCACATGGCAGTCACAGTGGTAGAGTTGTGATATATATGGTTTGAAAAGCTCCCCGTTTGATTCACACCCTGACTACTCCAAATCCTTAACATTAGATTTGTGGAAAAAAACACCAGGTTTACTCACACCTACCTGAATTTCTAATCCTGACCCTGTTACACTTGTGGCAGCTTTAGCAATTTTGTTACACTCTCTGCATCTTAGATTTCTTGACTGAAAAATTAAGATGGTGACATTTCATATGCATACTGAGAATGCCAACTGAGAAAAAGAAAGTTGTTTTCTCAGGGTTTAGTGCTGCCCAATTAAATACTAGTTACCTTTCCCTAAAGATAGAGGCATGTTAGATTCCCAGATTGTCAGCTACCTTGATCAATGTAAATCTGTGTTCCCATTTCACCAGCATCAGGAATACTCTTGACCTAAGGGACTCTTACCAGGATTCTAAATAAGAAAGTCAGTGCATCCTTGGAGGGCCAGAGATTCAGATTGAAATCCTCTTATTACAAAGTTATAGTGTCTTTTTCATGAGATGGTAAGCTCCTTGGTGGCAGGGAGTAAATCTTTACTACTATTTAGTTGTTGCAGCAGTCATTATAGACAGTCCATGTTTTTTTGAAGCACAGAATCACCAACTCTAGGTCCCTTATTAATCATCTACTCTAATTAGCCTGTTACCAGGTTGATTTTATTTTTTTTTCATATCTCTGAACTGCAGTTTCCTACTGTTCATCTTCATCCAATATCCTGGAAAAAGTTCGTCTTTACTTCACTAATGGTAGCATAAGCATTTACAGGATATAGCATGATCTACTGCAGTAGGGCCATGGATTGATGAGTTGGGGTGAGTCCAGCAAAATCAATCCCCAGGGCATAAATTTCCATCCACAGATGTTTGGTAGCCTTTTATGAAGTTGGAGGTGAGTTGCTTGAGGACCTGTTTTCTCAGTACCTGCATCCTTGTTGAAAAACACATCATTTTTCAAAAAAGACTTTGGAAACTTCTTTATAAATGGTCCTGAGCAAAAAAATGGCAAAAGTGCCTCATTGTCCCATTCAGCAAACACAAATCGACTAACACAATTCTGTTCTGAAAGCCATTGGTGAATGTGAATTTGCTTTCTGTTTCCTCCCCCAGACTAATTTTGTTCTTGTGAAACATCTGCTTAGCTTTTAATCTCCTGGACTAACAGGTCATTACTCATTTGTTTATGGACCAAATGATTCACATCAGTGTAAATAACTCCTATAATACTGTTCTCTCAATTGAGTGACTCCTCAACAAAGCAATAATGAGTAGGATGTGTAACTTCCACTAATCTTGTTTATTGTTTGTGGACCATGCCAATGCTTTCAGTTTATTATGATTTCTGGCAAGGAAACAGAACTTGCAGCCTTCCAACTACAGATAAGCTTACATTCTTAAGAATCTTGGTAGACATATTTAAACATAACACTCAAAGCTACAGAATTTCTGCATTCCACTAGCAGCTCCTGAAGTCTTTATAGTTCTAATCTGCTTTTAGAAATTCTAGCTAAACCATGACATTTGGCCACTGTCCTGTTAGAACCCAAGGTTTTATACTCTGGCCAACCGTATCCATTTTAAGTAAGACTCCCTGATGAGACGAATTAAAATTTGCATTTCAAGATAGGCATTCACCACAAAATGCTATGTACACGTTTCCCCAAAGGTATTTAGAGGTTCTCTCACACTCTTCCATTTCTTTATTTAAAACAACATATATTTTTAAGACTAATATTTATTTGAGTTGTTGTTTAAAAATAGATTAATCAGAATGATAATGGGGAAAATTAAAAAATAATTTGGGCATACTAATATGTCTAACAGACAAACTTGCAGACTCAGTCTACTGATTAGTTATCCAATGTATATAATGCTCTAAATTGTTGACAAGGCATTAAAAGAATAATGTTAGTGTAGATATTTTATTGCACCTGTTTGATCAATTTGTATGAAGTTTGATCGATTTGAACAGAAGAATGGTTCCTTCTTGAAGATACTTGAAAGCTTCTTGATCAAAATAAAAAATCTTGGGTTGATTGTAATGTTCTTTAGTTTGATCTTGCTGATAGTTATAAGGGTTTATACATTATATAAAGTTTCACCAGAGTGTAAACTTTCTTAATTTACATTTTTAACATGAATATAAATAAAGTTAATTATTTTTAAAATGACAAAAAATAATGTTCAAATCAAGCATTTTTTACGCAAATTTATAACATACAAAGAATAATCCTAATATTTAAATGTTCCATATTTGTGTGTTATCTTTAGTTTTTAAGAAAAGAAAAATATTACTAATAAGTCATTTTATTCATAATAGTATTACTGCTCTTTGATTTTCCACTGGTCAAACTGAAAATCTCAAATAAACAAACAAAATGTAGGGATTACTAATGATGCATGTTTAATCCTGAAGGGATCACTGACATGGTTAAATCATGTCCCTGCACTCAGCATATATTTTATGAGTCCAGCTAGTTCCTAAACATTGAGCATGCACTTTTAGAAGCTTCTATTAGCAATGATTTGTCTAAGTGATGCAGTGTTCACAGAAACAGGAAACCATTTGGCTTGATAAAACAGAATTTTTTCATGGTGCCTGGGTGGCTTAGTTGGTTAAACATCCTACTCTTGATTTTGGCTCAGGTCATGGTCCCAGGGTTGTGGGATCGAGGCCCACATTGGGCTCTGCACTGAGAGTGGAGCCTGCTTGGGATTCTCTCTCTCTGTCTCTGCCCCTTCCCTCCCCACTTGCATTCTCTCTCTCTCTCTCTCTCTCTCTCCCTCCCTCCCTCCCTCCCTCCCTCCCTCCCTCTCTCTCTCTCTGTCTCTCTCCCCATCTCTCTAAAATAAGAAATAAAAAATATAAAGTAAAAAAAATTTTTTTCAATAAATAATTAAAATGTTTGTTGCATACCCACTATGTGATAGGCACTGTTGGGACTAAGGATAAACACCCAGTGAGCAAAAGCAGACAGAAGTCATCATTCTCATGGAATTTATAGTTTAGACAGATCTTGAGGAATGACAGGATTCAGGAACCTGAGATTTAGAGAGAAGAGCCTCTTGAAAGGGGAAAATAATGCCCATTTTGGCTGCATCATTGATGCAGAGACTAAGCACCTACCAGAACTTGAACTCATTAAAGAAAGGGCCTACATCTTAGGGTTTACTGAATCCCCTATGTAAATGCCAGGGCCTAATGCAGAAAACATTCTTTGTGTATCTGTCAAATGAATACATAACTGAATGAGAGAGATTCAAAACTACTCCTAAAATACAAAGGAATAATTTATTGAGGACATTTCAATACAAAGCATCATTTGATTAATATCTTTTAAATAAGTGACAGATATATCATACAGAATTAGGTTAAAATCACCTGGGGCGCCTGGGTGGCGCAGTCGGTTAAGCATCCGACTTCAGCCAGGTCACGATCTCGCGGTCCGGGAGTTCGAGCCCCGCGTCAGGCTCTGGGCTGATGGCTCAGAGCCTGGAGCCTGTTTCCGATTCTGTGTCTCCCTCTCTCTCTGCCCCTCCCCCGTTCTTGCTCTGTCTCTCTCTGTCTTAAAAATAAATAAACGTTGAATAAAATCACCTACTTATTCCATTTGTGCCTTAAAGTTCCAGAAATTCGTTTGAGCAATGATTCCAAAGGCTGACTAGAAATGCTTAGTGTCAAAAAATCTGCATGCACCTAGACAGATGCAGGAAAAATAAAGCCTGAGAGGGTTGTTTGCAAGAACATTAGGATTAGGCCTGTGTTTTCATGGTTTTAATCCATCACAGCCCAGGAGAAAGAAGGCAATTCTTTGGAGCATTAACAAATGTGAGGCACTCTTTGCTTTGTGCAGAAAGCACTTCACACTTCTGCCCCCTTTAGAAGAGAAGCTGATTTGATCCTAGCCCAGAAAGCTCAGAAACCCATAGAGCAATATTAATGGTTTCCAAGTCTTTGGTGCAAGAACAAAAATAAAATGAAGGTGAAGCTGGGCCCTGAAGGAGTTTGTGGAGTTAATGAATGATGGCCTCCTTCCGTCTTCTGATACTCAATTGAGTCACAGCAGATGGGCAGGGTCTCCATGGGAAAAATGAATTATGCACATCAGACTGTTGTTACATTTCTCACAATCATATTTTCATCATTTCACCTGTTGTATATCTGGGGCTGCTCATTTAGGCATCTCATCTCATATTGGCGGTCCTGGTTCAGAGATAATCTTTAATTGGTTTTTCCCTCCCGTATGTGAATCTGTTAGACTTTTGTCTATTTGTTCCCTCATCAGACAAACGTGTATCTTGAATTATTTTGGAGAGGCTGATGATGATGGTTATAACATTAATATTGATTGAGAAGCTCAGGTGGAATAATTTGTGAGAAAGATATATTTTAAGTGGGAGTCTGTATCCTAAGACACTGTAGAAACAAAAACAACAGAGTTGGCAAAAGTTACCATATCGGGGCTAGATCAAATGTTAGATTAAGTTCTTGCTAAAAGGCATATTCACTTACATTTTTTCTTTGACATCTACACAGTTAAACGCATCATTTTCTCGTAATGTTAAGGTCAGATAACCATTTAATCAAGGGAGGCATGATTGCGTTGTGGAGGGACCTTATTTTGGTGTTTAGGTCTGATTTTGGATGTTTATTTGTTGTGTAGGTGGAGGTAAGCTCTTTTACCTTTCTAAACCTCAATTTCTGAATAATACTGCCACCTTTAAAGGGCTGATGGAAAGATAAAGTGAAACCATATGAGTAAAGTCCCCTATCATACCCGGAGAAAAAAAGACAAAGGAAAAAAAATAGATCCATTCAATAAAAGGCTGCTGTATCTGAAAGGGATGTAGTAGAAAGTGAATTGGACATTATAAAAGTCAATCCTTATCTGAGACTTTTCTTCAATATTAGGGGAAACAAATCATCTATGGAACACTTTTTTATGGCATAGTATCAGTCATGTAAACAGGTAAATATTATAATGATCTTGTTGAAACAAGGGTAAGAGTTTCACTCCCCTACCCATTCCCCCCGCCCCCCACTTTCCCTACCAGCCTCCACACTCTGACACTTTGGCTAAGCAATTGTCAAGATCCTTTACATAGCTGGAATCCTATGAGAAACTAATAATGCATCAGTATTTTTAAAAAATGCTCTGTAATATAGAAAAGGCTTACACTGACCAGAGTCCCAGTCCCACCAGGAGAACAGAAACCACCAGAAAAGTATGTAAGTCACAGGACATAAAGTGCTAGTAATTTGCTATATGGAAGATAGAATTGCTAAGAAGCCAAAAGAAGGCTCTGGTGAAACCCAGAGATGAGCAAAAGCAAAAAGTGTATGCCATCTGAGTCAGGAGGAATGAAGAGAAAGACAGGATTGCCAGATACGAAGAGATAGAACCCTTGAGGTGGTCCTGATGCTGCACAGACCCATCCAGAGGCACAGATAGAGGGGAGAACTTCCCTGGGTCTCTTATTCTTCCTACCCTCTTGTCTCTCAGTAACTGATCTCATGGTTCATTTTCTGAACTCAGCTGAAAGTCAGCTCACATGGGAGCCTGAAGAGACCAGCTCTCCTCTTGCCCAGTGAACAGCAGCAAAGGACTGAAAAATAAATCCGAGGAAAAATGGGTCATGGGCTGGCCTGGATCAACTGACCTGTTAAAGGTAGAAAAGTATTACTTATTACAGACTTGAGCTAAATGAACGAGTTACCTCAAGGCCTCCCAACTCAACTCTTAGTGGTCCTTTCATGCTCATGCATTACCAGTGGGGCATATACATCCAGACAATGCCACCATATTTACTTCCCTTTTGCTATCATTATATTGTGTTCAGGAATAACCCCATGCACTCAGAATATTGGTTGATGATTATCTCTCATAACTTATTTGTGTTTATCTTTATTCTATAGTATACTAACTTTACAAGCCAATGGTTTTTAATAGTTTTGAGGAAGATTAATAAGAGGGCAAAAATAATATCTTGAGATCTCAGATCTATCAATTTTTAAATTCTTTTTTTTCCATATCATATCCTTCCCATACTGTTACTTAAAGTGCTCTGATAAGTCCTGCAATTAATAAGTCTATTTTAGGGATGTCTGGGTGACTCAGTTGGTTAAGTGTCTGACTTTGGCTCAGGTCATGATTTCTCAGCTTGTGAGTTGAAGCCCCGCATTGGATTCTCTGCTGTCAGCCCACTGCTCACTTTGGATCCCTTTGGATCCTCTATCTCCTCTCTCTCTGCCCCTCCTCCACTAGCTTGTGCGCTTCCCCTCTCTTGATCTCTCTCTCTCAAAAGCAAATAAACATTAAAAAATATAAAAAGTTGGGGTGCCTGGGTGGCTCAGTCTGGTAATTTTGGCTCAGGTCATGATCTCACACTCCGTGGATTTGAGCCCTGCATCAGGCTCTGTGCTGACAGCTTGGAGCCTGAAGCCTGCTTCAGATTCTTCCCTCTCTCTCTCTGCCCTTTCCCTGCTCCCACTCTGTCTTTCTCTCAAAAATAAACAAACATTTAAAAAATAAAAAATATAGAAGAAGTCTAATTTAATTTAACTTAGTGTTTCCTTATCAGATTCAATGAAAGATTTTTGTTTGTTTGTTTGTTTGTTTGTTTGTTTTTCAGAAGAACCATTTAGCTTAACCTGGATGTATTCTTCTATGGAACACAGCTTGGGAATATGGGTATAAAATATCTTTAGAAATCTTTTACTCGACACTCTTGCTTGAAGTACTGATATGATAAAAACTCAATTTTGTGTATGATCTGTTCCATTTTTCATAACATTTGAAAATTTTTGGAAGTCAGGGCACCTGGGTGGCTCAGTAGGTTAAGCATCCCACTCCAGCTCAGGTCATGATCTCACAGTCTGTGGGTTCAAGCCCTGCACAGGGCTCTGTGCTCACAGCTGAGTCCGGAGCCTGCTTCAGATTCTGTGTCTCCCTTTCTATTTGCCCCTCCCCCACTCACGCTCCATCTCTCTGTCGTTCAAAAATAAATAGACAATAAAAAAATAAAAAATAAATTTTTTTTGAAAGTAATTTTTTTAAATCTTCCAATCACTGTTTTTTATCTTCTTGGAGCAAGTTAACTAATAAATAGAAAGTATCTATTTTCAAGTGTCTTGTGAATGAAATCTGTCATGTGCCCACCTCACGTCTCATTCAAATCCAAACATCGCTACTTTCTCCTTCAAACCCTCATGTACTTAGTGTTTTCTTCAACATTGTGGCCAGTTCCATGGAAACATTATTGTTCTCAATATCCCTTCTAATATATGATTTTCAGATGCTCATGCCTTGTCACGTGCATTCTTACTAACAAGTAAATTTGAACTATCATTCCATTTCTCTTATTTTAAGTGTCAGTTGCACCAAGATGGCGTGAGAAGTACATTGTGGAGTTACATAACACTTTGGTCAGTCAAATTAATTGAAGGAAACATGGGCTAGGAAATGTGGCAGATGCCAAGTCTCCTGTTCTGTATAAGTCAGAGTCAGAGATGGACACAGTTCAAGAATCCTGATTCTTAGATTGTTTAACTAATTTCCAGGAAATTTGTGTCTGTCAAGAATGGGCAATAGAACAGAGATAGAACAGATTGTTCCTGTCCCCCTGCTAGAGATTCTGATATTTCCCCTTATTGGAGGATAACTGCTAGAGTGAGCCACTGTTTCTCATGAGAAGGTAAGCTGTTGTTTGATTCTTTGAACCTCTTTGAAGAGGCTCAAAGTCAAAATTGGCACTTCTGTATATATTGTCCATTTGACCTCACCCCTGTCATCTGTCAGGACATGATCTATAGGTTCAATTGATAGCCATTTCATTCTGTCTGGTTTGACCAGAAATGACTGGCTGGTTCAGACTAAGTGAAACTTTGGGAATATTGTCCTATTCTAGAACTAAGAAATATGGTCTGAGCTCCCAGACTAAACTCAGAAGTTCAGGGGAACATCACAAATTTTAAGTTCTGAGAACTGGAACAAAAAAGAAGTATTAAAAACATAGTTAGGATGAAGACAGTGCTGATTGTGGTGGTCTATATATGATGTCTATCAATTAAAAAATCTTATTTGCTATTCTTGCTTGAAAATATTACCTACATTTTCTAATACTTAGGCACTGATAGACCTAAGTAAATTCTGAAAGGTAGAATGCAGTTGACTATTGATCTATAAAGATGAGTAATCTTGAGCATATTAACAAATTATTCATCTAACTATGTAGGTGTGTGTGTGTGTGTGAGAGAGAGAGAGAGAGAGAGAGAGAGAGAGAGAGAGAGCGAGCGAGCGCGGGGGGTGGGGAGAGAGAACTGGACCCATCCAATACCATATACAAAATACAAGTCAATATGGATTAAATACTTAAACACAAGACCTGAATTCCTAAAACTTCTAAAAGAAATATGAGAAGCTCCCTGACATTGGTCTTGGCAATGCTTTTTGGATATGACCCCCAAAAGCACAGGTAACAAAAGCAAAACTAAGCAGGTAAGATTATATAAAGCTAAAAATCTTCTGCACATCAAAGGAAACAATTGATAAAATGAAAAGAATGGAAGAAAGTATTTGCAAACCATATTTCTATTAAAGGATTAATATCCAAAATGTATTAGGAACTTCTGCAACTCAATAGCAGCAACAACATATATGTATAAACATACATATATATACACACACACAAATAACTCTATTTTTAAAAAATGGTCAGAGGACCGGATAAGCATTCCTCTAAAGAAGACATGTAGGTGGCCAATAGGTATATGAAAAGAAAGCCAGTCTCACTAATAATCAGGGAGATATGCACTGAAATCACAGTGATCACTTAATGCCTGTTTAAAACACACACACACACACACACACACACACACACACACACACAGCTATTATTAAGAACACAAAGATAACAAATGTTGGTAAGGATGTGGAGAAAAACTTACTCTGGTATACCATTGGTGGAAATGTTAATTGATATATCCATTAGAGAAAACAGTATGGAGATGGCTCCAAAATTAAAAATAGGACTACTGTATGACCTAGTAATCCCACTTCTGGGTATTTATCCAAACAGATTGAAATCAGGGTCTCAAAAAGAAACCTGAAACCCATGTTCATTGCAGCATTATTCACAATAGCCACAGTGTGGAAACAACCTAAGTGTCCATGGATGGATGAATTAACAAAGAAAATATGGTATATACGTAAAATGGAATATTATTAAGTCTTCAAAAGAAAAAGATTCTGCCATTTGTGACAACATGGATTTACCTGAAAGACAACAGAAAGACAATTATTGTATGGTCTCACTTTTTTTGTGGAATATGGTAAAGTTAAATTCAGTGGAGCAGAGAGAAGGATGATGGTTGCCAGGGATTGGGGGAAGGGGTAAATGGGGAAGCTATAGTCAAAGGTATTTTAGTATAAGTTTTAGTTATACAAACTAAGTTCTGGAGCCCCACTATACAGAGCAGTGCCTATAGCTAAGAAGACTATATACTTAAGTTTTGCTAAGGTAAATCCTAATGTTAAGTATTCTTACTACTACTATGAGTAATAACTGAGGCAGGAGGAAACTTTGGGCAGTGATAGATATGTCTATATATAGATACATTTGTATATATCAATACATACATAGCAGATGATAGATAGGTAGGTAGCTAGATAGATGTATTTATCACCTTGATGATGGTGATATTTTCACAGGTATATTCTTATCAGTGAACTCATGGAAGTGTATATATCAAATAGCCTTCTTTACATATTAATAATAATAAAGAGGTTTAAAAATGCATACTCATACAGGGCTTTCTGAGAAACTGAAGAAGGCACTCCGTGTATCATGTATCAGATTTCGATGGCGACTTTGCACATCTTAATCTACCCAACACAGACTTTCACTATGTTTCACTTATTACAGTCAAACTTCTTAAAGTTGAGGAAACTGAGGCTTAGAAGGGTTCACTAATGTTAACATTTTCTAGCTAAGTAACTTAGGATGGAGGAGACTGAGAAGTGAAGTTAGAATCACTGAACACCATGCCAGTGAAGTCATAAAATGGCATAGCCAGCTGGTGCATTTTGCTCTTCACTCTTTCTGTAAAGTATGAGTACCATGTGAGGGGTAACTGTATAGCTACAATGACAAGAACTTATGTATGTTTGCTTTTTGATGCTACTTTGGGCAAAATAGTTCCTGCTAGGAACCTAACTTTGTGGAGATATTAGTGGATTCTAAAAGATCCTTTTCCAAAGGGTGTTTGGCCATAATGCATGGTTTGCCAGCGTTGAGAGAGCATAAATTGAGGAAGTTAGAACTTTACCTAATAGGAATATTAAATGAATATTTTTTTATAGAAGATATAAAACCATCTCTCATCATTTTGCCCTAGAGTTTCTCAGTTCTGGTGCTACAAGTCTTGCGTCCCAGAACACCCTCAGTCTTAGACACACCAGGACAATTGGTTGATCATTATAATCCACAATGGGATATTTGGGTCATAATTGTGTTATCTTGTCATAAGGAAAACTAAGTTTTCTCATGAGTATTTCCACAGTCACCCATCTTTATTCTTAATTAAACTTTGGGTTTGGAGTCTTGATAGCTTTATAATTGCATGCCATTCTATGCCAAATAAAGACGGAGTCTCTGAGTTCCTTCAGGATTTCATTGTTGTTGTTCTTCTTTATTGTAGTAGTGTGCTTGGGATACCCAGTTGATATTCAAGGTAACTGTACTTCTGTTTGGCTTTTTCAAGGGCAAAATCTTTCTCACGGCCTCCTTGCAAGTCATGATAGGTATAGAGAGCTTTCTGAATTTAATGATTTGATATTCACAAACTGGCTGTGTTAATGTTGTGGCAATAGTGTGGCCTTGCAAATAATTCCAATGGTTGAACATTGAAAAATAAATTTCATTCTTGACTTTTTTTTTTGTCAACTTATATCCCTAGCTTTCTTTGAATAAAGAAGTTAGCTTGTGTGTGGGTAGTCATGTCTATTCTTCTATGGAAAAAAAAAGCTGCCTGTTATACATTTTTATTACTCTCTGTATTTTCTTAAATAGCATTTTCACAAGTGTAATTAATTAATTGTGTTTATATGCCGCTTCACTTATACTCAGTTCCATAAAGCAGGTATGGCCTTACCTTATTAAGCAGTGTATTTACTTTAGGTCTGCAATACATATTGATTGAATGGATATATTCATAGAGGATAGATGGATGGATGCAGGTATGCATGCATGTGTGGGTGCTTGAATGAATGGCGGACACACAGCTGGCGCTAGTCTACTGTGTTTACAGGCTATAGTTCTGGCAGACCCTCTCAATTGATGTAAACCTTCACTATTTTGGATAAGAAGGATCTAATGCTTCTTTTCTTCTGACTGGAAGCACACATGTATAAGTGCTACCATACCCATGAGTGACAGGACAAGAAGGAGTTCAGAGAACATATATCTTCTGCTCAATATTCAAAGAAACTCTTCACATCATGTGCTCACTAATTCTGCCTTGCTTAAACTGGGAAGCTTGAAGTTGAATGGAATCTTGTGGATCAAGCAATTCAAAACACTTCTTTTTAATTGTTTATTTACTTATTTTAAGAGAGAGAGAGTGTGTGTGTGTGCACATGAGCAGGGGAGGGGCAGAGAGAGAGAAGAGAGAGAATCTCAAGCAGGCGCCACACTGTCAGCACAGAGCCTGACGTAGGGTTCAATCCTTCAAACCAGTGATATCATGACCTGAGCCCAAATCAGGAGTTGGATGCTCAAGTGACTGAGCCACCCAGGTGCCCTTCAAAACACTTTTTTAAGGATAAGGAAAAGGAGGCATAGGTGTATCAATGTATTTTCTATAGATTATATAGTACATTGTTTAAAGCATCAACAATAAAAGCCAGATCTGTGGGGCACCTGGGTGGCTCAGTGAGTTAAGTGTCTGGCTCTTGATTTTGGCTCAGGTCATCATCTCACAATTCGTGGGTTCAAGCCCTGTGTCGGACTCTGTGCTGACATCATGGAGCCTGCTTTGGATTCTTTCTGTCCCTCTCTCTCGGCCCCTCCCCTGCTTGGGTGTGTGCTCTCTCTTGCTCTTGCTCTCTCTCTCTCAAAATGAATAAACTTAAAAAAAAAAAAGCCAGATCTGTTATGGCCAACTCCTGGATACTTTATGCTGTCTATTTATATGTTAATATACCTCTTTAACATTTCCTCATTGAGCAAGATTCCCTGAACCAATCTCTTATATGCCTGACCCAGGTTAGAAAAATTAAGTAACCTTTATCCTTTGACAGTATCTCTTGTTAAACTACTTTTTTCATCTCTTGCCTGTTGTAGTCAAACTAAGTGTGATTCTCCATGTCTTGGGGAACACATCAGGGAGATGTCTTGCAAACATATGACACATGAGAAAAATAATAGCACATCCAGGAAGACATTCAGGGTGAGGACCAAACTAGTAATCCTTCCCATAAGGATCATACTCAAAAGGATTTCACGTTCACTTGCAAAGTTACGCGATTTATCCCTACTTCACACAGAATTCTGGATTTATATGGAAGTCCTCTTTTTTCTATATTCTTTATAAATTGTGAATGCTGTTCCTGAGTTGAAGGTTATCCACAGTAATAGAAATGCAGTCAGGTGGAAATTGTCTACAGCAGAACTATTACTGGGTCCATGGCATGATATCTGTACATACAATATGCTTTGGGCAGAAATGAGGGGAAGAAAAAATGGGACTGAAATAGGATTCTCTCCCTAAATAAGGCCATTCTAACTAAGGAAGAAATTACTTTATTGGAAAGATGCCACTAGCTTCTATTCAATATTCATTTAAAAGGAACATTTCTGATAGCTTCATTTCTGCACATTTTCAACAAATAACAATCCAAAGAACCGGAACTTGCTATATTCAATTTTATGCAGCTCACTAAATGACCAATAAGAGAAAAAGCACTTCTACTTTTTCATGCTTAGGTTCCTCCAAAATGGGATAATTAACAAATGTATGCTGCAAGATTTAGATTCTTTTCTTCCACCATTTTGCAGAGATGCCAAATACAAAATGCAAACACTTTTGGAATGCCTTATATTTAAGAAAATAATTTTTCTTTTATAATTCCAAACAGGTGGCTTATGGCTCAGTGAGAACTACTACAGTTACTTTGACAGAGTATTTTCTAATTTTCTTCTAAAATTTGGTCAGTCTGGATGCTTACACTTAGACCTGGTACAGTATGAGAAAATGTTCTTGTTGGCTACTTGACAGGGTAAATAAAATAAGGAACTACTGGGAGAAGAGAATATATTGCTCCCTGAAGGTGCAAATGTTTCTTCGAGCTGAAAATTACACATTTATGAGAAAAGCCAAGTGCCTCCCAATGGAGAATTGGGTGTCTCAAATCAGCTGAAGTTAAATGAAATACATATATTGAATGGATAAGTAAATTCCACAAATGGAATGTAAGGAAATGCATTTTTTCCCTTGTCAGGGCATTTCACATAGGTTCAAATAATTGGTATGAAGCATCATTTCACAGAATGAATTCATTTGAAAATAAGTTGGTTAAAAAATAAAGAATAATATTTTAATTAAAATTTTTCATTCTCTCTCTTTCCCAATGTTCTATCTTTCCCCTCCCAAAGGTTTCTAAGAGACTTTGACAAATACATATCAAGGGGTGTTCTGTTTTCACCTTTAACTGATACACCTCAGCTGTCCTTTTGCTGATAGCAGATAACCTAGACGTGCTCTATTTCTATTACTCCAAACATGATTTACACTAGTAAACTGACACATCAAAAATTCACACATTAATATTTAAGACATCAAAATTGTTAAAAAATATAAACAAGAAAAAGAGGAAAGGTATAGTTTTGTTGTAAGCCCCAAGTGAATGCAGTAAGTACGTACCTGAGCTGTCCCTGCAACAGGAGATGGCCCTATTCTGGTGGCAGCAATGATACTGTGATTTTTTAACATGACCTCCTTAAAGTTGACTGCCTCTTAAAGTTTTGTGACTTTCATTTCTTCCTGTATAGTCTCAGCCATTCTATGTCCTCATCTATTATTTTGCTGCCTATAGCTACAAGACCCGTATCCAGATTGTGGACTTTTCTTCTGAGAAGTGCCTGTAGGTGATTCCAGCTGGGTTTTCACTAATGCTTCATATGTGTCATGTACAAAACTGGGCTCAGGGTTTCTTGTGGCTGTGGCCTGTGGGAGGCTGTCACTGTGCCCCACCAGACAGCTGCATCAGTTGGGAGGGAGAGGCACCTTTTCCTCCCATAAAGGCACGGCCTGGTGACCAGGCTGTGCAGCTGTGGGAATGCATCTGTTTTTTCCCATTTGGTACAGTGATTCTCTAAGGGCTAATAGGGTCTTTGATTGGACTCTTTGTTTTCTTTCTGACTCTTCTCTCTTTTTAGATTTCCCATTTCTTTTCAAGGTGATCCGCACTTTGAGACTAAAGTCACTTTCTTACCTTTATCTTCACTTCTCTCACTATCCAGTTAGTTTCTAGCTTCTGTTAAAAGTCACCTTACCAGTGTTTTACTATCACTGTAGAGGCCTTTGCTCCTGTGGAGGAAATAGGAGACAGTAGTGAGAGTTGCACATTACACATTAAGGGATATGGAATAAACCACTTTGCATCACGAGCTCAGCAGCCACCTCTCTTTAAGTGTTCCCCTTTCTCCAGGCTGGTGAACTCCCACTGTATCAGAGGTTTCCTTCTAGAATATAACAGTATCACATTGCACCTCTGTTTATATCCTGTCGTAAGCTGAATAATAGCTTCCTGAAGATGTTCATATTCTAATTCCCAAAACTGGTGAACACCGTACATTATTAAAGAGGCTTTGCAGATATGATAGTATGGATCTCAATGGGGTAGTATCCAGGATTACCCAGGTGGGCCAATGTAATCAAATGGGTTCTTATCACAGTGAGAAAGGAGGCTCAGTTAGTCGTAGGAGATGCAGTGACCCAAGGAAGCAGTAGGAGTCTTGTGAAGAAGGGACCATGAGTCAGGGAATGAAGGCAAACGTTTAGAATATGAGAAAGGCAAGAAAGTGAATTCTCTGCCCCACAATGAACCAGGCAAGCTGCCACTTTGACTCTAGGTCAGTGTGACTGACTTTGGACTGCAAACCTCCAGAAATGTAAGATAATAAACCTGTGTAGTTTATTTTTTAAATTTATTTTTTTATTAAAATTTTTTTTTAATTTTTTTTTTCAACGTTTATTTATTTTTGGGACAGAGAGAGACAGAGCATGAACGGGGGAGGGGCAGAGAGAAAGGGAGACACAGAATCGGAAACAGGCTCCAGGCTCTGAGCCATCAGCCCAGAGCCTGACGCGGGGCTCGAACTCCCGGACCTCGAGATCGTGACCTGGCTGAAGTCGGACGCTTAACCGACTGCGCCACCCAGGCGCCCAAAAATTTTTTTTTTTTTTTATATGGCTATTTTTATTTTTTTATTTTTTTTTTTTCTGAAATTTATTGACAAATTGGTTTCCATACAACACCCAGTGCTCATCCCAAAAGGTGCCCTCCTCAATACCCATCACCCACCCTCTCCTCCCTCCCACCCCCCATCAACCCTCAGTTTGTTCTCAGTTTTTAAGTCTCTTATACTTTGGCTCTCTCCCATTCTAACCTCTTTTTTTTTTTTTCCTTCCCCTCCCCCATGGGTTCCTGTGAAGTTTCTCAGGATCCACCTAAGAGTGAAACCATATGGTATCTGTCTTTCTCTGTATGGCTTATTTCACTTAGCATCACACTCTCCAGTTCCATCCACGTTGCTACAAAAGGCCATATTTCATTTTTTCTCATTGCCACGTAATATTCCATTGTGTATATAAACCACAATTTCTTTATCCATTCATCAGTTGATGGACATTTAGGCTCTTTCCATAATTTGGCTATTGTTGAGAGTGCTGCTATGAACATTGGGGTACAAGTGGCCCTATGCATCAGTGCTCCTGTATCCCTTGGATAAATTCCTAGCAGTGCTATTGCTGGGTCATAGGGTAGGTCTATTTTTAATTTTCTGAGGAACCTCCACACTGCTTTCCAGAGCGGCTGCACCAATTTGCATTCCCACCAACAGTGCAAGAGGGTTCCCGTTTCTCCACATCCTCTCCAGCATCTATAGTCTCCTGATTTGTTCATTTTGGCCACTCTGACTGGCGTGAGGTGATACCTGAGTGTGGTTTTGATTTGTATTTCCCTGATGAGGAGCGACGCTGAACATCTTTTCATGTGCCTGTTGGCCATCCGGATGTCTTCTTTAGAGAAGTGTCTATTCATGTTTTCTGCCCATTTCTTCACTGGGTTATTTGTTTTTCGGGTGTGGAGTTTGGTGAGCTCTTTATAGATTTTGGATACTAGCCCTTTGTCCGATATGTCATTTGCGAATATCTTTTCCCATTCCGTTGGTTGCCTTTTAGTTTTGTTGGTTGTTTCCTTTGCTGTGCAGAAGCTTTTTATCTTCATAAGGTCCCAGTAATTCACTTTTGCTTTTAATTCCCTTGCCTTTGGGGATGTGTCGAGTAAGAGATTGCTACGGCTGAGGTCAGAGAGGTCTTTTCCTGCTTTCTCCTCTAAGGTTTGGATGGTTTCCTGTCTCACATTTAGGTCCTTTATCCATTTTGAGTTTATTTTTGTGAATGGTGTGAGAAAGTGGTCTAGTTTCAACCTTCTGCATGTTGCTGTCCAGTTCTCCCAGCACCATTTGTTAAAGAGGCTGTCTTTTTTCCATTGGATGTTCTTTCCTGCTTTGTCAAAGATGAGTTGGCCATACGTTTGTGGGTCTAGTTCTGGGGTTTCTATTCTATTCCATTGGTCTACGTGTCTGTTTTGGTGCCAATACCATGCTGTCTTGATGATGACAGCTTTGTAGTAGAGGCTAAAGTCTGGGATTGTGATGCCTCCTGCTTTGGTCTTCTTCTTCAAAATTCCTTTGGCTATTCGGGGCCTTTTGTGGTTCCATATGAATTTTAGGATTGCTTGTTCTAGTTTCGAGAAGAATGCTGGTGCAATTTTGATTGGGATTGCATTGAATGTGTAGATAGCTTTGGGTAGTATTGACATTTTGACAATATTTATTTTTCCAATCCATGAGCAGGGAATGTCTTTCCATTTCTTTAAATCTTCTTCAATTTCCTTCAGAAGCTTTCTATAGTTTTCAGCATACAGATCCTTTACATCTTTGGTTAGATTTATTCCTAGGTATTTTATGCTTCTTGGTGCAATTGTGAATGGGATCAGTTTCTTTATTTTTCTTTCTGTTGCTTCATTGTTAGTGTATAAGAATGCAACTGATTTCTGTACATTGATTTTGTATCCTGCTACTTTGCTGAATTCCTGTATCAGTTCTAGCAGACTTTTGGTGGAGTCTATCGGATTTTCCATGTATAGTATCATGTCATCTGCAAAAAGCGAAAGCTTGACTTCATCTTTGCCAATTTTGATGCCTTTGATTTCCTTTTGTTGTCTGATTGCTGATGCTAGAACTTCCAGCACTATGTTAAACAGCAGCGGTGAGAGTGGGCATCCTTGTCGTGTTCCTGATCTCAGGGAAAAAGCTTTCAGTTTTTCCCCGTTGAGGATGATGTTAGCTGTGGGCTTTTCATAAATGGCTTTTATGATCTTTAAGTATGTTCCTTCTATCCCGACTTTCTCAAGGGTTTTTATTAAGAAAGGTGCTGGATTTTGTCGAAGGCCTTTTCTGCATCGATTGACAGGATCATATGGTTCTTCTCTCTTTTTTTGTTAATGTGATGTATCACGTTGATTGATTTGCGAATGTTGAACCAGCCCTGCATCCCAGGAATGAATCCCACTTGATCATGGTGAAAAATTCTTTTTATATGCCGTTGAATTCGATTTGCTAGTATCTTATTGAGAATTTTTGCATCCATATTCATCAGGGATATTGGCCTGTAGTTCTCTTTTTTTACTGGGTCTCTGTCTGGTTTAGGAATCAAAGTAATACTGGCTTCATAGAATGAGTCTGGAAGTTTTCCTTCCCTTTCTATTTCTTGGAATAGCTTGAGAAGGATAGGTATTATCTCTGCTTTAAATGTCTGGTAGAACTCCCCTGGGAAGCCATCTGGTCCTGGACTCTTATTTGTTGGGAGATTTTTGATAACCGATTCAATTTCTTCGCTGGTTATGGGTCTGTTCAAGCTTTCTATTTCCTCCTGATTGAGTTTTGGAAGCATGTGGGTGTTCAGGAATTCGTCCATTTCTTCCAGGTTGTCCAATTTGTTGGCATATAATTTTTCATAGTATTCCCTGATAATTGTTTGTATCTCTGAGGGATTGGTTGTAATAATTCCATTTTCATTCATGATTTTATCTATTTGGGTCATCTCCCTTTTCTTTTTGAGAAGCCTGGCTAGAGGTTTGTCAATTTTGTTTATTTTTTCAAAAAACCAACTCTTGGTTTCGTTGATCTGCTCTACAGTTTTTTTAGTTTCTATATTGTTTATTTCTGCTCTGATCTTTATTATTTCTCTTCTTCTGCTGGGCTTAGGCTGCCTTTGCTGTTCTGCTTCTAGTTCCTTTAGGTGTGCTGTTAGATTTTGTATTTGGGATTTTTCTTGTTTCTTGAGATAGGCCTGGATTGCAATGTATTTTCCTCTCAGGACTGCCTTTGCTGCGTCCCAAAGCGTTTGGATTGTTGTATTTTCATTTTCGTTTGTTTCCATATATTTTTTAATTTCTTCTCTAATTGCCTGGTTGACCCACTCATTCGTTAGTAGGGTGTTCTTTAACCTCCATGCTTTTGGAGGTTTTCCAGACTTTTTCCTGTGGTTGATTTCAAGCCTCATGGCATTGTGGTCTGAAAGTAAGCATGGTATAATTTCAATTCTTGTAAACTTATGAAGGGCTGTTTTGTGACCCAGTATATGATCTATCTTGGAGAATGTTCCATGTGCACTCGAGAAGAAAGTATATTCTGTTGCTTTGGGATGCAGAGTTCTAAATATATCTGTCAAGTCCATCTCATCCAATGTCTCATTCAGGTCCCTTGTTTCTTTATTGACCGTGTGTCTAGATGATCTATCCATTTCTGTAAGTGGTGTATTGAAGTCCCCTGCAATGACCACATTCTTATCAATAAGGTTGCTTATGTTTATGAGTAATTGTTTTATATATTTGGGGGCTCAGGTATTCGGTGCATAGACATTGATAATTGTTAGCTCTTCCTGATGGATAGACCCTGTAACTATTATATAATGTCCTTCTTCATCTCTTGTTACAGCCTTTAATTTAAAGTCTAGTTTGTCTGATATAAGTATGGCTACTCCAGCTTTCTTTTGGCTTCCAGTCGCATGATAAATAGTTCTCCATCCCCTCACTCTCAATCTAAAGGTGTCCTCAGGTCTAAAATGAGTCTCTTGTAGACAGCAAATAGATGGGTCTTGTTTTTTTATCCATTCTGATACCCTATGTCTTTTGGTTGGCGCATTTAATCCATTTACATTCAGTGTTATTATAGAAAGATACGGGTTTAGAGTCATTGTGATGTCTGTATGTTTTATGCTTATAGTGATGTCTCTGGGACTTTGTCTCACAGGGTCCCCCTTAGGATCTCTTGCAGGGCTGGTTTAGTGGTGACAAATTCCTTCAGTTTTTGTTTGTTTGGGAAGACCTTTATCTCTCCTTCTATTCTAAATGACAGACTTGCTGGATAAAGGATTCTTAGCTGCATATTTTTTCTGTCTAGCACCCTGAAAATCTCTTGCCAATTCTTTCTGGCCTGCCAAGTTTCAAAAGAGAGATCAGTCACGAGTCTTATAGGTCTCCCTTTATATGTGAGGGCACGTTTACCCCTTGCTGCTTTCAGAATTTTCTCTTTATCCTTGTATTTTGCCAGTTTCACTATGATATGTCGTGCAGAAGATCGATTCAAGTTACGTCTGAAGGGAGTTCTCTGTGCCTCTTGGATTTCAATGCCTTTTTCCTTCCCCAGTTCAGGGAAGTTCTCAGCTATGATTTCTTCAAGTACCCCTTCAGCACCTTTCCCTCTCTCTTCCTCCTCTGGGATACCAATTATGCGTATATTATTTCTTTTTAGTGTATCACTTAATTCTCTAATTTTCCCCTCATACTCCTGGATTTTTTTATCTCTCTTTTTCTCAGCTTCCTCTTTTTCCATAACTTTATCTTCTAGTTCACCTATTCTCTCCTCTGCCTCTTCAAGCCGAGCTGTGGTGGTTTCCATTTTGTTATGCATTTCGTTTAAAGCGTTTTTCAGCTCCTCGTGACTGTTCCTTAGTCCCTTGATCTCTGTAGCAAGAGATTCTCTGCTGTCCTGTATACTGTTTTCAAGCCCAGCGATTAATTTTATGACTATTATTCTAAATTCACTTTCTGTTATATTATTTAAATCCTTTTTGATCAGCTCATTAGCTGTTGTTATTTCCTGGAGATTCTTCTGAGGGGAGTTCTTCCGCTTGGTCATTTTGGATAGTCCCTGGCGTGGTGAGGACCTGCAGGGCACTTCCCCTGTGCTGTGGTGTATACCTGGAGTTGGTGGGCGGGGCCGCAGTCAGACCTGATGTCTGCCCCCAGCCCACCACTGGGGCCACAGTCAGACTGGTGTGTGCCTTCTCTTCCCCTCTCCTAGGGGCGGGATTCACTGTGGGGTGGTGTGGCTCGTCTGGGCTACTTGCACCCTGCCAGGCTTGTGATGCTGGGGATCTGGCGTATTAGCTGGGGTGGGTAGGCAAGGTGCTCGGGGGCAGGAGGGGCAGGCTTAGATCGCTTCTCCTTAGGTGATCCACTTCAGGAGGGGCCCTGTGGCAGCGGGAGGGAGTCAGATCCGCTGCCGGAGGTTTGGCTCCGCAGAAGCGCAGAGTTGGGTGTTTGCGCGGAGCGAGCAAGTTCCCTGGCAGGAACCGGTTCCCTTTGGGATTTCGGCTGGGGGATGGGCGGGGGAAATGGCGCTGGCGAGCGCCTTTGTTCCCCACCAAACTGAGCTCTGTTGTCAGGGGGCTCAGCAGCTCTCCCCCCTTTGTCCTCCAGCCTTCCCGCTTTCCGAGCAGAGCTGTTAACTTACGACCTCCCAGACGCTAAGTCGCGCTTGCTGTCGGAACACAGTCCGCCCGGCCCCTCCGCTTTTGCAAGCCCGACTCGGGGGCTCTGCTTGGCCGGCGAGCCGCCCCTCCGCCCCGGCTCCCTCCCGCCAGTCCGTGGAGCGCGCACCGCCTCGCCGCCCTTCCTACCCTCTTCCGTGGGCCTCTGGTCTGCGTTTGGCTCCGGCGACTCTGTTCTGCTAATCCTCTGGCGGTTTTCTGGGTTATTTAGGCAGGTGTAGATGGAATCTAAGTGATCAGCAGGACGTGCGGTGAGCCCAGCGTCCTCCTAAGCCGCCATCTTGCCGCCCTATATATCAAAAATTTTTTTTAACAATTAGTTTTGAGAGAGACAGAGAGACAGAGTGTGAGTCAGGGAGGGATAGAGAGAGAGGGAGACACAGAATCTGAAGCAGGATACAGGCTCTGAGCTGTTAGCACAGGGTCTGACATGGGACTCGAATTCACAAACGGTGAGATCATGACCTGAGCTGAAGTTGGACGCTTAACCAACTGAGCCATCCGGGTGCCCCTAACCTGTGTATTGCAAGGTTACTAACCTGGTGGCAATTTATTACAGCAGCAATATAAAACTACTACATTATCTTTCACGGACTCTTTATGATTTTCAGAATACGTTTCAAACATCTTAATTTAGCACAGAATTCCCTCCATGATGTATCACTGCACAGCTCACTGACCTTATTTCTAGCCACTCCACCAAAGATATTTTTTCCCAGTTCTAAACTATTCTTAGTTTTTGGAATTTTAAGTTAATAGGCCATCTCAAACTGCTTCCCAGTAAAGAGAGTAGAAATATCTCCTCCCTCATTTTTATTTTCCTTACTGAAGTCTGCTTATCATTTCCTTTGGGAATCCTTTCCTGATACCCCAATCCAGAGTGAAAAATGCACTAATGGAAGAAAAACAAGTGAAGAAAAATTTCAATGAACACAAAACTTTTTATTTATTTTTTATTTTTTTTATTTTTTTATAATTTTTTTTCAATATATGAAATTTATTGTCAAATTGGTTTCCATACAATACCCAGTGCTCATCCCAAAAGGTGCCATCCTCAATACCCATCACCCACCCTCTCCTCCCTCCCACCCCCCATCAACCCTCAGTTTGTTCTCAGTTTTTAAGAATCTCTTATGCTTTGGCTCTCTCCCACTCTAACCTCTTTTTTTTTTTCCTTCCCCTCCCCCATGGATTTCTGTTAAGTTTCTCAGGATCCACATAAGAGTGAAACCATATGGTATCTGTCTTTCTCTGTATGGCTTATTTCACTTAGCATCACACTCTCCAGTTCCCTCCACGTTGCTACAAAGGGCCATATTTCGTTCTTTCTCATTGCCATGTAGTACTCCATTGTGTATATAAACCACAATTTCTTTATCCATTCATCAGTTGATGGACATTCAGGCTCTTTCCATAATTTGGCTATTGTTGAGAGTGCTGCGATAAACATTGGGGTACAAGTGCCCCTATGCATCAGTACTCCTGTATCCCTTGGGTAAATTCCTAGCAGTGCTATTGCTGAGTCATAGGGTAGGTCTATTTTTAATTTTCTGAGGAACCTCCACACTGTTTTCCAGAGCGGCTGCACCAATTTGCATTCCCACCAACAGTGCAAAAGGTTCCCGTTTCTCCACATCCTCTCCAGCATCTATAGTCTCCTGATTTGTTCATTTTGGTGACTCTGACTGGCGTGAGGTGATACCTGAGTGTGGTTTTGATTTGTATTTCCCTGATGAGGAGCGATGTTGAGCATCTTTTCATGTGCCTGTTGGCCATCTGGATGCCTTCTTTAGAGAAGTGTCTATTCATGTTTTCTGCCCATTTCTTCACTGGGTTATTTGTTTTTCGGGTGTGGAGTTTGGTGAGCTCTTTATAGATTTTGGATACTAGCCCTTTGTCCGATATGTCATTTGCAAATATCTTTTCCCATTCCGTTGGTTGCCTTTTAGTTTGGTTGGTTGTTTCCTTTGCTGTGCAGAAGCTTTTTATCTTCATAAGGTCCCAGTAATTCATTTTTGCTTTTAATTCCCTTGCCTTTGGGGATGTGTTGAGTAAGAGATTGCTACGGCTGAGGTCAGAGAGGTCTTTTCCTGCTTTCTCCTCTAGGGTTTTGATGGTTTCCTGTCTCACATTTAGGTCCTTTATCCATTTTGAGTTTATTTTTGTGAATGGTGTGAGAAAGTGGTCTAGTTTCAACCTTCTGCATGTTGCTGTCCAGTTCTCCCAGCACCATTTGTTAAAGAGACTGTCTTTTTTCCATTGGATGTTCTTTCCTGCTTTTTCAAAGATGAGTTGGCCATACGTCTGTGGGTCTAGTTCTGGGGTTTCTATTCTATTCCATTGGTCTATGTGTCTGTTTTGGTGCCAATACCATGCTGTCTTGATGATGACAGCTTTGTAGTAGAGGCTAAAGTCTGGGATTGTGATGCCTCCTGCTTTGGTCTTCTTCTTCAAAATTACTTTGGCTATTCGGGGCCTTTTGTGGTTCCATATGAATTTTAGGATTGCTTGTTCTAGTTTCGAGAAGAATGCTGGTGCAATTTTGATTGGGATTGCATTGAATGTGTAGATAGCTTTGGGTAGTATTGACATTTTGACAATATTTATTCTTCCAATCCATGAGCAGGGAATGTCTTTCCATTTCTTTAAATCTTCTTCAATTGCCTTCATAAGCTTTCTATAGTTTTCAGCATACAGATCTTTTACATCTTTGGTTAGATTTATTCCTATGTATTTTATGCTTCTTGGTGCAATTGTGAATGGGATCAGTTTCTTTATTTGTCTTTCTCTTGCTTCATTGTTAGTGTATAAGAATGCAACTGATTTCTGTACATTGATATTGTATCCTGCAACTTTGCTAAATTCATGTATCAGTTCTAGCAGACTTTTGGTGGAGTCTATCAGATTTTCCATGTATAGTATCATGTCATCTGCAAAAAGTGAAAGCTTGACTTCATCTTTGCCAATTTTGATGTCTTTGATTTCCTTTTGTTGTCTGATTGCTGATGCTAGAACTTGCAACACTATGTTAAACAACAGCAGTGAGAGTGGGCATCCATGTCGGAACACAAAACTTTTTAATTGAACTATTTTCCACAGTCTTAAGGCTCAGTTTTTGTTACCATCTCTATGACAGGAAAGTTTTAATCTCAGTCTCCATAAATCATTGTCACACGTAAATGTCTATTCTCTTGGGGGGCTGGTTTTCTTTATTTGAAGGATTCATCAAAAACCAATACACAAACTATTATTGGAAAAGATTTCTTAGTTCTGTGGGGAAATAATTTTTGTTTCAATGGCCAGGGTTAAATTTTTAGCTTGTGATGATCATTAAAATATAGTGTCAGATGTATAACTTATCCAACTTGTGTTGTTAGTAGAGTTATAGTATCAGGAGCATAGCCCCCATTGAGAGAAATATTTATACTGTGTACACAATACATACAACATTGTGGTGGATTCTTTGGGAACATGCCATGGGATCCCACATTAGAATAACGCTTAAATGAAACAAAAGTCCTCAAAAAACAGCTAGTCTAAGAAGAGGGAAGTTCCATCTACGATTAATAATACATCTAAATAGTAAGTCTGGTAACCATTAAAAGGAATTCTTGAATATTTCATAGGACCTAATTAAAATTAATAGGAAAAACAGTATGACAAAATTTAATAAGTACATTTTTCTCTTCCTTTATAGGAATAAATGCCCAGTTCTTGAAATAGACTACTTTAATGCCCATATTCATTATGCTCACATTTGTTTTCTTTACTAGCCTTCTTTGTCAAACAATATAGTAAATTTTCAGTCAATAAACAATTCATGTAATATTTTAACCACAATGTGCTAGACTCTGTTAGGTGCTTTTATCTTCATCGACTCACGTTTCCCTTTTCCTGAAGCATTCACACAAATGCTAAATGTAGGTGTCATTTAATACAATGTAGGGAATAAAGAGAAATAAATCTCAGAATAGGGAATGAAGTAGCAAATAGAAGAGTATAGTTAGATTTAAATCCCTTCCTCATTTCTCCAGCTTTAGAGTTTCTGCCCCTACTCTATTTTGTCTCCTTTAGTATCATCACTACCAATAATTAACTTTTATTAGTTTATCCAGAAGTTCCATTGTTCTTTCTAGAAAAATTGGTAGATGTATGTAGCCTCCATCATGTGTTTGACTTCAACACAAGTCACATTTTCTTCACATTGCAGAGAAGTGACTAATTATAGCATCTGTGTAAAGTAATAATACATGGGACAGAAAATTGTAAGTGATCAATGAATAAATGTTGGCTGCTGCCATTTGGAATTGTTTTCAAGTGGATACAATTCTGTCTTTCTAACAAGACTTATCAAAAATCATTTATAGCAGCAAATTCTAGTGTCAAACACATAATAGATTTTTAGAACTGATGAGAGTCAACATGAACAGCATATGATACATTATCTTTAGACACACTGGACTTTGTTTTGAGAGCTTGTTTGGAGGTTCTAGCAGGGGAGCGCAGCTACTTGTATACCCTTGACCGAAGAACAGTCCTCCTCTATCCGGGAAGGTCGTCCTCTTCAACCGAGTGCGCAGCTTCCAGAGGGATGCACATGGAGCGGTGAGGGAGGAAGGGACACCCGCCTAGCCAGCCAGATCAGCCGAATCAACCCTGCCGATCAATGGGGTGACAGATGTCGCAGCCAGATCACCCTCACATCCAATTGGACATTGTTTTGAATCCTCTTTTTTTTTTTATTTTTTTGATGTTCTGTGATTTTGGTTTGGTTACGTAGTCTTAGTTTCATTTTTGTCTACTTTAAAATGAGAGTAGCAGTCATTCTCTGCTAAATACATAGGAACTAACATTTTGCTCCTTCAGTAGAGATAAAAATAGTCCATGCACAGGATTCTTAAGCGGTGTGATTTATAATTTAAAATTTTCACAATTATTGTTTGTCATGGGAACATCGTTTCGGTGACTGGTAATGCTATTTTCAGAGAGGACAACTTTTGGTATGGCATCAGTGCTGTTTGGTGAAAAAGGAGAAAGTAAGGATATTGGAAGCGGGAAAAGGAAAATGGTAGAAGTAAGTCATTTAAGTTGCTTAAAGGAAACACATTCAAGCATAAAAAAAGAGCAAAGAAGCTATACAAGAGACTGTACTTTAAAGAACTTGCTTACTATTTGTAATCACTGTATCATTTCAAATTCTGCAATTTACTACCTGTTCAGAATCTAAGATATTTAATATCCATTTTATTCTGTTACTGTGTGAAGATATTAGTATAGACTTCATCAGTTGCTGAGAGATTTACATGAGCTAAAGTATGATTTTTGTCATGTAGAACTCAAGAAATAATGGTAAGACTAATCATCAGGCATAAATGTTCATCTGCTAATGATCACCTCTGGAAACATAAAAAGATAATATACTTATCACTGTTTTGTTTGTTTTTCTCACAGGTAGTTATTGCTATTTGTTTCCTCAGTTCGTTTCATGTATCCATATTTCCTTCTGCATTTAGTTTTCTTTATGTTGAAATATATCCTTTCAGAGCTTATTAAGAGTCACTTTGTTACTGGTAAATATTCTAAGTCTTTTAGGACAAAAGTTGCCTTGATTTTACTCTTAATGCTGAATGGTTCTATGGCAGGGTATAGAATGCCAGGTTGACAATTGCCCCCATCACTTAGAAGATATTATTCTATTACTTTCTCATCTCTTGTTCCTATTAAAGATCTGCCTTCAGTCTTAGAATTGTTTATTTGTGCATAATCATTCTTTTCTTTTGCTTCATTCAAGGCCTCACTTTGTTTTTGTTCTGCTGCCCACAATAGTGAGTCCAAGTAGAGATTTGTTTTATTTCTCTTGCTTAGGACTTGATGTGATTCTTTAAGAATTTGTATTTTACCTATTTTGGAAAATTCTCAGCCATTATATCTATATCAGATACATACATTTCTACCTAAAAACCTGCCTCAAGATATAATGGCTTAAAACCACAAACATTGACTATTTCATGATTTTGTGCTTTATGATTCCTGCAAGGCTCAGCAAGGTGATGTTTCTGTTCCATGTGGCATAGAGAGATCACTCAGTGATATTCAGCTGGTGAATGGTCTTATTTGGAAGGTGCAAGCAGGCTGGTGCTTGGCAGAGATGATTTGAAGGCTAGCCTCTCCCTGTAATTTCAGAGTCCTTCCATATGGTCTCTTCAGCACTATACTTGTACTTATGTGGAAGCTTAAAGGCTCCCAGCCAGCAAACTGGGATCTAGTCAACTTAAAGGCCAAGTACAAAACTTGCTTCACTGTACTCTATTGTTCAAAAACAGTCACAGGCTAATTTATATTCAGTAGAATGAAAAATGGATTCTATCCCATAATGGGAAGAATGTCAAAGAATTTGTGGATACCCTTAACCCCTACCACAATTACTTTTAATAGTGCTTCTTTCCCTTATTTTGCTTTTCTTCTAATTCTTAATATCTATAAACCTCTTTCAGATATTATCTCTAGATCTATGCTGAATTCTGGACAAAGTCTTCCTGATGATCTTACAGTTCTGGAATTCTTCAACTATGTTGAATGTGCTAATTAACTTATGTATCCAGTTTTCATATGATAGAGATAGACATATTCATTTCCTGAGGTTCTGTTTTGTTCTTTTAAAACTATGGCTTTAAAAAATAAAACCACCTTCTTTTCTCATGACTTAAGGTATATTTTAAGATTAATTTGACCTGAAACCTCAAGCCACTAGTGTACCAAGACTAACCACTCACTATTGACTTCCACATCTCCCTCCCCACTGGGGACACACACACACACACACACACACACACACACACCTACGTGCAGTGTGAGATCAACTCAAATACTTCACTTCTGGTCATTGGTAACCTCATTGTGCCTACCAATTTTGGGGGTTGCTCCTTTTTTTTGTAAGCTTAGTTACTTATTTTAAATATTTTTCAAGTAGTTTATCCAGCATTTTCACAGATTTGTAGTCAAATATGTTAATGATTTCTTAGTCTGCCATCATGCTTTAGTGAAAAATTCTCTCTTTGTTCTTTAATTAAAGAAAAAATAGACCCCAAAATCAGACATTTTTGGTTTTTATCACAACATAGTGTACAAAAATATGAAGATCTATAAATTTAGGAAGAAAAAAGTCTTGGATTGGTATAGACAACTTGAAAAGTTGAATTCAAAATAGAGCTTTTTGAACAAGTTCTACTTATTTAAATAATGGTGAGTTTGAAGCAAGTTTTTCCTAAGAGAGCTACTTCATTTGATAATGTATGAATGGATAATTTTGTAGAAAAATGTTTTGCCAAGTTAGCTGCTCTCTGCATTAATATTATAGTCAGAATAATGGAGAACAATAAAATTAGTTCCCACTACCTTACATTTCATACTTAAATATGATGGAATAATGTTTCTTATTTATCTTTTTTTCTTTATGCATAGTATTCTGACAATTACAACTTTTCTTCTGTACATGTGCAACCAAATAAATGATCATTTGCTAATAATTTAACACAACATACACCATTTAATGGATAACCATGTTCATTTACAAAGCTAAGCATTTTTATTCATCTAATAGTTCCTTCAAAGTTCCTCCAAAGTAGAAACTATGTCAACAATAGTTTGTTGGGATTGTGGGGATGCTGTGTGAAGGATTCAGTACTTTACCTGGCTTTAAGAAAACTGATATTAGTAATATTATGACAACAAATTTATCAATATTCTTTTCCTTTTGAAATCTGAGTCTCCCTAAATAATAGTGCCAATACGACTTCATTTTTGGAAGTGAAAGAAAAAGTAAACAAAAAAAGGTTCATAGTTCAGCCCCTAGCCCTTTAAAAGAAGATGGTTTACCAGTTTTGTGGTATTGAACACCAGAATTTAGTAAATAATCTTGCTGTAAGCTTTGCAGTCCTTTCTCTACAATTTACCAAAAACAATTTCTTTTGTTTGCTTCCCTTAATTCTTGTCTTCCTCTCAGCTGTCTTGTCTCTGTCCCAGTATTTCAGTCTCTGCATCAACTCCTTGATTTGTTCTAGAGGAGGTGCAGTTGGAAAAGCAAGGTAAAACTAGATGCCTTCTTAAAAATTATCATTCCATTCTTCTGCACAACATATCACTTTGGTAAGGCACTTAGATTCCACTAATTACCTCCACAGGAATGATTAATAATTTACATTTTTTCCATGCCTTTTTAAAAATTGTCTTCTCCGTCGCTTCCAGTTCTCAATTCAGATACCACTTCCTTTAGGAAACTTTTCCTGATCCATGAGGTCAGAGCCAAATGCTCCTTCTACATGTTCTATTGGTACCCGTTCTTCATTCTGTAATGATGTATATCATTTGTTCTTTTTGAATAAGAGTGAAGAAGGTATTTTAAAAACATTTCCATGTTCTATACTGGTAAAGACTGTATAAAATATATAAGTCGATCTAATTTCTAGCATGTAGTAGGCAATCAGAAATTATTTTTAAATGAATGAAATGTATCAGTTCATTAATCAAGCAATTGACCAAAGATTGTCACACTTAGTAGACAATTAGGAAGAAGAAATTCTGTTAAATATAAATGAGATTTTAATTAATGAGTGAAAGCGTGGGGTGCCTGGGTGGTTCAGTTGGTTAAGCGTCCGACTTCAGCTCTGGTCATGATCTCACGGTTTGTGAGTTCAAGCCCTGTGTCGGGCTCTGCACTGACAGCTTGGAGCCTGCTTCGGATTCTGTGTCTCCCTCTCTCTTTGCCCCTCTCATGCTCATGCTCTGTCTCTCTCTATCTCTCAATAATGAATAAACATTTAAAAAATTTCAAAAAAAAAGAAAGCATATAACTCGTTATTCAGTGATTTCTCAAAAAATGATGAGTCTTATTTTTAATCTCAATATATATGCTTTTAATGCATACTATGTATGTATATGCCTGTGTGTGTATTAATGACAAGGGGAGTGAGTTCCAGGGGAGAGAGCTCATACAGGAATAACATTCATCTTCTTCTTTGCTTATGATCTCATATTTAGGGCATTTTGTATTATCATTTTGCAATCCCATAAATAGAATAACATGGCCTTTTAAAAAGAAAAGATAAAGTAATCAAGTTTTACAACCTTTCATAAAACTGTCCCTCCCTTTCTTTCTCTCTCTATTACATATATATGCACATGTGCACACATGTGTGCATATATCTCACTATTTTAAAATAGTCCATCAAGAAAATTGTTTGAAAGTGAAAGCAGTCATTGGTGTGTTTTATCGAGGCAAACCAAAGAAACACTAATTACTAATATTTTTGTTGCTGGATAAAGCAGTTTAAGAACAAAATAGAGGGGTGCCTGGGTGGCTCAGCCAGTTAAACATCCAACTTTGGCTCAGGTCATGACCTCATGGTTTGTGGGTTCGAGCCCCACATGGGGCTCTGTGCTGACAGCTCAGAGCCTGGGGCCTGCTTCAGATTCTGTCTCCCCTTTTCTCTGCCCCTCCCCTGCTTGAGTGTTCTCTCTCTCTCAAAAATAAATAAACATTTAAAAAAAAGACCAAAATATATTTTAAAACGTACCTAATTTTATCTGTATGAGAATTCACTGAGACAGGCAAATAAAGTGTTACTTTCATCATTATGTACCTGAAAAAGTTGAAGTTAAGTAAATATTTTCTTTACAACAAAACCAATGAGTCATACATGTGGGACGTGAATCCATGTCTTCTAGTGAAATCAATAACCACAATTACTGAGCCACTTCTGTTTTCCAAGCTTTATGCTATGTGCTTTAAATATCTATATAATTTTTAACTTTTTATGTAGAAATAATTACATATTCACATGAACTTGCAAATGGTACAGACAAGGCCCCATGTACTCTTCATCCAGTTTCCCTCCATGCTAACATTTGACAGTACTCTAGTAGAATATCAGAATCAGCAATTTGATATTGGTACCTACCACAGAGTTTGTTCTGCTTTTATGGATTATGAATGTACTCATCTGTGTACAGAGGGGTGTGTGTGTTTCTGTGCAATTTTAACACGTGTCGATTTATGCAACTACCATCACAATCAAGATAACTGTCCTATTACCACAAAGATTTCCCCCTGGTCCCCCTTTATCTCTACGCGCATTCCCTTCATCTCCTACTAATCAGTCTCTACTTCTATAATTTTATAATTTCAAGAGTATTCTGTAGAATCATTTTGACCTTTTGATACTGGCAGTCTTTAGGCAGCATAATTCCCTTGAGATCCGTCCATGTTTTGTATTCATAGTTTGATAATTTATATTGCTGGGTAGAATTCCTTGGTATGGACATACCACAGGTCACTTAACCATTCACCCATTCAAGGATATATGAGTTTTTCTAGTGTTTGGCTCTTGTAGAAGAGCTGCTGTGAACAGCCAATGTACATGTTTTTATGTTGGCATAAGACTTTTATTTCTTTTGATAAATGCCCAGGAATGCAATTTCTAGACCATTAAGTATGTTTATTTTTTTTTAATGTCAACCTATTTTCAAAAGTGCTATACCATTTTACATTTCCATCTACCCTGCGTGAGAGACCTAGTTTCCCTGTATCCTTTCCAGCATTTGGTATTGTCACCATTAGCTTTTCTAATAGGTATGTAGTGCTGTCCCATTAGGGTTGTAATTTTTATTTCCCTAATGGCTCATGATACTGAACATATTTTTGAATACTTACTTTTCATGAGTGTATACTCTTTGTAGAAATGTTCATTTATAAATATTTATATATAATAGAATAATTAAATATACATGTAATTATGTACACAGAATATTGAGCATTCCATATCTTCTTTTCATGGAGGAAGTAAGAAAATTAGAGATGCCAAGTCATATGCTTAAAGGCCCACCGCTAAGAATCAGCAAAGCCAAGTTAAAAATCCAACCTTATGCTATTTCATATATATCACACTTTGCTGATTTTTCCACTTGATTATTTTGTTGAGCTGCCTACATTCTAGAAATGGCAGGCCAAAATCTTGAAGAAAGAAAACTTGTTGCATCTTTCTTATGTACTTATAAATACCACTTTTCAAATACTCCACAAGTTAAAAAAAATCAGAGATGAGAGAATACATGGAATATGCATTATATGAGCATTTTAAACATGCCCTCTATCAATAAGCCAAAATGAAATTTACTCTGAGGTTTAGTTTGCAACTGATGATATGAACCTAGAGTGGAAATAACTTTTTAAGAAAATGAAGAACATAGGTATTTTATTATTTAATTGATTAAAGATAATCCCATTTAAAACACAGTAAGAAATGTGGAGTGGGACAAGAAGGTTGAGAGAGTTTGAAGCAGAAGAAAGAACACCAAGAGGCATGTTTGCAAATTGCTTCATTAATCACCTTGTATATCCTGACCACAGTGGAGGATTAGAGTGTGCTAGGTGTACATGTTGTTAATTACAGACTGGCAGACGTTCTCCAGCTGAATTTAATTAATTATCTTTCTCTGGGTGGGAGAGGCCCGGTGTGGTGTTTGAGATGTAGGGTCATGATTCCCTGTATCAGTTTTGTATTTGATTGTGTTAGTCCTGACAAGCTTTTCACTAAGGACTTTACATAGTTCAGTCAATAGCGATATTATCCTTCAGCTATTTCAACTCCAAATTACTAGAGATTAATCTTTGATATCCTTGGTGCTCTGTTTTCTGAGATTCTGGTTCTTGCTCATTAAATATACATATTTGTCATTTTATGTGAATTTCTACTTAGAATTATTGTCTGGTGATTGGCATATCTTGTTTGAAGATGATTAAACCCTTTCCCATCATATGTAACTTGGGGTAAAAAGGGGAGGTTATTTTAAATCTGAAAGATTACAAATTCTATCACGGTTAAGCTCAATAAAACAACAGATGAACATATTAGCAAATGTTGTCAGCTCATGTCTGGAATAACTCATCCACCCATCCATCCGTATGGTTGGGCACTTATTAACCAAAGAAATAGTTAAGCAGAACTCTAGAGTGGTATCCTACAAAGAGAAGAGCATGAAATGGCTGCCCAAAAAAGCCACAGGGTGCTACCACAAACAGCATGCTTGATATTGCAATACTGGAGGAAACATAAATGTCAAATCTTCTGTTCAGTGGGGGGGCCCTTTTTAGGTCACATACAACTTGGAAGTCATTCCTGTTTCAGTCAGAATGTACAGCAGCCACTTCAACATCAGAGGGTTCTCAGAACAGTGTGAACTCAAGCACAGGTTGAAGGTAAATTGCAGCAGGCATTTTTCTAAACCAGACAATAGGAAGTCAGCTCAGCATAGCTATTTGTGGTGACCTGTTTGCAACAGGGTAAGTGAATGCAACTGAAATTTTTTGGTTTAAATTTATAAACATTGAATGACTATAGTTGGAGAGATTGAAATATCCCTATGATAAGTATGCCAATCTGTATGTTGCAGATAAAGCAAATGACTTGAGACACAAAATAAAATATGAAGCAGAAGGAATCAGAGGACAGTCTTAGAAATCATTGGTTAAAGAATTCATGTTGATGGAGCCCCCTGACTCAGCTTCAATTTGCTAAAGTTTTCTTTAGTGAAGAGATCTTAAAAATTAACACCAGAATAGTACTATAGGACATATCTAATCTCTCTCTACTTTTCTCTCTTTATTTATCTACATTTATAGCTGAGAAATTATGCCAAGTGACCACACAGTTAGGCCCATCCCAGGACAAGATCTGCCTGGATTGGGATTCTATGATGCAAGCTCTGCTCCCCAAAGTCAACTCGGTAAGGGCTTGATCAGACAATTGAGAGTTCATCAGCATTATGGAGGCATATTCCAACTAACTGAATTCAAGGAACACTGAAGTTTAAGAACCTAAATTCTTGGTAATTTTGCTTAATGAATATTCCTTTCCTATAATAAAAAATAATACATATTATACATGGTAAATATTTCACGTTATTAGAGCACCTAGGAGAAATAATAAGATAGCTGTTGCTATGTGTGAAATTATGACTAGCATAGCCTTGGACAAAGAAATCCACAGCAAATTGAATAATTTTAAGTTGGCAGAATATCAGACAGTATTTACTGACAATTTCAGCATAGCTGAGAAAAATGACATTCATGTAACTTGAGGAACTTTCCAACTCTGGGCACAGCCAGATTTAAAGCTGTGTTGATAATGTGCTTCTCCCTCAGTCAAGTCATACTGTCACAGAGCATGGAGGTATAAAACTGAACTTGGATTTTCCCCTCACCCACAGTTCTGGAAAATAACGTTGAAAGAAAGTCACCATGTAGAGTGATAACTTGTAGGCTAGACTGTAGGCTAGAATGTTCCTGGAAGTGGTACGCTTTGAGGTTTCATCCTTAATC
Organism: Prionailurus bengalensis; assembly: GCF_016509475.1. Taxonomy (NCBI): domain Eukaryota; kingdom Metazoa; phylum Chordata; class Mammalia; order Carnivora; family Felidae; genus Prionailurus; species Prionailurus bengalensis. The sequence continues at coordinate 36,943,295 of NC_057352.1, forward strand.
TGAAGAAAAAAATGCTATGGAAGCACCCTACCTAACTTTGAACAGTTATTACATTCCATTCACTAGTAATCAGAAAATTGCTAGGAGAATATCTCAAGAGAATGAGCATTCAAGGCAAAAGATAAATCACATGCAAAGCTAGTGAGATATGAGAAAATCTGAAATATCAAGAAATTGTAAATAAATTGATGTGAAAGGATGATAAACAGTATTTCATACAAGTGGAAAATGGAAGAAATTGGGGCTAGCTATGCTTGTATCAGACAAAATAGACTTTAAACCAAAACCAGTAATAAGAGACAATAAAGTAATTATATAATCATAAAGGAATCTGTTCATTAAGATAATAACAATCATAAATATATACACACCCCACATCAGAGAGTCTAAATATATTGAGCAAATAGTAAAGATCTGAAGGAAGAAAAGACAACAACACAGTACCTCACCTTCAGCAATGGACAGACCATCCAGACAGAAAATCAATAATGAAATGTCAGACTCAAGCCATACTTTAGACCAAATGGACCTGCCAATAATATGGAGAACACTAAATCCAACCATAACGGAATATACATTCTTATCAAGTGCACACTGGGGAACCCTTGTACACTGTTGGTGGGAATGTAAATTGGTACAGCCCCTGTGGAAAACAGTGTGGACATTCCTCAAAAATTACAAATAGAAATATTCAGCAGTCCCCCTTTTGTATAAATATGTCCAAAATAATTGAAGGCAGTTCCTCAAAGAGATATTTGCATACCCATGTTCCTAACATACCATTCACAAAAACCAATAAGTGAGAACAGTCCAAATATCCATTTTATGAATGAGTAGATAAACAGAGTGTGGTATGTCTATACGATGTAGTATTATTCAGCCTTAAAAAAAGGGGGGGGACATTTTGTCACATGACATAAAATGGATAAACTTAAAGCACATTATGGTGAGTGAAATAAGCCAGTCACAAAAACACAAGCACATGAGGCACTTACAGGAGTTCAAATCACAGAAACAGAAAGTAGAATGGGGGTTACCAAGGGCTGTGAATGGTGGTTACCTCTCTATGAAGAGCGAGGAAATGGGGAGTAGTTATCTCATAAATATGGAGTTGCAGTTTTGCGAAATGAAAAAAAAAAATTGGACCAATTTTGCACAATAATGTGAATGCTCTTAATGCACTAGAACTAGGCACTTGAAATGGTTAAGATGGTAAATTTTACTATGTATTTTTTACTGCAACGGAAGATAAACATCAAGGGAGAGACCTAAGACCAAAATGCTATGAAAAGGTCAGTTGGTTCCAAATATGATATGGGTATAGGCGCGTGCGCACACATGTGTATGTGTGTGTTCGTGGGCGCACGCTCGCAGTAAAATGAAAGTGAGAAAATACACTGTGTTTAAACAGATGTTTGGGAAAGCAACGTTTCAGTACCTGATTTTTTGGTTTCATTTCTGTGGGTTTCCCTGTGTCCTCTCTCAGGTAAACTTTGAGTAATCATTAAATGTGACTCTCTAAATGTATATGACCATATTAAAATATTATTAAAGGCCTGACCCAATCCCACAGAAAAATGGGGCTATATAATTTGGCTATATATCTCAGGGAAAGTAGATGGTCTTTTTTTCTCTGCAGTCTGAATACTAAGCAGGGTCAGGAATCCCTTGAGAAATTCTTTACCAACTAATAGAGAGCTTTAGTGGAAAAATCATCAGAAATATTCAAAACTATTCCCCCTTGATTTCATTTCACCACATCAGTATTTCCCCAGAGCTATATGTCAAAGTGTCCCATAAATTATAGGGATCAGCTTCAAATGTTAACTATTGAAAATGATATTCTGTTAAAATTAGTGTTCTATCGCTTCAAGGGGATTTGGCTTAAATACTTTAATCAGAGAGAGAGAGGGAAAAAAAAGAGAGATGTGGCTTGGTGTTTCAGGATCATGAGCTTCTGTCATGAGTCAGACAACCAAGTTCAGGTTTTAGCTTGGTCATTTACTATATAGGCTCTTTAAACTTTTTAGGTTTCTATTTTGTTTAACCTGTGAATTGCAGGTAATAATTCATACCTTCTTATATATTTTTATTATCATTATATATGATATTTATACATAGTAATTATATATATGGTGTCTTAAAATTTATTATTTATCTTCCTGATTTTTTTTAACGATAAAGATAGAAAATGATGATGGAGTCCTAACACTGATGATAAATCGAAGCTGCTCTGTCCAGATTATGCAATAATTCATAAGTAAATTGCTATATCCTTTCACATACTATATGCATGATCAGCAAACCCTTGAGAATTACTGCATCAGAAAGGACTACCCTCGTATCCCTGTAACCCTATAACTCTTTATGAGATTGCAGCAATATGTCCAGGCTGTGATTCTGAACTTGGTGGTGATGGTGCTAAAACCTGTTAGTAAAATCTTTCCCTAGTTCTCTTTCCATGTAGTCAAGCCACAGCATTTATTGGCCAATAAAGCCAGCAGGACAATATCATACTCAGGTTTATAGCATAGTAAGAGTCTTCCATATTTGCATAATGCTTTAACCATTTATAAAACTTTTACATATACAGTACGTTGTTTGAGCTTCACAACCACTCTATAATTATCTTCACTTTATGGCTGAGGAAATAAAGTTCCCCAGGAAGTGAAAGAGCTTTCCCAAAATGAGGTAGCAGTGAAATGTTTGATTTGGGGTTTGATCTCTTTAAGTCCATTGCTTTTTCCATCATATCATTTCTCCTATAGAGAAGAGTATCACCAGGACCATGTTGATGGAAAATTTAGAGAAGCACTGATTTTAGTGAAGAAAATAACATGGAAAAACTAAAATAAAATTTTGAGACCCTAGTTTTCTGAACTGAAAATGTTATCACTTCTCCTCATCCTACAAATCAATGGAATACAATGCTTTCTTCCTAGTCTAGAATGATTCCCTTTAATCATATGGAAATGTAGTCTCAGGCATTTACTTCCTGATCTGCTTACTCTGTAACTTTGTATATTTTGTCCCCAGTTAGCCACTGGTACTGTACACTGACCATGAGATTTTGTGGCAGTAGCTGCCCCAGTCATCACACTTTTCTGTATTTACCTCCGTTAAAGTGTGAATTAGGGGTTCCTACATTGTGTCAGATCTGAGCCTAGACTGTTAAGAAGGCTTTCATGTTGCCTTTTTGCCCCTAGCATCACTTTGAAAGGAATATACCCAGGCAAGCCCACTAGTCATAGACAGTGGATAAAAAGTATGGCAGAGCCTAAGTCACCTGACCTTCAGCTGAAACCTAGATATGTGAGAGAAGATATCAGTAAAAGTGGTGGATTAAGGACCTCCCAAAAGCCTCTGCTTTCTTACATGAAAGCAAAGGGGACACTAGAAGCAATGGTCAGAAGGAACGTTTCCACAATTCTGGAAATGAACCAAAGGCTTGCAGCACTTGGGGGAGCATTGATTTGAGAAAAATGGCTGAACTTAATAAGAGTAGCAAGTTTGGTTGCAGTTTACCTTGCCTCATGCCTATTATCCCCAACCCAGCCCCACAGTCACCTTGAAAACTAAGCCACAACCATAAGAAAACCAGCACTCTGGCAACCACTAGAGGGGGTAGAATTGGGCTGGAACACCTTCAAGGTCCTATTTCCAGAGAGTTGCGTTTATGTGACCTTAGTGGTGGTTCCTCGGGTGAACCCATGTACAGTGCTCTCTTTATTTCACCTGGTTCAGTGTTTTCTTACTGCAAATAGACTTTTTTCCAGGGGCATTTGTTGAAAAAAAAATCAGAGCCAATCGTTAAACATTATGGCTTCCTGAGGTAGTATATGTCAGTTGAAGAAAACAGCATGCTGATCAAAAATTTAAAAGCAAAACCTGTGGAATGAGATGTCCATAGGAAGCTTTGAAAAACTCTGACATATTTCTGGGAATCGAAATGACCACTTACATGTATAGGACTGTGTGAATGTCTAAGAAAGACCTGTGATGGTCATAAACTCTCACCTATGGTTAATCATATGTCTTTGGATAAGCAGAAAATGAATATTAAGGTACATTGTAAACTGGCTGGCTGAATGTTGAAGGCATGTCCACAACATGTACACCATTCCCCCTGAAAAGATTTGGAGATTTATGGTTCCAAAAATTTAAGGAAATCTCACCCCGTTCATCAGCTGGCTAGAACCTGACAGAGGGTTCAATAGCCACAGCCACATACAAATAAAAAAAAAATCAGACTTTACAAAATTGGTTCAGAAAACTCACCACATAAACAATAACAAGAAACACTGGGGGCAAGGCAGGATCTGATTTCCATAATTCTTACATTATATTACTTAAAATATTGAATTTGCAACAAAACAATTATGAGACATGTAAAGAAACAAAGCTGTATGACATTATGTATCTTAATGTATACACGTTAAAAGAAGTGGTCAATAGAAACTGTCGCTGAGAAACCCCAGATGTTGGGCTTATTAGAGAAAGACAAAAGGAATACCTAAGAACTTAAAGTTTTAAATTTTTTAAATGTTTATTTGAGAGAGAAAGCACAGGTGCGTGCACATATATGAGTGGTAGAGGGGCAGAGAGAGGAGAATCTGAGAGGATTCTGAGAGAGGATCTGAAGCAGCCTCCGCACAGACAGCCCAGAGACTGATGTGGGGCTCTGGCTCATGGAAATGTGAGATCATGACCTGAGCTGAAGTCAGACGCTCAACTGACTGAGCCACCCAGGTGCCCCAAGAACTAAAAGAAGGTTTTAGAACAATAACTCATCAGATAGATGGTATCAATAAAGAGCAGTTCTTTCCTTTTTTTTAAGGAACCAAATAGGAAGTACAGAGTTGAGTAGTACAGCTATAATGAAAAATTCACTGGAAAGGCTTACTACATTTGAGTAAGCAAAAGGGAATCTGCAAAGTTGACAGACAGTTGAGTTGTGTGAGAGAGCTCAGTCGAGAACAGCAATGCACTCAGTTGAGTCTCACTTTGGTCAGAAAATGCCCAGCCAGTCTCCAGAAGTGTGTGCCAAATAAATATATACTCTCACATGCTTCTGAGATTGGATGGTTGTTATGCAGTGTCATTGTAACCATAGTTAAGTGATATATACAGTGAGCATCTGGAGGGTTACTGCCATATCTCCCTGCTCACTGCTGTATATCCAATGCCTGGCACATAGTAGTTACTCTAAATATTTGTTTAAAATAATTAGTTTTTAATCGAAAAGTATTCTCTAATTTTACCTTCAGTCTCCTCATTCATGGAATAAGCATATTGAATTTCTTTGTAATTCTCAAAACAAATTCTCAGATTATTTATACGTTTTCTGTAAAAATGACATCTCCAGTTATTTGTATGAAATGCAAAAAGTTGCACATAAATGATGGAAAGATGTATTGAATACCCCTAAGGACAGATATTGATAGTGACTTGGGAACTATATTGACAAGTGGTTTCCCTATGCTTGGGGGGAAAAAAAGGGGAGATGACATATAAAAGGGCTCTATCCTGTTAGTCTTCTCAAAGCATGATAATTGCTAAACACACAGACTGTCTTCTTTCTTAACTTTCCTCCACATAACCAATATACACTATTTAGAGGAAACAAGACTTTGTCTCTATGGTTATATTTTAACACTAACTTTTAAGTCCACCCCCATGTCACACTTTTTCAAAAAGGTTACAGCTTTTGATGAAAAATCAAACTGCACTATTAACTATGAAAGGTTTTTTTTACTGGTTTGACTGTAACTCTTTACTGTTCTGGACTTTAATGTGAAAACTTTGGCGGGTGGGACAATCCAAACCCCTTTCAAAATTAATGTATGAGAACACAATTCCTTGAGATATTTTCTGATGTGTAGCATTTTGAAATCCCATTCAATATTCAAAACTTATTTTATCTGTTGTGTGAGTCCCAGACATCACTGATAGACTTGTTTCATAAAAGCCATTTTTCATAATGTAAACTGAAGATGTGATATAATGTCAAATCTGTCTCTGATGTGGCTGTTTCCTCTTGATTTCAATTTCTTTTTCTTAACTGCCTTGTGTCTCTGTTTCTCCTGTGGTTGAGGTGAGACTTGCCTACCTTAAAGCATGGCAGTCTTGACCATCTCATTCTCTCCCATGATCCCTGTCCCTCTTGGCCATTTCTTATCTTCCCAAATGGAAATAACCCAAAACTCTTTTTAAGTAAATACTTAACTCCTAGTGATTTTTGAGGTTTAAGATAACTTATGCGTGCTTGGCATGCTGCTTGACATGGTAGAAAAATGCTTGTATTGAACACTTATTATTACTTTATTATTGTTGTAATTATTTACTGGGACTGAAAGGTAGAACTCAGAGCACATTTTCTCTAGCCATTGCACTTCTTTCCTGGCTTCCTACACTTTACACTGTCACATTCCTCAGATGTGTCCATAGCATGTTCTCCCCTACATCTCAAAAATTCCATGCAGTCTGCCTTTGTCTGAAGATAAAATGTGCTCTGTTCATTTCAATTTCCTATTCAGATGTTATTTTCCCACACTTTTATTTTCAATAATATTCACTGGCTCACTGTTCTGGGGATACTTAGCTGATGACCATCAGGAAACAAGCCTGATGACCATTCTGCCTTCCTTCTTAATAAGATTCTCAGCTAATTTGTTGAGGATACAGTTCCTCCTCTTCAATTCCCTCACCTAGGGAATCATTGAATTCCGTTGATCATTAAACAGAAGTTCCCATTTATTAATTACTCCACCAGTGGAATGGCTTCACTGTCTGGGACTGGATTTGTACAACACCTGACTACTTGATCATTCTAACCTCAGTCTTTCTGTATTAGTCATTCTGTTCTTTCACTGTGACAGATCTTTAAATTTTGTATTCATGTAGTTCAAGGATCTAGAAGAATGGTCATGACAATTAGCTGTAGAGCAACCAAGCGTCACAGGCTTCCTGGAACTGAAGGAGTTGCGAGATACGGGACTTCCAGTGCCAAAAGCAGGCGAGTCCTAGGCAGATTGGGAGAACTGGTCACTGTACCTCTGCCTCTCCAGACATAGGGTCAGCTTAGACCTCTCTCTGCTGCCAAATGGAATCTCATTTTCATAGCATTGCAAAGAGTGAGCTCTTCATTTGGAATTCTCATTCCAGATTTGTCCCATTATGCCTACTAATAGCAGAGGAAACTGAGACTAAAAAAGAGTATCCTGTAGCTAAATAGATTACAGTTTAGAGTCAATTTTGCAGCTTAAATCTGATTCCTATTGGTGTGTTCTTAGTACTCTACCATACTTCTGGAAATAGGTTCCCTTCCTTTAGGGATGTTCCAGTCTAGAACAGGAGGAACTTATTTTTAAATGTGTGACTTAAATATATACAGGGCACAGTTTGAGTGCAAGATGAAAGAGACTCCAATTTTGCTGCTGAGGAAATAAATAGGGAAAAGTTTTGATGATGATGAGACATTGAATCAAATCTTGAAAATTAGCAGGTAGGACATAACTGGGGCACAAACAAGAATAAGTAGAAAGACATAGACAGCAATTTCAGCCCAAGGAAAAATCCAAATGGAAGCATGAAAGTTGGAGACTGAGAGTAGGTTTTTATTTCATTTTATAATTTCATTTTGAATATCTGAAGCTGATTTTCTACATGTTTAGTCCAAGCTAGAGAACTTATTTACCTGTTATTTTGGAAGATTTGTGTATAGTGATGGCTACGATGGAGTGGAGACAAGTAGAAGGAACTGGACAGATCAAATGGGAGGCTGTGTCAGTAAGGTAACAAAGAGGCATTAGTAACACTGTGGCAGCCTATTTTTAAGTCAGAATTAACAGGACTTGAGAGCAGATTTTTGGACCTCAATTTTTTTCCTTTCCATACACAATCCTTAACCAAACATTTATTAAACAACTGTTCTGGTATAAGAGTGTGCTGGGGGCAGCAAGCCAAACTTGAATGTGAAACATTTTCTTTCTTCAAGAAGCACATAGCCCAGGAGAAATAAAAATACACAATATTTATCATATTCTTAGAAGTTTCTATGTTATGCCAAATGTTAATGATGCTCAGTCCATCTTGGAAGATGCAGAAAAGGCTCTCTGGAATAAGTGAGGCCCGAAATGATTTTTTTTTTTTTTTGGATTTTATTTTTTTTTATTTTTTTTTTCTAGAAATTTTATTGTTTTACATTTATTTTTTTTTTCTGAAATTTATTGACAAATTGGTTTCCATACAACACCCAGTGCTCATCCCAAAAGGTGCCCTCCTCAATACCCATCACCCACCCTCTCCTCCCTCCCACCCCCCATCAACCCTCAGTTAGTTGCAAAAAGAGGAAGAATAACACACTGCAAATGTCAGGGACAGAACTTCCATGCAGAATGAGCAGCCAGAGGATTCTGAAACTCCAGATTTTTAGGTTTTTAGAACAAAAATTAGGTGGTAGGAGGTGAAACTAAGGAGACAGGGATAGGTAAGCAGAGATTGGGAAACAATGTACGTACCATGTTAAAGAACAGCCTGTCGTCTTTTGAAAATCACAAAGCACTGAATGATATAAGAGGGAAAAAAAAGAAGAATGACATGGTCAGAGTTGTTTTTTAGAGACCACATATTGGAAGTCTCCATATTAGAAGTCTTACAGGCAATGTTAATGTAAGTAGGTCAAAGCTAGAGGCAAGTAGTCTAGCCAGCAGGCAATTTTGTACACTAAGAGAAGAGAAAAATAAGTTAATGGAAGCCATAGTAACGTTCTTTTTTTTTTATGTTTCATTCATAATTCTACATGCAAATGCCATATTTGATGGCTCGACCTCATAAGTGGTATTTTATTTACAGTCTTCTTTCATTTTACCTGAGTGACCTAAATGTCCCGAGGGATAGGTCTGCCTAAAGGAAAGGTTGGTGATCCTCCATTTTAGGAAAGACACTTGGTAATTGCACAAACCAACAAATAGCATTCAGTTTAAAATCTGGCTACCTACTATGCAACATAAAATGCAAATAAGCCCCCAAAAGATGGTTCTCAATGCTTCTGAATACTTTCCTCTCCTTTGGAATTGATTCGCCTTTCCCAAAATACTTCACAGATGGCAAGTTTCAATGTCCTAGAGAGTACTGTCAGCTGGTTGGAGGACTAGGAAGTTCCATCTCTTGTTGTCCCTCAGAAGCACTATTTAACAACAATACAAGGAGGAAGCTACCTTACAAGAAACTGAGATTCCAGTTAAGAAACTGCAGTATCCCGGATGAGCACAAAAACAAGATCAGTTGTGCTGAAACGTGTAAAATAGCCAATTAACTTCACCTGTGTCAGGCCCTGCCCTGAGTCAGCAAAACTCAGCCCTAAGAGAGGTCTTAGCTACTTCCAGGTCTTAACTCCTCCCGTGAAGGGAGAGAATGGAGTGAACGTCCAACATTCTGGGCATTTCAGTGCACTCCCAGAGGGAAGGCTTCTGTCACATCACACACGCAGAACTGAAAGAAGTAGCATAGTCTGGATACCGGGATCAGCTCAGGGAAGGGCATCCTCCTGCGGCCAACACTGCTCTGTAAGTATCAGAGAAGATACAGAACTGAGGCTTCTTCTCTGGGGGGAAGGCAGGAGTATATAGTTCCCACTGTCCCTAGATTTTCAGGGTGCTGCTCGAGGAGCAAGTTTCTGCCCTAACTGAAACGAAGTTCTGAGGAAACTGACACAGTCAGACACCAAATGGATCAGGAGATTAAGGGTTCTATACAACAACAAGACTAGACTCCTGGGACAGTCAGTAACAAAGTTGTAATCAAAAGGTAGCCTAATTGGTAAAGGTCTTTCTCAGTTAAAACCAGTCTGTAAAGACTGGGAGAGGCAACTCTTTTTTCAGAGGTACAGACATCAATGTAAATCTACAAAGAATATGAAGAATCAGGGAAACATGACACAAGCAAAAGAATGAAAGAAATCTCCAGTACCAACCCTGAAGAAATGGAAAATTAAGAAATGCTTGACAGTAAATTTTAAAAAATATCTTGAAGAAGCTGAGTTACAAGAGAATGCAGATAGAAAACTAAATAAAATCAGGAAAACAATGCATGAACAAATGGGAAGTTAAAAAGATATAAAAAAACAAATCATAGAACTAAATATAATAATTGAACTAAAAAAAAAAAACCCAAGCAGAAGAATGAATTAGCAAACTCAAAAAGAAGCCATTTGAAATTATCCAGTTAAAGGATCAAAAAAAGATTGAAAAATAATGAAGAAAGTTTAAGGGAATGATAAGACAATGTTGATCAAAACAATATGTATATTATGGGAGTCTCCGAAAAAAATTAAAAGTTAGAAGTAAAATTTTTTCTTTTTAAGATGACATGATGTTACATGTAGAAAATCCTAAAGACTCCACCAAAAAGCTGATAGAACTAATAATCAAATTCAGTAAAGTTGCAAGATGCAAAATCAACATACAAAAATCATGTGTTTCCATACGCCAACAATAAACTATCCAGAAAGTAAATAAAGGAAACAATCCTATTGTAATAGCATCAAAAAGAATAAAATACTGGGGTGCCTGGGTGGCTCAGTTGGTTAAGCATCCGACTTCAGCTCAGGTCATGATCTCATGGTCCATGAGTTCAAGCCCCGTGCCAGGTTCTATGCTGACAGCCCTGAGCCTGCAGCCTATTTTGGATTCTGTGTCTCCCTCTCTCTCTGCCCCTCCCCCACTTGTGCTCTGTCTCTCAAAAATAAATGTTAATTTTTTTTAAAAAAAAGAATAAAATACTTAGGAATAAGTTTAACCAAAGAGGTGAAAGACTTCTATGCTGAAAACTACAACTAACTGATGAAAGAAATTTAGAAAACATAAATCATTGGAAAGACATCCTGTGTTCATGGATTGGAAGATACAATATTGTTAAAATGTCCATACTACCAAGAGAAATCTACAGATTCAATGCAATACCTATCATAATCCCAATGACATTTTTTACCAAAATAGAAAAAAAAAATCCTGAAGTTCATAGGGAACCACAAAAGCATCTGAATACCCAAAGTAATCTTCAGAAGGAAGAACAAAGCTGGAGGCATCACACTTCCTGATCTCAAATTATATTATAAAGATATTGCAATTAAAACAGCATGGTTTTGGCGTAAAAACAGTCATATGGACCAAGAGAACCAAATAGGAATCCCAGAAATAAACCCATGCATAAACCGTCAATTCATTTTCCACAGAGATGCCAACTTAGACTATATTCAAAAATCAACTAAAAATTAAAGATTGAAAAGCCTTGTAACTATAAAAACTCTTTGAAGAAACCATAGGGAAAAAGCTTCAAGAGACTGAACTTGGCAGAGATATCTTGGATCTGGCCAAAAGCTCAAACAACAAAGCAAAATTAAATAAGTGGGATTACATCAAACTAAAAAGCTTCTGCACAGTAGAGAAAACCATCAACTGAGTTAAAGGGAGAAAACATTTGCAAACCATCTACCTGATAAGGGATTAATATCCAAAATACAAAAAGAATTCCTATAAGTCAGTAGTAAAAACTAACTTGATTAAAAATGGGCAAAGGACTTAAATAGACATTTCTCCAAAGACCTACAATAGCCAACAGGTATATGAAAAGATAATCGACATCAGTAATCATCAAGGAAATGCAAATTGTGCCATCCAGAGATGTTACCTCACCCCTGTTACATTGACTATTCTCAGAAAAACAAAAAATAAAAAGTGTTATTGAGTAAGTGGAGAAACTGGGATCCTTGTACACTATTGGTGAGAATGTAGTTGGGTATATTCATTATGGAAAAAAATGTGGAGGTTCCTCAAAAAAATTAAAAATAGAATTAGCATGTGATCCATCTTGATTCTGGGTATATACCCCAAACAACTGAAATCAGCCTCTGAGAGAGATATTTGCACTTCGATGTTCATTACAATAATACAATAGCCAAGATATGAAAGGAAGATAAATGTTAACAGATGGATGGATAAAGAAAATGTGGTATATACATACAATGGAATTTTATTCAGCCTTTAAAAATAAGGAAATTATGGGGTTCCTGAGTGGCTTAGTCGGTTAAGCATCCCATGCTTAATTTCAGCTCAGGTGTTGATCTCAGGGTGGTGAGTTCAATAGCCCAGGTTGGGCTATGCCCTGGACTTGAAGCCTACTTTAGAAGAAAAATAAGGAAATTTTGTCATTTGCAGCAACATGGCTGAACCTGGATGACATGATGCTAAGTGAAATAAGCCAGTCAGAGAAGGATAAATATTGTAGGAATGCCATTTGTATTGTCAAACTTGTAGAACCTGAGAATAGAACCGTGGCTACTACAGGTTGGGAGGAGGGAAAAGTGAAGAGTTGTTCAATGAGTATAAAATTTCAGTTAAGCAAGATAACTAAATGCAAAATAAATAAGATCTGCTTTACAATACAATGACTACAGTTAATACCACTATATTGCACGCTTGAAAATATATTAAGACCGATGATCTTATGTTAAGTGTTCTTACAACAAACACTCAAAAAGGGACACAGTGAAACTTTTGGTGGTGATGGACATGTCTATTATATTGATTCTGGCGATAATTTAATGGGTGTATGCAATGTATTCAGATTCATCACATTGAGGAGTTTTTAATGCACATCAATTATATTTAAATAAATCTTTAAAAAAGGGACACAAGGAAACTTGTGGTGGTGTTATATATATCTATTACCTTGATTGTGGTAACAATATCACTGGGGTTTGCATACATCCATACTCATCAGTTTGTGCCAATTAAATATGTTCACTTCTTTGCATAACAATTATGTCTCAATAAAGCTGTCTTAAAAAATTTCACTGTCATAGAATAGAATTTATTTTAGAATACAAGAATGGGATGAAAAATCATCTTAATGCAGCAAAATCTCTTTATGCAACTAGAGGGCCTGCTTTGCTTGTATGTTTATTTATTTTTTAAGAGACATAGAGACAGAGCACAAGTTGAGGAGGAGCAGAGAGAGAAGGAGACACAGAATCTGAAGCAGGCTCCAGGCTCCGAGCTGTCAGCACAGAGCCTCACGTGGGGCTCGAACCCTCAAACCATGAGATCATGACCTGAGCTGAAGTCTAAGGCTCAATTGACTGAGCCACCCAGGTGCCTTCTGCCTGCTTTGCTTTTAAAGAGCAAGTACTTTGGTCCTTACAAAGTCAGTGAAGAACACCAATTAAGAATAAAGCATCTTTTTACAGAATATTTTTAACATTAAAATGCTTTCATGCAAATGAATATATTTGAAAAATGAGATGTAGGGGCACCTGGGTGGCTCAGTCAGTTAAGCCGCCGACTTCGGCTCAGGTCGTGATCTCGCGATCCGTGTGTTCGAGCCCCGCGCAAGGCTCTGCTGACAGCTCGGAGCCTGGAGCCTGCTTCTGTTTCTGTGTCTCCCTCTCTCTCTGCTCCTCCCCCGTTTGCACTCTGTCTCTCCCTGCCTTTCAAAAATGAATAAATGTTAAAAAAAATTTTTTTTAAAGAAAAATGAGATGTAAAAACTAAAAAATGATAAATTAATTTTTAGTTTTGGAATTGATTTTTATTCTATACCAGTATCTTACAAGAAGTGTTAGAATTCAGAAAAGATACTCACCAACTGAAATCCAATTAAAGACTCTGAAGAGACTGTGTAGTCATTTCAGGAAAGAGAAAACTTCCAGGTTAACCTCTTTCATGATATTTGATACTATTCTCTTGGAGAAGTTCAACTGATAACCATGCAAATATTGAAAATCAAACACCAGAGTATCTAAAAAGAAAAAAGAAAACTATAGTTCTTGGCAAAAGTACTAAGATAAAATTTAACAATAATTCTCAGTTAGTTTTTAAGGATCTACTATGAGCCAGAGGATTAATATGCTTTTATTGTTGAATTTAATCCTTCCTGCCATCTCCAGAAGTACACTATGGGTCTTCAGGACATAAATTAAGAGATAGTAACTACTTTTCCAACTGTGACAAGGGGGATACACGAATTAAAATATGAACCTGGATCTTCTTGACTTGAAAGTTTTTTTTCTATCAATATACAAGAAGCTTGTCTTTTAAATTCCAATAATTCCCTTTTCAGAGAGGGATGCTACACAAAAGTCCTTGCTTTAAGTTGAGCATTTCCATAATAATACCTATTTTCAGCAAGATTGAACTTGTACTTTAAATGCCACTACAGCAAAGCCGGGTGGAGCTGTGTTGTCTCAGTGCTCAGCAAGATCCCTTCACCAGCTAAGGGATTCTTCTCGAACTACAGCATCACAATGCACACACGTCAAATTTGAGCACCAGGAAAATGACAAATCCCCACATGTCCTGTGTCTTCAGGGATGGACGTGCCTTGTGAAAACTACACTGTTCAATCATGGAAGACCAAGGGCCTAGTATATTACTGGAAAAAAAAAAGAGAAACATTGTAAGGAATATAGGTAATTAAAAACACCATAACTTTCATAATGCTGTTGTTTAATCAGTTAATAATAAAATAACAACTTTGGCAATGAAGCTATTTAATATGTCCGGGAGCAAAACCAATCCTTGCCAGCTACTTAAATGCTTTCAAATGCCTTTCAAACAGCCTGAAAACCAGGGTAATAGAGAATTTAGAGACAGCTGGGGCAATCTGGGAGCAGTTGAGAGAGATAGGGAAAGGTAGTGAGAAGAGAGAAGAGGGCTAGAATAGTAGATTCATCCTTTAAAACAGGAAGACCGTCTTTACTTTACAAAAATAATCTTGATCTGATCTCAACTCACAGACAATAATAACAGCCAAATCAAAAATACAAAAACTAGTCCATATATGTTTAGAAAACATTCAAGCCACATCAAAAATAGATAATTTATAAGGCACAAAGCCATTCTGCATAAATATATTACCTGGTCACCATGATTTTCATTATATGGGTTAACTGTGAGTCAGCTCATATCCACACCTAAAATTCTGCAGTATCGTAGGAAGGAGATGTCTCTTGTATAAATGTCTAGCTGAACTTTGAAGTACTTCCCACCTTATATAATGAAATAATCATGAGAAGCAAGAACACTCATAAATTCCAGCCTTGAGACGACTCCAGGAAGACTGTATGAAGTTCAAGTGGCATTTGCATGTCTGTGTTCTGTGCGTGCTTCCAAAATCTGTTCAGAGTTTCAGAGTGCAGGTAGAGGAAATTGCAGAGCATAGGGGAAGAGAAGGAAAAATAAAATAAGATAAAAACAGAGAGGGAGGCAAACCATAAGAGACTCTTAAATACAGAGAACAAACTGGGGATTGCTGGAGGGGAGGGGAGATGGGCTAAATGGATGATGGGCATTAAGGAGGGAATTTGTTGGGATGAGCACTGGGTGTTGTGTAAGTGATGAATCACTAAATTCTCCTGAAACCAATACTACACTATATGTTAGCTAACTTGAGTTTAAAAAAAATCTCAGAGAGAAAAGGAAAAAAAAAGAGAGCAGAGCATTCCACTTGCAAAGAAAGAAAATAAAGAGAAATGTGCTAATAGTTTGGATGCAGTTCTGAAGCATGATGTTAATATACCATGAGTTTTATCTTAAATAACTCACAAAAAATTTTTGTTAGGATATTGGAGTTTGTGGAAGATTGCTTAAACTATAAATTAGAGCAAAATCAGTTATTCTTAAAATAGTTTAGTCTCCCCACAAAAGAGGATGTCAGGGTATGAGTTAGTGAAAACAGTGTTGAAGGGGGCGGGTATGCTTAATAGACCTTGTGATAGAAGTTGTCAGGTTTTAAATCAGGGAAGATGTCCTATACCAGGGAGGACTCTGGCTTGCAAGAGAAAAACCAAAGTCAGAGTATTTTCTGAAGAAGATGGAATTTATTTTTGAATGTCACCCAGTCGTAGGAACAGGAAGGAAACAGGATCTTATCAGGATCCTGGAGGAAGGGACTTAATCCACCAGGTCGCTCCCTCTTCTTCTGCTGACTGTCTTTCCCTGGAGTAGATCCGTTCTCTGATTAGCTTCTTCTGTATGCATGGGCACATGGTTCACATCTTCCTTTGTGTTGAAAGAAACTGAAACTCAATAGTGTTCTTGATTCTAAATTTAGCCAAAAATGATGATGATGAAGATGATGATGATGGCAACGACAACAAAAAGCACTAATCTGTCGATCAACTGGGCCTTACGGGAGGAAATTATTTTCCCTGGTTGAGCTAGGTTATCATTCTCTTCGAGTAGTTTATAATATACATGGAAATGGCCTCACTGACTCTTATCCCTGATCCCCAAACAGTATCATATCTGATGAAAAACATGAAGAGACCATTTGAGTAAAGCAGGATGCTATGCTGAGCAGACAGACCCATTAGGAAGTGTCCACTAGTTGGGCTGCATTATATAAATTCTCCATTTACTTATGTGTTCCATTCTCTAAGCTTCCTTTAAGGCCACGCTCATGTCTTTTAGATTCTTCTATTTTATTTCACATAGTATTTTCTTTCTCTGATTTATATATTATTTCATTTCTGAATATTTAGTAGAGAAACACTGAAATTATCCTCAAAATAAAATGGCATTGATAATGAAAATTCTGCCATTAGGTTATATTCATTCAGATAACATTGTACCTTTGTGAGGCAGCTACCTATTAGGTTCTGCCCTCAGCATCTCTAGAAGAAGCCCAGAAAGTTGAAGGGGAGGAGGATGAAGGATTCTGTTTCTTCCTCTTTTACTTGCTGTTTGTGTCAGTATCAACCCAGCCAATTTCCAGTCTCCATATTTTCCAACACTCGCATTATCAACCCCATCACCCCCTCTTTTGAAGCTACAGAACCAACCAGTTGGTACTCACCTGGATCCCAAGCACATGCTCCTTCCTCTGAGTTCAGAGATACACAGCACCCTTGGGCCAGTACCCTCTCTCAGAAGCTCAGTCTCTGCTCCATAGGATCCCACTCTCATGCTTCTAAGTTTGAGTAGTTTCAGGCTCTTTCCTTGGTTCCTGCATCCCTAGGGACGGTAGGTGCTTCCTAAAGTGATACATTAGTGTTCTCTTCTTTGTTTTCTGTTTGTCAAAACCTAGTTAACAAGAGTGGAGAGTAAATGACGTCTTCTTTGTTAAAATAAATGATATAATCTCTGTTTCCTGACTGTCTCCTACCTGACCAAAGTAATTTATCCCAATGCTGTTACAGTTCACATCAACCACCTCAGGCATTCACACCCCCAAACACTTCTAATGAATATTTACTCATATATTGTACCTGGAATATTTGTGTGTTGAGCACAATGCCAACATTCTTCTGTTTACCAGCTCAAACTTTTTTTTTTTGTTTATTTATTTATTTTGAGAGAGAGGGAGGGAGGGAAGTGAAGGGAGAGTCAGAGAGAGAGAATCCCAAGCAGGCTCCTTGCTGTCAGTGCAAAGCCTGATGTGGGGCTCAAACCCACAAAACGCGAGGTCATGACCTGAGCCAAAATACTGACTGAGCCACCAAAGTGCCCCTACCAGCTCAAACTTCTGGAAAGGAAATTTCTGTAGAATTTTCTTAGAAAAGAAAAACCCTAAATCACAGAACACATCTGCCCAGGAAATCATATATTCTCTTAATGACATTGAGAGCTGTTAAAAGTTGCTGGCTAATCATTAGGAATACAAACTTATAAATAAAATTACATCTACAGAATAGTCAAGTCATGTACCTCCAAAACTTGTCAGGCTTTGTGAAAATACCTTTGTGAATTCCCCCCTTTTTTAAAAAATAGCACCATGTGCATTAAAATCTTATATATAATTTTTAAAATGTTAATAAATTTATGCATATCTTATAAATTAGAGAGAATATGTATGTTTGCATGAGTGTGGATGTGTCCCTCCACATAATCAAGTCTTGCTTACAAAAGCTGAGTTCATAAATTCTTCATTATTAAGACCCAGAAATATGACTATAAATTTATTTCAAAAGGCTTTTCTAAGAAACTATTTCTACTGTATGGCTACCGTTGATTGAGTACCTGCTCCGTTGTATGCCCTGTGCTAAATATTTCAGAAACATATAGCCAGATTGTCATGGAAAATAATACATTTTTTTTAACAGTCCTATGAATAATACATTTTTTTTTTAACAGTCCAAGGTCACATGGCTAGTAAATGACAAAGAGAGACTTAAATCCAGGTCTACTTGGTGGATTAGAAAGAATACGGGCTTTGGGGGTCAATTACCCTACTATTACCTGATCGTATCAAAACACATACTCTAGAAATATATTCAGGGTTATCATGTATGCAGAATTATGTCATCCTGAAAGATGCATTTATCTTTACTAATAGGATTAGAATAATGTAGCTGTGTCATGAAGGGTTAAAACTAAGGACACAAGAATTTCAAGATAGTGGAGGTTGTTCAGTGATTCTTTAGTGAAATTACTAGTACGACTCAAGAAAGATATGATCAAAATGACAGAACAGGCAAAAAGGAGTGGTAAGCTTAGTTTTGTGTGGGGTTTGGGAGGAGAATAATAAAATATTAATTCTAAACACAAACATTTTCAAGGCCCCAAATATTTCATTTGAAAGTCTAAATGAAAAGTTACAACAGGGATGCCTTGGTAGCTTGTTAGT
Source organism: Prionailurus bengalensis (assembly GCF_016509475.1). Taxonomy (NCBI): domain Eukaryota; kingdom Metazoa; phylum Chordata; class Mammalia; order Carnivora; family Felidae; genus Prionailurus; species Prionailurus bengalensis. The sequence continues at coordinate 36,961,919 of NC_057352.1, forward strand.
TAAGGGTCTGACTCTTGATCTCAGCTCAGGTCATGATCTCAAGGTTGGTTAGTTTGAGCCCCACATCAGGTTCTGCATTGACAGTGCGGAGCCTGCTTAGAATTCTCCCTCTCTGTTTCTCTGTGCCCCTCTGCTTATGTGCTCACTCTCTCTCTCTCTCTCTCAAAATAAATAGGTAAACTTAGAAAACTAGAAAACACAAGTAAAAAGGCAAATTATCCCAAGTCCCATCCCCAGAAGCAGTACTTAAAGTCCTTCCATTGTCCCAGCCTTTATTTTTTTTATTGAAAAAAAATTTTTTTACATTTATTTATTGCTGATAGACAGAGAGAGACAGAGCACAAGTGGGGGAGGAGCAGAGAGAGAAAGAGACACAAAATCTGAAGCGGACTCCAGGCTCGGAGCTGTCAGCACAGAGCCCAACACAGGGCTTGACTCACAAACCGCGAGATCATGACCTGAGCCGAAGTCGGATGCTCAACCGACTGAGCCACTCAGGAGCCCCTATTGTCCCATCCTTTAAAACAAATTTTATACCACACATGCTCTTCTGTCGCCACTTAAAAAAAATTTTCCCCTCCTTGTCAGTAAATAATCTGCATTATTAAAAAAATGTTATAACAATAATATCAGAAAATATATAGATGGAGATATATAAAGATATACAGATATCTATCTATCTCTATATACATATCTATCTATATCTATCTATCTATATAGATAGGTAGAGATAGATATAGAAAGAGAGAGAGAGACAGAGAATAGATATAGATACAGATATTTATTTGGTTTTCATGTCAACTGGGTAACTCCCTTCTTTCCTAAACATACACATTTCTGCCTGAACTAATCAAAATAATATGTTTTACTTTTCTCTCTTTAATGAATGCTGCCTTTTTAAAACAATTCAAGAATCCTTTTTCCTTTTGCTTTTAGAGAAAAACTCCTCAAACCAGATGGTTGATCTTAATTAATTCTTATCACAGAGACATCTTTGTCATAAAGTATTTTCCACAGATGAACAGGATTATATAAGTGCCTCTGTTTACTGAATTACTAAAAGAATGACTTTTCATAAGGGAAGCAGTCACTGTAATTTTATCTTTTATTTCTTCAACTTGCTTGGCACTTAAAAGCAATTATAACATTTAGGTTATTGAGTCTTCACTGAAGCAAGAGACATATTTATTTTAAATGCTTATGTTTTCAAAAAAAATAAAATTTTCAGGATTTTATGTACTGCAATGTTTAGTTTCAAAATAAATATTGGAAAGGCCACATTTGTCAGTAGGCACTCCATCTGTATACTTAAAACCCACACTTATCATCAAGGCATCCAATGGATGTTGGAAGTTTTCTTTATCTTTCTTCTTTCCCCCTTGCTTCCTATCTTAGCCAGAAACAATACCAAGGGAAATCCATTCCTAGATATTCAGGCCAGAAGGAAACAAAAGTTTCCGTTAGAGACTGGTAAGTACTTAAGACTTCAATTTGTTTTCATCTAGGAAAGGTAATACAGCTATGATCCATATATCAACAAACTATGGCATAGTCACACACACACACACACATACACACACACACACACACACACAGAGAGAGAGAGAGGGAGGGAGAAAATCAAAACAGAATTAAATTTCCTAGAAGAAAAGTTTCCTAAAGAGAACCACCAATATGGAAAAAAGTGAGTTTGGTGTTGTTATATATTAACTTCAGTTTTCAGGACCACTCTTCAAGGTAAGATGAACACTGTCATGTGGTGAGTAAATGGTGAAGTCAGGATTTGAACACAGATTGTCTGACCCCAGAAGCCAAAGTTGTCTGCATTATACCATCATGTCTCCTTTCCTCTGTGACTGAAAAAATTGTTTTCATGGAGCCTCTATTTTTATTTCTGAACTAAGGATGGATTTTTGTATGAATTTGAGTAAAAGAGTAAATCATTTGATTTTAATGTCTCATCAGAAAAATATATTCACATTTATCAAATAACCTTGAATTCATGTGCACGAATGATGGATATGTGTGTATTTTCGTCATGCTTTTCTCCTTCTATAAAGGCGTTGTTTACCCTTTTTAGTGGTTAGTCTTGTTTGACTGATTCTCCTTTGGTTTAAGTCATCATTGATATTTGTCTTGTCAAGTACATTGATTTATCCAAATTTATCCCATTTGGGAATATAGTTCACTTACTGATGCCAGTTTTAACCCATGAAATGCCCCAGTATTAAAATATAATTATAACATTATTTTCTAAATAACAAGCACTGAAAATGATAGTTTTGTTTTTCTTTTTTCCACTCCAACTCTCCCCCCCGGCCCCCCTTGCCTTCATCCATTAATAGTATTAAGAAAGTTAGGGAGAAGTTCGGGGGGAAATGGGATATCAGAAGAACCTTTATAATTTTTAAAAAATTGATTGGTTAATTCACTGAGCAAATATTTAATAATAAAGAACTTCTACATGTCATTCATTGTTCTGGGATCCAGGTTGTGATGGTGAGCAAAAACAGACAAATTATTGTAGATCTTCCAAAAATTCTTGACAGCGGGGTACCTTGGTGGCTCAGTCAGTTAAGCGGCTGACTTCAGCTCAGGTCATGATTTCGCGGTCTGTGAGTTCGAGCCCCATGTCGGGCTCTGTGCTGACAGCTCAGAGCCTGGAGCCTGTTTCAGATTCTGTGTCTCCCTCTCTCTCTGACCCTCCCCTGTTCATGCTCTGTCTCTCTCTGTCTCAAAAATAAATAAATGTTAAAAAAAAAACAAAAACAAAAATGCTTGACAGGGTCTATATCAGGATGATATATACAAAGCAGTGTATGATACTTATTAAGTGCTTTAGTGATTTTTCCAAAGCAAATTAATTTTCATTGTCAAAGGTATAAACCAATTGTAAATATCGTTATCTTATGAATTAATAGTGTTTGAAATATTTTAAAGAATTCAAGTCAATTAAATCTATGAAGGAAACTATATGTCTCATAATAACTGATGAAAGGCATGCATAGGACATTTTCATCACAAACAACTTGAGAATTTAATCTCTAGATATTCCAGAACAAAAAATAACTTTTCTGGTTGTTTTGCCTCACAGTGTTGAATAGCACCAAAAGGAGAGAGTATCTGTGTGGCCATCAAGCATGGCCCAGTCTGTTTAAACTTGAGTTTTCTCCTTGACTCCCAGTCTCCTACACGTTGCAGTTCATTGGCGAGTGGATGACAGCATGGGTACTATCAGTACAGAATTCAGTCGTGTAAGCTGCAAATATATCACCATGTATAAAATGCCACAGTTTTGCCTCTGAACTTGTAACAACCAATGCAACACTACTGTTTTTTCTCCTTAGAATAAATTATTGGTATTCCTTACATAATTCTCAGTTGTAATCAGGATTTATAATCGCTGCTCAATCCAATGAACCACCTGTTGCGTAAGAAATGCTTTGTTGTATGAAATAATATAACAGTTACTCTTGTGCTCTTTGACCATACTATGAAATACTTGAATACTGAAACCACGAAACCATAAACTTTATCTACATACTTGTATGGGCTTGCAGAGAAAAAATAATAATTTGCAGATACAGAGAATGTAAAAAAAAGAACTTAAATTTGCCTTAAGATTTTGATCAAAGTTAAAATGTATTATTTTAAAATACAGTTGAAAAAAATTGATATAGGAAATGTATTTTGTAAGGAGGTTTGTACATGTTAGCATGTGCTTGGAATTATTCATTTATATTAATGTTAATGTGTGTCTGTCATACCTTCCTGGTAGAAACAGGAACAATTTTAAATCAGTAAAGCAGATGAGTAGAATATTTGGAGATCCAGGCACAATAATAGGAAAATTAAGTACACTTAGGATGCTCTTAGGGTAACAAGACAGGAAGATGGACTGAATGAACTTGTTAGTTTATAAGCAGGATTTGAACTGAGGGTCTAAATGTATCAAAGCTGCAAAAGAAAAGGGCATGCTCAAGAGGGATTTTAGAGATCTGATGAGGTTATACACACACACACACACATATGAAATACTTACACATACATATGAAATATAGGTATAAGAAATATATACCTGTATTTCTAATATATGTAAGAAATTATATGCAGTAAAACCTTGGTTTTGAGTATAATTTGTTCCAGAACCATGTTTGTAATCCAAAGCAATTGTATATCAAAGCAAATTTCCCCATAGGAAATAATGGAAACTCAGATGATTCATTCCACAACCCCAAAATATTCATATAAAAATGATTACAATACTGTAATATAATACAAAATAATAAAGAAAATACAAAATATAAAGAAAAATAAACAAATTAACCTTCACTTACCTTTGAAAACCTTTGTGGCTGACGTGAGGGAGACGAGAGAGAAGGGTTACTGTATAGAACCACTTTCACACTCACTAATGGATGTTGCCTACAGTACAGTATTAATAAACTCTTGTGTATACCGTATTTAATGTAACTGGCAATAAGGCAGCAGAGGAAAGGGACTATATCTGCAGGCAGCCTGACCTAGAATGAAGCAAAGCATTTCTAATTTTACTCTTGTATGGAAAAGCAAAGGACAGTCTATAGGTACTTTGAAGTGAGAAAAAATACACTATTGCCAGTTGTGGGCACCTTCCAACATTCTGAAAAATCACTGATTTCTGCCAAACACTGGGGCCTGATACCCTGGGAGACAATCACCCACAATTCAGCAGAGAAAGAGAGAGAGAGAAGAATCATTGCCTCAGTTGTGATCATGTGACATTCCGGGTCACAAACTACTTGTATTGTAAGACATTACTCGTTTACCAAGTTAAAATTTATTAGAAGTGTTTGCTCATCTTGAGGAATACTCACAGAACAAGTTAGTCTCAATCCAAGGTTTTACTTTTGTGTGTGTGTGTGTGTGTGTGTGTGTGTGTGTGTGTGTATAAAAATTACTCTCTCTATACATATGTAAGAAAGTTGGGGAGACAGAATAGAGGAAGATGTAAGCCATCACTGAAATCTGGTGAGAACTTTCTTTATTCATTGAAAGCTTTCAAGTGGGATTCGTTACTTGGATAGGCAAGGACAGCCCATGCAAAATCATACCCTGGTAAGGAAAGAAACTAAGAAATAACACCTCAACTTGTCTCTTCTGCCTTCCACCTTTCCATTTTCTGCCAATGGTTTTCATTGGTTAAATGCTAAGAGGTGAAGAGTGCCTTGATACAGTCCATAAAGGCTAAAAAGGCAAATGCTACAAAGGTGAAGTGCACTGGAGAGGCAAACAGGGAATATGGATCCCACCATGGGACAAGGCTAGAGTTGTAAAGTAGGCACAGAGAGGCAGTGAGCTTGTGAACTCAAGAGTATCTTGGCTTCTATACCAGCAGATACTGAAACCAGAGAAGATAAATCAAATTTTCCATCTTGCCAATTCAATCCTTGCACTAGAAGTCACCAGAAATGATCCTCCAAGTTACTTTTATAAATTCATATGTGTGATAGACTGATCATTTGGTTGTTCTTCTTGCCTTTTACTACTGTCCAAGAGGTGCTTAGTAGTCATAGATGGGGTAAGATAGAAATGTCAAGGGGTATCTTATAATTGTACTTAAAATTAGTAGCTTAATTTAAATATTAAATTGTGGAGATGGTACATGAGAATATGAGATTAAAATATCTACCCAAAGATAATAGATATGAGAAATACACACCAACTATCTGTGTAACATAAAGTATATAATACATAATTTTATTGAGTTGCATAAAGCTACATCCAGATCGGCCTCACTTTAAATTATCTTGCTTCCCTCCTCCCCACCTTTTTTTTCATTGGAATATGCTTTATCAGTTTTCCTCTGAACATGTAACAAACCATTGAAGTCACCTGAGAAAGGCAGGCTGATTCTAGATCAATAATAGACTGGGATTTCTATGAAAATATCTAGAAAGAGAGAGAGAAAGAAAAAGCATCATCAAAAGAGAGACTAATCAGCTTGGTTCAGAGAAAATTGGAGAGAGGGAATGAGAGTGATGGTAACTACTGCCCTTCCAGTGTCCTTTGAAGGTGATTCTTTGATTCACGGATAGAACTTGTCAGTTCTAGTAGTTGTAATTATCCAGAACAACAACAGCAGCAACTATAATTGTTCAATAACTTTATAAAGCAGAACAACTTCAGGGTATGCACATGATCGTGTCTTTGATTATGGAATATTAAGTTCCACCAAATTGATGCTAACATATGGACCCCTTGGTTTCCTTATGGTTGCTTCCTATTTGGAGTTTAAAATGTTACCTTTTAAGGGGCACCTTGGTGGCTCAGTTAGTTAAGCGTCTGACTTTGGCTCAGGTCATGATCTCGTGGTCCATGGGTTCAAGGCCTGGGTCAGGCTCTGTGCTGACAGCTCAGAGCCTGGAATCTGCTTTGGATTCTGTCTCTGTCTCTCTCTCTCTCTCTCTCTCTCTCCCTCTCTCTCTCTCTCTCTCTATCTTTCCCCTCCCCCACTCATGCTCTGTCTCCCTCTATCAAAACTAAATAAACATTAAAAAATAAAATGTTACTTTTGAAAATTCAACTTCATAAAATTATACTTAAAATATTTTGAATTCCAAAGTAATAATGTGTCTATCAACATATATTAACCATTCAATAAATATGGGCTATCACTAAGCTTTTTATACATGATCCTTTATTGAATAAATTTATTGAGCATCTACTGAGTTTGCTAACTCATTTATTCTCTGCAAAAACTGTAAGAGTTATTACTATTTCTATCTAGCAAATGAAGAAAATTGAAGTTCAGAAAATTTCCACCTGGGTGATATTAGGCAAATTAATAGTTGAGCTAAGATTTGACACCAAGTTATCTGATGCTAAAGATTGAATTTTTAATTACTATTTTACTAGAATGCAATAATCTTTCAAATGTGGAATTAAGTCAAAAATAAGTTCACAAGTCAGTTAACTTAATGAAAGCTATCACTCTCAGGCAGATATACTCCAAGCAGATTTTCATACACCCAGTGCATGGTACAATTTGTGCCTTGTAGTAGAAACAGCATATTATGGAAAGCCAGACTAAGCAATCGATGACCAATGACCTTCAGTTTCCCCACAAAGTACCTGTGTGCAAAATCATGAATTGCACTAGATGGCCTTGTTTCTTTATCATTAACAATGATAATAAAAACAGTAGTTAAAAATTATACTTATGAAGTTCAGGAATCTATCTACCCCTTAGATGTTTGTATATATTTGTATATATTATATACTGAGTCCAAAAGAAACTAAGGAACTAGGAAAAAAAGAACAAAGAATTGCTGACACAAATAAAAAGAAAAAGAAAGTAAACACAGCTATTATCCGAATACTCCAATTAAAAAACATAAATTATAAGCTATCAGGATATAAAGCAAAACTCAAGTACATGCTTTGCAGAAAAACTAATTTAAAAAGATTCAGATAGCTTAAAAGCAAAGTTTTTTAAAAAGTAAAGCATACAAACACTGAAGTTGGAGTGGTTCTATTAATATGAAAAGTAGACACCAGGAAAAGGAATATTATCTGGAATGAAGGTTACATTTCATAGTGATAAAAGGGTCAGTTCATCACAAGGACATATATAATCTAAATGTGTCTGCACATAATAATAGAGCTTTAAAATGCTTAGGGTACATACTGCTAGAAGAGAAAGGAGAAGTAGACAACCCTAGATGTATAGTGGGTATTTCATATACCTTTCTTGGAAATTGATGTAAAAGTAGAAAAGGAATAATGACATAAAAGATGTAAGTACTGTTAACTAATATGAAATAATTGACATCTACAGGACATAGAAGGTCTATGAATATTTTTAACTAACTTGAAGTAAGTGTCATCTGTAGAAATGCCACAAAACAACAGAAAAAAATGCACACCCTTTTTAAATGCTCACACAAATTTATCAAGATAAAGTACATTTTTGGTCACAAAATAAGTTCTAACAAAATTCAAAGGATTGAAATAATGCAGAACATATTATTTTACCACAACATAATTAAGATAAAAATCAATACCAGGAAGATATCTGGAAAATCTTTATCTGTTTGGGAGTTTAAACAATAGAATTCTAAACGGCCCATGGGTCAAAGAAGAAATCATAAGGGAAATTAGAAAATAATTTGAAACTGAGTGCAAATGAAAATGCTGCACATCATGGTTTGTGGGATTCAGCTAAGCAGTACTTAACAGGGAATTTGGAGGTTTACATGCTAAAATAAAAACAAAAGAGATGACTAAAATCAATGGTAAAATATTTTCTGTTAAACTAGAAAAGGAAAAGGAAATTAAAATGAGGATAAGTAAATGAAACCAAATATCTTACTACATAAGAAAGTTATAAAGAAAGTGGGCAAACAATAGGAATAATCAATAAAAACAGAAGTTTGTTCTATGAATAAATCCATAAAATTGATACAGCTTTAGGTAGAGTGATCAAAAAACTGAGAGGACACTCTCAGTACTACATATGGAAGAAGAGATATTACCTGACATCCTAGAGACCTAAAATGAATTAATACAAGAATATTATTAACAGCTTTATGCTAATATATTTTACAACAAAAATGAAATAAATAATTCCTTAAAAGACATGATTTTTCCAAAACTGATTCAGGAATACAAAATTTGAATTGTGTTATATCTCTGATAGATATTTAACTCATAAATAAAAGAATTTTCATAGAGAAAGTGCCAGACTCGGATGGATTCACTAGTGAGTTCTGCCAAACATTTGAAAAAGAATATTACCATTCTTTTCATCAGAAAATAGATGAAGAGGGTATGCTTTCTAAATTATTGATAAGGCCACCATACCCAGGATATCAAAAGCAAAGATGTTACAAAAAAGAAAAAAATATATATATATAGACCAATATCTATCTTGAGCACAGATGAAAAAAGATAACATGATATTAACAAGCTGAAATTCAGCGTTACCTAGGGTTAGCTTTTTTCAACAAATGCAAGTTTGATTCAACATTTAGAAATCGATTAAGTTATTTAACCATATTAGCAAAATTAAGAAAATAGCCATATGATTATCCCAATAGAGGCAGAAGAAAAAGTATTTAGTAAATTACAATACACATCATGATAAAACTTTCAGTAAACAAGGAATAGAAGGAATGTTCTCTGCTTGATAAAGAATATTTATTTAAAAAAAAAAACAAAAACAATTTCTACCTAACATGACTTTTAATAGTGCAAAACTAATTGCTTTTGACCTAAAATCAAGAACAAGGTAAGGATACCCCACCCCCTCTTACCACCTCCATTCACCATTATACTGGAAGACCTATTGGTGCAGAAACACAAGATAAAGAAATAAAAGACATACAGATGGAAAGGAAAGGAACAAAATTGTCTTTATTCTCAGAAAACTTGGTAATATACATAGAAAATCCTAAGAACCCGATAAACAAGCTACTAAAAATAAAAAGGCAAGGGGTGGGGGGCCCTGAGTGATGAGGTGCCACAAGGGGAGGGAGCCTGGAGCCCAGAAGGAGCTTCAACCACCTCCAAGAGATGTTATAGGCAGCTCATAGGGGCCCAACGGACCCTTGGGCAGGTGGGGACTAGGACCATGTGGCCATGCAGAATGTCCCTGTCCTCACCCTTTCTCATAGACTCAGTGGGAGTCTCCAGGTACGCATACTTGGTTGGCAGTGCCCAGCATTCATTCTTTTGTCTGCACTGGGTGGGTTCAGGAGAGAAGGAGGGTTGGTCAGGGAGTTGTCCTGCCAGGATAACTGCCTCTGCACTGCCTGCTCCCTGGAGGTAAATAAATAGGTAAATAAGTAAATATTGCAAGGTCATAGAGTGCAAAGTCAACATACAATAATTAACAATATATGTATACACTAGCAATTAACAATTAAAACAATAAATATTTAAAATATGAAGTACATAGGAACAGTATTTTAAAGTATGATCAAGAGGCATATACAATGCTGAGAACAATTAATGAAACCACAAATAAATGGAGAAATAACACTAGTTTGCTATATTGAGTTTAATGTTGATAGGCCAATTGGCAAACTTGGAAAACAGGTATCAGGCTAAGTAAAAGTATTGGATCACTTCTACATCTACTGAAGCTGAAAACTTCATGATCATAAACCTAAATGAATGAAATAATATTATACAATAGTGATAGCTTTTGTATTTTGCTATATGTTTTAATCCATTCAGATTGCTATAATAAACTGGATGGCTTTTAAACAACAGAAGTTTATTTCTCGTTGTTCTGGGGGCTGGAATTACAAGATGAAATTGCTAGTATGGTCATGGTCAACTGAAAACCCATTTTCTGGTTCATAGCTGCATTTTCTCACTGTGTCCTCCCATGTTGGAAGGGACTAGGGATTTCTGTGGGGACTCTTTTATAAAGGCATTAATCCCATTCATGAGAGATCCAGCCTCATGATCTAATCACCTCTCCAAGTCCACACCTGCTAATACCATCAACTCTGAGGATTAGGATTTCATCTCGGGAATTTGGGATGACACAAACTTTCAGACTATAGCACTATCTAATATTTCTTAAATAAACATTTACTAGTAAGTTCTTCTAGACTTTGTTATCAGCAAAAATACACACATACCAGGTAATACTGCCTTCTTTTAGAAAATGAGACTCATAAAATTCAACAAATTTTCCTTTTGATGTTGGTTTCTAGGAAGTACAGAATGATATTTGGTAATAATAATTAATGTAATAAATACTATATTCCTGGTCCCCAGACAACAATTTACCACTTATTTGGTCACAGTTTCCCTTTTTAATATTGTTTAAATCATGTCAAATCATGGAGTGCCTGGGTGGCTCAGTTGGTTAAGCGCCCAACTCTTGATTTGAGCTCAGGTCATGGTCTCAGGGTTCATTGGATCAAACCCTGCACTGGACTTTGTGCTGACAGTATGGAGCCTGCCTGGATTCTCTTTCTCCCTCTCTTTCTCTCTGCCCCTACCCTGCTCATGTTGTCTCTCTTCTCTCTCTCTTTATCTCATTCTCTCTCAAAATAAATAAATAAACTTAAAAAAAATCATGTCAAATCATTTTTAGGTATAGAGCGTGAGGTATTAATGAGGTCTAACAAAATTTGCTGCTATAATCTAACTCAAAGAGTCCATATGGCTGAGAAAGGATGAAAAAAAAAAAAGGTAGGATGACTGAAGTGATATCAATTTAAAGTTCAGTATCAACTTTAGAACATCTGGAAGTGTACATTTGTGGAGTCCATCATTCTAATTTATAACCAGCTAGAGTGCGTACATGTCTGACTGCCTGTAATTATAGGGGCCTCACATATTAAGTGATTTTTTTAAGTATCCCATGCCAATTCTTACATAAAAGCAATCACAATCAGGCATTGTATATAACAAACATTGATTTGTTTCTTGGTCTCAAAATCCTCTTAAAAATTGTGTTTTAGAGATAGACAACTCACTGTCTTGCTTTTTTGTTTATGCTTCCTAGAGTTCTCAAGTGATTTTGAGAGTAAAACATCCTTCAAGAAAGTAAAAGGATCTACATTCCTTCTTCTGTGGCATGAATGGTTTAGATAACCTTCCCCTTGCTAGCAAAGTGTATCTGGTAGTTCTGCACCCACACCTTTCATTTTAAATTAAGCAGAATATTTTTCTCCCTTCTGGATTCTTCTAAATTATTGCCATTCAAACTCTCGATGATTTTTCTTTCAACCCACAGAGATAAGAAAAAAGAAATATTCTCTCAAAGGGTGTTTTCCCCTCTAGGCCCTAATCATAGTGGGAGGTAGAGCACTTTTTAACCTAAGACACCTTTGCTATTTTTAACAGCAAGACGAGAAATTTTGTTGTTTTTCTTTTAATAAAAATCTATTCCAGCAAGCATTGGAAAAAGTCAGGGAAGAAAGGAAGAAAGAAGAAAAAATGTTAATTGACAAAATTATGCATCAAATTACTTAAAAATCTGCATTATTTCTGTTGGAGTTAATATCTGTAAAAATAGATTACAGATGGATTATTAGATATATGAGTAAATGTGTACACATAAGGCTACTGTTATTTTAATAGTGAAAAACTTTAATAAACCTAAAAATCCAACGACAGAAGGATGTTTAATAAACTCTGGTACACACATTATTTTAATGGTTACACATTCTCCATATTATTGAGAAATTTTAAATGAATGTTATTCTACATTTTTCCATGTTAAACAAGCATAAATATAAATTTAACAGATACATATACACACAGAGAGAAAAATTTGGATGATATTTCTTAGAGGTGGAGCTGAATTAATTAAACTTTTATCTGAAACTCAAGAGAATACTGAATGTCTCTCCATTTGTTATATATATACATATATACACATATACATATATATGTATACGTTATACATATACATATGTATACGTGTGTATGTGTGTGCGTGCACGCGCACGTGGGTGACATTGGCTTACATGATCATGGAGGGTGACAAAAACCAACGTTGCTTGCAGTCAGCAAGCTGAGATCCAGGAGAGCTGACAGTGTAGTTCAGGCTGAAAGTTGGCAGGCTCAAGACCCAGGAAGAAGCTGATATTTCATTTCCATTCTGAAGGAAGGGGAAAAAAAACAAAAACAAAAACAAACAAACAAAAAACAATGTCCCAGCTTAAGGTAGTCAGGCAAGAGGAAATTTCTCATTTGGGAGAGGGTCAGCCTTTTGTTGTATTCAGATCTTTAGTTGATTGAGTGAGGCCCATCCATGTTAGGGAAATCTGCTTTATTAATGTATTGATTTTAATGGTAATTGTCAAAAAATGCTGTCACAGAAACATAGAATGTTTTTTCAAATATCTGGGCATTCTGTGGCTCAGTCAAGTTGACACATAAAACTAACCATCATACAGTGATTGCATTTGAAAAGTGAGTAACTGCATATTAATAAATAAAGATCATTGGCATAAAGTTATGGCTGGTATATTGGATCACAAGAAAGCATGGATTTTTGTCAGTAACTTTCCTGGAAACAAAGCAAGCTGACACATGTTCCAGAATCTAATCACTCACCCCTTATTTTGAGATTCTTCTACTCTCTTCAATGGCTTTATTAATTAAGCCTTCTAGTTGAGGTTCACAGGGATATAGTGAATATTTATTTATCCCAGTTATTACCAGCCTTCTCTCTAAGTTTATCCCTTTTAAGCTACCAGAGCAAACCCATCAAAGACCTGGAAGTGGGTAAAAGAGATTCCTGGGTCAATCCTCTAAGGATTGCCTGATTCCACAGGGGTGTCTTTGTCTTGATTGACTAAGCTATTTTACTGCTACATAGGGATAGAAGAAAACTAATATTGGAAGTAATTTAATGTAAATGCTTCCTGTCCAGAGCCATGTAATTTACTCCTGTTCATGATAATGAAATAAATTCTGTTTGATAGAGTATAAATCTCTGTAAATTAAACTCTCATTTGAACCAACTTCAATATATATCTGGCTCCCTCATTAATTAACAAATTATATAAAAACTTTGACATATGTTCATTTTATATTGTATAAAATATTTATATTTGCATTGTGCCTTGAACTTCTTTGTTAAATTCACTGTTCTTGTAATTACTCCCTCAAAAATCTGTTTTAGCCAGTGGATTACAAGCTCAGTGAAGGTAAGGACCACATTTGTCTTGTTTATTGCTGTATCCCCAGGGCTTACTATCAGGAATTTAGTAGGGCTTAGAAAATATCCTCATGGTTCCCTGAATTAGTAAATGCAAATGAATCAAAGATATTTCTGAGCAATCAAATGAGTCCTGGGGGAGAAAGTTTCAGTAGTATTAAGAAAGCATTGAATGGCCTCATTAAATCAGAACATGCAAAGTGTTTACATGCAAAATTTATAATGAAAAAGCCAACTATTTAAAGAGCTCTTTGAACACCATTGCTGAGAAAATGCAGTGTTTCTGGAGAGGAGTCCTATAGTGTCAAAAAGGCATGGACTTCGCTACCATTACAACTTGGAACAGAGACATCGTTGGGTAACAACGGGATTTACCTAGGGATTTACCTACACATTGCTTATTAATTTTCTGTATTTTTAAATTTTTCATTTTTAAGGATGACTTTTGTTATTTTTTTCAATTAAAATTTTCTGCATTCTATAGTTTTATATTCTGTAGAATATATTATATATTCTATAGAGTATTTTCCAAAGAATTAAGAAAGTCAAGCTCAAGTGAATATTTTACACTTCATCCAGTCAGACTTAGATCTCTTGCAAAAAGATGTAGTTTGTTTAGTACTACATAGGTGATTTTATATAGGTTGATGGAAACTGAAAATACATCTTTCCTGATAGACTCAGTATTCTTGTTAATATCTAAATTCCTGACACATAGCTTTCAATAACCATTGAGAAAAAAAAGTCGCCATTTCTTTGCTCAATAACACTGGTAATGAAATTTATTTTTTTGTGTCTAACTGTGGTGTTTGTATGTTACAGAGACAGGGAAATGAGATAAAAAGACTGGCTATAGATATAGTTTATTTCTTCCACAGAAGACAGCAAAAACAAAAACAGTAGGGAAAAAAAGAACTTTGAAAATCAATTTGTAATTCTGATTAGGCATTAGAAAACCAACATTCACAGACCATTAAACTTACATTAAGGTATTAAAATATCCAAAGATCTTTCCAGGATTGTATCTCTTTACAATTCTTCCTTTAGAGACACCAACGTGATAACCTATTGAGAGGCTTTTTTGCCTTGCATCAATATATTCAGTAACCATGAGAATCTTACCTTCTTTTTTAGCATAATTCCTAAGTACTTCCTTTCATTTTTTCTCTCCTATTACAAAACATTTCTGATGAGTTAATTATCATTTCCAAGTAACAAATATCTCCTTCTAATAAATGATATTGGGTAAATTAAATATCTTTGATTACCATCTAGATTTGTCTAATTAGTAATTAATATGTTTAAAATTCTAGTAGGATGGAAATGGTCATAGAAAGTAGAGATAGCTTCATCTACTGTCATGGTTTCTCTTATCTATTTATAAATTCATAACTGCAGAGACTTAGAAAAGAGACAGCTTGTCTAAGCATACTTTTTGAATGGAAAATCATAAGGCACTCAGCATTAAAATGGGGTTTTCTTATGGGTGCATCAAGACTGGGGTTTGAATTTTTTTTTTAATATTTTTTTAATGTTTTTATTTTATTTTTGAGAGAGACAGAGTGCAAGACAGAGTGAGAGAGAGAGGGAGACCCAGAATCCAAAGCAGGCTCCAGGTTCTGAGCTGTCGGCAGAGAGCCTGATGTGGGCCTTGAACTCAAAAGCCATGAGATCATGACCTGAGCTGAAGTCAGATGCTTAACCAACTGAGCCAACCAGGTGCCCCTGACATTTGAATTCTGAACCCACTCCTTTAACCAAGGTCATTCAATGATTAACTTTTGTGACCTTGATTTTCCTTATCTATAGGAATGGGATTGGAGGGTTGAATGGGAAAACATAGAAAGTACACTGCACAGTATCTGACCTGTAGCCAGCACTGAATATGGCAGAATCAACCGAATTTGTTCATAATATTGTTTATTGAAAGGAGTTGCTAATGTTACTGAAAACCCAAGTTCAGCTGCCAGTTGCTCGAAAGACCAATACTCAAGAAATGAGTGTTGATTGGAAATGAATTATGAGCTTTATTCAGGAGGCTGGCCACCTGAGGAGAAGGTAAACTCTTGTCCAAAGGCCAACTTGAAGGTTTCTGCCTGGCCTGCTGGCCTGGGGATTTTTAAAGAGTTTGGGTTAGTTAATTAATCAATAAAGGGAGTGCAGTGGTCTGTAACATTTCTTGATTACGTGCAGACTCAGTGGTGCCAACTACAGATGTTAACTCAGTGCTCAGAGGTTGTACAAGGGGGTCTGATACCTGCTTAATGACTGTGGGAGTGCTCTGTTCTTTCTAGAAAAGAATGCATGATCTGTAGATACACAAAGGAAGGTTAATTAATCAATCACACTGGCTAAGGATGTTTGCTAAGGTTTAAAGACTACTAGGTTAGTTGGAGGGGCTGAGATGGCTTTACTATGTCTGCCTTCTTGACTGAAATACTCACTTCAGCCAAAACTATTACACATATTTCTTTAGAACTAGATAGGAGGGATATCCAGGAAGACAACAAGAGAAAGGAACAAGGGAAATCAAAACATATAATGAAAACCTGATGAAGAAAATGACAGGTTGGGGCAAAAAGAAGGCAATGAAGGAAAGAAAAAAATTAATATTTTGTGTTGAGGTGAATTGGTACAGTTATTCATTTGCTATTTCATTTGCTAGCACTTATACTGCAATACAATTGGCAGTTGAGAGAACTGAATAGTTCTCATAACAACAGAACTGGTGGCCTGGAAAATTGAGACAGTTTTACTATTTATGGGCTGTGTATCTTCAGGCAAGGCACTTGATCACTCTGGGTTACTTTGTTCATTTGAGGGTCTTAAAGCAAATGCCTACTTAGCTTCTTTCCAGCTTGAACATTTCTATATTCTTTGATTTTTTGAATTCTATGCCTGTAGTTTTAATTTACTGTACTCAATTTTATCTGAGCCATTGGTCAAGTAGTTGAATTTTTTACTCTTTATTCTCTCTTCTCCAAGTCTATAATGCTTATCCCAATTAAAGGAAATACCTTTGGTTGGTTTATGAATGTTGGGGAGGAAGAATTTCCTCTACCTTTCAAGGTCCTTTTAGCTGGACTAGGAATCAGATTGACATGAGACAGATTAACAGTTTAATCAAATTAAGAGTGTACATATGGGGAATCCATATAGATATGGAATTCCAAAGACAGGCAACATGATGCTTATATGAACTAAGGAAAGGGATGGACGTTTGAGTTTACAAAGTGGGGAAAGACCACTAGCTGGAAGGTAACAGGAGATGTTTGGAAAACAAAGATTGCCCTGTTGTGCAGATAAATTGCTTAGGTAAAGAGGAATCTCTGTTAATAGCTCTGTTTCTGAGACAAGCAGGCAGTCAAGGGGGCATAAAGAGTTTTTTCTTAATCTGCTGGATTTGGATTGTTTTTAACTCAAAATAATGTTCATGCCAAACTGGGCCATCTTAGGCCAGCCTGCTTTTGGTCCTTATGTGAAGAAAAGTCATGTGCATAGTTACAGAATATTTTCAAAGTCAAATAGTGTTTAGTCATGAAATTTTTCTCTATCAACTTTATCAAAGTGGATAAATAATGTTGGAATTAGCTTCACAATCACATGGAAGATAAATGGCATAACTAATGCTGAAGTAAGTCAATGGAATAATTATCTGTGACTTGGCATCTTACCAGCAATGCCCCTCCCAACCACATTGTTCTTTAGAAAACAAAATTAGAGGCTTGTATCCATGAACCTCAGAGTTCTAATATGAAAAGGAAAGAAAATAACAAACTAGTACATTTTGTGAATCTATTTATATTTTGGAGATAGACTAAATAGTGAAAATCACATGAGGTAGTTAGTGCTGCCTAGAACTGTTATTCCCAAACTATGATGTGCAGAGAGGTACCCTGAGGGACTGTTAATATGTGCAGATTCTGATTCAGTAAGTCTAAGATTGGGTCTGGGATACTGAATTTCTAACAAGCTCATAGGCAATGCTGATGCTGGGGTGTGAGGGCCAGATTTAGAGTGATAGAGACCTAGATTGTATAATCTCAGCCTCACGTGAATTCTCTATAAATGTATGTTAAGGTGGAGGTGCCAAGGTGGGTCATTGGGTTAAGTGGTCGCTCTTGATTTTCCTCAGGTCATTACCTCACACATCATGAGATCAAGCCTGATGGCGGGGCTCTGCTCTGACAGCATGGGGCTCTGTGTTAACAACACAGAGCCTGTTTGGGATTCTCCCTCTGCCCCTCCCCGCACCTGCACACAAGCATGCATTCTCTGTCTCTCTCTCTTAAATAAACATTTTTTAATGCATGTTATGGGGTGCCAAGGTAGCTCATTCAGTTAAGGTCCTGACTCTTGGTTTCGGCTCAGGTCATGATCTCCCAGTTTCGTGAGCTTGAGCTGTGCATCAGGCTCTTCACTGGCCGTGCAGAGCCTGCTTGCAATTCTCTCTCTCCCTCTCTCTCTGCCCCTCCCCAACGTGCCCTGTTTCTCTCAATATAAATAAATAAACTTAAAAAAAATTTTAATGCATGTTAAGGTGAAGTAAACACAACTTCTCCACTGTTTTGCTTGAGATGTGCTCATGGGATAGTTGTTTTGTCTTTCAATTTTCTTCTCTGAAAAAGGGCAGAATTTTCCTTGTTTTGGCAAACAGTTAAAATATCCAGTGTAACAGTGATAGGAGATGTTTTCAGATGTTGATTCCCAATCCTCTCAGAAGCTTCTCAGGTGAAATCTGAAACAGCACCTCTATATGGAGGGCAGGGAGAGACCAAAGCAAATGGCAGCCACTCTAGGTTGTAGGGTGGAAGTTTTAATAAGCAAAGAGAACTTAGATACTAGGCTTGTCTTGGGCAGCAGCAAGACAGATGGATCCTGGCACCCATCTTATCTTGAAAATTAATGCCACATCACTGTCTTAAGGCTGTGACCTTGGAGCAGCCTCTGGGAATGGGAATAGCAAGTGGAACCCACATTCCTAAGACAGGGGAGAGAGGGATGAGTCTCCAAGTGCCTGGGTCCAGGCTCATGGGTCAATCAGTAGTCACATCTTTTTGATGAGCTCCCCCAACATTAAACAGTCTATTAGTAGGAAGTTACTGAATTCTAGTGATTTCAAGGATGTATTCTTTTTTTTAATGTTTATTTTTGAGACAGCACAAGTAGGGGAGGGGCAGAGAGAGAGGGGGACAGAGGATCCAAAGCAGGCTCTGTGCTGACAGCATAGAGCCTGATATGGAGCTCAAACTCATGAACTATGAGATCATGACCTAAGGTGAAGTCAGACGCTTAACCAACTGAGCCAACGACACATCACCACCCCTCTGGCCCCCAGCAAGGATATATTCTACTTAATTAAGAAAAGAAGAATCTTCTAAGATACTACACACAAGTAAAAAGAAACAATAGAAGGGTAAGTTCAAAAAGGCCTTCGAGGTGTCTTGAAGGGCTTCAAGGAGTGTACATATAGGTTTAGTTAGTCAAAGTCTACATAAGAGTCAAGGCTTGAGAGATGTCATTAATAATCACTGATATCAAATATTTGAGCATATGATTTATTAGAATTTCAAATAACCATGTTGTCTCCATCTTTCCCATTAAGATGAGATGGAGAAAATTAGTGATAGAAATGTAGAGAGTATTCAGTTTTCCACGCTTTGTGTCCTAAAGTCCTGGGCTAGAATCCTGGCTCCATAACTAACCAGTCATATTACATGGCATCTCTGAAATTTGATTTCCTCACTTATAGAATGAAGAGTGGGGGTAATTAATAGTGCTGATCTCATTGAGTCATTCTGAGGTATAAATAAAATTGTGCATATAAAAGATTTTGTACTATGTTTTGTCATATAGGGAATGCTTTTGAAAAAATCTAACTGTACAATGTACACATATACTCACCCAAACAAAATAACAACAACAACAACAAAATTTAAAGCCAAAAAAAAGAAAACACACACACACACAAAAAACACCCCAAACCAAACAAACAAAAACAAAAAACTAATCCTCCAAGAAGGGAATCTGTTTTCTGTATTAGTCTCCAAGATCTTAGGTTAAGAACAACATATTTCAAGGATTCATAAGGCAGTCACTATGACACGCTGCCAGATTTTTCTTTTCCTTGAAATCTGTTTAATTCCTGCTGTTTATTGTGCTGGCCACAGGGATGCACTGTGCTTCTTTCAAAATCTCTTTCAAAGCATTATCAGTTTGGCTGATGGAACATTTGAGTCAGAAAGTAAACTGAGGAAGAACAGCCCAGGAAGACATCGAATATGTAGTAGAAAACACTTGAGACTTACAGAGAGGTTCCAGTAAATGTCAAAACCTCAACAAGTCTCATCTGTAAAATGGAGGTCATAAACCTCACTTCAAAGTGAAGTTACAAGGTTGAAAGAGATAGGGGACAGAAAAATACAAAGGAGATGGCAGATAGCTGTCCTGGTAGAAAATTATTTTGGAAAGCTTCTCATTATTGCTTAGACCTGTATGATGAGAATTTCACTTTAGCTTTTGGTCCTCATTTCTCAGAGAAATATAGAATTCTGTCACTTAGACTTTCCAAGAGATTGATGTTATAAATAAAGGGGTTTTCTCTTCACTTCCAGGTAACCAAGGTCTCAGCCATGTTCACAACCATTTGAATTAATTGAGATTTTATAATAGGATCAATTCAAAACTGTGATTCACAAGTAGGTACATCCTTTAATCTTGCTTGTGGGCTGGTATTGAGCAGTAGCATATAGCTCTTGACAGCCTCTAGCCAGTTCCAGGGTCCTTCCTGAGGTCTGTGCTTTTCTTTTCTTTTTCTTTTTTTTTTTCAACGTTTATTTATTTTTGGGACAGAGAGAGACAGAGCATGAATGGGGGAGGGGCAGAGAGAGAGGGAGACACAGAATTGGAAACAGGCTCCAGGCTCTGAGCCATCAGCCCAGAGCCTGACGCGGGGCTCGAACTCACAGACCGCAAGATCGTGACCTGGCTGAAGTCGGACGCTTAACCGACTGCGCCACCCAGGCGCCCCAGAGGTCTGTGCTTTTCAATTTTGGCTTCTCAGCCTCGTAGATTGCACTGGATCAGGGAGGGCATAAGACTTCTCAACACAGAAAGATGAAACCTGGGATTTTAGATATAGTCAAGACTATGTCCTTAGAACATTCCTTAAGCCTTGGAAAGAAACAGTTCAGTAGCACAAGACTGTAGCTCAAGACTAGTCAATATTCAGAGATTCAATAAAAAGGCTGATCAAGACATGCAACATGGCAAATTTTCTCCTCAAATCTGGGAAACAGTTTTGACATTTCCCTTTTTGTCATAATATAATGCACTTTCAGTACTGTAGTGGAATCCTCTAAGGGTGAAGTCATTTATCACAAGACTAAATGCATGAGCTGTCTTGCTTCACTCTGAATCCGGACTGGAACTTTCAGTGGACTCTAAAATGTGTAATTAACATTTGTGTCTAACATTCTGAGATAATTCCCCTCTCCAACTCTGACTCCAGGTTACCAAGTATAAATTTCATGAATTTCTATTCTAAAATAAGGGGAGTTTTGCGGTATAGGTGGTAGCTTATTGCCATATAATATATATTATATATATTTATATATAATTATATATTAAATATATATATTTAGTTTAAGATCACATGGCCCTTAATTGAAAAAAATATGATTTTGTGCGTATTAGCAATAAAAACAATAATAACAGCTATCATTTTTGAGTGATTATGTGTGAGGCAAATTGTGAAATGCTTAATACATAATTTTATTTAATTTTCACTAGGATCCTGCCAGCATATGCCTTATTTTATAGGTTTGGAAACTAAAAATACTTAAAATCATAATCCAAGACTAGGAATGTCTGTTGAAAAGGTATATGGCAGTTTTTGAAGTTTTTCTGAGCCTAGTATAATTAGAAACATTAGAAAAGCAATTCTGAGCAGAAACATCTAAAACAAAATGGGAATATTTCCACTTTTGAGTATATGGAGTAGATATCCTTTTTCCAATTTCTTTTGCTACATACAACTAAAATCCCTGAATATTGTACATAAAACACAGATAATAAGACTGTGGAAGTTGGAAAGAAAAAAAGCAGGCTGACTAGGAACATTGGGACCTAAGTAATGTAATGACAATGGTGAGTTCCTTAGGTTTTCTTTTTACCTCATGTTTCCCAGCCTTGAAGCTGAAAAATGTGACAATCTGGAAATGCCAACAGAGAGAAAAAAGGCTTCCAACAAAAGCCTGTTCCCTGTAGCTAGAAGACAAAGGGAGGGTGGACCCAACAAGATGGAAAAAAAAAAAATTTAGACACAGTAATTTTATTTCATCCAAAAGTCTCAGAAAAAGGTGTTACCTTACTGCTGCACATTCTATTTCAGGCCAGATGAGGAGCCTCGTAACACTTACCTGGCTTTAGTAAGGCTGATGGGTGATGTCAAAGAAGGCCAAGTCTGGAGCTACGAGTTTCATTCCTACCATGAATAAGGAGACCAGCCCTCCTTCCCCTCAGTGAGACCACATGGGAAGCCTGGACTTAATCCCAGCTCTGCAGTAATGAGGTGATTTCCCCTCCCACTCTTCATACTGGGGTGGTGTCATAGGAGACCTCTGAAATAATTAGGAAATTTCACCACTGGTCAGCAATAACAAGGCCACTTCCCCAACCTTGGTATGAATGAAAGTCACGTAGGGAAAAGTAACAAGGAATGCCTATACTACTGAGGCAGAGAAGTATCAGTGGAGGCCTAGTGAGGAGCTGGAAAGCCCATTTACACGAGCTGTAAAGTGGAGCTCCTTTCTTGGGTATCAGTGGAGGCCAAGTGGGGAACCTGGATGTCTGTATCTACCTGATTGTAATGAGACACTGTCACTCCTTCCATTTCCCAAGTAATGTCAGAATAAGCCAGATGAAACAGAAATTCAATTATGATCCAGAGTTTCATAACATAATAACCCCAATTTCCAGGTTTCAATAAAAAATCACTTGTAGTACCAAGAACCAGAAATATCTCAAACTGAATAAAAAAGGCAATCAATAGACACCAACAATGAGATGACAGAATGTTAAAATTATTTGACACATATTTTAAAGCATCTGTAATAAAAATGGTTCAATGAGTAAAGAATATTCTTAAAATAACTTAAAAGTTAGACAGTCACAGTAAGAAATAAATATTCTCGGTAAAGAAATAGAAATATAAAGAAAAACCAAGTGAAAATTTATAAAAATTTGAAAAAAATCTTGGGGCGCCTGGGTGGCCCAGTTAAGCATCTGACTTTGGCTCAGGTCATGATCTCGTGGTTCGTCAGTTCGAGCCTGGCTCTGTGCTGACAGCTCAGAGCCTGGAGCCTGCTTCATATTCTGTGTCTCCCTCTCTCTCTCTGCCCCTCCCCTGCTCTCCCTCTCTCAAAAATAAATAAAACATTTATTTAAAAAATAAATAAATAAAAATAAAAATATCTAATAACTGAGATAAAGTACTTAATAAATTGATTCAATAGCTAAATGGAGGAGACCAAGGGCATAAATCATTGACCTTGACAATAGAACAACAGCACTTATACAATCTGAACAACAAAAAGGAAACACCCACACACCAATAAGAAGAGTCTTAGAGACCTGTGAGAATATAATAAAGGCTCTAATCATTCACTGGAATCCTAGCAGAAGAAGATAAGGAGAGTGGGGCTGAAAAAGTATTTGAAGAAACATGGCTGAAAAATATCTAAATGTGTCAAAATTCATAAACCCATAGATTCAAAAATCTGAGAGAAACCCAGTCAGGATAAATCCAAAACCATCCATCCCAAGACACATTATAGTCAACCTTCCGAGAAATAAAGACAAGCAAATCTTGAAAGTGGACAAAGAGAAATAATGCCTATCTATAGGGGAAAAAATAATTCAAATCACAGAGATTTTTCTCAGAGAGGTTATATGCCAAAAAAGAAGGGACACAACATTTTTTCAAACAAGAAAAGAAATTGTGAACCTAAAATCCCATTATATGGCCAAGTTTCTTTCAGGAATGAGGGAAAATGAAGGCACTCTCAGATGGAGGCAGAACTAGGTGTCTTACATGATGCTCACTATTTAGCCCACCTCAAAAATATAAATATATACAAAACTCTGCTAGTTTGACTGCTCTTTTTCTTTTCATAGTAGAACTCTGAGGTTTACAGATATAAGACTAATTTTGTTTTCTAAAGAATAATACCAGAGTGTGGGGAGGGGTTGCTGGTAAGATACCACACAGACAATTATTTCATGAACTTACTTCAGCATTAATTAGGACATTTATCTTCTGTGTGATTTTGAGGTGTGACTAATTACAACATCATTTATGTCATGATATCACACTATTAGATTACAGAGTCACATTCATGTCCTCATTCTAAGAGCAAATCTCTTCCCACCACACTTAACGTATATATGCTTAACGTATATAAAGGGCTTTCTTCTATGTTTCCTTCATCTTTTTTCCCCCTATCATCTTTCAAACATCTCATTTACAGTAAGTCCTCAGCAAATAGAGTTGAAGAGAATGAGATCATTTTCTTCACATAGGGCACCTCTCTTCCTTACCATGGTCTTACCACCTCATAGTTGAGATTGTAAAACTTGGCACTTTCCATTCACAGCTTTGAATGATTTAAAATTCTGTTTTGCCTTTCAGTTTTGTCTGAACCCATATGGCAAAGTCAAAACTCCAGACAAATCTGATAAATTCCATCTTGTGCTAGCCATTCCCTGTGGCTTGGTAAAGCACTGCAAGTTTTTCATTACTTAATTCTTCTTTATTCCATGGCCATCTGTATCTCCATCTTCAGACTTGGATGAGTCTCACAATTGTCTCTGAAACTCAGTATAAAAGAGCCCCAGTATGTTCATTTGTTAAGTGCTAGTCTTTGAGAGACCAAGACAGAAAACAAACCAACTTGAAAACACAGAGTTTGTAGTACTGGAGCAGCATAGTATTTCAGCACAAGTGTGTTCACCTATGCAAGATTGCTCTCAGAGTGAGAGTCCACATTTACAGTTCATAGGTTGTCGCTTAGTAACGAGCGTGAATTTTAACAAATAATAATATTATCAAGTACTAAGGACTTAACATATATGTTGCCCTAAATTCCCCAAATGACCCTTTGAACCAAACACTGGTGTTATCCCTATTTAATCTTTTAGCTTAGTTTCTTGATCTATAAAAGTACTGGGCACCCAAAAACCAAGTTACTATTTTCCACAAAGTTTAGGTTGTACATAGGAAGACCCAGACTAAAATACAGAGGTAGGCCTCAGAGATTTTACATTTGAGCTGTGTTTTGAAGAATGAGTGGGATTTGAACAGACAGAGCAAAATGTGGAAAGGATATTTTGGGATGAAAGACCAATCTGTACAAAAAAAATCCACTGGAACTTCTAATCGAATGATTTACTCAGACAACAACATGGCAAAATCTGTGGCTAGAGAGCAATGTGAGAAGGTGTCTGATGACTAGCAAAGTCACTCTGGGTGTATTATGGGTGGACCTGAATATACCAGCAATCTGAACTTCATTCTCTAGGCCACTGGGGGGTGGAAATGTGGAATGCTCTGGCCCTCTGACAACAGTGCAAATGATTCACTGAAGAGGAATCAGACAGAAACGTGAGGTAGGTCTTCTCAGACTAATTGGTCGAGGGTGAAAATGAGCCTTGAGCTCATTAATATGCTTTGCTCTCTATTAGACTTTATGTCCTGTGGCTCATTAATTCCCTGTTGATATAGCCTCAGGCTGTGTTTCCTTCTCACTGAGTTCATGGGGTAAAGATTTTCCTCTCCCCCTTAAAAGTGTATCAACATCCAGCCTCGCAGGGCTGTGCAGCATTTGCCAACTCTTCGTGTGAGTACCTCTGACCCATAAGTGACTTCCATTTCAAACTTTAACTCAAGTGCAAGGGGAAGAAAAAAAAATGTGCTGGGATTTGGCTGAGATCCTCACAACATCTATTTCTGAGACTTGATACAACTGAGATACGGTTTCTTTGTTTGTGTAATTGATCTTATTTCTCCAGAGGGTGGTAAGTGTGATGATTTGGGACTTTTATCATTCAGCATGTTTGATGAGAAGGGATGGATGAAGCCAAAGGAAAGTCTTAAGTAATTGTCTTTCTTTTTTAATCGATTGAAAATACTCATATGAGGTATATGCCTCTTGCTATATATAAACACATAAAATTAAAAAAAAATCTAAAACAAATGGATGAAGAAATTGGAACAAATGGAAAATTAGAATCAGATGATAAAATGAAGAGCAAAGGTACTACCCACAATGTTTAGCTTAAAATCCTGCACACCTGTAAGCGGCAGGCCTATAAGTTGGGTTAAGACTCTCCTTTAACCAACCCAGCAATCATGAGCCTTTTCAGTGTCTGTTAAAGGGAATAATAAAAAAGTAAACAGAAAACAAAAGCATGTGTTCACAAGCATGCCGTTTGTGTTCTTAGCTCTCCAATACTCAGTGGTACCCAGGGGAATATTACAGTTTATAATGAAAACAGTCCTTCAAAAATATTCTTATAGTACAGCTGCCACTTCAGAGAATCTTTCTCAATTTTGCCCATTAGTTTATGATTGCAAAACATTTCAATAACATTAATGCTATGGGGTTGGTAGTGGAAGGAAGAATACAGTAAGGCCATTCAAATATGAAGTTTTCTAATCATCTTACATAGTAAGAATGGGTGAAAGCAGGCATTATTCACCTCAGGTGATACTGGTCTCTGGAGAATCTTTCCAAGTGTATGCGTGGGGACAATCCTAGATTTGTTAAAACATTTCATCTTAGGGGCACCTGGGTGGCTCAGTCGGGTGAGTGTCCGACTTCAGCTCAGGTCATGATCTCACACTCTGTGAGTTTGAGCCCTGTGTCGGGCTCTGTGCTGACAGCTCAGGGCCTGGAGCCCGCTTCAGATTCTATGTCTCCCCCCTCTCTCTGCCCCTCCCCTGCTCATGCTCTGTCTCTCTCTGTCTCAAAAATAAATAGAAACATTAAAAAAAAAAAAACATTTCATCTTAGACCAAGTTTCTTTATAGGGTACCACTAAATTAAACTGGATGCAAGACATACAGCTAAGGAAGCAAATGAACTAATTTGTGATATGGTAATAGTAAACATGTCAATTTCATATTGGGAGACTTTACCAAAATTATTGATGTAGATTTTACAATAATTAATTGTAATTTTGACTTGTTAATAGTAGTTCGTTGACTTTTCAAGGAAATACTTAATTGATTTGTTTCTGAAATGAAACCTAAGTACAAAGTATTTCCTGGAATAAAAATCAAGGTGATGAAAGAAAATATGGTTCCTGAGGATCTCAGGTGCCTAATACATTGGAAGCTGGGGAGATAGCTGGGGAGAAATGGAACACTTTAGAGACCAACTTCTGCTTCACAGCCTTGCAAGTGGCTGTTCCAACTAAGGAAACATGTGAATTGGATCCCATCCAGTGATAGGCTAAAAACTAGAGGGAGAGTGTTATTTCTTGCTTTCTCTACTGAGCATTTTCAGCATCTTTGCTGCACAACCTCACAAAGTTATTTACCACAGGTGTGCTGGTAATTATGATATATTATAAACATTTACGTTGTATAATGGTCCTCAAAGTCTTCCACCTGTGACCTGGTACCCGAATACCAAGCAGTCATGCAAAGCAAGTAGAAAAACAGGCTGCCTACTTAAGATTTGTTTTCCTCTCTTCAAAGGTGCCATTCTCTTAGGACATGAATGTTTACCTAGGGATTTTTCTCCTCAGTTTTCTAAACTGTTAAAGTGAATCGCATTTTTAAATCTTAACGTATTAATTTTGAATAGAAACCTTTCCAAATGACATGCATGCTTCATTGTCTTCTTCAACTAAGTTAAAACAAATTTACATTTATTCTCTAAATGACCAAGATCTTATTTTATCAATAATTAGACCATGATGAAATGTGCCTTATTGGTGTGTATTAACAATGCACAAGCAGATTTTGCTTGTGCTACGTGGTTGCATATGTCAGTGTCTTATGAACTCTTGGCTTTGTTTTAATTTTTTTAACATTTATTCATTTTTGAGAAACAGAGAGAGAGCATGAGCCGGAGAGGGGTAGAGAGAGGGAGACACACAATCCAAAGCAAGCTCCAGGCTCCAAGCTGTCAGCACAGAGCACAACATGGGGCTCAAACTCACAAGTCATGAGCTCATGACCTGAGCTGAAGTTGGATGCTTAAACGACTAAGCCACCCAGCACCCCTTGGCTTTGTTTTATAATAACGATAACATCTTCTATTACATTTTGGCCCAACTGCTCTTTATCAGTTTGGCTTGCTGATATCAATGTTTCTGCATTTAGTATCATTCTTTAAGAAAAAGAAATGGGCATCCCTTTTTCTTAAAGCACACCAGCTATAATAGCAGCAGCAGTGGTAACAATCACCACCTAGAGCACTTAACCAGGGCCAAATGTAGTCCAAGAACTCCATGAAAAACTTTACAGCTGGTGCTTTATTTTCCTTCTCAATTACTTATGAGCTAACAATAGCTCTATTATTAACCCACATCAGGAAATTTTTAAGATTAGAGAGTTGAGACAAAGAAAGCATTTTGGTTTGGTTGCACATAACCAGAGTAGAAGTTGGTAGTAAATAAAAGCTCCTTTTCACTCCTTTTGGAGCATCCAGTCCTGAGGATAAGCACTTTTGCTCAAAGGAGACAAGAGACTTTACCTCACAGTTCTCTGGGATTGAGGATGTTCGAGATCTAACTTCCACAGAGGCAAGATTGAATTTGCTAAAATCCTGTGACTAAGAGGATGTTAGTTTCTTTTTTCTTCTAGTGAGATCATTAAGTTTACAGAAAATTAGGAGAGAATACAAATTAACACAGCCCTAGAATCCAAACGTTTCAAGATAATAATGTGGTGTTCACACAGGGAAAAAAAACCTGAAATAAACACAATAAAATATTCTTTGGAAGGAAATCCATGAGAGCATCTGTGAGACAGGTAGATAAACTAAAGCAAATATATCTAAACAAAGAAACTTAAATCCCACACTCAGAGGAAATCCCATAGACATATGAAATTTGCATCTATGACAACATAGAACATTATAAATTTTTGAATTTTTTTAGAGCATAATCCTTTTCTTTAGCTCTATTCTGTTTACTAACTTCTCCTGAAATACAACCTAAGTGGTCAAAGAGGGCCTGGGATATGGTGAGCAAGAAAGATGAAGGGGCCAAAAAGCCACAATGAGAATACTGTCCTACATGCTGAAGATGCTATTAAAAAGCTTCAGGGATCAAGAAAGGGAGTTGGTTTGGGAAAAAGAAGCTCAGTTACTGTCACGTTGATTTGGAGGTGTCAACAGTGTATCTAGAAGGCACTATTCAGTAGGCACCTGGCTGTTCTGTTCTTAGGATCCAGGAGAACAGAGTTGGACCTGGTGACTCAGGAGATACTTTCACATGAGAGGTCTGAGAAGGTTAGTCAGTAGAAGCGGGGAGACAAGAACCCAGGTGAATGCTGTATCCCAGAAACCACAAAAGAGAAGATTTCAGAAAATATGGGGGGTGGGAGTGGTGTCAGGACTGCCAAATTATTCTTTGAAAAAAACATAATCGCAGTGATCCTTTTATGCAAGAATGTGAGTTGAACCCCAGGGTGCTAGTAGAACATCAAGTTTGTTGGAAATTCTAGCCTTCCTTTCAGTTTACTGTCTTATTTGACCACTCTTTGAGAATAGTCTGTTGAATCCAATTTGTGATTCACCTGGTTTCTAACCTAGATGCTTATCATTTATACCTCTGTCTCGTCTCTTTTCACCTCTGTCTCAATTTCCACTTCTGTCCACAATTTTTCTGGTTATTCCTCACCTTTATCATGTTGTTTTACCAGCCTTCTATAAGAATTTCTCAGTTAAAAATGTGCCCTGCACCTGTCCGTCCTTGTGGACAAATTTCCATAGGACACAGGTGTAGACCAAAGGCCATATTAAGAGTGCCTACACACAACTGGAAAACTCCACATAATTATTTTGTTAATCCAAGTTTGAAACATCAGAGCCTAAAGGAAATATATTTGCTGTTTTAAGTGTTTATATGTAAATTAAGAGGTCCCATTTTATAGTTGATAACACTTGGAAAACCTGTTGCCGCTGAATATCACATTCTTACCTTGTTCATAGATAAAAACTAAACTGCTTAGATGAAAAAGGACAAGGATAGCTTCTGGAAAGGGAAATAGGTGTGAACAAAATACACAATATGTCCACCGTATTAGTTTGGTCTGCTATAACAAAATGCCATAGACCAATTGGCTTTAACAACAGACATTTAATTCTTAGAAGTTCTAGAGTTGGGACACCGAAAATCAAAGTTACAATGTATTTCTTTTTCTGGCTTGCAGTGGGCTGCCTTCTTGTCCTCATGTCCTCACATGGCCAGTCTTTCCTCAGTGTACTAATCCCATTATTGGGGTCATACCCTCCTGACTTCATTTAAACCTAATGATATTCCAAAAGGTTACCTCCAAATACAATCCCATGGCAGTTAGAGCTTAAGGGAGCACAAACTTTTAGTCCATGAAATTCAGTGAGATGAAAACCTCCCACTTCTCACTATCCTCTTGTCTCCTTCTCCCTGGCTGACTTTGGTTTAGGTTTGTTTTGTTGTTTTATAAACTGTCACAGCACTGCATCCAGATTGAAGCTCCAGGCAATTGCAATTAAATCAGGAAAAAGATATGCATTCACCAAGGTTAACACAAGTTGCAGCTTAATCAGGATGTAACAAACAGATAAACACATCCAGGACCTCAAAATAAATACAGCCATCTCAATCACATTCTCCTTAGTTTTTTTTCCCCCTAGGAAACCTGTAAAACGTACACAATCAAAAACTAAATAAGTTCCCAAATCAATATATATGTTGCTAAAATTTTCAAGCTACAAATGTAACGTGTCATTTCAGGTTATGGGCTATTGTTTTCAAAATAAGTTATGTTATTATTAAAGGCAAACGTTGATATAATAGAACCTCCTTATATATAAACTCTACAAATAAACATATTATTGCTCTAATTAACAGGTAAATACCTGTAATGAGCTCAATTGCCTTAATCTGTGTTTGAATACGTGTCTCTTTTCAAATTTGATTTCCAGATAAAAATTTTAGGAAATTTTATTTGGTGCTTTTTCTATAGCCTTATCAAGCTTACATCTAAGTAGATATACCTACTACACATGCATTGAGGATGGTCATTCACATATAATAGGAGATATAAAGTTTATATTCTTTTGATGTGGTAATACATTTATCCTTATCCCTTGGCCTGGTTATTTAAAAATAGCCTCCTATTTCACTTAGATGCTTTCAATCTCTACGAGGAACTCTATATTACTGCTGGTTATTATCCTCAAAAAAAACCCTGATTATTCATTTTCTCAAAAATGTTTTATATATCCCTATTTCCTACAGATTGTATTCTAAACTCTTCACTCTAATTGCTATAACCATACATGTTCTGTCCCACACACTTGTTTTTCCTGATTAAATCATGTATAGGGATTCACTCCAACAAAGCCTGGACTATACACTTGATGATGTCAGTTTTGGCCAAGCCTCTATAGCTTGGATCGGTATTTTCCTTACCTTCATCTCTATCAATTTTCTACTCTTCCTTCGAGACTGAAGTCAGACCCATTCTCTGTGATGCCTATGTGATGCTTCCAGCTGGGTTCACTGTTTCTTTTGCACTGCTCAGCAGTACTTTGTTTATACTTTTTGAAATAGCATGTATCTCACTCTGCTGCCTTATTTTTAGTCATTTACATGTGTATGTCTTGTTCTAAATCCTTAGCATCTTAAAAGGGCAATATCCCACTCATTTATATATACAATCTAAAATACTTTCACATAATCTAGAATACTTTTGTTACCTGTGATTTACACTGTGATTTACAGGATTAATTTATCTTTTTATCTTTCCATCTATCTATTCATTTAGTCATTATCTCCCATATGTGATATCCATTGGTAATGAGGACACAGTAACTGAACACAAATAAGGTACTACCTGCCTTGGTTCCACTGATACCCTAGTACCAGAGGCAAGCTAACAGGTAGTTGCTATAAAACGTGCAATGGGCCTTGGGCATACTTGGAACTTTGGGAAAAGGAGAATGATGTAGTCCAGGCGTCATAAAAATCCTCCTTAAGAAAGTGATATATAATATGAAGCTTGAAATATCAGAGAATCTTCACCACTCTAGGAAGTAACAGGAGGAGAATATGGGGTGTCTGAATAAGCTCTGCAGAAAGAAAAAGAATGTGGAAATCTGAAAAGATGAAAGAGGCTGTTTATGGTTATTTTCTGAAACATAAAGTGAGAGGAAAGAATGAAATAGAAAGACAGAAGACCCTGGAATAATAGTAGTTTTATGGACTGAGATCTCTTGAGGACATAGAGAAACCATTTAAATTTAGAGTTCCAAAATATGGAAAGAAATAGTAGGATATTACAAATATTACATTATATTCTGACTTCTCCAAAAGAGGATTAAGGAGGATGCTAAACAATAGTCAAGTTGTAAGAAAACAGGGAAAGTTGGAAGTACTTCTTTCTAAAACATCTTTCTAAAACATCTAAAAAGGACAAAGATGTTTGTTATTACTGAACAGCAGAGTGCCTGTGTCTCTGTGCTTAATTGGTTACTTTTAGAAAACTATTAATGTCTGTTCATGTTTAATTCTCCATTCCAACTACAAGCCCCAAACCTTAGTTGGTGTCCAACAAATAATTGTTGACTGAGAGTGACTACATAAAATTTTGCGTATCTTCCAAAATGTGTAGAGAAGGTTGCATTGCTCACATGTGACAGAGTTACTACTTCACCTTCACATGTCTCTGCTGTACATTTTCACTTTGTTAGCTTCCAGCCTCATACTCCCACCTTGAAGTCAGCCCTAAGAACATTGTTAGGCGATGAGTATCTCCCTGCTCACAATGTTAAATGTCTCCCCTCTGCACCATTTCTCTCTAGTGCCCATTATTTTCAGATGTTTCTGATGCTAGGATTCTTGACTCTCTCCCCTTACATTACGATTTCATTTATTCTCTTAAAAATTAAATTAAAATCAGAATGACTTCCTACTAAATGCTACTATTTTTCCTTCCCAATGCTGCTTTCTTTGTTTTTTCTTCTGTGTTTTTTGTTTGTTTTGAAAGAGTCTCAAAAATCAACTACTTCATCTGCCTCTCTCAGGCTAAATCCCCTCATGGCAATGCCAACTAGTGGTCATTTTATTCTGTTTAAACAAGTTAGTTATGGAACAGATGGTGTCCGATACCCCCCAAAAGTTATTCGGAATTAATTATTAAGATAGTCTTCATTCTAATGAACTGAAATTGGTATCTTTGTAACCTTTGTAAAAATCATTTTCCATTATACTTTGTGGAGAGACGAAGAAAAAATTTACTCCCTTCCCTGTATCATAGATTTCCAGTATTTTAAAGCAATTCTTATGGCACCATATGTCCTTCCAAAGACACTGTGGTCCAGAAGACAGGTCATGTGTCCTTAGTCTTTGTGATTTTCATGTGCTTATGTCAACCTCTATCCCTTGTTCCATAGAAGTCTAAATCAACCACCAACATTTCTGGGACTTTATGGGTTATCTGCATTGTTAGAGGATACTTATGAAATAATGTACCTGTCATTGTTCCATTGTCTTTAATTTTGAAACTAACCAATATATTTATCTAGAAATAGAAGCCTGTTAAGCCATATATATATATATATATATATATATATATATATATATCAAAATCAAATACTTTGCAACTTTTTATTTTGATATAACTTCAACCCCGCAGGAAAGCTGCAAACCCTATATTCAGATTCACCAGTTGCTTGTTTTGCTTTGTGTGTGAATGTATGCATAAAATACGTGTTACACATATAAAACTCAGCTGCATGGTATAATTTTATATACACACATACTTTTTAAAAAATATTTAAGAGAAGGTTGTAAAGATGATGCCCCTTTTCCTTGAAATTCTTCAGTGTGTAATTTCTAAGAGCAAAGGCATTCTGTTACATATGCACAGTATAGTGGTCAAAATTAGGAAAATTTACATTGATACAATACCATTGTGTAATCTATAGTCCATACTTAAAAGTTG
Organism: Prionailurus bengalensis; assembly: GCF_016509475.1. Taxonomy (NCBI): domain Eukaryota; kingdom Metazoa; phylum Chordata; class Mammalia; order Carnivora; family Felidae; genus Prionailurus; species Prionailurus bengalensis. The sequence goes on from NC_057352.1 coordinate 36,995,818, forward strand.
TCAATTTTCCCAGTAATGTTTTGTATAAGTATTTAATTCCTAATCCAGGATCCAATCTAGGATTACACATCATATTTAGCTTTCATGTATCTTTTCTCTTTAATGTGAAACAGCTTTTCAATCTTTCTTTGTATTTACTAAGCCTGAGAATTTAGAATAGTACTAGACAGTTATTTTAAAGTATGTCCTAAATTTGGGTGTGTCTGATTTCTCTTAATAATTACATTCATGTATTTGGAGTACTTGAAGGAATAGCAGAGAAATACTGCTGTATTCTTCTCAGTGTATCACATCATAAAGCACGTGATGCCAGTTAATCCCAATATTGGTGATGCTAATTTTGATTACTTGGAGTGTCATTGAGTTTTCTCCACTATAAAGTTACTGCTTTCCCCTTGTAATTAATAAGGCATTGCAGGGAAACATTCTGTTCTTTTTCTTATCAAACTGTAACTCAATAGTTTTAGCAGCCATTGATGATTTTCCAAATCCAGCATTCCCTCTTTATTAATCATTGGGCATTCATATGTAAGGAAAAGCTTTCTTTCTCTTCCATATTTGTTTGCTTACTTATTTATCAGTATTAGTGTACATTCATGAATCTTTTTATTGCTCAGTGAGTAATAGTCTGTTACTCATTTTGATGTTCAAATTGTCTCAATCTTGGCCAGTGGAAATCTCTTCAAGCTGGGTACTGTGCTTATCTTTCTTTACATAATTCCTTATTTTATGGCACATCAAGAGTACCAAGTTTGTTGTTAATTTTCCCTGACGTCCCCCCCCACCACCAATTTTTTTCCCCTGATACAACCATGGATTCAGCCTTTCCCTCAAGCCATCCTGACTCCTTTGGGAGAACAGTTACATTTAAAAGGCAGGTAACCAAGTTATGGAAAGAGCCCAAATGTCTATCAACTAGTGAATTGATAAAGAAGATGTGGTGTGTATATATACAAGGGAATACTACTCAGCAATCAAAAAGAATGAAATCTTGCCACTTGCAACAATGTGATGGAACTCAAGTTTATTATGCTAAGCGAAATAAGTCAGAGAAAGACGAATGTCACATGATTTCACTCATGTGGAATTTAAGGAACACAACAGATGAACATAGGGGAAAGGAAGGAAAAATAAGATAAAAACACAGAGGTAGGCAAACCATAAGAATCTCTTAAATATAGAGAACAAACTTAGAGTTTCTGGAAGGGGGTGGTTGGAGGTATGGGTTAAATGGACAATAGAAATTAAGGAGGGCACTTTTAGGGATGAGCACTGGATTTCATATGTAAGAGATAAATCATTGGGTCTACTCCTGAAACTAAGACTACACTGTACTTTACCTAACTCGAATTAAAGTATTTTTTTAAAGGAAGGATATGAATGCTATGTGTGTTTGTTACTAAGGATATGTCATTACCTTTAAACCTTTTCAGTGGAAAAACAGAGAAATTATGTGTGTATGTGTGTCTCAGAGAGAGAGAAAGAGAAAGGGAAATAAAATATTTCACAGATTCTTCTGATAATATGCTAAAGTCAGGGATGTATATCTCTTGAAGAAAAAAAAGTCAAGAATTATAACTGGTATTTAAACATACAGTGTTCTAATTGGTCTCCAAAATATCTTTTGGTTGGCAGCAAAAAACTGTTGCTGAGACTCAGTTTAATAGCAATATGGACTGATACATCTTTCCAGAGATTGGGCCATACCATACCTGGTAGAGGCAAATGAAATAAGAGAATGATAAATCTTCTCAGAAACAGTTTTTTTTGAAAAGGATGAGTTTAAGAATAAGTCTAGGATTTTTAAGAGTCTCTTAAAAACAGAATAAACTGAGGGTTGATGGGGGGTGGGAGGGAGGGTGGGTGATGGGCATTGAGGAGGTCACCTGCTGGGATGAGCACTGAGTGTTGTATGGAAACCAATATGACAATTTCATATTGATAAAAAAGAATAAGTCTAAGAATATTGGATATTTAGGCTTTGATTTTAAATTGTGCTCCCGTATATATGAACTGATTTAGGAAATATACTTGACATTTTTTTTCTTTTGAAAAAAATGTTTATTTTTGAAAGAAAGAACATGAGCAGGGGAGGCGCAGAGAAAAAGGGAGACAGAGGATCTGAAGCAAGCTGAGTGCTATCAGCACACAGCCCAATGCGGGCCTCCCACAAACTCTGAGAGCCAAAGTCAGACACTTAACCGACTGAGCCACTTAGACACTCATATACCTAATGTTTTTGAGTCTCATTCTTCTTCTGTTACTATCTCTTTCACTCGTTTTCTTTTGCCTAAGACGCATGCATACCACCATTTCATCCATAAATAACTAAAGCTTTGTTGTCTAAAAAGCTTTTCTTTGTGAAGAGCCCTTAACCCTTTTCACTCCATTCTGATGACATTCGGTAAGGATTAAAAGTTCTACAAATTCCCTGTTAGCTCAAACACCCTCTGATGAAATCACACACTTCTATTCTAGGAAATCAGGGTACATAAAGGACTAGAACTCTCTGAGATCTCCCAATTAGTACATGGCTGTGTCTAGGCTAAAACTTAGCTCTCCTAATTTTGCATTGCATGCAATTTATACCACAACTATCTCTCTTTTTATTTCACTTCCTCCTCGGGGTATAAATGGTACAAATTTCTTCCTCAACAAAATGTTTCATGCAAGAACCTCAGGGCAGAACATCAACAGATCCTCTCTGGTTATACATATATATACCTATATATGATAGGGCTTAATTTTTACTACATCAAAGGTGAAAGGAGGAAAATATTCAGGAGAGGGCCTGTATGCTGTTAACTTGATGTGGGTTTTTTATTCAATATTTATTAATTACTATAGCCTGGTGCTATGGTGGACCCTGGAGAGAAAGTAATAAGTAAGATACAAGGCTTTTCTGCATGGAACTCAGAGACTAGGGAGGCCTGTGATTAATATATTATTTTGTTGTAGACATAAAATATGACATAATGAAATAAGTGAGTACTTAAAGGAGTCACAGAACCAAGGATGTTTGGCATTTTGAAGGATCAATAGGATTTGTCACAGGTAGAGAAACGTATAATACGGCTTCCCAAGCTAATGTGGACTCTGTGGTACTACCCTCCAGACTCCCCCCTAGGACTGAGTCATTCATTCTTTCCTCTGCTTAGAGCACTGATTGTTGATAGCTCATGGCTGAGTATCGTTCTGTGACTTGCTTTCAGACATACCAAGATGCCTTGCCCAAGGTTATGCCCCCTCCTCCAAGTCAGACTACATTCAATAACTACATTCAGTGACAGTACTGACTACGATGAGCTAAAGCTTCTATTTCAAAGCCTTGACATCTTTCACTACCCAGTTAGACATATTTTAATTAATTTTGTTCCAGAAAGCACACACCAATAAATCTGCAATTCATATAAAGTTCTCTTTACCTAAGGCATAGAGAAAGGGACTATTTGTTCAAAGTACAAGGGGATTCAAGAGTGGGGTTGAACAGCTTCGATGCATGGATTTGGTAGGATTGGAGGGAAGGAGTGATAACATGACTGAAGAAGAAGATTAGAGACTGATGGCCCTGCTGAGGGATTCAGAGTGAATCTTGCAGATACTAGGAGATCAGTCAAGGTTTTTTTTATATGGTGCATGACAGAAAGAGGAAGGCCAGTCAAGTGACCAGCCATTCATTGGCAAGAACACAGATTGCAATGGATCCCCATTCTATTTCCTCGTCCATCATTGGAGTTTTCCATAGTGAGTATTGTCCCTTGCTACTGAGAACAGAAAATTACTTTTAAAAGATGTTCTTGCAGCGTGTGAAAAAATGAGGTCATAGTTTCTCCTGTTAAACTTTCAGAAATTATCTGAGTTGCAAACTATAAGGGAAAAGGTTTATACCACCATAAGGAGAAATACTGAAGAGGAATTTTGAGAAAGATAATAAAAATAGTATATGGAAAGACTTTCAGATCATATTTAAATATTTCTTACCCCTCAAGTCTCAAGTAAAATATCACTGAAGACTTCTTTGTTTCTGTCAGATAAAAATTTTATCTTCTTCAGTGATATTTTACCTAAGATTTGAGGGGTGAGAAATATTTGAATATGACCTAAAGGTCTTTTCATATGGTGTTCTCATATATTGTGTCCCTGGTTTTCCTTCTTCCAGTGTGGATTTTGTGGTACAATGTGCTGCCACAGAAAAATCCTTAGATGTGGTATCACAAGACCTGAATTCTAGTCCTACTTCTTTGCTTTACAGTGTGTATCTAATATGTACAGTGATTATCTTATTGCAAGTTCTACATTTTCATAAGCACAGCTGTATTACTTGTCACTTAATTTTGAGGGGAATCACTCAGTTTTCTGAGCTTCAGGGTTTTTGTTTTTGTTTTTAACGAAAAGTGAGGAAATTAATCCTTCTTGGTGTACATCTGAGCATCCAAGGTGTTAGGAACATGACAGGCTTCTACAAAGTGTAAGACATAATATGGCTGGGACCCAGAATAGTAAAGTCCTGGACAAATCAAGTAACTCATTTCACAAAGTGTTGGATGACTGAGTTTTAAAGCTTCAAGCTCTTAATATACTATTCAACACCCTGAGACATAAAGTCGAGAGAGGGAGAAGTAAGGAAAGGACTACAGCTACTTGGAAGAGGACCTGAATGCCCATTAAAATGCATCTAGCAGAGGACATAAAACCAATGAGAAGGAGCAATTTACTTTTACTGCTGGGGCAAGAGTCATGCAACTGTTTTTACTAACTACGGCTGTTCCCAAGTCTGTCAGAGTTCTTAAAATATTTATGGAAGCTATGTCTGTGTAAGGCACTGTCTATTGCAAGCAGAAGAGCTAACCTATGGTGGAATGTGTTTGTTGTCATTTTCTCGTCTCATAAGTAAAGCAGTTGAAATAGAGAAGGGTTGCACAAAATCCTCGTATAACACATCAAGAAAAGAAAAATGAAGAATCTGTGGCACCGTGCCAGGAATGAGAGCTTTGCCAATTTGGCACTTTGCCTACCTAGATTCGGGGATTACCCTGTAGTATATTAAAGTATCAGCTTTTTAATTTACCATATTATTTTCCAGATGTTTTTGGTAGAAAGGGACTTCTCAGCAAACACTTGAGTGCTTGTCAGAGAATTACACATTTAATATTACATTACTCATTATTTTAATTAATGACAGGAAGAAGTTGCTTGAAGACAATTCTTAGTCACACAAAAAGGATGTTAATATTTTATGAGGGAAGGAAATTATCTTTAACATTGATGAATTAGAATGTTCAGAAATGATAATAGGAATATTACTGAAAAAATGAGCCGGTTGTAGTGCCATTTAATATTACATACCAATTCTGATAGAAAACTGATATTCAGGCATCATGATATAATATTAAGAATAGCATATGTGAAACTGACATGCACCAGGCATGAAAGGTCCATAAATAATAATTCATTTAGAATTTGGAAATAGATTTGTAAATAGTGTTGGATGTAGGAGACATAAATCCTGCCTTCTGGTCTATTAGCCTTTTCTGTATCAACACTACCACTATCATTTATTGAATGCTCCCTACGTGTCAGGCACTTTGCTAAATACTTTACATACATGTTAGAATTCAGAGCAACCATTTGTTATTGCTGAAGAGAGTGAGGCTCATCGAATTTAAATAATTTGTTCAAGTTCATTGAGTAAATAAGTAGCCAATCCATTCCACAGTCTAGGTTTTGAACTATGTTATAATTTCCTTTCTAAGTCTCCCAGAAAAAAAATAAATTAAAAAAGCTTAGTTTCTCCAGCTGTCAAATGAATTGGCTGCTGTAGGAATTCTATCGGATCCCGTTCAGCTGTGAAACTGTGAGGTTTCGTCTCCAGTATGTATTTATTAGTTCCTTCTTTGATCCAGAGTCTGTGCCAAACACCGTGCTTCTTAATCACTTTCATTCCATTTATGAAATTTGTCCTTCAGTTCCTGCTTAATGTCCTCCCACTGAACCCTCTGTGTTCTGGCTATGTGGAAAGAAACTTTCTCCCCAACATATCTGGGAAATAATATGATACAATTGACAGATACTGCACTGACTCAACTAGGGTGATAAAGATGAAACATGTGTGACTTGGGATGTATACAGTTCTTTTTATAGAAGCCTCACCTTGCCAGAAGTTAATTTATCCACTAAAGTCCCTCTGAGCTTATCACACAATGATTAGTTGTTTTGATCCTCCTTTGTTCTCTTTAGCTAGGCCCCTCTTTAGTAGCTCTTCCAACAGAAGAGCTTGTATTTTAAAGATATTTTCTTGTATTTTAAAGGTATGCAGCATTGGTATCTTTTTATCGGTGAGGTGTATCTTGAGAAATGTGACAGTTAATTTAATTGTACTAATGTTAACCATCAAAACAAAAGGCAATCTATTGAATAGGAGAAGATATTTGCAAATGATATATCCAATCAGGGGCTAATATCCAAAATATATAAAGAATTTATAAAATGCAATGCCAAAACAACAAAAAATTCTATTAGAAAATGGGCAGAGGACCTGAATAGACATTGTTCTGAAGAAGACATACTCCTGGCCAACAGACATATGAAAAGATGTTCAAAATCACTAACCATCAGGGAATGCAAATCAAAACCACAATGAGATATCACCTTACACCTGTCTTTTTTTTTTTTTCTACAAAAACTTTTTATTTTTTTTATTTTTTTTTTCCACATTCTGGAAGAAAACTTTATTTTTTTTTTTCTGAAATTTATTGACAAATTGGTTTCCATACAACACCCAGTGCTCATCCCAAAAGGTGCCCTCCTCAATACCCATCACCCACCCTCTCCTCCTTCCCACCCCCCATCAACCCTCAGTTTGTTCTCAGTTTTTAACAGTCTCTTATGCTTTGGCTCTCTCCCATTCTAACCTCTTTTTTTTTTTTTTTCCTTCCCCTCCCCCATGGGTTCCTGTTAAGTTTCTCAGGATCCACATAAGAGTGAGACCATATGGTATCTGTCTTTCTCTGTATGGCTTATTTCACTTAGCATCACACTCTCCAGTTCCATCCACGTTGCTACAAAAGGCCATATTTCATTTTTTCTCATTGCCATGTAATATTCCATTGTGTATATAAACCACAATTTCTTTTTTTTTTTAAATTTTTTTTTTTTTGATTTTTTGTTTTTTTTTTTTTCAACGTTTATTTATTTTTGGGACAGAGAGAGACAGAGCATGAACGGGGGAGGGGCAGAGAGAGAGGGAGACACAGAATCGGAAACAGGCTCCAGGCTCTGAGCCACCAGCCCAGAGCCTGACGCGGGGCTCGAACTCACGGACCGCGAGATCGTGACCTGGCTGAAGTCGGACGCTTAACCGACTGCGCCACCCAGGCGCCTAAACCACAATTTCTTTATCCATTCATCAGTTGATGGACATTTAGGCTCTTTCCATAATTTGGCTATTGTTGAGAGTGCTGCTATGAACATTGGTGTACAAGTGGCCCTATGCATCAGTGCTCCTGTATCCCTTGGATAAATTCCTAGCAGTGCTATTGCTGGGTCATAGGGTAGGTCTATTTTTAATTTTCTGAGGAACCTCCACACTGCTTTCCAGAGCGGCTGCACCAATTTGCATTCCCACCAACAGTGCAAGAGGGTTCCCGTTTCTCCACATCCTCTCCAGCATCTATAGTCTCCTGATTTGTTCATTTTGGCCACTCTGACTGGCGTGAGGTGATACCTGAGTGTGGTTTTGATTTGTATTTCCCTGATAAGGAGCGACGCTGAACATCTTTTCATGTGCCTGTTGGCCATCCGGATGTCTTCTTTAGAGAAGTGTCTATTCATGTTTTCTGCCCATTTCTTCACTGGGTTGTTTGTTTTTCGGGTGTGGAGTTTGGTGAGCTCTTTATAGATTTTGGATACTAGCCCTTTGTCCGATATGTCATTTGCGAATATCTTTTCCCATTCCGTTGGTTGCCTTTTAGTTTTGTTGGTTGTTTCCTTTGCTGTGCAGAAGCTTTTTATCTTCATAAGGTCCCAGCAATTCACTTTTGCTTTTAATTCCCTTGCCTTTGGGGATGTGTCGAGTAAGAGATTGCTACGGCTGAGGTCAGAGAGGTCTTTTCCTGCTTTCTCCTCTAAGGTTTTGATGGTTTCCTGTCTCACATTGAGGTCCTTTATCCATTTTGAGTTTATTTTTGTGAATGGTGTGAGAAAGTGGTCTAGTTTCAACCTTCTGCATGTTGCTGTCCAGTTCTCCCAGCACCATTTGTTAAAGAGGCTGTCTTTTTTCCATTGGATGTTCTTTCCTGCTTTGTCAAAGATGAGTTGGCCATACGTTTGTGGGTCTAGTTCTGGGGTTTCTATTCTATTCCATTGGTCTATGTGTCTGTTTTGGTGCCAATACCATGCTGTCTTGATGATGACAGCTTTGTAGTAGAGGCTAAAGTCTGGGATTGTGATGCCTCCTGCTTTGGTCTTCTTCTTCAAAATTCCTTTGGCTATTCGGGGCCTTTTGTGGTTCCATATGAATTTTAGGATTGCTTGTTCTAGTTTCGAGAAGAATGCTGGTGCAATTTTGATTGGGATTGCATTGAATGTGTAGATAGCTTTGGGTAGTATTGACATTTTGACAATATTTATTTTTCCAATCCATGAGCAGGGAATGTCTTTCCATTTCTTTAAATCTTCTTCAATTTCCTTCAGAAGCTTTCTATAGTTTTCAGCATACAGATCCTTTACATCTTTGGTTAGATTTATTCCTAGGTATTTTATGCTTCTTGGTGCAATTGTGAATGGGATCAGTTTCTTTATTTGTCTTTCTGTTGCTTCATTGTTAGTGTATAAGAATGCAACTGATTTCTGTACATTGATTTTGTATCCTGCAACTTTGCTGAATTCCTGTATCAGTTCTAGCAGACTTTTGGTGGAGTCTATCGGATTTTCCATGTATAATATCATGTCATCTGCAAAAAGCGAAAGCTTGACTTCATCTTTGCCAATTTTGATGCCTTTGATTTCCTTTTGTTGTCTGATTGCTGATGCTAGAACTTCCAGCACTATGTTAAACAGCAGCGGTGAGAGTGGGCATCCTTGTCGTGTTCCTGATCTCAGGGAAAAAGCTTTCAGTTTTTCTCCGTTGAGGATGATGTTAGCTGTGGGCTTTTCATAAATGGCTTTTATGATCTTTAAGTATGTTCCTTCTATCCCGACTTTCTCAAGGGTTTTTATTAAGAAAGGGTGCTGGATTTTGTCGAAGGCCTTTTCTGCATCGATTGACAGGATCATATGGTTCTTCTCTCTTTTTTTGTTAATGTGATGTATCACGTTGATTGATTTGCGAATGTTGAACCAGCCCTGCATCCCAGGAATGAATCCCACTTGATCATGGTGAATAATTCTTTTTATATGCCGTTGAATTCGATTTGCTAGTATCTTATTGAGAATTTTTGCATCCATATTCATCAGGGATATTGGCCTGTAGTTCTCTTTTTTTACTGGGTCTCTGTCTGGTTTAGGAATCAAAGTAATACTGGCTTCATAGAATGAGTCTGGGAGTTTTCCTTCCCTTTCTATTTCTTGGAATAGCTTGAGAAGGATAGGTATTATCTCTGCTTTAAACGTCTGGTAGAACTCCCCTGGGAAGCCATCTGGTCCTGGACTCTTATTTGTTGGGAGATTTTTGATAACCGATTCAATTTCTTCGCTGGTTATGGGTCTGTTCGAGCTTTCTATTTCCTCCTGATTGAGTTTTGGAAGCGTGTGGGTGTTCAGGAATTCGTCCATTTCTTCCAGGTTGTCCAATTTGTTGGCATATAAGATTTCATAGTATTCCCTGATAATTGTTTGTATCTCTGAGGGATTGGTTGTAATAATTCCATTTTCATTCATGATTTTATCTATTTGGGTCATCTCCCTTTTCTTTTTGAGAAGCCTGGCTAGAGGTTTGTCAATTTTGTTTATTTTTTCAAAAAACCAACTCTTGGGGCGCCTGGGTGGCGCAGTCGGTTAAGCGTCTGACTTCGGCCAGGTCACGATCTTTCGGTCCGGGAGTTCGAGCCCCGCGTCAGGCTCTGGGCTGATGGCTCAGAGCCTGGAGCCTGCTTCCGATTCTGTGTCTCCCTCTCTCTCTGCCCCTCCCCCGTTCATGCTCTGTCTCTCTCTGTCCCAAAAATAAATAAACGTTGAAAAAAAAAAAAAAAACCAACTCTTGGTTTCGTTGATCTGCTCTACAGTTTTTTTAGTTTCTATATTGTTTATTTCTGCTCTGATCTTTATTATTTCTCTTCTTCTGCTGGGCTTAGGCTGCCTTTGCTGTTCTGCTTCTAGTTCCTTTAGGTGTGCTGTTAGATTTTGTATTTGGGATTTTTCTTGTTTCTTGAGATAGGCCTGGATTGCAATGTATTTTCCTCTCAGGACTGCCTTTGCTGCGTCCCAAAGCGTTTGGATTGTTGTATTTTCATTTTCATTTGTTTCCATATATTTTTTAATTTCTTCTCTAATTGCCTGGTTGACCCACTCATTCGTTAGTAGGGTGTTCTTTAACCTCCATGCTTTTGGAGGTTTTCCAGACTTTTTCCTGTGGTTGATTTCAAGCTTCATGGCATTGTGGTCTGAAAGTAAGCATGGTATAATTTCAATTCTTGTAAACTTATGAAGGGCTGTTTTGTGACCCAGTATATGATCTATCTTGGAGAATGTTCCATGTGCACTCGAGAAGAAAGTATATTCTGTTGCTTTGGGATGCAGAGTTCTAAATATATCTGTCAAGTCCATCTCATCCAATGTCTCATTCAGGGCCCTTGTTTCTTTATTGACTGTGTGTCTAGATGATCTATCCATTTCTGTAAGTGGTGTATTAAAGTCCCCTGCAATTACCACATTCTTATCAATAAGGTTGCTTATGTTTATGAGTAATTGTTTTATATATTTGGGGGCTCCGGTATTCGGCGCATAGACATTGATAATTGTTAGCTCTTCCTGATGGATAGACCCTGTAACTATTATATAATGTCCTTCTTCATCTCTTGTTACAGCCTTTAATTTAAAGTCTAGTTTGTCTGATATAAGTATGGCTACTCCAGCTTTCTTTTGGCTTCCAGTCGCATGATAAATAGTTCTCCATCCCCTCACTCTCAATCTAAAGGTGTCCTCAGGTCTAAAATGAGTCTCTTGTAGACAGCAAATAGATGGGTCTTGTTTTTTTATCCATTCTGATACCCTATGTCTTTTGGTTGGCGCATTTAATCCATTTACATTCAGTGTTATTATAGAAAGATACGGGTTTAGAGTCATTGTGATGTCTGTATGTTTTATGCTTATAGTGATGTCTCTGGGACTTTGTCTCACAGGGTCCCCCTTAGGATCTCTTGTAGGGCTGGTTTAGTGGTGACAAATTCCTTCAGTTTTTGTTTGTTTGGGAAGACCTTTATCTCTCCTTCTATTCTAAATGACAGACTTGCTGGATAAAGGATTCTTGGCTGCATATTTTTTCTGTCTAGCACCCTGAAAATCTCGTGCCAATTCTTTCTGGCCTGCCAAGTTTCAAAAGAGAGATCAGTCACGAGTCTTATAGGTCTCGCTTTATATGTGAGGGCACGTTTACCCCTTGCTGCTTTCAGGATTTTCTCTTTATCCTTGTATTTTGCCAGTTTCACTATGATATGTCGTGCAGAAGATCGATTCAAGTTACGTCTGAAGGGAGTTCTCTGTGCCTCTTGGATTTCAATGCCTTTTTCCTTCCCCAGTTCAGGGAAGTTCTCAGCTATGATTTCTTCAAGTACCCCTTCAGCACCTTTCCCTCTCTCTTCCTCCTCTGGGATACCAATTATGCGTATATTATTTCTTTTTAGTGTATCACTTAATTCTCTAATTTTCCCCTCATACTCCTGGATTTTTTTATCTCTCTTTTTCTCAGCTTCCTCTTTACACCTGTCTTGAATCAAAAAGACGAGAAATAACAAGTGTTGGTGACAATGTAGAGGAAAGAGAACCTTTGTGCACTATTGGTCAGAAAGCAAATTGATGCAGCCACTGTGGAAAAAAATATGGAGTTTCCTCAAAAAATTAAAAGCAGAACTATCATATGACCCAGTAATTCCAGTATGGAATATTTACCCAGGGAAAATAAAAACAAGAATTTGAAAATGTATATGCACCCCTGTGTTTGTTACTGCATTATTTACAATAGCCAAGATTTGAAAGCAGCCCATGTCTGTCTATAGATGAATTAATAACGAAGACTTGGTATACATACAATGAAATATTCGCCATAAAAAAGAATGAGATCCTGCCATTTGTGACAATATAGATGGACCTAGAGGATATTATGCTAAGTGAAATAAGTCAGACAGAGAAAGACATATACCGTATGATTTCACTCGTGTGGAATTTAAGATGCAAAACAAATGAAAATGAAGGGGAAAAGGGGGATAAACAAACAAACAAAAACAGACTCTGAAATATAGAGAAGAAACAGGTGGTAGTCACAGGGGATGTTGGGGGGGGTGGGTGAAATAGATACAGGGGATTAAGGGGTACAACGTTCAGTTGCAAAATAAATAAATCAGAGAAGTGAAAAGACCAGCGCAGCAAAAAGTGTCAATAAGATATTATAATGTTGTTTGGTGACAGATGGTGACTGTACTTACCACTCACAGTGAGCACTAAGTAATGTATAGAATTGTTGAACCGTTATGTTGTACGTCTGAAACTAACATAACACTGTATGTTAATTACACTTAAATAAAAAGAACAAAATCGCCTATTAGAGTATCCTAGTACAAGAGAAAGCAAAAGAGAGTAGTAAAGACGTTAGGAGTTCTAGAAGCCTTTATTAAGAGGCATTTATTTAAAAAATAATAATAAAAACAAATAAGGATTTGAAACCTTTATTAGCAAGGTGAACCTGGAGAAATCAAACAATTATGTTAATAGTACTCATGTTAGAAGATTATTTCTTTTCATAATAAATGAATACAAAAGCAAGTAAGACCTCTAATGGCACTCTAATATACTTGTGTATTGCTGTAATACTTTCTTGAATAGAAGAGAAAAATAATGGAGAGACGCACATGCATATTAGTAGATACAGTAACGGAATCTAATTTTCATAGATGTAATAATAAGCCATTTGTTTTGTACTAGAAAAGGGTAAGAATAGTGGCTCTAGCTAAATACCAAAATCAATGTGACTTCTTCGGTGTTTCACTATGGGACCCATCCCACAGTGACTGCCACAGAAGCTTTCCTTTGGGTAGTATCACGGAAGATAATACTGATACTGCCCCTGGCTCCTCTCAATCCGAACCAACATTGTTAGAGCACAGCGAGACTCACATCTACTACCACCTTCACAGTCACAGCCTCGGCCATTCCTGAGGTTCTGTTTGTGTTCCTGGGTCTCGCTTGCCCAGCACAGTTCATTTTGCGACCCAATCCCTAGTGATGGTTTGTATATCACTTTTCTTATCCTAATTACTTTGCCCTTTAGAATGAGTCTTTATTCTTTTAAGAATAATTATTTCAGCATTCGGAAAGAATATCACAGAGTACACTTTGTGGTTTAAAGGATTTATAGCAATGAGTTTGCATTTAAAACTCAGTGCAAGAACTGTCCGACCATTTAGTAGCCTCATTTCCTCAGCTGTGTAGGGAAAGCCTGAGGCAAATGATGCTTTTATCATTTTATTATGAATGCTCACATATGTTCTAAATAAATACCCGAAGTCAGATATTAGTTATATTTTAAGGGATAGATGATAATTTAGTTTCAGGACTTAAGAACCAATGGGTAGCTGTCACAAAAATTTGGACTTATAGTTCAAGCGTTAACATCCCTAAAACCATTAGTTGTCAAGTTCTAGGATAACAGTTCTTCTGCCAGGACACTAATCATACTCAGGTTCAGGAAAGATGATTGCTATCCATCCTATAAAGAAACTAAACTTCTCAAGAGAGACTCAAATACATTCCTACTAGTGGTTTATATCCAGTCAGAAAAATATAAGGACCCTGGATATAAAGAAGCCAGTCTCAATGCCAGCAAATTGGATAGCCTAGAAGAAATGGATAAACACTTAAAAATGTACAACCTACCAAGACTGAATCATGAAGAAATAGAAGACCTGAACAGACCAATAACAAATAAGGAGATTGAATCAGTAATCAAAGAACCTCCCATGAAAGAAAAGCCCAGGACCAGATGGTTTCACTGGTGAATTCTACCAAAATTTTAAAGAAGAATTAATGCCAATTCTTCTTGAATATCTTTGCTAATCAATAGGGAAGTGCATTCAAAACCACAATGAGCTATGCCCTCATACCTGTTAGAATGGCTCTCATAAAGACAAGAAAGAACAAGCGTTGGCCAGAATGTGGAAAAAAGAACAACACTTGTGTACACTTGGTGGCAATATAAGTTGATGTAGCCACTCTAGGAAAGCGTATGATAGGTTTTGTCAAAAAAAAAATTAGAAAATAGAATTATCCTGGGGCACCTGGGTGGCTCAGTTGGTTAAGCATCCAACTCTTGATTTCAGTTCAGGTCATGTTCTCACAGCTTGTGAGATCCAGCCCCACTTGGGGCTCTGCATGGACAGTGTGGCCTGCTTGGGATTTTCTCTCCCTGTCTCTCTCTGCCCCTCCCCCACTCATGTTCTCTCTCAAATTAAATAAACTTAAAAAAATTTAAAATAAGTATTACTCAATGATCTAACAGTCTCATTTCCAGGTTTATACAAAGGATATGAAAGCAGGGTCTTGAAGAGATACCTGCCCTCTTGTATTGTAGCATTATTCACAGTCACCATGATCTGGAAAACAATTTAAGTGTTTGTTGACAAATGAGTGGACAAAGAAGATATGTATTATGTGTGTGTATATATGTATATATGTGTGTGTGCATGTAATATTCAGACATGAGAAAGGACATTTTGCCATTTGCAACAACAAAGGTAGACCTTGAGGGTATTATGCTAAATCACAGAGAAAAACAAATACCAAATGATCTCATTTATACATGAACCTTAAAAAAAATCAAACTCATAGAACCAGAGAGTAGAATGGTGGTTACCAGGGCCTGTGAGTTGGGGGGAAATGGGAAGATGTCAAGGAATACAAACTTCCACTTATAAGATGACCAACTTGTGGGGAATCTCATGTAGAGAATGGTGATTATAATTAATGATAGAGTATTATATACTTGAAAGTTGTTCATCTCTCTGACACTTGCCATATACGCTTAACCTCGCTCACAGCCCCCCAAATTATTATCCTGTTTAAACGTCCACTCAAATTCAAGAATCTTAGCATCTACTACAGCAGGTCCAGGTACGGATGAGGCCCCTCAGGTATAGTTCCCTAAGTACAGCCACTCAAATGCAGTTCTTCTCACCCTATAGAAATAAAGAAACAAGTTATCTGCACCCCTCTACGCAATATGTAAAGATGGACCGGAAAGAGGGTCACTGCTGTAGACATCAAAATGTTGGAATTTCCTTGATTAGGACTTAAGAACTGGGGATAATTCTTCAAGCCTCTTCACTCAACACTCTTTAAGATTTGGTTTCAACCTCTTAGTCACCCTTCCCTTTTCATGAAAGTTATTATGTGTTTGCAACTGAGTAATTCTCGCAGCCTACTTCGTGTCAGTAGAATTTGGGGTGTCTAAAGATGTCTTTTCCTTTTGTACTCTTAATCTATTTGGGCAAAACATTTGACTTCTAAAAACTTGGTGGGCCCTCTGTGAATCTTTCTAGCATCTAGTCCTTTAGAAACACACACACACACACACACACACACACACATATCTTTGAGGTAATCCTTTACTACTACCATCTACTAAAATTGCTGAGGGCAATGTCCTTAAGCTTCCTAGAAGCCCTGTTTTTTTCATTCAGAAGATACATGAGGCACACCTTTAATTCCTTGAGGGGGCTATTTGACCTACTAGTACTCTGAGATACCACCTTTGATCTTTCTGAGGTCTGAAAGAAAAGATATTAGAATCATACCCTCAGCTTTGTCTTTGGATCATGTTTTGTTAACTTTAGAGACTGGGGATTTTCAGAACCATCAAGTTCTGCTGTCTATTTAAGTGTTCTTTTATTTTATCTGTCTTCTCTCCCATTTCACTTAAAGCGGCAGGAAAAAACCATATGGCATGTTCACTCTGTTTGGAAATCTCTTTAGATTGCTTGCTTCATTAGGTACATTTTCTACATTCCATGTAACTGCAGGCAGCAGTGTTACTAAATATTCTGCACCTACATAGCAAGCATCTCCCTTTCTTCAGTTTCCAGTAACATTTACCTCCCTCTCTCAAGTCCTCACCCTCAGCCTTATCAGAGACCATGAGGCTTCCAGTAACTCCTTCAAGAGGCAAGGCTTTCACTAAAGCTCTTCAAAATTCCAGCTCCCACTTCCAAAACCACACCTACATTTTATATTTTTACAACAGCCGAGCTCTACTTCCAGGTACCAGAATCTGGATTGGTTAGCTATTACAGCATAACAAATTATCCCAGGATTTAGGAATTTACAAAAAAAAAAAAGTATTACTGTGCAGTTTCTGTTGATCAGGAATCTGTTAGCAGCTTAGTAGCTGGCTCAAAGCCTCTCGTAAGTTTGCAATTAATCTGTTGGCTCTATTGGGAATGGGGAATCCATTTGCAAGTTCACTCACATGGTCCTTGGCATGGGCTCTTCCATAGGGCTACACAACACTGGAAGTTAAGTGAGAACAAGAGAGAGTGTGGAGGAAAGATTTCTCATGACACAAGCTGTGGTCTCAGAAGATATGATGATACAGCCTCAACTTCTGCCATATGCTACTGATCACACAGACCAATCCTGCTACAGTGTGGGAGACAGCATGAATGTGCCAGTGCCAAGGGGCAGTGATAATTAGGAACGGTCTTGGGGACTGGCTACCAAAATTAGGTTCCAGTCATAGGCAGAACTTGGGTAATGGGAGAGAGAGATGAAATAGATAGAGGACTAGAATTAGGAGATTGAAAGTTTACAGATATTAAATTGATGTTTACCTGATTCCAGGTGCATCCTTCACTGCATTAAGGCTGAGATGCTGAACAGATTTCACAGGGACAGGTAGGTGGCATATACGTATCAAGTCAATCTAATTGTGTAATAAATGACTACTGTGAACTAAGAACAATCGTGTAGAAGACTATATAGAATAATATTCAATACACTGAATATTTTTATATAGAATACCCTATTGTCTAGTGAGATGTTAAACCTATATCACCAGACTTCAAGTGATAATCCTGATATCCCCCCTTCCTTTTTACTTAGTTCTAGTTATTTTTCCATTGTGATTCTAATAACTAAGGTACTAGAAACTATCTGAGAAAACATCTAATTGTCTCCTTACAGATGAGGATACTGATGGATTTAACTTGCTCTAAAATGTCCCTGCTGTTGTAGACTTCCTGATGGTTTGCCTTATATACCCAGAGTAAGGAAAAGACTAAGCATAGCCAATCAATATATATTTTTCTTTTTTAAAAAAGTAACAGATAGATTGGGTATGGGTAGCTTGGAGGAGAGGATAGGCAATCGATTTCAAAGAGCTTTCCCTAAGTACACTAATTCAAAAAAATTATTTTTCTTCTGTGATTCCCCAGAACATTCTTGTATATACTGACTCTATTTTTCCCCTTAAAGTGCTATATCATACATCTCTCTATTCACAGATAGGCCCTTTTCAGGATGTAAAACCAAAATATACACTTAGAAAATAATTAAAATATATTAATAATAAAGATTAATAAAAAATAAATTTATTGAGATATGATTGTTACAAAAGGATCCTAAACAATTACTTTGATGCCTGAGTCATCCAAATTTCTCTATTTGTGAACACATAGAATATTGACTGTCCTATTGATGTACCTGATGGGGGATTGCAAAGGAGACAGAAGTGAATATCCCCTTTATGCATTTTATGTTTTAAAGTAATTCCCTCACCAACTCTTTTTATCAAAATTTCCATTTGGTGTTTGAAAGTTATGGAAGTCCAGTTTTCCAGCTCACACGAATGCTAAAGATTTCTCATAATACTTTGGTGCTGATTAAATCTAAGAACTTTTCAGAGTCTCACCTTCATTTAACTATTTGAAGAAGTTAAGAAAAAGGAATTACTGAACTTAAGGGAGGCAGCGTAAGCATCCTCTATATATTCCTTCAAGCAAGCAAATACTCCCCGGAAGAGGCTAAAGAATTATTTTTATCCAACTTGGTGTGATGTCACAAAGTGTGAAGTACGGACACATCTAAACATAAGTCATATCAGAATTATTGAGGACCATTCACACTCTGGAAGTTGTTTTTCTGAGATCATTAGTTTCTTCTTTAATGTCTGTCTCTTTCATCATAAAGATAAAGTAAGGACTCTTTTCAAAGTAGTTCTAATGCCTTGACACCCGAACACATAGTGAATAAGGCTCATAGTGTCTCATTCTTGGGGTATTATAATTATCTGGCATATAAGCATGTACATTTCTGTGTCACTGAGGAAGTCTCAATGGGAATAATTAATAGAAAAATTATCCTGCTTTAGTAAGAACATTTTTTTTCTTTATTTCTGTTGAGGACATTTTTTTTCTGATTAATAATTCTCTCTGAACAAAAATATTTCCTAATACCATCATAGTTTTTTTTCTTCCTTTTTTTTAACCTTAGTCACCTCTGAGAAAGTGATTATGTTGACTGGATCGCAGGGTCTGTTATAATTATATGCTTAACTGCTGTGAATGACAATATAAACCCTTTCTATTGTAATGTTGAGGAATATTTTCAGTCCTGATAAAATATTGCTCATTTTAGCACACACAGTGCTTTACATTTGTTAGCCTTTATAGTCCTCATTTTTCTGCAGGTGTTGCTATTGTTGTTGCACAATAAGTATGGAGCTTCTCTTTGTCAGTTGCTTGATTAAAATAATGGAAAACATACACTGGAAAGAATATTCCACTGCAGTTCACTCATTAAGAAAAGCTTCCTTTTATGACCATCGCTCTTCCACACAGAATATTAGTCTGTGTTCTCAGAGGTGATTTACAAAACTCATTAAAGATATGGAAATTATTTTAGAAACTATCTAAATTGAATTTAGGAGTGGTAATAAATCCGATGTATGATTTCAAACAATACACATATCATGTGAAGTAAAGCTTTTCAATAAATATAGAAAAATGAGACAGAGTTTCCAAGACAGATGAAATTTTGACTGTTTTTCATAATGTATTCTAAATTTGGACTCAAAAAAAATGTGATCGTCTTACCTAGGAAATAGAATGTGGAAAAGCATGTCAGTTTTTTTTTTAATTTTTTTTAATGTTTTATTTATTTTTGAGACAGAGAGAGACAGAGCATGAACAGGGGAGGGGCAGAGAGAGAGGGAGACACAGAATCCGAAGCAGGCTCCAGGCTCTGAGCCATCAGCCCAGAGCCCGACGCGGGGCTCGAACTCAGGGATCGTGAGATCGTGACCTGAGCTGAAGTCGGCCGCTTAACCGACTGAGCCACCCAGGCGCCCCGAGGATCAAGGTTTTTAGTTAATAGACCATTTCTACCATTCATGGGTTCTTGAATACTATATACTTCAGGGAAAAGTGCAGGTAGTTATTCTTCTGTTCCCACCATTCAATGACTACTTGTTACTCTGAAAAACAAAATGAAACAAAACACCTTTAACTCACTGGTTCACTAAATCCTATTTACATCTCTGCCTTCTCTATTGCTGTGTACATTGTTAAATCCCTATAACAACAGTCACATTGAACTTTAAACAAATGGCATGATCCCTGTGGTCTTGAGTTGTTGTGTGAGCTGTCCTTGTGCTCTAAATTCTTTTGCATTTCCTGATCTCACTTGGCAAACCTAATCATGTTTCCTCTTAATCAATCAGAGTTTTCCTAGTGTTAAGTGGAATCTACACTGAGTGGGTCTTGTCTACTTACTATCATCGTCCCTTGTCCTTCCATAGACCATGTCACATCACATTGCATTTTCCTATTCTCTATCAAACCACTTGACAGCATTGAAAGCAGTGTGAAAACAAGTACCATGTCTAATTGGTAGACATTGCATTTCAGATACGAGGATGGTATATAACACACAGAAAAAATAAAATCAATAATAGTTTTGGTTGCCTGAATGAGGTGCATGAGAGGAAAAAAGAGCCAGCGAATTAAAGAGTTTAACCTTAGTTTTCTCTTTTTAAATAAGGTTTGTTGGGACAGTCAGCCAGTTGCCTGTTTCCAAGTCAGTCTCTGTCTCTTGCTCACTCTCTCCCTCCATTCCCTACTTCCTCCTCAGGAACACAACCCTTATATTATTCAGGAGCTAAATGTGCCACTTTTCCCAGTGCTGTCAAAAGATTATGTGTTGGGGGATGTGATATAAGCAGAAATGCCACATGAGACTTCTGTGAAGGTTAAAGATTAAAGTTGGAGGAAGTAGGACGAACCCTGTCTCTTTACTTTTCTGTTCTATGTAAAACAGAATGATTGGAATCAATGATTGGAATTCCAGCATCCATCTTCAACCATAGTGACCTTGAAAATAGAAATGATGCCCTAGCATGACAGAGCAGAAAGATGGCATAGCTTGGGTCCCTAGTATCACTAGGAAGCCAACAAACCAGCCCTGGGCTGACTCTTCTCAGACTCCTACACGAGAATAAAGTAGAGTTTTATTTTGTTTCAACTCCTGTTCTGTTGCAACATTCAATTTTATGCAACTGAAATTTCATCTGAACTTAACATGTTTAGTGCAGACCTCTTGAAATAATCCATATGAAGCTATTAGTACAATGCTGTTAAACATCATGATATGTATTGAAATGAGAGAGAGACATTGTTCCTTTTGTTTTTCTCAAGAATAAACTATCAACCAACTTAGGGACATGTGGTCCATGGAACTTACTGAGAAATTAACTCTTCACCCCTCCAACCTGACCAAGATGTTGCTAAAATAAATTATAAAAAAATTTCTGAGAAGATAACAATCAGTGATTTTGTAGACTTATGTCCTGCATAGATACCTTGGCCTCAATATATACACACAGACCAGACTGCTTTGAGTGTAACAGCCATTGGGCACATTAGGGAAACTGCAAAAACATAAAGCCCTGATACTCAAACTATTGAAGTCCCATTCACACTAGTTAATAGATTATTGTTTTGAATACGTAGAATGCATATTTTTGTTCCTCGAAATGTTTATTGATAAATACTTGGTTATTTGTATTAACACTTTTGTCTTTGATTTCAAAGGCACTGTTTTCATCAGGGGTTGAAAATATATTTTACTCATGTAAGACGATTAGATTCTAGGGATACTGTACAACATTGTGCCTATAGTTAACACAACTGTATCATACACTTAAAAATTTAAGAGGGTAGGGGCACCTGGGTGGCTCAGGTGATTAAGCGTCCGACTTCGGCTCATGATCTCACAGTTTGTGAGTTTGAGCCCCATGTCGGGCTTTTGCTGACAGTTCAGAGCCTGGAGCCTGCTTCAGATTCTGTGTCTCCTTCTCTCTCAGCCCCCCACCCCCACCCCAGCGTATGCTCTGTCTCTCTCAAAAATAAATAAACATTAAATTTTTTTAAATTTAAGATTATAGAACTCATGTTAAGTATTCTTAATACAATTCTTCAGTGTAAAAAAAATATATATTTTTTAATGGCTTCATGCATTGTTATGTCAAATGAGTTGACCATAAGTACTTGCCTTGATCTGATTTACATTCAGTCTGGGCTTCAGCTTTCATTCATATATTTAAGCTTAAATCACTTCTGTTACTCTTAAATATGCAAAATTTTGAGCATTCCCACAAATGCTAACATAGACTAGTCCTCCAGAACAGGATGGGTGTCTTAATGACATTTATATTTCAAGTAACAAACACAGTGCCCAGCTTGTTGTGGTACTAAAAAATATACCAACATGATAGTGGAGTGCTTTAAAAAATTATTTTCTTATAAATTTGTTACAACAGATTAAGCTCTAAATGGAAGTATTGTTTCTGATCATTCAGGCTTTTCCAAAGAAATCTTAATAGATTTTCCTTCACCTTTCAAATTATCATCCTTAGTTAGTATTGATTCAAGGATCTTTTTTAGCTCTGTTCCCTGTACACTGCAAAACAAGCTCAATCAGCACTGTTTCTTCTCTTAAGGAGCCCTACATGTAAGAGACCTACCAATGGTCAACTCTTTTTTTCTTAATGGTGTTATCAAAGAATGGGTATAGCACCCATGGGCAGAAAGAGCTGCCCCAATGGTCAATTATTCAAGGAGTTGGGGCAGCACATGGTATCCTATTTTTTCATCCCAGAAAATGATATTTGTGAAGCTGAAGAGTGAGGAAGACATATTGAATAGGGGATTCATGGCTCTCTTGGCTTTGGGTCTTTATACAACTCTGACTCTTAAAGTAAATGTCTCTGTGAAGAACCATAGAATATATTGATGTTTGCTTTGAAGAAAATTTCAACTCTCTGTCAAGCTCCAGAATTTGTAATACTGCTTTGGAGATACCTGAGCACATAGAATAAGATAAAGATGTGATGTCATTTTGTCTCTTCATGGGCTAGGCTATGGTTGCAATGATAATTGTTTAAGGTCCTATATTTATGAAACTTTTTTTATGTCAGCTGCAATGAAACCTTTGTGTAGAAAGGAGTAAAACACAGCAGTGAATAGGAACAATGAATTAAAATGCTTTTCACAGTACTTTTGTAAGAAATTAAACATCATAAAAGTCTTAAAAGTGCAAACTATTTTAATGATGATAATGGTGATAATAATCTTCACAACACTTGATAATAAAAGCACATATTAGGCATGTACTATCTGAAATGCTCTGTGACTATGATCTTATGAAAATTTCGCAATAACTATACAACATAAAGGTCGTGCACCTAGCTTGACTACAAAAATTCCTCCAGCAATTTTTCTCTACATGTATTTTTTTCTTCCACTATAAACCTTCAATTAGGCAAAGAAGGTTTGTGATAGTGATGGATATGGTGATGCCCTGAATTTATCTTTCCTGGCAGCAATTTATATCAACCTGCCAGAAGTTTGTTTTGTTGCTTACTGGTGACTTGATCTCAGAGAATGAAATAACAAACAAAAATTTATCATACATTTTATAGAATTACTCCTCATGGTAGTAAACTATGAAAATTCAATATCAACACTTGAAGTTTTTACAATCCCACTTAAAGTAAAAGATGACTGAAATACACAAAGCAGTAATTAAGTTTTTAAGCACTCATTTGCACAGATATTTCATTCTACACTTCTTTGTAATAAATTGGGTTCTTGTGTCTCTGCAGATTATTGGAAGCTGGGGCTAGCATCATTTCTCAGTTTTATTTAAGGTTATTATACTCATTAAACACTGAAATAATAGTATTCATCCATTTTTTCATTCATTAATATAATAATGTAGTTTCTATTTGAAACAAGCTGTCTCTAAATTGACAGATGATAATGCCGCTTCCACAAGGAAGAATCAAAGCTCTTTCTTTACAAGATGTCAGGCTGTTATAGCTGATAGAGCAGTAGAATATTTACTGGTTAAAAATAAATATCAGAAATATGCCACAGTGATGTGTGTATCAGTTCACAGAATTCACTCAAACATACATGCTAGCCTCCAAAAAAATAATATGCCAAAGTCTAGAATAAAAAATACTACCATATATTCAGTGAACAACAGCAGATACTCTCATGGTTCTTTATATATATAATTTTATTTAATCTTTTTATGAATCAAATAGTGTAAAGGATGTTTTCTGGCTTTTCCAGGATCATTCAGGCTTTTCCAAAGTCCAAAAAAATTACATTAATTTTTTCTAAATTCCTTAGTGTTAACTAAGCATTAACTAAACTGTTCCTTTATGAAGTTGCTATAAAGATTTAAGTATAACATGTTCCTTTGGCCTTACTAAAAGACAAACTGAAAGCATCTGGATGGTGACCAAATGGAACAGATAGGATATTTTTTTAAGTTTATTTATTTATTTTGAGAGCAAGACAGAGAGTGAGGGAGAGACACACACACGGAGAGAGAGAGAATCCCAAGCAGACTCTGAGCCATCAGTGCAGAGCCAGACGTGGGGCTCCATCCCATGAACTGTGATATCATGACCAGAGTTGAAATCAAGAGTATGAGGCTCAACCGACTGAGCCACCCAGGTGCCCTGAGCAGACAGGATATTCATTTTGCCTTACGTGATGTGTAAACACTTTGCACACTATACCAAGGATGATGTTACTTGAAATAGAATGTATATTGTTGTTGTTGTTATTCTCAGATACAGCTAACTTAAGATCCTAAATTTCTAATGATAATGCAGTTAAATTTATTTTATATGAATTTGAAATGGTGTTATCAAAATAGAAATTTATGTTGAAAGCTTCAAATCTGTGAATATTGCTTTCCACCTAGCTTATCCAGTGATTAAAACAAATCAATCAGTGAAATTTCAAACATGTTTGTATACATGAAATAATTTTACTGGGCTGGTTTCTCTGTAATTTAGTTGAAATTTTAAAGTGGATGATAATTTTTTTTTTGACTATTTGGGAGCTCTTGAATTTGCCATAGATGTATTACAAAATTGGCCATAATTTCTTCTCCTTTCTCTATATCCATGGCTCATGGAAAGTGATTTTGAATCTCCTCCTATGAAGAGGTGACATGTATCTCCCGTCCCTTGAATCATTGCTAGATTTGTGATTTGTTCTGGCCAACAGAAAGTGTCAGATGCAGTGTTTTGGTATGTGCTTCCTTAAACTCCCTGGGAACCCAACCATTGCCCTGTAAGCGAGCTAAAGCTAGTCTGTGGGATGATGAGAGATAAGTAACCCAGTCATCCTACTGCCCTAGCTGATAGCCATCCAATCAAAAGGCATGTGAGTGAAGCCATTCTAGATAGGCCCACCCCCAACTGACCTGTCACTGAGTGCTGATACATGACCCTGGCCCGATTGACCCTGATGACCCAGGAGCTCATGAGCAACAATAAGCACTTATTCTTTAAAGCCACAGATTTTAGAAATGGCATTTAAAAATTTTTTTTAAATGTTTATTCATTTTTGAAAGACAGAGACAGAGCTCAAACGGGGGTGGGGTGGAGAGAGAGGGCAACACAGAATCCAAAGCAGGCTCCAGGCTCTGAGCTGTCAGCACAGGGCTGGATGCAGGGCTTGAACTCAGGAGCTATGAGATCATAACCTGAGCCGAAGTTGGACACTTAACCAACTGAGCCCCGAGGTGCTCCAGAAATGGTATTTTTGCTGGCTAATACAAAATTTATACAAGAAAAGACTTTATTAACTCATTTAGAGGAAGACGAAAACTTACCAAGAAGTGGTACAGTACCTGAAAACTTATAAGTCTCCAGTACGGAGTCTGTACCATTTCCAATAGTTGTGTTCGATTGTCCTACTAAAAGCATCCAAAAGATAATGATTCTTTCTCTCATTCCACTAAGGGACCATTGACGGTGGAAGCTTAGACTGAGTTCACATTCATCTGAGCCCCTATGAAACTGGCTAAGAAAGGCAAGGATCATGACAGGAACCCATGATTTTGCTCATGGCTATAAAGATGACAAAGAACAAGAAACAGGTGTCCCATTACCTCATTCCATTTGGATGAGGGCAAGCATCTGCCCTTCTAAACTTTGGGTTCCTAATGTTTATTGATTTAACTGGCAATCTACTGAGACAGAGAAGACTTTGTTTGAAAACTGCCTTAAACATCTAGGTAATGTAGTGAACTCAGTAGGAGCTGTCATAGGACAATGGGCCTCCTGCTTAGAGAAAAAGAGCATCAAGGTGAAAGAACATCATTTATCAATATATAAGTATAGAGGCAAAGATGGGAAGTTTCAAGGGAAGGTATTTATCATGAGATATTGTTCTATTAAGCTGGCTTTATTTTGGTTATGTCAAGTGATTGATGTGCAATAGATGTAATCATTTTGTCGAAAAGATGTTAGCTCGGCAAAGTGTCAACTGTTCACTGTACCATTATTAAACAGCTGCTTTCTGATTGACTTCTGAACAAGAGACTTTCAAGCTTCCGTTAATCAGAAATAGGCAATCCAAAAGCAAAGTCAAAAGGAGTGACAAAAGTACTTGATAGACTTTTAAAGTGTTAAGAGAAAGAACAAAATTACATTAAATACAAATTGCCGTTAAAGAAAAGGCAAAAAATCACATAAGGCAATAATTGGAAAATCATACACTCTGTAACTTTTTTTTGATAATTGACTTTTATCATTATCTCTCTTGGGTAAGATAATTAATCTTGGGAAATTGTTGATGGCTTTAAAATTAAATTTCTTTGAAAAACTGAATAGTAGATTTCTTTTCTTTTCTTTTCTTTTTTTAAGCTATTCTGACCTTGGACTTTATTCGAACTGAATATCCTTGAGCTGCTGACATTAAAAAAAAAAATTGACATTTGAGTGAGTTTCCCATGACATGGACCAAACTTTGTAAAATGTTTCTCTTATTTAAAAAGTATAATTAACACTTATTTTATGAGCATTCACTGAGTCCCACCCACTGTTTTAGGCATTGGGAATATCAACAGGGAAAAAAATTGTAAATTTGGAGGATTTAATTTCCTTTCTTTCTGAGTTTAACCAAATTGACTTTGGAGACCCTTGAGAAGTCCTACTTTTTAAGACCCTACTAAGTGTCATGGGTGCCAAACTCTAGGCGTGGCTGTACTTGAGTGGTGTAAGTCAAGGAGTCTGGGAAACAGGTGCCATGAAGTTATGCACACACACAGTATTGGTTTATGGCCTCGTCGTTTCCTAGCTTGTGATTTTCAACAAGACATAAAATCGTTTGTTCTTCCCTCTTCATTACTAAAGTGGGGATTATTATCATTTCCTTATAAGACCATTAAAAAGTTAAGGTTACATGTTCTAAGCTCTAGAAAAAAATGTGTATAAAGTGACTAAGACAGTAACTGCGTGTAATAGTTGGTCAGTGAATTAACGTTAATGTAGAGTCTTGAGAAATAAGGGTTTTGGATTTTGAGGTGTTTATTTTTGGTGTTTATTTTTTTTTTCCTTTGGAAATGTGATGCATGACTTGGCTGGGTAATGGAAATGTGGAAGGTTCTAAGACTCATTCCACTATTTATAACCATGTATAGAGGAGCATAGTGGATGTGGAAATATTTCTAACTGATGAGGTTAAAATGCTTTCTAAGGAAAAAATTATTTCTGTGACTTTGTTTCAGTTGCCTTGTTTGCTTTGGTTTTCCTTCTCTCTGTTGTGAAGCACAGGGCTTGGTCTACGGTAGGGAAAGTGAGATACTTGCCTCAGGGACCAAATTCAAGGGAACATCAAAATATTCAACTTTTAAGGTAAATAATATTTTAATAAAGTATTTTTATTAAAATTAATGTTAAAAAGTCCACAGTTTACCCAATATGAATTTTTTAAAAGATAGAATCAGTATTATTTAACTTTCCTTTAGTCTCAGGCAACATACATGCAAAATAGTGTACATAAGTTTACAGCTCAATGGATCTTCACAAATTAACACAATCCTTGAAACAAGTGTTCGGTTCAAAAAGCAGAACATGGTCAATATCTCAGGTGCCTCTTCGTATTCTCTTCTAGTCACTGATCCCCTTTCTTCAGAGTTACCAAATTCATGACTTTGAACACCGTAAGTTAGCTTCACTTATTTTTGTAATTTATATAATTAGAATCAGACCGTATGTTCTTTTTTTTCTGGCTTCTTTTGCTCGACATTATGTTTGTGAGATTATCCATATTTTTGTGTAGTTATGGGACATGCATTCTCATTGCTGGAAAGTGTTCCACTGTGTGAATATCAGTTATAAACAGAGAGGGAGGGAGGCAAACCATAAGAGACTCTTGAATACAGAGAACAAACTGTGGGTTTATGGGGGGGGGAGAGGGGAAAATGGGTGATGGGCAATTGAGGAGGGCACTTGTTGGAATTATCACTGGGTGTTGTGTGGAAGCCTAATTTTATATATATATATATATATAAATTATTATACATATAAATTATATATATTATATATATTTTATATATACATATAAATTATTATATATATAAATTATTGTTGTTATATATATTATATATTATATATATAGATTTTATATCTATATAAATTATTATTATAATATATATAAAAATTATATATATTATATATATTTTATATATATATAAATTATTATTATTATATATATATAAATTATTATTACCAATGGGCATTTGAGCAGCCTCCCGTACCAACTTAAAGAGCAAAAAGAATGTGGATATAACACCACAACAGACAAACAAACAAAAAAGCAAATCAAACCAAGCAAACAAACCAAAACAATGTTATGGGTATTTGCTTCCTTTGGTCCTTTTGTTTTGTTTTGTTTTTTGTTTTTGGTAATAGAACTTTAGATATCCTGTATGAAACTTCTACTCCCACATTCCATATTGTGCTGGTGGAGATCTCCATAATAATGCTTTTCCCCCATGTCTCAAGCAGGGTAAATTCATGACCCAAATTAAAACAATCCCAATCCCTGGAGGATTAGGGAGTGCGCTTGTCATGATGAGTACCGGATGATGTATAGAAGCGTTGAATCACTATTTTGTACCCCCGAAACTAATACACTGTGGGTTAACTAACCGAAAGTAAAATAAAAACTTAAAAAATAATAAAATGGCAAAAGGAGGTAAAAAAGACAATACCTAAAATTAAATTCTTAGCAGAGTGATATTCTACAAATGTTAGTGCTACAAAGAGTTTGTGCACCTGCTACTAATATGCTTCAATATTCCACAATTCTCCTCTTCCCAGATAGCCAGTGGCTCACCTTGACATTTGGTTGTACGAGTGCCCCAGTGTCCTTTCAATCAATTGCTTGAAAAGATTAAGCTAGCCAAATTATGTTTCTGTTGCTTGTGTCCAAAGAATCTTAACACAGAGAGAGGAATTAGAGCATTTCACATGGGAGGAAAAAGACAGCTAGCCCGAATAAATATAAAAGGCAGAAAATGTAAAACTGTGTTACTTGTATGTAGGAAGAGTTTTTTTAAATCCCCTTAGTATGTACAACAGTATGAAATAAAAAGATTTGAAAAATCCAATGAGGATTTATGCTTTAAGTGGAATTTTAATCATCATTGCTGACATCCTGTCTCTGCAGGCTTTGGAAAGTGTAATGACCATGACTTTTGGAAATGTCTACCCAGATGTTTTATCACATATTCATAACTGCATTTCCATAAGTGTCAGCAGGGTGAGAGCCTTACATGAGCAATTCAGTGCATAGAGTCCGGCAACTGTCCTCTCCTCAAGGACTCCAGCATCTGATAATGGAGGCAGGCCTTAGTGTGGCTTTCCCAGGTTGGAAGCCTGTCTGATACATGATTGGGCATGACTTGAAGGAAGCAAAAAGCATAAAATGTTTGTCGGTAGCAGCACAGAATACAATCTGTCATATTTAGTTTCCTGTTCCTGAAGACTTGGAAACACTCTTGAGGCTTTAAAGAGGAGCACAATAGTTCATCATGGACTGTTGCAAAAAGACTTGTCAATCCAATGAGACTCACGGATACTTGTCTCTTTGGGATACCTGAGAAAGTCACTGTTCTATTATTTTGAGAGGTAAATGTTCCTGTATTTTTTTCTTCCTTTATATTTTTAAGCCTTTAGACAACTCATATAACCAGACTAGCTGAACTTTTCCTATGATATCATATCTTCTGAGCAGTTGTCACCCACAATATAAAAAATAGATATATATATAAAAGTCATGAAAATAGTAACTATGAATCTCGCCTACTTCATCTCTGTTCTTTTTGTGTAGAAGAAAAGGCTACTTGATATAAACCATATGTGCCAGCATGGCATTTTGAAATAAATAGCTCCGCATTCAAAGGTAGATATTTTGAAGTCAAATTTAGGATGAGTCTAACATGTAGAAGTGAAATAAATGGAATGTAGTGTCTGTTTTTTCCTACTTAAAACAGGTTGAATAATCTTGAAGCATCTGTCAACCTTCTTAAATAATTTCAAAGCTACTCTTTGCTTGCTAGGGAAGTGTAAGATGCTGGCTGATTTCTCATACCATCTTGTAATTTTAGTTCTACAAATAAAGCATGAACAGTAGCTCCTTGGAATTAATTTGGACTTTGTAAATGCAGAAGAGCTTTATATATCTAGATTGTTTAAATTGTACCTATTCATCCAACTTGTAGGCCAAACAAGGAAGGAAGGCCAAACTTCCAAGGAAGTTTCCTATGATTGTTTGTTGGTAAACTCAGTATTTCAACTGAACTTGAGTCTAATTTCAACCAGAATAGGAAGTCTGAGGTCAAATAAGAGTTTAGTAGGTGTGTGACCTTGGACAAGTTACTTAACTCGCTCTAAGCATCTGTGTACTTACCTGACACTGGGGGATAAAAATACCTACCTCGTTTGATAGATATGAGGATTAGGTGAGGTAATATATGTAAAATGATCGGAAAATGTATGAGGCTTTACATGCATTTGTGCTGTGTTCCCTCCAGCCTTAAAACCTTTGCATATACTGTTCCCTCAGTCTAGAGCGCCTTTTATCCCTCTCTCCTTTTCACCTACATAACTCCTATTTATTCCAGTTGCTTCTTAAATACCCTGAGCCTTCAGACTACATCTGGGTCCCTATCATTCACTATCAGAGCCTCCTTAATAGTGTTTCTCATAGACATTGATTAGAACGTAATAGGCAGTTTATTGCATTGAACCCTTGAGACTATAAACTCTGTAATAATAGAACCCACATCTGTTTTGTTCCCCATTATCACGGAATAGAACTCAGCACTTGGCATATGGTGGATATGGAAGCCTCTTTCTTATAATCACTGCCCACCTGTAAAGGCCACCATCCTTTCTACTGGTCCTACTTTTTATGAACAAGATGATAGAGGTGATGTTGTTAGCAAGGACTTAGAACACCTAACTAACCCCTGGATGAAAGTAGTTTGCCCAAATCATGAACTGCCTTTCACGCTTAGCCTATCTGATCCTGTGCTTTAGACTTTGGAGTGTTGGATGAAATTTTTCCTGTTGTTAAGTAATCCCCCCCTTTTTTTTGCTGCAATTATTTATTACTGTGATTAAAACAGTCACAAATTTTTTGAGGTTTCTTCAAAACCTCATTTTGGGTTCATCCATGTCAGTGATTGCCATCTGTAATCTAGACTCTTCTTACCTTCTACCTCATGATCAGCTGTCTTGTTGGGTGATAAAAATAAATAAATAAATAGATAAATAAATATATACATTAAATATATATTAAACATATATTAAACATATAATATGTTTATATATCATTAATTATCATCTATCAAATGGTTATACAATCTGTGCATGTGTGCATGTGTGCCCGTTTGCAAAGAGTTGAACAATTCTTTAAGCCTCTAAACAGATACATATATCTTTTTAAATGTTTATTGATTTATTTTGAGAGACACTGTGCATGAGCAGGGTAGGGGCAGAGAGAGAGGGAGAGAGGGAATATCAAGCAGGGTCTGTACTGTCAGCACAGAGACCAACACGAGGCTTGATACCACGATCCTGAGATCATGACCTGAGCTGAAATCAAGAGTCGGACACTTGACCGACTGAGCCACCTAGGCACCCCCAAATAGATATTTCTAATGTATGAAGATGATAATAGCTACAGAGCTAGTACAGAGTTAGTGTTAACCCTTCGAGTGAGGATGAGGTAGTAATCCCAAACCTGTCTAATTCGAAAGGCTCCTCACTAGTTCTATAATGTTCAACAATGTTAGTTGCAGTTAGTTACTTTCACAATTTCTATTTTGCATATGACGTGGAAAGGACTGCTAAGTGAGAGGAAGCCTCATATTTCTCAGTCCATGATTATAGGATTTAGCTGCTGGCATAGCACCTGATAATTAAATGTTCAGTCATGAACAGTTAATATGAGTATGAAATATGAATATCGTGGCTGAATTTGGCCAACAAAGTGGGCAAAGTCTCTGTGTTTCTGGAATGTACTTTCTGTTGGGGAACATATTTATATATTTATCATTTTAACTACTTTTACTTTTAAAAGAAAATAAGTGTCTGCCTGTAAGAGTATATAAAGGGATCAAGGACGTAGGCTGGTCTGAGACAGGTGGAGAGATTTTCCTGGTGATGAGACACTTAAGATGGGACTCAAGTGCCTTGAAGGAACACAGAGCAACTTTCTTGACCCCCTTCCTCTTTCACAAATTATACAGATCCAGGATAGGAAAGAGTTTGGCCTATATGAGGTGACCCACGTGGCTGATGCAATAGCACAAAAGGGAAGAATATCACAGAAGTAGTAGTCAGGGATGAAATCATGGACTGCCTCTAAGCCTCAATTTCCTTATCTATAAAATTGAGCTAATGGTGATTGCCTATGTATTTGATAAAGCTGTCAGAAAACAATAAACGCTCAATATAAAGTCATATGTGTATTTTAATCTGATCCATAAAATGTTAGGCAGTCACATTAGATAAGATCACATACGCATGCATGAGTTGTATAGTGAGAGAACAACGCATGATACAGCTATGCAAATGTAAAACGCATCTATGTGGAGCCCATGCCCAGGGTATATGCAACTGAACTTAAATTTTTCACAGGGAGAGACCCGGATGAGTGGCATCTTAACATTTGTTCCACAACTCACAAGCTGATTCTATAACAAGACTTTGAGCAGGGTTTATTTCAGACCCAATTTGAGCTATTGAGTACATACCAATACGAATGCCAGCATTCATTAGATTTGGGGAGACAGATGGTCTGGACTGAGACAACCAATTAATGTAAAATGTGTTCTTTGTTGGCACTTACCACAAAGGAAGATCTTTTTTTGAAGTACCTTGTTCTTAAAGTTTATTCTATTTTCAGACTAATGTTCCTTTATGTAGAAAGTAAGAGTACTTAAGACATGAATGGATAAAATTTCACCTAATTTTTATGACATTTATGGAAAGCTAGTGCATATGAATAATAATTTTTTATTTTAAAGAATATGAAATGAGATACTTGTAATATTCTGATATTTCATTAATAACATTCGTCATCTGGTTAAAAGTATAAGGAAATTGCTTTGCCAAAAGGTTGCTCATTGAGGTCATTTACTGCCTTCCTAAAAGTTTTTTATTCACTTGTATAGATGTCACAGGATGTAAGAATTGCTCTGGGTTGTTTGCAGAAGAGAGAAAATACAAACACACCCTTTATTTACAACACATACCCTTTTAGGTCCTGCCTATGTCGTCAAACCATGGAAAACATTTTTATAGCTGAAAATGTTCGAAGGGATCTTTGCCAAATGTCCTATTATATGTTATTGATGCTTAGGGTCACACAGTGAGTATCCTCTTACCTCCTGTCCCATGTCAAATCCAAGCACAGGAAAGCATATTTACCTGGAATGGCAAAAGAGAGATAGGAGCTAGGTCTGGGGCAATTTCATGGTAACACATATTTCACATTAGACTTTGAAAGCTGAACTTGAGAGGTTAAGTATTATCTTCTGAGCCAAAGTGAGGTGAGAAATAGAATCTATTGGGTTGTGGAAAGAAAATATTAGAATATGTTTTAATATATTTATCATCTTTTAGAATTTATTATCTTTTAAAACATCTGCATGTTTTATAACATATAGATATATTAGTGGGGATGTCCTTATACATGTTTTACAAATAAATATACACACATTGGTGATACATGCTTACATATTTTACTGATGAATCCCTGATGAAAAAAGTTTAGAAATCACCAATATAGGCAATGAAATATTGCTTTTAAAAAACAATGAAGAAAAGAGAGGAGACAGAAGGAGAGAAAAGGAGGAAAAATAAACATATATGCTTATCACAAATAACATGCACATGTATATCAGATGACAGGGACTGATAGCAGTGACCATCCTGTATCTGGGAACAGCTCTATATGTGGACTTAAAGCACATGAATCTTCATAGACTTGAACCAGGTTGCTCTTTAAAGTCAGCTTGATTTTACCCCTAGAGGTGCTCCAAAGGTTATATAAGCCTCGGGGGTCATGTTGTTTTGTGATCTCTTGTATGCTGTATTTCAATAATTTTTGTAGTTGTTAATGTGCAACACTAGGACATTATTTCCCAGAAATGTAGTAGTAGCAAGAAGTTGAAAGTGCTAATAAGAAGTGGTTCAAATTATCACAGAAGTAAAGGTAGAGATGATGGTGATAAATATAATTATCAATTCAAAATGATGAGATTAATGTTACCTGTGATTATGGAACAGATGGCTTAACATAAAGAATAATTGTGAAGGAGAAACAACAATTTAAGTAAAGTTTGAATATATCTTTATCTAAGGTAGGAAAAAATGTTTTGGGGAAGTGAGTTATTTTTCTCTGAATTGTCTGATTTCAAAACATATTCACGTACATGTGTATATACACAACATAAAAGATGTATGTGTATTCACGGTGTGTATTTCCCAAGAGAATACAAATATCATGGACAGAACGTGAAATTTTAATTCAAATGAGGAGTTATCTATCTGGTTCCAAATCTGGCACTCGCAAGCTGTTAACTTTGGAGAAGACACTTAACCTCTCTGAGCTCAAGGTCCATCATCCATTAAGTGGGAATAATAAAACCCAGCTAAGAGTATTTTAAATGATTCATATGAAGTCCCCAGCTAGTAGGCATATGGGAGGTCTTCAATAAGTGGAAGCTATTATTGGAAAATGTCTCCTAATCTATAATCATAGTAATAAATTAACATAATAAAAATATTAGGCAAAGGAATATTTCACCTTTCTTGGCACTTAGTAAGGCATGCAGTGAATGTTAGTCTTTTTGACTCCATTTTACTTATTCAATTAAATCAAGTAAGAAATGCACAAATAAGTTTGAATTTTGATAGGGAAATGAAAGATTATTATTAATTTGCTTATTCTTACACAATGAATGACTGAAGTTTATTCATTTAATCTTTTTTTAATATTCTCTTCCTAGCTCAGAAATGATAGCATTTTGCCAAAGCAAAATTTGATCAGTAGAGAAACAATAATATGATCTCTTCTTCATTTTTATTAGAATAGATTTTGCAAAGGTAGACTAAACCATGTTTAAACAAAGACAAAAATATATAAATAATGGGAATCTCTATAAGGTCATGACTCTTGCAGTTGAGCAAGGATGACTAGAAAACAAAATGGATGGGAGAAGACTTTTCAATCATCACAAGATTTCACGAATGTACCTAGGCTAAGAAAAACAGGTAATAAGTAGTACATTGTGAAAAGTGGGCAGAACGAGGTATGTTTGGGTGAGTCAAGCATTCTGATGATAGTTAGATGATGTTTGAAGGGCATTCTAGATTGATAGTCTGTTGCAATTCTGACAGGAAACCAGAACTGGAATAAAGGAGGAACAAATCTTTAAAATCTCTTGACCTGATTCTTTCATCTTTCATTTTAGCAATTATCTGGAATGAAAATATCTGTTATTTCTTTTTATAACTAATTAAATATTTCGCGAATAAGGAGGTTAATAAATTTCCTGGCACTAACTCTGTGTACTATACATACGAATTTCTACGTGAGTTTGTTTATTTGTGTGTTTGCCTTTTCTGAGAAGCATATGGATACAGGACTCTTCAAGCGTGTGGAAGTAAGTGGGGCACATAATATCGAACGTAATGACTTTTTCTGGGAAAGGGATAGTACCCTCTTGTTGACTGAAAAGTTTCAATACGTATTAACTAGCAGTGTGTGTGTGTGGTGGGGTGTATGAAGATGACTTCACATGAATTCATTTCTTCAATATTCTGTGGCTTACAAGGTCATAGGCAGAAAAAGGTTATGAATATGCTTTCAAGATTATGCTTCAGAGCATTCAAGTTCAAAGATGGCCTGAGTCGATTCTAGGGTTGACTTCAATTCTACAGGGGAAAGGCTATGCCATGGGGCAGAGTCACAAATAAATGGCTTTGTAATACATGTCAGGGTTGTCTGCAGATGGAGTGTCCCTTAATTGACAGCCCCTACATTGATTAAAGATCTTGTCTCCTCCTATCTGCACCCCTCCAATTTCCCTATATCCTTCACCTCTTGCCTTCTAGGAAAGACCAAAGTAGTCATCTTAAACAGTCTGACCAAAGCATTGAGGTGTCTGAATTCTTGTCATAGAGGAGGGGCTTGTGTCGTTGAAGTATTTTTTTTTTCTAGAGAGAAGGACACAGTTGGTCCTGAAACCTCAGAACTGAGATTGAAGGTAGTAGATGAAAGTTACCTACTTCAAACAAAGGAAGAGCAATTCTGAACCAAAGAATAAACTCACAACTGGTTGAGAGGAAGGGATCAGAGAAATAAGAACAAGCTCAAATTATTTCCAGGAAGAAGTACAATTTGAAGCAGTCTGGAGATAAGGCATGGAATTTTAAAAATTGTTGTTTTGAGAAGTGTACTCAGAGGTGGTTAACAGAAGCCCTTCCGAAATTCTGGTCTATCACCACCAGCCCATACTTTTTATTTAGTGTACTGCATATCCAGTGTGGAGTTCTACTGGTGAATTTAGTAATGTCTTGTTTGGTGTGATGGAATTAATTCCAAATGAGAAAATTAGAAATAAACAAGATTTGTGAATTGGCGCAAGTCATTTAGAGATTTGCTACTCAATGTGCAGACCAGTGGTGGCATCACAACCAAGGAGCTTGTCACAAATGCAGAATGTCAGGCCCTGCCACATGATTGCTGCATAAGAATCTGTACTCTAACAGGATCCCTCAGTGGATAATATGCATATTAATTTTATGAGGATGGGTCTGGAGAAATCCTCTATCTTTTAATGAATAAGTTACTTCTGAGTGTCTAGCAAGACCTTGGGGATAATGGCTTGGGCTACCTCCTGAACCATCCCAGTGTCCAGTCATATCCAGTCATACCTTTTGGATTCTGTCAACTAAAAGAGTGACAAAATCCTTCCTCTGGAATATCAACATTGGCTTCATTCGAACCTGGTACTGAAAGTGCATCACAAATGAAAGCGGAGGTTCAACAAACCCAAGTTAGACTCTGTGGGGAGTCCCTGTTTATGACTGCTACCCTTGTACAATTGTTAATAGTGTCCTATTTTACTCTCCAACATATCTGGGTTTGGATGACAGCGTACAAGGTCACCCTAAGAGTGGGTCAGGTAATTGTTACTTAAATACTTGCTTGCTAATAAATGGTTAGTGAAGAAACGTATGTATGCTTGTAAACAATAAAACAAAAAACACACCAAAAAGACTCTCAAGATGTTTATTTAGGCCATATGCAAACATCTTGTGAGCCGCGACGAGTAACAGAAGA
The DNA here is from genome assembly GCF_016509475.1 of Prionailurus bengalensis. Lineage (NCBI taxonomy): Eukaryota > Metazoa > Chordata > Mammalia > Carnivora > Felidae > Prionailurus > Prionailurus bengalensis. The sequence goes on from NC_057352.1 coordinate 37,033,251, forward strand.
CAAGCTTTGGAGAAGTAAAAGCTGCCCTCGCAGGAGCTGGCTGCCTTCATATTTGTGCCCCTGCAGAAGGGCAATTTGGGCTGTTTTCTAGGAACAAGTAACAGTCCACTGGAGGGGAGCTTTCAAGCCTCTGACTCTTGCAAGACAGACACATTTCTGATCTTGAAATGTCATTTCTTTGCACATTCTTCTCATTTTGACCACAAAGGCTTGAAAGATTGTTGGATCAAGTTTTATTCAGAGTTCAAGTTGAAGGTAGTGTTTCCTGCCTTCTGCCTTCTCTGAGGGAAGAGAGATTTACCAACTGGCCAAGAAGCTCTGTCTTTGATAATACAAGCGAGATTTGATTTCTCACCTCCTTTCTTGTGTGTGTTAGAACCACTACAGCGACCCATAGGACACCTTTTTCATGGGCGCTCTAACCTACTCTAAAAAAAGCCTCTGTACTTGCGTAGAGTGAGCATTGTTGCCTTTATTTCTTCCTACCAACCATCTCCTATCCTTTTCAAGTTTAGTAAATCCTTCAGTAAAATGGTTATTTTCCCCTACCACCTCTCAACAAATATTTCAAACAAATAAACAAAAACAGTTGAGACAACTCAAAACAAGAACAATAAATAGAAGAAAACATCAATATCAGCCATCTATATGAAATTTACATCAGATGAGAATATTTTATATACCACAATAAATATTTTATTTATTTATTTATTTATTTATTTATTTATTTATTTATTTATTTATTTATTCATTCTTGAGAGAGAGAGAGCAGGGAAGGGGCAGAGAGAGAGGGAGACACCAAATCTGAAGCAGGCTCAAGGCTCTGAGCTGTTGACACAGAGCCCAATGCAGGTCTTGAACTCACGGACGGTGAGATCATGACCTGAGCCAAATTCAGATGCTTAACTGACTGAGCCACTTAGGCGCCCCCACAATAAGTATTTCTAATTGTCTTTTCTTTGAGGTATTAAATACGTATTTTACACAAATCTCAAAATATTGTTTCAACAGTCAAAAACATAGCAAAATGGGAGGCATATTATTGTAATTAAAAAAAATTGTTTTCCCCCCAAATGAAGCCAGAAAAAATAGTAACAAAGAAAAATCACTGTCAGCAGAGATTTCCAACACAGTGGAACATGTTCTTAACATTAGCACCACCCTCATTCTGTGTAAAAATCAGCAAAGAGAATAAGATGAGCAAGAGGAGAAGAATCAGATCACCACCCGAGTGTACTCTTGACTTTGCTTTGAAATTGATTATTTAACTCTTGTATATGTTTCATGTTTATTTAGAATTAACAATCTTCTTCTTCATAAGGTGTTTGAAATTGATTACAGTAAAATCACTTTTATACCACTGTAAAGGGTATGCAGAGATTCAGAGAAAAATAGGTATCATGAACGGAAAAGTGATAATTATACTAGGAAACAGAGCTGATGCGTTTGCTCAGTATGTTATACTCTGTGCTTCCTGGTAGCCAAGGCAAAGAGGGAGAGAAGGAGAGAGAAGGAAGGAGAGCAGAGAATGTGGGCAAGAGAGTAGATAAATGACACAGTTATTATCACAGGACACAGGAAAGACCTGAAACTCTTCAGAGCTACACAAATTCTGTTGTGTAAACACAGCAGTAGGGCTGGCTGCCTGATCAGTGTCTCCATGTAGCTTCAGCCTGCTCTTTAACATCCTTATACGTAAGCAAAGTTTATGCTGGGGTATACGTATTGGCAGAAATATTTCCCTGCCTTACATATTTCACTTTATGGTTTATTACTCACATTTGCTTTTAAATACAGTAGTTTTAACAGCTGTCTCTAGTTTCTATCGAAGTACCCTAAAAATCCTATAATAATATTTTCCACCTCATTTCCTCTTTTCTTTCCACTGCATTGTGATAAAGCAGTGTGTCCGATAAGGCAAAGTGACAGCCTTGTCAAACTCTCTAGCAAGCATTTGCATACTGTTATTTTATTCAGATGATTAGAGCAGCCACCAGAAACTGAAGGAATTTACTTTCCCTAAATAATACATTTTCACTGATTATGGTGTTTTATCCTACAATCTGTCACTCACAAACTACCTCTTTCATGGCTGTTTGTGTGTGTGTGTGTGTATGGAAGAATGTTCTTTATTTTTTACTATAAAGTATATCGTTAAGGAAATAAAATCAAGAGAGAACACTGGGCACCATACTTATTTCTGATGAGGGATTAGATAGTAGTCATTAACATTAATGCATAGATAAACCCACTAATTACTTTAGTGTTTTTAATGAATATGAAAGTGCTTTACAAATCTGAAACAAATATTGCAAAGGTCATTGGTGCTTCTTCAAAAGATTTTAACAGCTGCTTCAGAAAAATCTTATTTCTTTTCCACAAGTCACTTAACACTGCATTTGTATGAAAAAAAAAGAAAAAACTCCTCACTCAAGTACATTCTATATTACTCTCAAGAGGGTAGAGTATCTTTAAAAAATTTTTTAAATGTTTATTTATTTTTGAGAGAAACAGAGTGCAAGCAAGGGAGGGGCAGAAAGTGGGGGAGACAGAGAATCCCAAGTGGGGTCTAGGCTCCAAGCTGTCAGCACAGAGCCTGACACAGGGCTTGAACCCACAAACCATGAGATCATGACCTGAGCTGTAGTCAGATGCTTAACAGACTGAGCCACCCAGGCACCCCAAGTAGAATATCTTTTAATGTTTTTGAGCTTCTTTCTCAGGTTCATTCATTCAGAAGGTGAAGTTGGTAGATTTGACCATTTTTCTCATCAGCTTTTGTTGTAGTCAACGTTGAAGTCTATCAGCCAGGAAGCTCTGATAGAAATTACGCTAAGAGATAGATTTTTTCCTTTAATGATTATTTGAGTGTTAGAATTCTAACTTCAGAAAAAATAATTTTCGCAGGAGGGGACAGAGATCTTTACAAATATTCTATAACATTTGCTCCAGTTTACAACTGTGGTTCCTGTCATTTTGTCTAGTTGCATGCAAAGAGCATGGTCTCTGTGATGAAACATATGTGTTTAGATTCCTATTCTTTCTTTACTACTTCTGTTTCTTTTGAGAGTTACTGAAGTATTCTGAGTGTGTATTCTCATCTGAAAAATGGTGACAGCTACATACTATTATTTTTCTGCTATCCTTAAAAAGCGTGTGTCTTGGGTAGAGTTTCGCCCTTTGCCCAAGTACATAAAGGCATTTTCTTTTACCTATGTAAAGGAAACTGTAGCAAATTTGGCGTGTCCTCTGTCCAAATAAGCAGAGAGATTAGGCCTTATTGAAATGGATGAGAACTTTAATCAAAGCAGCTGACATCCTCAAGTGATACTCCGACCTTTCTGAATCAGCAGTCCCTTCATCATGTCTTCTAGCATCCCTAGGACTTTGTTCCAAGGCTGAGCATCTCTCTCTGTCTTTCTGTGTCTATTTCTCTGTCTCTTACTGAATATAGACTTGTAGAATTCTCCATTCCTGCATGGTGATATAGAGGTACATACCTAGATTCAGCTAGGCCTGGCTGTGAATCCTGGTTTAGCATCTTACTAGAGATATGACATTCAACAGCTCACTTAAGAACTCTGAATATCATTTTCCTTACCTGTGAAATTGGATTTATAAGAGTAATGCCTAGAGTAGTTGTGAGGGTTAAGTTTAGAAACTAATACCTGTCAGGTGCCTGGATGGCTCAGTTGGTTAAGCATCTGACTCTTGATCTTGGCTCAGGTTGGGATCTCAACATTTGTGAGATTGAGCCCCATGTAGGGCTCCTAGCTGGCAGTGTGGATCCTGCTTGGGATTCTGTCTCTCCCTCTCTCTCTCTGCCCCGTCCCCTGTTCATGCTGTCCCTGTCTCTCTCAAAATAACTAAATAAACTTTTCAAAAAATGCTTTAGAAAGAAACTAATATTTGTAAAATATAAAAGGTGAGCTCCATGAGACTAACACTTTATAAAATGTCATGAACTTTAACAGTATTAGGCTTTGACAGCACCCCATTAAGTTCAAAATCCTTTAAAGGTGGAACAACAAAACCTCTTCTTTATCCCCTACTGCCTCCTCTCAGTGTGTTGCCAGATCACACCTGGACCCTTACTCTCTTCTTTTCCCCGCCTCTCCTTCTTCCGCCCTCCCTTCCCAGGACCCATACCTTCTTCGTTGTCTCTGACTTAGGCAATCAGTCATTCCTATACACACAGATTTCCTTTTAATGAAACGGTAGAGTGAGTAACTTGAGTCTTCCGCATTGGCAGATGTGGTAACGGGAGAGAAAGAAATATCTTAGATCCCCCTCTGCCTGAGTATGTCTTGTGAAAAAAAAGTTCCACTGATTTCACTAACAAAACAACTGAAGTGTGAAAATCCTTCTTAGATTTTGATTATTATTTAGCACTGATGATTCCTCGATATCCATTTCCCCAACATTCATTGGTTCTCACCTGTGTCTGATTCTTATCTTTGTATTTGGCGGAGGCTGAGATGGTCCTTTCTGTTATTTGCTAAAACCTCGTCAAGTTCCATGACAACAAAGAGGTCAGGATAAATGTCCTGGGAGGTGGTGAATGGAGAAGAATACACATTCCTGACCAAATTTGTATTTTCTAATTATTGTGACTATTTAAATGAAAGAATTTCATAATCAGCTTTGAACAGTGTGGACATATACTTGAGTGACACATTTCCATTATCCTTATACAATATCCTATTGGAGGGAAGTGGGCAGTTATATGTATACTTATCCCTTCATATTAGCAAAGTCTAGTAAACTATAAGTCTACAATTTGTGTTTAATAATAATGAGAGTCTAACAAAGATTTTAACATCTTACATTTTGAGCATACTTTTGTGATGGTGCTTTTTTTCACCATATTCGAATTTCAACAAAAATGCTGGGAAAGATATTTTAGTGGAATTAGGACATGTACCAAAATGAAATGTACTGACATCTTAAAAGTAGGGGGCAAAAGGACTATTGCATTTCTTTAAAATTACCAAAGTATCAACTTTCTGATTTTATACAAAATAGAAACACTTCCTTTTACACCTATCTGTACTTATTGCTTGTTTTTATAGTGTGTATTACATTTATGTTATAATTAAATAAATAACAAAGTTCAGGCAGTTCTCTTCTGCTTTTAGAGCTATATTGCATTGCAGGTAAATTTTAGAAACAGCTTTGTTTCTCTAGAGACCATAATTACTCCTTTTAAGAATGCAACCATCTTTGTATCAAAAGTGCATTGTTAGCTGACAGGAGATACAAAAATGTAAGCCTGACCTTAAAGTCAAATGTGTTTGCTTTATAATCACCAAAAAAACATTAGGAAAAAAAATGTTAAGATTGGCCAACAATTGCCACTTAGTAACTTTTTTAAAGAGGGGAAAAATAGTTAACCCTTCCAGATTCTGATGTAATGCTGAACATCTACTATTCTGGTTGTAGATGTGTTAGTTCTCTCTGCTCAGTATCCCCCTGACTGTTTGTCCCAGCATAATATGCCACTGGCTTTTTCTTTTGCTTGGGGGAAAATAGCATATTGTTTATGTTGATCATGGTGAATACCTATTTCTTCATTATAGAATATTTGTAGTCATCAGAATCCCCAAAGAATCTGCAGACTTGTTTTGTCAAAGGATTCAACTTCCCTGATACCTTAGTTTAGGCTAACTGGAAATAAATCATTTGCAAAGATTACAACAGGAATTTAAACCATATATTGGTCACTTTCCAAGTTCACGGGAATGAGTAGCAAGGGTACAAGACAAATAAGCATGATGGAGCTGAAGCTTATTTCCAAATCCAAAGAGGTCTTCCGATCTAATGTGAGGTGAGAGAACAGAGTTGAAAGGAAACAGCTAAGAAGCAGAAAACAACAAATTACAAATCTATGCTCTCTGGTGGCAAAGTGTTGAAACCAGGTGATGGGATAAGGCATGATATGGGAGAACAACCCTGAGTTTTGAACTCAAACATAATTAGGTCTGAATCTCAGCTCTGCTTCCTTAGCTTCGAATTAAGCCTATTACTTAAATTTCCCAAAGTCTGTTTCTTTTGCTGTTGTTTAAGAATGTAACACATACCTCCAAAGTTTTTGAAAAATTAAACTAGAAAATGTAAGTAAAGGGAGCCTGGGTGGCTCAGTTGGTTAAGTGCCCAGCATCAGCTCAGGTCATGATCTCACGTTTCTGGGTTCAAGCCCCGCATCACGCCTTGTGCTGACGGCTCAGAGCCTGGAGCCTGCTTCGGATTCTGTGTCTCCCTTTCCCTCTGCTCCTCCCCTGCTCACACTCTGTCTCTGTCTCTGTCTCTGTCTCTGTCTTTCTCTCTTAGAAATAAACATCTCTGTCTCTGTCTCTCCCTCAAAAATACATTTAAAAAATTAAAAAAAAAATTAAAAAATAGAAAAGAAAATGTGAGTAAAATACTTAGTGCACTGTCTCTGGCATATAGTGGGTATTCAAATATTTATTCCTTTCCCCATTTTTCTCTCAGAAGACTGCATTAATTCCTGCTGCCTATTCTTTCTACTATAACACTTTGCTAGTGCTAAATTAATCCACCTCCATGTTATTTTCTGACATGAAGTCTTTATCATTTCCCATATTTCCTTTCATTGTGTTTGTGTGCATGTATATGCACACACACAGGGCCTTGCCTACATTCAATTGCTCTGTTTTCAGAGATTTCTGACATAGGTCTGTGGGGGCAACAACACAACAGTAAAGTTTCAATTTGCAAAGAAAAATATGACAGAAAGGTTTCTTTGCAGCTCTTCAGTGTTATCCATCAAAAAGTCACTGGTATGTTTTCAAAGGAAATAGCCTTTTTTTTCTATGTGGAATAAATTATAAAAGTCTGTTCCTTGAAAACTGCCAGTGATGGGGAACTTGTCCCATTATTAGGAAGTCCGTAGAATTATCAGACATCTCTAATTGTTAAAAACCAAACAGACAAACAAAATCTTTGGAGTAGGCCAAGATTGTTGCTTCAGAAAATAGAATTATTAGCACTTGCAAAGAAGCACTGGGAAAAGACAAGTATTTGAAGAACTGTCACTTTACAGAGGCTTAAAAAGAAATGTTCTCCCATACTTGCCATCTTCAGAATGAACAAAGATTTTTATTTATTTCTAAATTGAGTGTAACTTTGGATGACACATTTATGTTCTAATTCTGGCTTTACTAGCTGTAGGACCTTGGGAATTTGTACTCACTTTCTTGTTGATTCTGTTTCTACTTACATAGGAAGTAAGATAAATGAAGTTGCATCTAGGCTATGGGAGATGCCCAATAAATGGAAATATGTGTAGATGTCACCAGTAGAACTAAGGCCGTTATCTTCAATTCTGACAAAAGTTCTAAGTATTAGATATTTTAATTCTTGATTTTAATTTTTCTGGCTGGGAAATTAGAGAACTTAATTCAGTAAAGGGTACCACAGTAGTCAGTAATGGAGCCAAGAATCAAGTCCATCACTGTCTTTCATTCCATGAAACTGAGAGGAAGGCAGAGTGAGGAAGGTGACAGGCACAGTGGTCTCTGAATGTTCTACCTTGGCTTTTAGTGCCTCCACAGCCAGATGAGAGGTAAGGGGAACTTCCAGACTTCATACAAAACGATGTTATACAGCAGACTTTCCATACGATGTTTGTGTACAATGAGGAGCATGAATATTAAATGTTCATCTGTCAAAGGTATTCCTGCTGCTTTTCATTCTTCTTAAAGCTTATTGAGATTATTTTGGATCTTGGCTCTGTTGTTGATTTAAAATCTACATGTATGTGGCTTCCATAACTTTATCCAAATCTTCGATCAAGACAAAGTCAAAGATGGGACCCCAGAGTGAAATCTCTTACAAAGCACTTATTAAGTGTGGTTGTCGGTGAGCTGTAAGGTGTGGTGTTCATATACATGGTATATTTAGAAGCCCACTTACCTGGATCAGAGACTTGTAATGTAAATGTTTGCTAATTGAAATAAAGGCATGTTACATCTGTGAAATTTACTTATTCCAAGTCTCTTTCCAAGATGAAAGTGGTAATCAATATTCAGAAACAAAGAGGTCCAGGGAACATCTGGTTTATTGTCAGTTTTATCCCTGGTGTTCAGGCCAGGATCTAACACACATAATTGCTCAGTTGATATTCATGAAATAAATTATTTTTATCAAGCCATAAAATGAGTTGTTATAGTCAGTACACCATGATTTGTCCCTTTCTTCTGTTTTCAGCCTAGTGTTTGCTATAGGGACTTGCATCAAATAGGCAATGCTAGACAACATGAAACTAACTCCTCATGACACAGATTCCTAAAATATATTATTAATGAAGTCTGTTTTAGCCCATAATAGAGCTAGAGCTAATGCTAGAGCTAGAAATTGACGCTTTGCCCTGTGATCATCTGTTGTTTGCTTCCACAAAACTAAATCTGAATTATGACTCTTGGCCTTGGAGACTTTCTTGGAGATATAACCCTTGGTATATCAGTTGGTTAAGATCTATTCTGTCAATCAACCCTCTAGAGGTTCCACTGAGGAACATACTATTTCTGACCTAGTTTTACTGATCAATAAAATTAAGTTCAAATAATTTGTTTTTTTTTTTGTTTTTTTTTTTAATTTTTTTTTTTAACGTTTATTTATTTTTGGGACAGAGAGAGACAGAGCATGAACGGGGAGGGGCAGAGAGAGAGGGAGACACAGAATCGGAAACAGGCTCCAGGCTCCAAGCCATCAGCCCAGAGCCTGACGCGGGGCTCGAACTCACGGACCGTGAGATCGTGACCTGGCTGAAGTCGGACGCTTAACTGACTGCGCCACCCAGGCGCCCCTCAAATAATTTGTTTTTATCAAGTGCTCCTATTGCTAAGTGTTCTCATAATTTTGTCTCCTTGCAGGAGTTTTGAAAGATTTCGAAAGCTGAAGATGAGACATAAGTGACTAGAAATAAATTTTTCATTAGTCAACTTTTCCTAACCTTGGAAATGTCTGTTTAGTGGTAGTTAGGATGGGGAATTTTAGGTAAAATAGAGACTTGGAAAATAAAGTTTAGTCACTAATTAATCCAGCCCCCCTCCTCCAAAGAGAGAAATTATCATGAAAAACAAAATGGAAACATTTAGTAATTATTATTGCAATTTACAAGAGAAACCTCATCCTGGAATCAGTATCCAGATTTTAAAATGAAAATACATATATAAATAATTTATCCAGTATTTGTTTGCCTTTACAAAATTAAATTGATCTCTACAAAAATATTTGTTTTAATTTTCTTGTCATGAAATTACTATTTCATTAAAAAACATTTTCCAGGGGTGCCTGGGTGGCTCAGTCAGTTAAGTGTTCAACGTTGGCTCAGGTTGGGCTCTGTGCTGATAGCTCCGAGCCTGAATCCTGCTTCAAATTCTGTGTCTCCCCCTCTCTTTGCTCCTCCCCAGCTCGCACTGTGTCTCTCTCTCTCTCTCAAAAATAAGTAAACATTAAAAAAATTTTTTAATTTTTTTCCAACGGTCTGTATATTTACTATTTTGAGAGAATCATGGTTTTATTTTTCCCCATTTTTCACTTTAAGGGCAAACACTTGGAATTATGTTTTGACATTTGTTAGGATGATCATGCTTTAAAAATTTATATGTATTGGGATCCCTGGGTGGCTCAGTTGGTTAAGCATGCGACTTCAGCTCAGGTCATGATCTTGCTGTTCAGAGTTCGAGCCCCGTGTCAGGCTTCGTGCTGACAGCTCAGAGCCTGGAGCCTGTTTCAGATTCTGTCTGTCTCTCTCTCTCTCTCTCCGCCCCTCCTCTCCTCGCACTGTCTGTCTCTCTTTCTCAAAAATAAACATTAAAAAATTGTATGTATTGATGCACATTAGATTTATGAAAATATTTCAAAATATTCTGATAGGTGTACTTTTTAAAAACACTGCCCCTAGGGGAATTTTCTTAAATTGAGTGTCACACAGTGCTTAATATCATGTCTGCCAAATAGATAGATAGAGATGTAGAGATGTATCAATTTTTTAAAGAGAAGTAGCAGTCAGAGACATGAATGTTGGGGAGATACTAGCAAAGTGCCAAGGTTAACATACATGCCTCTTAGTTAAATGAGCACACATTGTAGAAAGGGGGTCACTTACTGGTTAATTCATTGAATGGAAAATCTTTCCCATCATAGTTACTACGAGTTCAATGAAAGTTTGCTTTGAAAACGTTTTAATTGAGTGCTGTTAGTTAACCAGAATTGGCTTTATAACATAGATGGTTCTAGCTCACTATTAGATAACATGAGAGTTTTACAACCAAATGATCACCACCTTTATCATCTGTGACATTTTGTGATGCAGATGTTGCATTCTTATGCAAAATGTAATAGATAATTGTTATAAAATAATATGCTGAAATTAGGCTGATTATTCTATTTGATTTAAAATGTCATGTAGTAAAGGTTATTTTCACTCATTAAGATTAAATGCAAGTGGCCATATGTTAGAACAGTCTTTTAAATTGAAAGTATACTCAGCTGAAAATTGTCAACAAACTCAGAAATATCCAAAGAAAAATAGCATTCTTTTTTATTTGCCAAAACATCTTCTCTCAATTACAGTGTCGTTATGTTGTGCTCATGGATGACACTTCATTATGACAAATCTGATCTTGAAAACAGTAAATCATGCTATATATAAATTTGATGGTGTTTTGATATTAAAAATGTGTAAAATTTGTCAATACTCCAGAAATGGAACATCAGCAAAGAGGATTATTGGTCTATTCAAATAATAATGTAACCGTTAAGAGGATAACATTTTCCAATTGCAATTACATGCCCTAATTTTAAAGGGGCTATCATTTACAATAATTTGGCAGATTTGGTCCATATTTCTTTCAGAAATTCATTTCTTCATTATGCCTCAAAACAATTTATGGTACATTTATGTTGGTGAAGATAATTTGCTTATTTTATTGTGAATGGAAATCAGTAATTACATACAATCCCATTTTCTGCAGACATAAAGTTAATTCATGGTAGTAATTTTATACAGAATATTAGCTTGTGTTAGTTATGATGAAAATGTAACTGTGGTAAATGCCTCCATTATAACTGAATTTCCTTGGACTTGATGGAAAAAGAAATGTTGACTTAATACTAACAGTTCCATAGATGATTTTATGACAAGCCTGTGGATCATTTGCCCTAACAGCAGTGTTTGGGCAAGATTAGAACTGAAATGAATCCCACCTTCTCTTTTTCTATGTTTTATGACTTTGCAAAAGGAACATGGCTTGTCCAACTCTTAATTTTATCACCTGCTACATAGAAACAATTCTAAGACCTCTGTTATAGAGTCCTTGATAGGCTGAAGTGAGAAGATACATGTGCAGTTTTAGTTTGTTTCCCATATTGATGTATATATAACCAGGGTTTTAAAAAGTGCCTGGCAATGCCTTGAAAATACTTACCTCCACTCAGTTCTCTGACTGCAGCATGTTTATATTGGAGGAAAGCATATAATAAAAAAGAGAAAACATGGATAGATACATGGATAGGTAGGTAGATAGATAGATAGGAAGAAAGGAAGCAAGGGAAAAAAGAAAAAGGAAAGAAGGAGAAGAAAGAGAGGAAAGAAGGGAAGAAAGAAACTAAAAAAAAAAAGAGCAAGTAATGTTGAAAGGAATAATAGAGGGATTACTTGAGTTTGCACTTTGAACTTAATGTTTAAAACAAAAAACAAAAAACAAAAAAACAAGAGACCCAAAATGGAGTCATTAGTGCTAAACCCCAGGTCAGCAAAGCAGTATATATTATCTAATTGTAGTTTAATTCTCTCCCAGCAGTAAGGTTTTAAGCCACTTAGTCTGGAATTTTCTGATCAACACTAGTGAGGCATTCTGTATGTGATAGACTCCCACCTTTCCCCCAAAGAAGGTGATATTACCTGAAATAATCCTTTCTTTGGTTTACAACTTCCTTATCCCTGTCTCCTTCTGCCTATAAAAGCCTTCCATTTTTTAAATCATTGTTACTATTTTTTATTGACGTATAGTTGACGTATACTAATACATTAGTTTCAGTATAATTAAATTATAATAGTAATTTTTAACATTTTTATGTATAGTTAACATACAATGTTACATTAGAGTCACATGTATAGCAATGATTCAACAATAATAGAGTTGTTATGCTCACAAGTATAGTTACCATCTGTCACCATACAACACTATTACAATACCATTGACTATGTTCCCTATGTTATACCATTTGTCCTTGTGACTCATTCATTCCATAACTGGAAACCTGTACCTCCTATTTCCCTTCACTCATTTTTCCCATTCCCCCATCCTCTCGTAACTGTCAGTTCTGTATAGTTATAGATCTGTTTCCACTTTGTTTGTTCATTTATTTTGTTGTTTAGATTCCCCATATAAGTGAAATCATATGATATTTGACTTACTTCATTTAGCATAATATCTTCTAAGTCCATCTGAATTGTTGTACATGGCAAGATCTCATTCTTTTTTTTTTTTACAGCTGAGCAGTATTCCATTATGTATATACATGTATATGTATGTACACACACACACACACACACACACCACATCTTTAGCCATTCACCTATCAATGAACACTCTCTGACCCTTTTGATGAAGGAGCATGAGGCAGGCTGAGGGGCAAAGCACAATGTAGTGTACCCTGCTCTTGCCCCCACAGTGGGACATATATGATATTCCTTGGACACTCATGGCTACCCAAAACTGGGAAAGGACAAAACACAAATGGTCAAACACATAAGAGTCTCTACCAGTTTATCAGAAGAAGGCAATCCCATCATAGCCTCAAGTCCAGGAACTCCCTACTATCTTAATGTTAATGCTTTGCTAGAGGGAAAAACAACCTTAGCTTGACAATAGCTAGGACTCCAGTAATTCTTTAGCATGTGCAAGTCTCTTTGGAAAGCTCCCTCTTGACTTCATCTCCCTGGACTCCATAAAATGGTCACGCCCCACACTTACAGTGCAGCTCTTCCTGCCCATGGTTCCTGTCCCATGCTTTAATAAAATCACCTTTGTGCACCAAAGATGTCGTCAAGAATTTTTTCTTGGCCATTGGATCTGGACCCCATGAACTCATCATCCCAGAACTTCATCAATGAGTGCTAGGTGTTGTATGGAAGTGTTGAATCACTATAATGTACACCTGAAATTAATATTACACTGTATATTAATTAACTGGAATCTAAAAACTTAGAAAACAGAAATGAATATTCCACTCTTAATTGCTTTGAGATGATGTTATTGGTGTTTCAGTTTTGGTCATTATAGTGAAAATATAAAAGTGTGTCACTGGAACATTAATTTGAATTTCTTTTTTTTTTAAGTTTCTTTATTTGTTTTGAGAGAGAGACAGCATGAGCAAGGGAGGGGCAGAGAGGGAGAGAGAATCCCAAGTAGGCTGCCCGCTGTTGTCAAAGAGCCTGATGCAGGGCTCAAACTCAAAACTCATAAATCGTGAGTTTGTGACCTGAGCTGAACCCAAGAGTCAGACACTTAACCAATTGAGCCACCCAAACGCCCCGTTAATTTGCATTTATAATGATGGTAAGAAGTTTTCCATGGGTTCATTTGCCATTTACACATTTTTTCTTATGGGATTTTCTTTTCAAGTATTTTGATATCTCCCTGTTTTGGTTGTTCATTGGTTTTTCTTTTTAAGTATCACAGATCTTTGAATTTATATAATTTGGTTACCATTCCTTTGTCAGATATACATTTTGCAAATCCTTTTGTTTTTTCATTCCGTGCCTTTCTTACTCATTTCTTTAATGGTACTATTTTGAAATGTTTTAAATTTTTATGACATACAGTTGATCACATATTTATTTTTTTTTTTTCCGTCTAAATAGTTGCCTATTCCATTGGTCAAAAAGATATGCTTCTATGTTTCCTTTAATATATTTAAATTTAGTTCTATAAATGTATGCAATCCATTTCAAATTAACTTCTGCATGTCCTGTGAGGTAGAGATTAGGGTTCATTTCTTTTCCACATGAAAGTATAATTATTCCAGCATTATTTTCTGAAAAGGATTTTCTTTCCCAATTGAAATGTTTTGGAGGCATTGTTGAAAGTCTGTTAACACTATATACATATTTGGGTTTTTTTTCAGATAACCTTCTGTTAATGACTTCTAATTTAAAATTGATAAAGTCAGAGGATACTCTGATTTCAATCCTCTTATGTTTATTGAGACCTGTTTTGTGGCCCATCTGGTCTACCTTAGTGAATATTCCTTGTACATGTGAAAATTCTATATATTTTTCAGGTGTTAGGTCAAGCATTCAATAAATATCTACTAAAGTTGTTGAATAATATTGTTTTAGTCTTATATTTCATTTCTTATTTTGAGGTCTTTTATTAATTAATGAGAAAGTTGTATTGAAATCTTTATAGTTATAGGTTGCTTCTTAAGGTTCTGTCAGTTATTACTTCATGAATTTTAAAGTTGTGTTATTAGGTTCATACATGTTTAGAATGGTTGTACTGTCTTGATGAATTGATCCTTTAACATGAAATATCCTTCATTACTCATGGTAAAACCTTATGTTCTGAAGTCTAAATTGTCTGATATTATAAAATGGACACTTCAGCATTGATAATTTGTGCTTGCATGATGTTTATTGGCATACTGTCCCTTTTAATTTATCTGTGTCTTTTTGTATGTGAAGAAGCTTTTGGAAAGCATATTGTTGGGTATTGTTTTCCTATCTATTCTGAGAATATCTGCTTTTTAATTGACACATTTAGACTCTTTATGCTTTAATATAATTATCCATGACAGAGTTTAAATCCATAATTTACTCAAATATTTTATATTTGTCCCATCTGTTTGCTCTTCCTTCCGTCATCCTCTTTTCCCTGCTTCCTTTTGGATTAATCAAAAAAATTCACTTTTTCCTTGTATCTCCACTATTAACTTATTTACTATACCTCTTTGATTTTTTTTCTCTTTCAGTAGCTATGCTGGGATTTAAAATATGTTCTTCTTAAAGATAAATGCTTGTATTGTATTTCTTTTTTTTTTTTGTAAGTAAACTCTATGCCCAATAATGGGCTTGAACTCATGGCCCTGAGATCAAGAATCTCATGCTCTACTGACTGAGCCAGCCAGGAACCCCTATACTATACTTCTTTTATACACATTTGTGTTTTAATTCATCCATGCTGTTATATGTAGTAATACCTTATTACTTTTTATTGCTGAGTACTGTTGCAAAATATGGATAATACAACAATTTACCTATCTATTCAGTAGTTGATGGACATTTGGTTTACTACTAATTTTTGACTATTATGAATAATTCTGCTGTTATTCACATATACACATTTGTATGGATCTATGTTTCCATATCTCAGGTAAACACATAGAAGTAGAATCGTTCGGTCATTTGATTAGTACACATAGGCAGTCCTCACTTTTATCAGGGTTCTAATATGCGTGCACACATTTTTGTTAATGTGAGCAATAGATTGAAAGTGTGTCTCCCAAATTCATAGATTGAAACCTGTTTCCAATATGGTGGGTTTTGGAGGTGGGGCATTTTGGAGGCAGTTAGGTCATGAAGATGGAGCCTTCATGAATGGGATTAGTGGCCTCATAAGAAGAGGCCAGAGAGCTAGTATCTGTGTTTCCACCATGTGAGAAGAGTTATCTGTGAACCTGGAAACAGGCCCACAGCAGACGCTGAATCTTCCAGTGCCTTGATCTTGGACTTTCCTGCCTCCAGATCTGTGAGAAACAAATATTTGTTGTTTAAATCACTTACTCTATGGTATTTTTGTTATAACTGATCTAATGAACTAAGACATCATGTTTTAATTGATTCACACCACTCTGCTTGACACTACAGTTCAAATTTTAGTTAAAATCATATACTGTGATAATTGCATAAACCGTGAACTACACTGGTACCTTACTTTATTTAGTGCAGTAATTAAAATATAACTACCAGATGGACCTAATATTCGGTGAGTCGTGCCATTTCTTTCAAAGTGTGTGCCTCTGTTGTTCAGGACACACCCAGACAGCAAAGTTTGCAATCATGTTGTCTCTCGTCTCTCAGCGATAAAACCATGATACATTTTACAAAAATCGATAATTGAGAGAACTGACCAATACAGATGAAAGTGCACCAAAGAAATAAAAAATGTAAAGTTGAAAGTGAAATTCAAATGAAATGTAAGTAAAATTATAGAAGAAAGAGCTGCCTGTGGGTATGTTGCTTTTTTGCTGCCATTCGAGAGATTTGAGATAAGCAACTATAGGAGAAGGAAGGAGTCTTACCAACATCAATGAGAAGGTGGCGTGATGAACTGGATGAAGTTGTCCCACAAGAAGTGACTGAGGCAAAAATCTTCACATGATATTAACATTGCAAAGGAAAAAAAAATGTTGGAAGTTGATCTTAAGTAAAAAGCGCGCATTGCCAAAGCATAGAAAAAAAAACCACCTTCATTCTGGAGTGTATGTTATACAATTAGAAAGCAAGCACTGTTCAAATTACTATCAAAATATTTTTTATGAAGGATAAAATATTGTCTTTCTCACCATTTCTGATGTTTGAATTTACAATCTACAAAACATGTATTAGCTTTATTAGAGGTTTTCATTTCCCTATGCATAAGAGTTGACACTTAACACAAGTTTGAACTGCATGTGGCTAGGGGCACCTGGCTGGCTCAGCCAATGGAGCATCCAACTCTTGATCTCAGTGTTGTGAGTTCAAGCCCCATGCTGGTTGTAGTGAACTGCATGTGTCTACTTTTATGTGTGTTTTGGGTTTTTTTTTTTTTGGATGCAGTATAGTACTGTAAATATAGTTTCTTTTCCTTATGATTGTCTTAATAACATTTACTTTTCTCTTATTTACTTTATTGTAAAAATATAATATATAATACATATAACCTACAAAGTATGTGTTAATCACTGTATCTATTACTGGCAAGGCTTCTGTTCAACAGTAGGCTATTAGTAGTTAAGTTTTGGGGAGTCAAAGGTTATACATGGTTTTTCATCTGTGTGTGTGTGTGTGTGTGTGTGTGTGTGTGTGTGTGTAGGGGGTTGGTGCCCTAATCTTCAAGTTGTTTAAGGGTCTACTGTATAACTGAAAGTGAGTTTGAGATACTTCACAAAATCTTAAAACGTCATGAGGAGTGATAATAATCTTTCTTTGATTGTTAAGATCATTTTGTACAGTTCCGGTTTCATGGTCATTTTTATGGTCCAGCATTACCATACAAAGCAAGGCTGGACATAGTAACTTCTTAAGATATTGTCATACTGTTTTCCAAACAGGCTGTACAATTTTGCATTCCTGTCAGCATTGTATGAGCTTTCCAGCTCTTGCATTTTTGCCCGTATTTTATATAGTCAGTCTTTCTAATGTTAGCTATTGCAATGGACAAGAGTAAGTAGTGGAGGGTCTCTATGGCTTTAATTTTCATTTCTATGATGGTTACTGATGTTGAACATCTTTTATGTCCATTTGAATAGAGGTGTCTTCAAATGTCTTCCCAGTTTAATTATCCGATTGTTTGTCTTCTTATAGTTGACCTATAAGCATTCTTTATATTCTACATCCAAACCCTTTGTTGGATATATGATTTTCAAAAATTTTATCCTAGTCTATGACCTTCCTTTTTCTGATGATAATCTTCTGAATAGGAAAGCATTTTAATTTTGATCAAAATGTGCCCTTGATCATTTTTTCTTTTACAGTTCATACTTCCTTTTCATCCTTTATAAATGTCTGCATGACTTAACTCAGAAATTTTCTCCTTTATTTTTTTCTAGAAATTTAATGATAATAGCATTTACATTTAGATCTATGATCAATTTTGAGTAAATTGATAGGCTGATACAAATTTTTTTCATACAAATTTCAAGTTTTTTCATACTATTTTTTGAGATGACTCTCTCCATTGAATTACCTTTATCAAAAATCATTTGGCAAAGGGCGCCTGGGTGGCTCAGTCAGTTAAGCTTCTAACTTGGGCTCAGGTCATGATCTCACAGTTTGTGAGTTCAAGTCACACGTTGGGCTCTGTGCTGACAGCTCAGAGCCCAGAACCTGCTCCGCATTGTGTGTCTCCCTTTCTCTCTGACCCTCCCATGTTTGTGCTCTGTCTCTCTCTCTCTCAAAAATAAATCAACATTAAAAAAATGTTTAAAAAAATTAAAAAGAAATCAGTTGGGCATAGAGGTAACATCACTAAAATGACTTTGTAGGAGACCCTAGCCTCTGTCCCCACACAAATAATTTTGCAACATGATGGAGTTATAAGCTAATATAGTAGTAACCACTTTGCAATATATGCATATCAAATAAACATGTTGTACACTTTAAACTTAAAACATGCTATATATCAATTGTATCTCAATTCTTAATACTTTAGATTTACCACTGTGTTCTATCGATCTATTTGTTTATCCTTAAGCTAATACTATAGTCTGGCTTATTGTTATTTACAACTTAATTTGAATGGAGAGTAGTGTATGTAGTCAACTTTTCTTCTTTTTAAAGATTGTTTTAGTTATTATAAGTGCACTGCATTTTTGCATGAATTGTAGGATCGTATTTTAAATTTCTATGGAAATTCTTTGTAGGATTTTGTAGGAATTGCACTGGCACACTAGTAATAATAATGTGATTCCAAATGATTACCATGGTAAATCTCACCAATATTTTAATTCTTTTATAAATTCACCCAAACAACCTTTTGTAGGTTGTGTCTATGTGTGTGTGTGTGTGTGTGTGTGTGTGTGTGTGTGTGTGTATGTGTGTGTGTAGTGGTCTTACACATTTTTTAGTAAACCTAATCCTACATGGTTTATGATTTCTGATGCTATTGTAAATGTTATCTTTTATTTGATTTACAAGTTGTTCATAGAAGTGATATTTTAGTGTTGCCCTGGGAGTTGGTGGTATTCATCAATTTACTTGTTAGTTCTAGTAGTTACTTTGGAGTAAAGAATATGTAGGAAAGAATATTTTACATCATCTTTTCCAATTTTATACTTTAATATTTAAGTACTTTATTTTCCTTGTGTTATTGTTACACTGGATAGGACATCCAGGACAATGTTAAATGGCAATTGTCAGGACAGCCAATCTTATCTTACTCCTGGATATTAGAAGGGAATTCTTATCCTTTCAATATTAAGTATTATGTTCATAGCAGAAGTTTCATAGATGACTCAATCTGGTTGCAGAAGTCCCCCGCCTTTTTTTTTTTTTTTTGCTACTTTGCCAGGAGACTTTTTATCAGGAATGCAGGTTAAATTTTGTCAATTTTTTTCTGCAATTGTTCACATAAACATATTATTTTCTTTATTCGGTTACACTGGTAAATAGCATTGATTGATTTTTCAGTGTTAAAGCAGACTTCCATTCAAGGATAGACCCACATTGGTCATTTGTATATGTGTGTGTGTGTGTGTATACACATACATACATATATATGTGTGTGTGTGTGTATATATATACATATATATATATAATTTGTATTTACATTGTTAGATTCAACTTGCTAATATTTTGTAAATTGTCTCTGAGACTATTAGTTTGGGATTTTATTCACTTATTATATGCTTGTCTAGTTTTTCTATCAGGGTTATGCTGACCTCATAAAATTAAAATGACTTTCCTCCTCCACTGTTTTCTGAGTTTAAGATTGATAGTATTTCTTCCAATAATGTTTTCTAGAATTCAACAGTGAAGCCATCTGCACCTGAAGATTTCTTTGTGAGAAGATTATTAATTAAAAAAACCCAATATCTTTAATAAACACATCAGTGCATTAGTGTGTGTTTTTCAGCGAATGTGTCCTTTTTATATGGGTTCCCGAATTTATAGATATTAAGGTGCTCATAATTATAGTCTTGATATTGATGCTACTTCCTTCTTTTCTGATACTGTGTTGTTTTTTTCTTAGTCTAGTTACGGGCTTTATTAAGGTTGTTTTATTGTATTTTGCAGGGAATATTTCCGTACCATTAATAACTAATTGTATTGATTTTTTCTATTATTTTCCTCTTTCTATTTCTTTTATTTCCCTTTTATTTATTTTTAAATGTTTATTTATTTTGAGAGAGAGAGCCCAGGCTGGTGCATGCATGGGAGGGAGCGGCAGAGAGAGGAGAGAGAGAGAATCCCAAGCAGGCTCCGTGGTGTCAGCACAGAGCCCAATGCAGGGCTCAATTTCATCAACTGTTAGATCATGATCTGAGCTGAAATCAAGAGTCATCACTTAACTAACTGAGCCACTCAGGCTGCCCCTAACACCCCCTAAGTATTTGCTAATTTTGTTAGCTCTTGTTTTAACCGTGAGTTTTTTATGAGTGTGTTTGTTACTGACTTTCCCAATACCGTGGTTTATCATTTTAAAGATTCTATGTGATCTTGTAAAATACATGTTCAGCATGTGTTGTGTGTAGTGTTCTGTAAATATCAACTAGGTTCTTAGTTATATTTAAATATTTTATATCCTTACTGAATTTCTATTTTTTCTATCAATTACTAAGCATGCAATGTTTGTCTTCCTATGCAATTGCTCTTTATTATTATGAAATGCCCTGTCTCTGATAGTAAGACTTCCCTCTTGAAATCTACTTGGTTTGATATTAACATAGATGTATATGCTTTCTTTTGCTTATCGTTTTCATTGCTCATCTTGGAACCCTGTCTTTATGAATAAAGTATATCTCTTGTATATAGCATATAGTTTTCCCTTTTTTCAATATAGTGTGAGAATCTGTCTTTTGACTGGACTTTGATTGAATTTTTATGTAATATAATTATTGACATGCTTTGTTTTATGTCTACCATTATGTGATTTTGTCCCACTTTTGTTTTTTAGGTTTTTACTTAAATTCCTGTTAGTGTGATATATATATATATATATATATATATATATATATATGTATGTATACTTAAATTCCTGTTAGTGTGATATATATATATATATATATATATATATATATGTATGTATACTTAAATTCCTGTTAGTGTGATATATATACATACATATACCATATACATATGTATGTATATATATATATACACATATACATATACATATGTATGTATATATATACATATATATATGTATATGTGTATATATGTGTGTGTGTGTGTGTGTGTGTATATATATTATTTTGATATTATGATACTAGTTTGAGCTGTACAGTATAGTGATTCAACACTTACATACAGCACTGAGTGCTCATTACAAGAAGTGCACTCTTTAATCCCCATTACCTATTTAACCCATCCACCCATCCACTTTCCCTCTGGTAACCATCAGTTTGTTCTCTATATTAAGAGTCTGTTTCTTGCCCCCGTCTCTCTTTTTTCCCCCTTTGCTCTTTTTTTTTCTTAAAGTACATTCATGAGTGAAATCATGGTATTTGTCTTTTTCTGACTAACTTATTTTGCTTAGCATAATACTCTCTGGCTCCATCCACGTAATTGCAAATGGCAAGATTTCATTCTTTCTTATGGCTGAGTAATAATATTCCATTGTGTGTAAATACCACATCTTCTTTACCCATTCATGAGTTGATGGACACTTGGGTTGTTTCCAGTACAAGCTGATTATAGATAATGCTGCAATAAATATCTCTGTCCCATTTGTTCTTATTCTAACCTCTTGACTTCTTTTGGATTAACCAAGTTCTTATTTTTATTCTGTAAATCTCATCTATTCCCTTTTTTTAACTTTCATCTATTTTACTTTTAGCTGTCATTCTAGGGATTATAATATTCAGTGTCAACATCTACAGTCTACCTTTATTGGAATTTACCAGCTCTACATAATAAACCCTCAATTTCCAACCATCTTCCTTTCTGTTTCAGTTGTTTTTATTCTAGTTCTACATTTATTATAAATCTTAATACATTGCTGTTGTTTTGCCTTCAACAGTCAATTTTCCTTTAAAGATTTCTATTTCCCCATAGGAAAAGAGTGGTCCTCTATATTTACACACCCTTTTACCAGTTTTCTTTTTTGTCATTCACTTATGTGGACCTGAGATAGTGTCAGATAAAACCCTCCTGAAAAACTTGCTTTGTTTTTGGTTCCAGTATGTTGTTGTCAAATTCTCTCAGCTCTTATACTTAAAATGTCTTTATTTTGCTTATATTTAATGCTATTTTCTCTGGAGATATAATTCAAAGATGACTTTTTCCTTTTAGCAATTTAAAGATATTTAGTTGGCTCCTCCTTTGCATTGTTCTGATGAAACATCAGCACCCATTCTTATCAATGTTCCTTTGAGTATGTTTTCATTTTTCTACATCTAGTTATTTTTTTTAACATTTTATTTATTTTTGAGACAGGGAGAGACAGAGCATGAACAGGGGAGGGGCAGAGAGAGAGGGAGACACAGAATCTGAAACAGGCTCCAGGCTCTGAGCTGTCAGCACAGAGCCCGACGCGGGGCTCGAACCCACAGACCGCGAGATCATGACCTGAGCCGAAGTCGGCCGCTTAACCAACTGAGCCACCCAGGCGCCCCTACATCTAGTTATTTTTAAGATTTTCTTTTTCTTCTTTCAGTGATTTAAGCAATAATGTGCTTAGATTTGTCTTTTTTGTTTATACTGTTTGGGATTTATTTTGCCTCTTAAATCTGTAGGTTAATACGTATGTTAAATTTGGCATCGTTGTTCTTTCCAAACCTTTGTTTGGAAAGTTCTTTACTTCTACTTTGGACTTTGATTATGGATACTTTTTCACATGTATTATCCATTTTTTTCTGTTAAATCCTCGAATGCATTTACATGGCTGCTTTAAATCACTACTCTGCTAATTTTTACAATAGTGTCATCTTTCAGTCTGTTTCTATTGATTGTTTTCCTCTGGTTTTGTGTTAAAAATTTTTTTTAATTGTACCATATGTTCAAAAATCTAGATTTCATACTCAAAACCTTTCATTTTTGTTCTGTTGAGCACTTACTTTAACTGAGCAACTTAATTATATTGAACTAATTTTGGGTTTTGTTAGGAACAGTCTAGAGTAACTGTTACTCTAAGATTACATCAGCTCTACCTATAAGGAAAGGTTCTGGGATTTTACTTAAATGTATATTCAGTGATATCTCTCTAAAAGTTGATTAGAACTCAAATCGTTTCCAGTACTGTTTGACTTCCATAAAGAAAGCTGTTCTCTGCCAGTCCTCTCAGAGTCTCATCCTACAGATATGAATTTAGTATTCAACCAAAGACCCAAGAACATCACTATATAGATAACTGACACTCTTTCTCTGTCCCACAAATTTTTGCTTATTCAACACCCCCAAACTCTGATCTCTGTTCCTTCTGCTCCACGAAACTGGCTCTCTTTTGGCCACTTATTCCCCTATGATAAAGTTTGGAAAATGCTTTGAGACAGAACCCAGGGTAGATAGGCAGTTCACATCATGTATTTCCATTCTTTCTTTTGTCCAATGCCTACAAATAGCTGCTTCATAAATTTTATCCATTGATATGGTTGTTTATGGTTGGAATGTATGTAGGCTATCCATAACTCTTGTCTTCAACAGAATTGAAATGGAGGCTATCCATAATTCTTGTCTTCCCCAGAATTGGAAATCCATTTTAATTACATTTACTTCTCATTAAATTTTGTGGAACCTATTCAGCCTGCCTAAAGTAATAGCCCTCCTGTAGGAAGTCTCCTTTTGTTTATACAAGTAAAAGGACTAGATTATTTGGCCAACATGGATAAATCCTCTGATAAACATCAGTGACAGAAGGTTTTGAGTATTTGTATAGCTTGAAAGTACAAAGAATCTCTAGACTTGGCAAAACAAAATTTATGCATTGTTGAATGATTTGTTGGGGTTCATAGGACATGTTTAGTAGGTTAGAGACATGTGTGAGATGAATCCTTGGAACTTCCAAACCCATTCTCAGTACCTTAATCTTCTGGCTTGAAGTTAAGAGTGGAGGAATAATAGAAAATAGCTTGGGATGAAGTCATTGAAGAATGCCAGTGTCATCAGAGGATTTAGTTAAAATATATCTTACTTCACACATTGCATCCTCTCCCCCAGATGGTTAAAGGAATATTTTACATTTTAACTCTCTGATCACCAAACAAGAAGGAGAACAACTACTAAAGTTTCCCTAAATTCTTTGTTGTATGACAGCCTGTTTCTATGTGACAGTTTTTTGCTATTGTTTTTTTGTGTTTTTTATTGTTGTTTGTTTTGTTTTCGTTTTATCCAACTATAACGCAGCTCATCTTTCCCCCCCCTAAGTTTTTATTATTTATTTTGAGAGAGAGAGAGAGAGAGTGCACACAGCAGAGGGGCACAGAGAGAAGGAGAGAGATTCCCAAGCAGCCTCTGCACAAACCTGAGAACCTTGAGACCATGACCTGAGCCAAAGTCAAGAGTCTGGATGTTTAACCAGCTGAGCTACCCAGAGGCCCCTGGACCCCTGTTTTTGTTGTTAAGTAGCCACCACCATACCTACCCACCAAGATATTTGCAGATACAGTCATTCTTTTATCGTCATTAGGTGTAGAAGTGAAAGAAACGCCTTACTTAAGGGCTTTTCATTTCTTCATGTATTTAATATTTTTGAAAAATACTACTTAGTATCAAGAGTTAACTAGCAATTAAAAATAAAGATATTCTAACAAAAAATTCTGACATGATATACTACAACTGTAGAATGTTTTCTTGTTCTCCTTGAGAAGTTCCGATTTACATAATATTTTAACTATCATACTTTTTTCTTTTAGATAGAAAATTCCCATGCTGGAGTTCTGAATGTGTAACATTAAAAGGCTTGGAATTCATTTCTTCTTTTTTTTTCTTTTTTTCTTTTTTAAGTTTCTAACTCTGAAGATATAAGAAACAGACTGACACTAACCACTTCAATGTTTTGCTTAGAAATGGAGCAATGGATTGTGCACAATGTGGTTCATTCATGTTGGCAAAGGACTGAACTCTTCAGGGATCCAAAGTGGCAACATTTCCCTTTGTACAATTTTTCACAAATGTTGGACCTGTATTAAATAAAGTTTTTGACATGATGCCCTTGAAAAATTTCCAGCCTATTATCAGCCAAGTTCTACCTAGTTCTAATTACCTTGTTTAACAATTTGAGGGACTTTTTTTTTTCCTCATAAGAAACTACCAGAATAGAACCAGGGATAGTTTATCCAGAGGGCATGATGATGTAGTTGGTAGAAACAATTTGTGGAATCCTGTGGGTACCTGAATTTAGGCTTTACACTTTTCATGGCTGAAAAGATGCCTGCAGCCTTCTAGGGAGATGGTTGACCCCTCCTATACACCTTGCCGCATATAACGATGAGTTTTGCAAAGAGTTTAGCTGAAAAATATTCCACTGTAAACAAACATTTAAATCGTGGCAGCTTATTTGACCAAAGTTAAAGCCCATTAGTAATTTCAAATGCTGTGTATCAGAGTCTTTTCTAGAAGAGGAAAAAGAATGCTGTGTGTTCTTAAAAGGCTCAGAATATTTCTGTTAATAAGCACCTAACATGAACCCCAAATGATGATATACAGTTTATATCCATTAATTTTGATCCTCTCAAATAGATATATCATTGAGTTATAATAGCTCCGTTTTTTTATGTTTATTTTTGAGAGATAGAGCACATGTGCACAAGCAGGGGAGGTGCAGGGGCATGGGGGGTGGGGACAGAGGATCCAAAGCAGTCTCAGTGCTGACAGCAGACAGCCTGATGCAGGGATTGAACTCATGAATTGTGAGATCATGATTTGAACCAAAGTCAGATGCTTAAGTGACTGAGCCATGCAGGCACCCCAATAGCTTCATTCTATACAGGAAAAAGAACAGTAGAGGGTTTAAAGCATGTATTCAAATTCACACAGCAAATGATAGGACAGAATCTAAATGCAGACTTTAGTGGAAGTGATCCCGATCTGACACCCTTTACATTATATGGATTAATTAAATATCTGAGAAGGTAAGAAATAAAACTTAATATTCTCCAAATTAGCCCTGTTTTCATCTTCACATTTACTGATATTATCATTACCTCCTCAGACTCAAAAACTTTAAATGATCTTTGCTTTTTCCCTTTAACATATCATCTTAATCACTTCTGTATTCAATTCCTCTCCCTCTATTGTTCTCTCACAAAATAATCATTTGGACCATCTGATTTTTATACTGTCTTCCTTAAGCTCACTGTGTATGTTTTAGCCTCGATTTTCTCCATATCCTCTCTCTCCTTAATATGTAACCCTCCCTACACCTTGTTAATAATAGTTAAGATTTTAATCTCCACTACCTCATCTCTCATCATCCCCTCCAAGTTTCTGTCAAACTGGAAATACAGTTTTATGTGTTTGCTGGTTAGTGAATATATGTTTTTTTCTGTCCCATTCCCAAACTAAACCACAAGCTTGTGGAAGGTGGATTTCCTGTGCAAACAACACAATATTTTAAACTCACAAGAGAGAGTGACAAGAGAATAAACACTTTCTGAAATTCTTCTATACTTTAGCTAAGGCATAGGACTGATTCCTTATGTATTGTTTTATTTAATTCCCTGTAAAACAATGTAGATATAAGGATCCTTGTTTTAAAAACTATGAATGTACAGTTCATGGTATTTAAGTACTTCACTTTGTCATCCTGATGATAAAGGGGGGGAGCCATTTTTTTTGGAAATACCAGTCTCTCTGATGCCAAACCTATGCTCATTTTATTATGCCAAAGAGCTTCTTTCACATTTCTAGTTATTGAGCTTTTGTAATAATTCAATTTCACAATGATAGAGGGAGGTCACAGGTCCACATATTTTGACATAGCATGCCAATATGTATTATTATTAATAAATTTAGAAACCCTCAGATCATGTATTGTGAATTTCAGCAGTTATTGACAAATTATATAAATTGGAAGAAAACCACTTTCCATATACAAAGAGGAGTGTAGAAAATAGAACCAAGTAATGAAAAGTGTGATATTAACATGCATAAATTCAACAATATAAGTACACTCATTACCACAAGAAAGAATGTATTCCAAAAAGGTTTAATTAGTTTGCAAAAGTACCAGACATTTCTGCTACTAAATTATGACCATATACTCACTGAAATTTCTTTGAGTTCTTAAACCAATAGAAAAAAAATACATAACCTTTGACTTTAAGGGAGATTTGAAGGCATGTGATGTGGCATGGTGATAAATTGAAATCTTCTGTTCTGTTTTATTCATTCTTCTTCATTTGCTTTGGGTAGACAAGGTTTGCTAGCAAAACTGGCCCAGTAGACGCATATACTAACAAGAGTTTATTCTGACAGGAGAGGTTCAGATTAACTTGCAAATCAAAGGGAATTGTTACCACTGGCAGGATGAAATCCGATTTACTTCTTTAAGCAAAGTTTCTGGAGCTCTGTGTTTATGTCACTAAATAGGTGGAGGCCAACATAATTTACAAAGAAAATGACAAAATTTAGAGAGAATAAACTCTATCTATCTTACTAAGCCATAGAAACAGGACTTTTTGTTTAAACAAAGGATAAAGTTGAAGATGCAGCTGACTTATTTGGTATTTTGCTTTTAGATAAAATACATTGTTTCTTAATATACTCAGTGGTATATTTTTTTATCTAGCCAGAATATTTTATTTATTTGCCCCATATTTTCTCCAGGACTCACTATTTACCGAATAGATTTTATATATATGATTGTTTAATATAAAAAAATCTTAAAATATTTTAATGACTTACTGAGATATATCTCACATACCATATAACTTGCTAATTTGGATTGCACAATTCAGTGCTCCCTGGTATGTATATTCAGAATTGTGTGACCATCATCAAAATCAATTTTAGAACATTTATCACTTGAAAAAGAAATGCTAGCATGTCTAAGCCATCATCTCTATACAGTATCATATGTAAGCTTTAATTACCTAACGTGAAATGATAAAGGTTACTTCTGTGTTTTCTTTTTTTTTTAGAAGTTTTACAATTTTAATCTTGTATTCCCATTATACTTCAGTATTTCACTTTCCATTTTCCTCCAACCCAAATAGGTAAATGCTAATCTATCTTTCTATAGAGTTGTCTATTCTTCACAGTTTATATAAATGGAATCATATACTGTCAGTTCTTTTGTGCCTGGGTTCTTTTTACTTGGCTTAGTGTTTTCAAGTTTCGTCCATGTTATAGAATGTATCAGCAATTCATAGCTATGGCAGAATAACATTCCATTGAATAGATATGTCATATTTTGTTTATCCATTCACCATTTCGTGGACCCTTAGTTTATTTCCACTTTTTAACCATTATGTATAATGCTGCTATGAATACTCATCTACAAGTTTTTGTTGGATATGTGTTGTCATTTTGGGGTGTATATATGTAGTAGAATTGCTGGGTCATATAGGAACTCTGTATTTAACATTGTGAGGAACTGATGCACTGTCTTCCAAAGTGGTTGTACTATTTTACAATTCCAACAGCAATGTTTCAGAGTTCCAGTCACCCCACATCCTCACCAGCACTTTTTTTTTTTTGTATTACAGGCATCCTGGTGAGCGTGAAGTGGAATCATATTGTAATGTTGATTTGCATTTCCTAAATGATTGATGTTGAACACTGTTTCATGTGCATTAATTGCCATGTATATATCACTTACTTATAGATTTTCAGATTCTATAATCTGAATTTAATCTATTTAATCTATTCAGATTCTTTGCCCTTTTTTAAAAAAAGTTCATTTATTTTAGGGGCGCCTGGGTGGCTCGTGGGTTAAGCATCAGACTTCAGCTCAGGTCATGATCTCACAGTTGGTGGGTTCAAGCCCCACACCGGGCTCTGTGCTGGCAGCTCGGACCTGGAGCCTGCTTCCGATTCTGTGTCTCCTTCTCTCTGCCCCTCCCCATTCACACTCTGTCTCTCTCTTGCTCTCAAAAATAAATAAAACATTAAAAAATTTTTTTAAAGTTCATTTATTTTTGAAAAAGAGAGAGTGAGGCAGGGAAGGGGAGAGAGAGAGGGAGAGAGAGAATCCCAAGTAGGTTCAGCACTATCAGCATGGAGCCTGATATGGGTCTCAAACTCATGATACATGAGATCATGACCTGAGACTAAATCGAGAGTTTGGAAATTTAACTGACTGAGCCACCCAGGCACCCCTCTTTGCACATTTTTTATTGGATTATTTGTCTCTATTTCTCACTTGAA
Organism: Prionailurus bengalensis; assembly: GCF_016509475.1. Taxonomy (NCBI): domain Eukaryota; kingdom Metazoa; phylum Chordata; class Mammalia; order Carnivora; family Felidae; genus Prionailurus; species Prionailurus bengalensis. Next base: position 37,062,508 of record NC_057352.1, read on the forward strand.
ACAGTTTTATTTTATATAATATGTTTTTCTTCATATAATATTTTATATGAATAATCTGGATACCATTCTCTACATTATATAATTTGCAAATATTTTCTTCCAGATTGTACCTTGTCTATTCACTTTCTTTTTTGTGTCCTTTGATGCACTCATTTCTAATTTTGGTGAATCCAACTTACCTGTTTTTTTCTTTGGTTACTCGAGCTTTTGGTGTCATATCTAAAAACCCATTTCCTAATGCAAGGTAATGAAGATTTATATTTTGTTTTCTTCGAAGAGTTTCAGAGTTTTAGCTGTTACATTTAAGTCTCTGATCCATTTTGAATTAATTTTTGTATGTAGTGTGAAGTAGAGGTCCAAATTCACTCTTATGCATATAGATATCCAGTTTTCCCAGTGCCATTTGTTGAAAAGGCTACCTTATTCCCATTAGGGTATTTTTCCATTTATTTAGATCTTCTTTAATCTCTTTCAGCAATGTTTTGTAGTTTTTTGGGGCACAAATTTTTACTGTTTTGTTATATTTATTTCTGAATATTTTATTTTGAAAAGTACTCATGGTAAAATATGTATATATTTGGCATATTGCAAACAGTATAAAATTTAAATTAAATTCTTTTTATTGTCCTACCTCTCTCCTTCATTTCATCCCAACTCTTGGACTCTTTTCTAGAGTTAACCACTGTTTGTATTTTACTTTAGATTTCTTACAAGACTTTATTCTAAACTGTCTTCATTCTATATAATTGAATGCTTATTAGTTTCCTTATATGAGCCAACTTTTAAAAAAATAACTGAATATTATGTATCTAAATTAGGAGAAATCATCTTTAAATGTCAAGTACTATATCTGAACTAATTGATAATATATTTGCATTTATTTCATGGTGACATATTTTTTGATTTTTTTTTCTGATGATTTAAATTCAACTAGTGTCTTTGTCTTTAAAAAAAATGACCCCCAAAGTCAATAATACATCAATTTTGTAAATCAATTTACTGTTTTCCAGAATTCTTTGTAGAAAAAAAATTATATTACCAGATTCCTTTCCATAATTCTATTTCTTGTACTCAGCTCATGGACAAGAAAGTGGTTATCTGTGTTAGATATCTACCACAAAAATGGGGAAAAATTGCACACGTTAATATGAAATTTACTCAGACCTGAATTCTCTCATGGATTATTTAAATCCTGACAAAGCTCCATGTAGAATATAAGAATATTGTCTTATGCACTGGTCTCACACCACATAAAGTCAAAATGTTGTTGTTTAACTTTTTCACATCTCTTTTAAAAGCAAACATTAAGATAAACAAGAATTTGCAGAATCAGTAGATCATCTAATCAAAGACTATAGAAAGAAAAACTGTCCAATTAGCAATAAGTAAGCATTAAGTAAGTATGCAGAATATTGTGCTAGATTAGAAAAAAATACTGTCATATTTCAAACTGGGCCTTCTAGGGAGTTTTATAACATTAGAATGGGTCCTAAGAACCTGACATTGTTTTCCTTTTCTCCACTTTTGTTAATACCCTAAGTGAACATCATCATGAAAGTCTTACACGTTGTGTGGCCTTCCATAGTTTAGGATTTCCATACCTAATTACGAAGTACAGATCCTTTCCAGAAAGCTTCATACTAATGATGTTAACAACAAACTTACTAAAAACAAGCTCTCAAGCATATCATTGCATATAACTTTCCTTTTTTTTTTTAAAGAATTGTTTTCTATAGAGGCATGGGGAAACCTGGAGTTAGTGAAGCCACTCTTTTTCATTTTTACTTCTCCGTGTATCCATAGTTATACTTAGGCTGGTTTATTGTGAGATATTGAAAAATATTTTCCATATCAGACATCCCCCATTTTAAATGAAATTAGCACATTTTCTCCACACATAATATGCATCCTGTGGGTACTTTTAAAATACTAACTACCTGAGTAAATGACAGTGTCATGATTAATTAGGCACATCTCAATTTTCATTTAAAAGTTGTTGGAAAGAATCTGGAACTTTATTAGTACCATTCCTAGCACCCACTTGATAATAGATATAGCTCTCAAAATAATTGCATATTGTACTTACAGACCTCTCCTATAAATTCTCCTCGCTATCTATAAATAAAATTTAGAGTGAGTCTAGAAAGGACAAGGTAATAAGTTCTTTCACAGATGAAAGACGACATATGTCGATTTAAATCATGCAGTATAGATGGCAAATATAGACAGGTATAATCTGTAATATAAGTCAATTTACACCGTTTTTCTTTTTTGCCTTTAACAAATAATATACCATCTAGAGTGTTTGAAATATCATCTGTTAAAAAAAATGGCAATTTTTCCCTGCTGAACTGGTTATAAATTGTCTAGATATGGTTACATGTTAACTTCAGAATCTCTTTACTGTGTAGTATTTTCTATTTCCAATGAAGGCAGGGCACTTATTCAAATGTCTCCTCACCCCATTATGCACCAAGAAACCCTCATTATGCTTAAATCATCTGTCTAAGCAGAAAAGAGAACTACCTTATTTATTTATAGGGAGCATGAGTGGGAGAGGTGCAGAGAGAGAGGGAGAGAGAGAATTTCAGTAAGGCTCCATGCTCAGTCCTGAGCCCAACAGGGGGCTGGATCTCACAACCATGAGGTCATGACCTGAGCCAAAATAAAAAATCAGATGCTTTACCAACTGAGCCACCCAGGCATCCCCCAAAGTAGTCTTTATTATTATTATTATTATTATTATTATTATTACTATTATTAATGTTTATTTATTTTTGAGAGAGAGCATGAGCAGGGGAGGAACAGAGAGAGGGGGAGACAAAGAATCTGAAGCAGGCTTAAGGCCCTAAGCTGTCAGCACAGAGCCTGAAGCAGGGCTGGAACTCACGAACCTCAAGATCATGACCTAAGCCAAAGCCAGCTGTTTAACTACTTAACAGACTGAGCCACCCAGGTGCCCCCATCCCCCAAAGCTGTGTTTAAACTGCACAGACAGACCTTCTAAAAATACAGATTTTGTTTTTGTCATTTTGGCATCAACCAAACACTAAATGTAATGCATTAATTATAGGAAGTCCAATGACTTGATGTTGCTTTTGAAGAAGAAAAATGCTTTTACAAAAATTTTTAAAAAATGAGTCTTCTCTGTGTCTAGGAATTATAGAATTATAAGTTCAAGTAATGCCACAAAACGCTTCATCAGAAAAGCTGATTATCTGTCAATAGAAAAATTATAAAACAATAAGAACCTTAACACTTAAAATTTTTTCTCTGTAGCTCAGAAGTGTTATGTTTTAATAAAGCACAGTTCTAAAAGTCTTGTAGGCATATTTATGTTCCAAAGATGTTGAGCCAAATGTATTTATTTACAAGCTAAATAAGGAAATGAGGGGAAGAAAAGAAGGTGATTTGGTAAGGCTCATGCATGTATTTTCAAATAGGCAATAATCATTCAAGTGATGGGATTAAATGCAAGCCTCAATTAAAAAGAATGTTTTATATTTGACTTGCTAAAACAATGAGAATTCTTCAAGAATGCTAAAAAGGTCACTAATTTTGGTAAAGGAATACTTATGTAGTTTCCTTTCAATTGCTCTATCTTCCCTGAGTAAGGTATATAATATATAATTGGGGAATTGGGGTTTGGGGTTAAGCTGTGAGTGGAGTTTTCTTACCTGCCACCTCTGAAGTATCCTCAGTCAATCTCCTGTTTGTTGTAGACCACAATAGCTAGGTAGATGACAGATAGATAGATAGATAGACAGACAGACAGACAGATAGATAGATAATAGTTTCTTTTTTTTTTCTTTTTTGCAATGACAGGCTCCTTTAAAATTTGAAGTGAGAATCCTATAAGAGGCAACTTGAAACAATAGCAACGGTAGCACTCACATGGTGGCCACAATTCAGAATTCTGTTCTAGCAAAAGCAAGCCCAAAAACGAATGCAAAAAATAAAAATTGAAATTAAAAATTACTTCCCCTTTTAACAATGGGCAGATTATCTTTCCTTCCTCATGACCCTTCCTCTTGGAGAAGAGCTTAGTCTAATAACTGCTATTTCTCTGCGTGTAGTAATGTCTACCAGGGGCACCCAGGTGCAGGGGAATTATCTTAGTAAATATAGTGTACTTATGACTGGGGGCAGGATGACTTCTCCAGAAGCTACATATTCATGCATTAACAGTTCTGGATCAACCTATGTCAGATTTTCTACATCTTAGTGGCTGATCCTATTTTGTCCTAAATACACATATGTATGGAAATTGATACTGGCATTTTTTGGGGTTTGCTGTGGAAATGTTAATGAATTTCTCAGGGTAACCATTGATTTGAAAAGGACTGGAAGCCCAAGTCATGGTCTGTTGTTATCTGGGCTTATGTACTAGAAAAAGCAAAGAGTGTGAAATGAGGACACCCACACAGTCCTCTAGCCCATAGAGTCCTTTGTAAGCATTTAGTTCAAATTTGGTTGAAAAGTTTAGGATCGTATTCATTTAATTAAAGAAAGTCCAAGTAGGGCATTTGGGATAATATCTGGTAAAAGACTGATTTAAAACCATAGTTCCTGGTTTTCAGAGTAATGAAATGTCCTAACATAACAAGTGAGAATGTCTTCCTGGCAAAGAAGTCAATAAGGTGATAGGTCTGAGTAATATTCAGCCAGTTGTATCCACTCATATGCATGTGCATAATGCCAAATAGGCAGGTAAGATAGTCAAAATCTGCCTTATTTTTTTAAGCAAACTTTGAGAGGCTTTCCTGGGTCTGGAGTCAAGCTCTCTGGGTTTTTATTCCAATGTAATATGCTTCACCTCTTTGTTTCCGCTTTCGTCTTTTAGGTAATGGGCATTATCGTTTACCAACATGAAATGGTCAATGCGAGGACTCAATTTTAACTGTCCCATGTAATTTACTATATAGCCTATTGCCAGGACATAGGAAAGTGTTCAGTATATTCTACATAATAATGATGATCATGACTATAATAAATATAATGTCTATTATCTGTGTTCAATTCAGACACCTAGGTTGAAAAGAAAAAGAGAAAAGGGAAAAAAAAAATAGCTGCATCCCTCCTAAGTGCAGAAGTCATTGTAGACAAAGAATAAAAATTGAAGAACGCTTATGTGACCAAACTGAAATCTAATCTAATAAAGAATGCACAAAATCATTACTATCTGGGATTTATCATCATGAAGTATTACCCCACCCACTTCAAAATAGGTTTTGCTTGTTTGCTTGTTTATTTTTTTTTCCCATTTGCATACAACTTGAAACTAAATGTACATGGATAGTTACGTTTTTTAGAGATTTCCTCTTCTATCCAAGATGGAGTAACAGGGATCCAATTTATTCTCCCACCTGAAATAAGCAAGAAATACAGTGATCTTTGGAAGACAGGAGCAAATGAAGTCAGCCTCACAGTTGCCACACTTTACCGCTCTGACTTTCCAAGCTGAAAGAAATCAAAGATGTAAGCAAATAGAAAGAAGTACCATGTTCATTGATTGGAAGACAATGCTGTTATGATGTCACTTCCTCCAAGTTGATATATATATTTAATATAATTCAATATCAATGATTTTTTAAATAAATGTAGACATAATTTTTAAATTTATTTGGAAAAGAAGAGGAGCTAGAATAACAAAAATAATTTTGAATTGGAAAAATAAAGCGGAACAAGTCAGTTTACCTGATTTCAAGACTTTACTATATAGCTATTGTAATCAATGTGTGGTTTTGGCAAAGACAGACACATAAAGCAGGGGGACAGAAATAGAGAACCCGGAAATAGGCGCACACAAATATGCCCAAATGATTTTTGACAAAGGTGCAAGGGCAATTCAGTGGAGGAGAGATTATCTTAAAAAAAATTGTTTTGGAGCAGTTCTACATCCATGTGGAGGGAGGAAAGAACTTTGACCTAACTTTTATATCTTATACAAAAAAAAGTAACTCAAAATGAATATAAACTTAATGTAAATCATAAAACTAAAAAACATTTGAGGAAAAAATAGAAAATTTGGGGATCTAGGACCTGGCAAAGAGTTCTAAGACCTGACACCAAAAGGACAATCCATTAAAGGGGGAAAAAATGCTAAATTGGACTTTATTAAAATTAAAAAACTTTTAAACATCCTTCTTTAAAGAGGGTGAAAAATGAGTTATATAATGGAATAAAATATTTGTAAACCATATATCTAATAAAGCACTACTGTCTAGCATATATAAGGAAGTCTCAAAACACAACCATAAATGAATAAGTAATCCAATTAGAAAATGGGCAACAAAGCAATAAAAACTTCATGAAGTTGATACAGATGACAGCCTGAATGAATCTCTGAAGAAGAATTATGCTGGGTAAAAATAAAAGCCAGTTGGAGCCCCCCAGTTGGCTCAGTTGGTTAAGCGTCCAACTTTTGATTTCGTCTTGGGTCACGATCTCACAGTTTGTGAGTTCCAGCCCCGTGTCAGGCTCAGCGCTGATGGTGTGGAGCCTGCTTGAGATTCTCTCTCTCTCACTCTCTCTTCCCCTCCCCATCCCTCACAAAATAAATAAAATAAACTTAAAAAAATAAAGTAGGGGGGCCTGGGTGACTCAGTTATTAAGCATCGAACTTCAGCTCAGATCATGATCTTATGATTGGTGATTTCAAGTCGTGTATCAAGCTGTTTGCTGTCAACACTAGACCTGCTTGGGATTCTCTTTCTTCCTTTCCCTGTCCCTCCCCCACTCACTCTCTCTCTCTCTTTCTCTCATAAAATAAATAAAATAAACTTAAAAAATAAAATAGGTGTGCCTGAGTGGCTCAGTCATTAAGCATTGGAGTTTAGCTTGAGTCATGATCTCATGGTTTGTGAGTTTGAGCCCCGAGTTGGGCTCTGTGCTGACAGCTCAGAGCCTGGAGTCTGCTTCCGATTCTATGTCTCCCTTTTTCTCTCTGCCCCTCCCCCCTCACACTCTGTCTCTATCTCTCAAAAATAAAATAAACACTAAATAAATAAATAAATAAACAAAATCCAGTCCCAAAAGATTGCATTATTCCATTTATATAACCATTTGAAATGACAAAATTATGGAAACAGAGAAGAGATTAGGAGTTGACAATGGTAAAGGAAGGGAGGGTGGGCAGGTGAGAAATATATGTGGGTAAAAGGGAACAAACGTGAAGGACACTTTTTTTTTTTTTAAGTTTATTAATTTTGAGACAGAGAGAGACAGGGCACAGGTGTGCAGGGGAGGGGCAGAGAGAGAGAGAGGGAGAATCCCAAGCAGGCTCTGCAGTGTCAGTGCAGAGCACCACAAGGTGATATGACCTAAGTCAAGGTCGAGAGTTGGACGGTTAACTGAGTGAGTCACCCAGGTGCCCCGAAGGACCCTTGTTTTGTAAGATTTTACCATTTGGGAAAACTGGGCAAAAGTTACATTGGAATTTCTCTGTATTATTTCTTATACTTCCATGTGAATCTACAATTATTTCAAAATAAAAAATTCTAATTAAAAATAATCAGTATGAACTTTTAAAAAATTCTATACTTAAGGAAATGTCCAAATTTATTAAAATATCCTCAAATACAGAAAAATACTACGAAATAGAGATATTGTACTCAGTAAATATATTTCATTTAAGATTCATTATTTGATCCCAAATTGACAGTAAAAAAATTTTATTAATTTAAAAGTACCAAAAAGGTTATATAAGTTTTATAAGAAATATGAAAATATATCCACACCACAATCAAAAATTAGAATTATATAAACTAAAAAGTGAACATTTTCTCTTTCCTCCTCAGTATTCCTAAATCCCCTCTTTATAGATAATGAACTACTTATAGGAGAATAGTTTGGTATATATGTTTTGGTGTGGGGGAGATTTTGCCATTTCATTTATATATGTATTTTCTTTGTGATTTTTTTATTCAACATGCATTTAAAAGCTATTTTTATTTTATATAAGACTACTACGCTATGCATATATATACTATATACTATACTATGCATAAAATTCCACAGAATGGATATATAGCAGGATCTGTTTAATTGTGAGCCTACATGAAGACATGTGGGGTTTTTTTCTCCTATTTACAATAATAATAAAATACTAGAGCAGTTCATTAGTGCCCATGAAGGTACATCAATCTGAGTATATATGGGAGTGTTTGTTTTGTTTAGATTCCAGAATTACATTTTTGGATCTAAGTGCATGCACCTCTTTTTAACATTGTTAAAATGTTAAAAATATTGTTACCTGAAAATGTTTTCCACCTATGCCAGATCAGCTTTTTGCCAGCAGCATCGGTCCTTGTTCTTTTATAGGACATCCTCTCTACCCATGGGGTTAAAAGTCTCCAAACTACAGTAGGCCAACTAGAAACAGAAGCAGGTGACAGGCTGGCACCTGTGGGTTTCCATCCAGGGGCAGTAGCAACCTCTCAACATTTGCATTAAAAGCTCCTCTCTGCTTTTTTTGTTCCTCCAGACACTCCCATTTTCTCGATTGTGCTCTTCCCGCCCTTCCAATGGCGGCCCTTCCTTGTAGGAAGTTGCTGCTTTCAAAAATGAAAGTGAAATAAGTACTGTTTCACGTATATGAAAGCTCCTAGTAGTCCTGTCCCACAAGGAACATTAAAACCCAAAACTTGTTATTTGAGAAAATTAAAATTGTTTGAATAAAAATATACCTAAAGTCATTTAGGGAAAGAAGTGATGGCACCTGAAATAAGAGTGCCTTCCAAGGGAACTAAGCTTCCCAGAAGCCAATGGAGAAAAGTTAAGGGTGAGGGCAGAATAAGGTATGAATTTCCTCTTTTCCATTAACATCAAGCTTTAGTCTTTTTTTTTTTCTGGAAATAAAACAAATGTTATATACTTTCCTCTGGGCTCAAAATCAATGTAGTGCCTGCCATATGGCATGGTGGTCTGTGTGATCATTGAGGACATACTGCTTTTTTTCCAGAGTTACAACCCTCCTCCCAGGCATCTACCTACCAACAGAATAGCTGAGCACAGTGCCCACTTCTCGCGGCCAGCAGTTTTGTTGTTGAAACCTGGAGGGTGATGGTAGCCATTTTACTAAGTAGAAATCATTTGTTTCATCTGGCTTTTACTTTAAATATGGAGCTTTCTCTTTAGGATAGCAGTTTCCAATTTCAAGGGTCAAATTGAACAAGACTGTGCATATTTCTGGGACGTCTGGGCTGTGAAAGGTTTTTCTTGCTGCTAAAACCACCAAGAGTGTGCCAACAAGAGTGAGTCCAATTTCTTGAGGCTAATAGAGAAGGAAGGCTTAAATCCCCCAGTTGAAAGCCAAGTTTCACTTTTATTTTACTGAAATAACCTGCCTGCCTTATCTTCAGCCTTGTGGAAAGCAGAGCTGGGATTAGGGAGAAGTCTTTCTTAAAATAGCCCTATCTTAAAATGCAAACATTATTTTCTCTGGGTTAAATCAAATGAGCATCATGCCCTATCATGTAGCTTGGAGTAGAGGCTGCCTCATTGGTTCAGCTTAGTGTTCTTTCCCTTTCTCACCTTTTCACTTGGCTTCTGAGTCTTGAAATGACATTAGAACTCTTTATGTTTGGAGATTAAATTAACTATTTAGCCAAATCACTAAAGTGGAGGATATAATGCTCAGAAGTAAGCATTTCATTTACAAAAATGCACGTTATCTAATGCAGTAAATGGTGATAGTGTGTCTTTAGGCCCTGGTTGTTCTAGTGTTTGGGGAAATAATAAAGACTTTTTATTTTCTCCCTTAGATCATAAGTGCTATGTTATTAGTGCCGTCTCAGCGTTAAACCAGGTTGCAAGCTGCTTATTCTTCAAAATGAAGCTTTATTTTTTCGTTTAATTGCTTTTTCAGGAGCATTATTAACTTCCAGAAGGGGAGAAAAATTAAAGCAGCTGAGGCTGTGGTTCAGTATATTTGAAGCTAAAAAACACATTTCAAAAACTAATGCAATAATACTGTACCAATTATCAAGAATAATATTAGGGAATATACATAATGTGATAATTATAGAAAGAAAGATCTTTTAAATACCATGTGTGAACACCATCTGTATTTTTCTGTTCAGCCCTCTTAACATGCTGAATAAAGAATTATCCTGCTATCCTGAGAAACCAGATAATGCCCAAACTCTCTGAACTTTCTCAAAATAAATCTCCATCAAACTTTACATTCCAATCAGTCACCAAATTCTAGATTTAACTTTCCTAATATCTCTCAAATTCATCATCCTCTCATTTTGACAGACCTCCAGTCTATGTCAGAACTGGGACATTTGCCATCACGCTCACCCTCACTCCTGACACTGGTCTCCTTATCTTCCAACTCAATACCAGCTGCGGGATAATCTGAACCAAATCAGTTCTGAGCTGTTCCACCAGAAGGTTTATACATCTGCATAAGTTCCTGTTGTTAATAAAGTTAAAACAAGGATGCCAATGTCCAGAATTTCACAGGCTGATTTAACCATCTTTTTGCCTCTCCTGTTTCATACGGAAGGTTCACCTACTCTCCGATATGTCTCCTTTGCTTCATTTAGATAAATCCAATCTCCTTTGCTCCCCGTAGCCTAACCTGGTCACTGTATGTCTCAAACCTATTAAATGCCATTGTAGATCAAGACTGGGTGATTGGGAGAAGGAGGTCATGATATTAGGCATATGGATGGGCCTAGGAGAGTTGGCCCAAAGCCTTGTGATAGAACATGTTAATGCCTAGCAGAGAGCATCCACCAGAAAAAAAGACAATAAAGAAAACAGAATGACTCAGACAGTTGATGTTAGCAAGCCTCTGTCCTTGGTCACCCCAGTGCTTGTGCATTGGGCTTATGAATGGAGTGGTCACAGTCGCAGAGAGCTGCACTTGGCCAGTGAATGCCTGAGATAGGCTTCATAGCATCAGTTCCCTTTGATCAAATTTGGTTTAGCTCCTATTAGTGCCTATCAGCCTGTCAGTGAAAGGGACCCATACTGTGCCCCTGATAGACTACCATCATTCAATGAGAACAGGCAGTCACTTGATAGAAAGTTGATGGCATTAAACACCTTCTATCCTGGGAAGGGCAATGATATCCAGAGAAATATTGACACATTCTCCATATGTGTTTCTCTTTGCTGACCTCAGTGCCGAAGCACTATTCAAGGACTTACAGAGTTTCTGACCTATTGACATGAGATACTGCATAATTTTGCCTTTGGACCAAGGAACCCACTTTAAGGCAAAAGAGGATCAGCCAGCCCTGCACACATGACCTTGAGATCCTGTGTTAATACTGAAAACCACACCATCTAGGAGTTGCTGCCCTGGGAGGGTAGTAGAATTGCCACTCAAATATGCATCTGAGACATTGACCTTGAGCTATCACTCACTGAGTGCATTGCATCTCTCAGGAGAGAGCATATACCTTAAATTGAGATAGATACCTGAACATATAGAAAAATAGGTACGGGAGACAAGATTTGTTTTGTCTTGTCACCATCACTTCCACTGACCTCTTGAGATATTAGGACTTTCTACTCCTTCCCTGGATGTAGGCTCTGTGGGTCTAGATTTCTGGGTTTCCATATTGTAACTCTTCCTCACAAAACACGTAGAGTACCACCATTCAACTCAACGCCATGTCTGATATTCCACCTGGAAAGCCATCCCGACCACTAGAAGTGCCAGCCAAGGAGGAGGGGAAACTAGAAAGGTGGTAGAAAATAGAGACAATGTGTCAGTTATGGCTTCAGAACCAGTGTAGGAGCAAAGGAATCTGTCCTTTGAACATTCCTTTTTTTTTTACATTTCTCCCCAAACTATAACCAATCAGAATCAACCTAGAGGGAGAAGCAACTGGACCTAGTGGCACAAGGATGTTCTGTCATAGATGTTGTTGGTGCCTGCCTAAGATCACTTAGACTGGGCAAGTATACCCGTATCCCTACTGCTGAGTGCATTCACTGTTGACATCTCATAACTGCACCTTCTATGGAGAATTGCTTTTAGGGGCCACCTCTCTAGGAAGTACCTGAGAGTTTATGTCCTTCCCTGGGGAAGCTTGCATCCAGTAATTAAGTGATAGTGTAAAAAAATCCTGTCTCCTATCTCCAGGTAGTCCAAAATGATGGGGCCATTTAGACTATAGAGCTTGCCATTGAATCAGCCTGAGACAAGACTCCCGGTGATACTATATACATTTTTTAGCTTCTTCCTCTGCTCTGTACTGCTTGCCTCACTTTCTTTTAGGTTTCTCCTAAGAACAATTCCTCAATAAATGGTTTTCATAAGAATTCCCTCCTTAAGTCTGACTTTTTGTCTAGGGACACTGGTCTAAGACCTCTCATTTTACAATATTGAATATTTTAGCTCATAATCGTACTTAGTTGCTTCCTTAAACCACATTGATAAGTTTTTCTTACTCCTTAATAATTTACATTTTGAGTACTTAATATTGAAGCCCCATCTGGAGGGAATTCTGGCTGTCTTTGGCTCTCAAACCATAAAGTGTCGACACTCGTATGCAGAGGAATAAGCTGATCAGGACACCAGAGTGAATGAATGAGTCTCCGCGGTATTTCCCAGAGCAGTCTGCCTTAGTGAAGATGTTATGAGCAACCGAGTTCCCACAAGTTTGATTACAAGTACAGTAACCACAGTCAAAGTGGGATAGATATAATCAGGTACTAAGACCCATAGGATCATTCTGGGATCCCTCTATTCCTACTAATTTTTTTGCTGCTGGATATCCCCCATTTGTATTTAGGTTTTGTTTGTTTGTTTGTTTTCTTTAGAATGAATGGTCAGTTTTTTAAATATTGTATTATTTTCCTTGGAGGTATAGTATTGTTGCTTCCACTGTGCACCAAGAAAATAAGCCTGAGACTAAGTTGCTTGCCTGGGTTTTTTGATAGATATTTTATAGTAGCTCTAAAGTTACTTGAAACACAACAAATGACTCTGGAATAAGCAGGTATCCATATGCAAAAACATGAATCTAGACACGGATGTTTCTTCCCTCAAAAAAATTAATTCATGGGCATCTGTGACACTCAGTTAAGCATCTAACTTTGGCTCAGGTCATGATCTCGTGGTCCGTGGGTTCAAGCCCCACATATGGCTCTGTGCTGACCGCTCAGAGCCTGGAGCCTGTTTAGGATTCTGTGTTTCCCTCTCTATCTGCCCCTTTCCCACTTACTTTCTGTCTCTCTCTCTCAAAAATAAACATTAAACAAAAATTAAAAAAAAATTAGCTCAAAATGGATTATAGACCTAAGTATAAAATCCTCAACTATAAAACCCCTAGAAGAAAACATAGGAGAAAACCTGGATGACCTTGGGGTATGGTTGTGAGTATTATTTTTATTTTATTAATGTTTTTTTAATGTTTATTTATTTTTGAGAGAGAGACAGAGTGTAAGAGGCGGAGCGGCAGAGAGAGAAGGATTCACAGAATCTGAAGCAGGCTCTAGGCTCTGTCAGCACAGAGCCCGACACGGGGCTCGAACTCACGGAGTGTGAGATCATGACCTGAGCTGAAGTCAGACGCTTAACTGACTGAGCCACCCAGGTGCCCCTGGTTGTGACTTTTAAATTATAATACCAAAGGCATGTGCCATGGAGGAAATAATTGATAATTGGCCTTCATTAAAGTTAAAAATTTCTGCTCTGCAAAAGACTATCAAGAGAATGAGAAGACAATCCACAGACTGGAAGAAGTTATTTGCAAAAAACATACTTGATAAAGAACTGTTATCTGAAATATACAAAGAACTTTGAAACTCAACTCTAAGAGGGCACCTGAGTGGTTCAGTCCGTTTAGTGTCTGACTCTCGATTTCGGCTCAGGTCATGATCTCAAGGTTCATGAGTTCAAGCCCTGCATTGGGCTTGCAGAGCCTGCTTGAGAAATTCTCTCTCTCTCTCTCTCTCTCTCTCTCTCTCTCTCTCTCTCCCTCTCTCTGCACCCCCCTTCTCTCTCTCTCTCAAAATAAATAAACTTAAAAAAATCTAAGAAGGCAAACAATGTGAGTAAAGAATAAGCAAAAATCCTGAACAGACACCTCAGTAGAGAAGATATACAGATGACAAATAAGCATCTGAAAAAATGCTCCACATCATACATCATTAGGGAAATGCAAATTAAAACAATAATGAGATACCACTACACATGTAGCAGAATGGCCAACATGCTGAACACTGCAAACACGAAGTGCAGGTGAGGATGTGGAACAGCAGGAACTCACATTTGCTGTCAGTGGGAATACAAAAGGGTACAGCCACTTTAGAAGACAACTTGACAACTTCTTACAAAACGAAACCTACTCTTACTATACAGTCCAGCCATCTCAACCCTTGGTATTTACCCAAAGGATGTGAAAACTCACATTCGCACAAAACCTGCACGTGGATGGTTAGAGCAGCTTTATTCATTGTTGCTAAAACTGGAAGCAACCAGGATGTTCCTCAGCAAACACATGGGTAACTAAACTGTGATGTATCCACACAGTGGAATATCATTCAGAGCTCAAAAGAAATGAGCTACTAACCCATGAAGAGACACGGGAGAACCTCAAATGTGTATTACTAAGTGAAAGAAGCCAATCTGTAAAGGTTACATGCTGTATGATTCCAACTATATGACGTTCTGGAACAGGCAAAACCAGGGAGTTAGTAAGAAGGTCAGTGATTGTCCAGGATTAGGGTGGAGGAAGGGACAAATATGCAGAGCAAAGTGGATTTTTAGGGCAGTGAAACTGTTCTGTATGATACTGTGAAGGTGGATACATGTCATTATGTCTTTGTCAAAACCCATAGAATGTGCAACACCACACACCAGGTGTCTTGGACACTAAGAACTTCCAGTGGTGTCCTATCAACATGACAGCGCAGATTCACCGATATGACAAATGTACCATTATAGTGTGGGGTGTTGATATTGGGGAAGACTATGTGTGGGATGGCAGGAGATATATAGGAACTCTCTGTATTCTGGGCCCAATTTTACTCTGAACATAAAAGTACTCTAAAAAATAAACTGTCTTTAAAAAATTGGGTGAAACAGGTTCTGAAGTTGACCTTAGAAACCCATACATTCCTTTATTTACCCTTGTCTCTACGACAGGAAGCAGGAAGCAGGAGTCAATAAAATTCAAGATTGTATATGTCAGCATAAAGTTTTTAAACTGCTATTTCAATTAAAATTCTCCTTGACATATTCATAAAACATTTCATGCATATTATGTATTTATAAAAATTCTCAGTTTTAGTTCACACTTTATGGTAAAGGTATTTTCACATGAACTAGCTTCTTAAAACACTTCCAACAAGTGGATTGCAGTTTCCCAGTGTAATTTAGTTATTCTGTGATGGAGATGGGGGTCTAAGTCTAATTAGCTGACCCTTTTCTCATGAAAAATGATATGAAATTCAACTCAGACACAGAATCTGTTACAGAGCCTGGAAGATAACAGGTATGCACTAAAATTTCAGTGTACTTGCTGAATAAATTCAGCTCTTTGCTTTCCAATTTTCTAAACCCAAGTCATTGGTGGACATTTGCTAGAACATGAGACTAATTCAGATACCTATGCTTTCTTGATAGATACATATGCTTTTTAAGGTATTTAGCATTTCCACATTTCATAAATGTTAATGTTAATTAAATACATATTCTGAAGGAAAAGGAATTTCCTTAGATAGCATATGTTACAGTTCAGCTATTTTTGAATGTGGCATAGAAGTTTTATAATGACTACTTTCTGGAATATCACATTGTTTCCCAAACTGCTGGTCTGATGCCAACTGGTGTGATTTGCTACCATTTGGTTCACATGCCTAGGGAAATGTCATATTCTCTCTAAATAAAGCAGTTGCAATTATGTAACTGCCTCCTTTACCTTGGCATCAGTTTTTGATGCCATTATGTTGAATATTATAATTAAATGAGAGATGTTACTTAGTTTTAAAGTCTCCACTGATCTCTCAACTACTAAAACTCCAGTTATTATTTTGTGCCTTCAACATATACTTATAGATTATTTGATGCATTCATTACATGGCAGAATATATGGAAAAACACTCCACCTTTACAATCTAATAGAATTATTCAGAGATTGATGTCATGAACATTTATTGATTTCTGACTATGTGTTCCTTAACACATAGTATATCAGAAGGTCTCTCCTAGATAATTGAAAAAAGGTGTGTTTGTATCCAAATAGAATATTTAAAAGCATCAGACTATGATGTAGGAGGCTATAAGGGATAGTACAGAATTCTCAAGTTAGTAGCAACTGTGATGTTTCCTCCCATGGGCCAGCAGTAATGTGGCAAAATCAGAAAGCAGACAGAGACAGTCATATAAGATCTTGCTAGTCAATATGTGGTTCACAAAATTGCAATATTTGTATTACCTTGAGGCAAAATAGAAAGGGAAAATCATCACTCCAACCCTAGATCTGAGAATGACAACTGCATTTTCATAAGCTCCCAAGGTGATTTGCAGGCAACTTCATGTTTGAAAAATACTGGTGTATAGGATGCCCCTCTGAAAGTAGTAATCTCAGCTGACCTGGGACACAGCCAGCTCAAGGTGATCTCAGAGAGGAAACACTGGGGAATAAATATCCTGACCTCATAGTCCTACTGATATCCTTTGGTCACTGATAGAGATCCTCATTAACCAAATTTAATAAGACACAAAGAACAAGGAGAACCATTCATGTGGTTTATGAAGATCAGCTACCCAGGGAAGAAGATTAAAGGGGACAAAGCAGTAGTAAATGAACCTGGACTGGTAGCTTGAAGAGATTTGACACAATTGAACTGTCCCTGAAAATGGAAAGGTGAACGATATGGTCCCCTGACCTCAAATATCCCAACACATTTTTTGCAAAATCATTTTCTGTGTTATAGTCACAATTAATATTAGAATTGTGAACAAAAGTGATACTATTCTAATAAAATGTCCAATAGCCTATTCATCTTGAAGACACTTGACACAATCCTTTGGTTTTAAGTAAAGGTATAAAAAAATGTTCTGTCAGAAATAGCCTGACTGCCTGGGATTCTCACATATATTCTTCAGTTCAACTCTACTTTCAGAATCATAGTTAATTTTTTCCCCCTTACCTTTTGGGAGTGAGTGCCTCATTACTATTGTGATTTCTGATGTCTAGAATTCCCTGCTACGTCTGAGGCCTATTATGTTAGATTAAAAATCTTATGTACTTTTATCAAGCCAAATTGAAAGTCTGGTAATATGGTAGCATTTCTCACTGTTTGAGCTCACCCTCTAATCATTCCATTTCTCAAAGACTGAATATACTAGATGAGAGCTCTTTAGATGACAAAATATGTCACATAATTATCTGTGCTGGTAAACTAGAGGTGGTACAGGCTCTACTAAGAAACCCTGGGGATCCCATGCATATGGTCTCCCAAAATAAAATGTAGCTTTTATACAAACCATAAATGGTTGAGGCTAGAAGCTGAAGTTCATTGGGAATGGGATCCCAGTGAGCACTTCTATAACATGACTTGAGCTCTCCCAAGAACTGGAGCAGGTATCTGAACACTTTCTACTATGGAAATGTAATGATACAGTAGGACATTAATTAATTATTAATTATTGAGTGTGAGATATATGTCAAGCACTATGCAAAATTATTTATATATATTTACCTTTTATATACCTCAAACAATTGTATGTAACAGGTACTGTCAGACTACCTACAAGGTGTCCTACAAGGGCACCAACAGCATTACTAGGAGACCGTCCCCACCTAGCTAAATTCACTTGCTTTTCTCATTAAACCTGCTCCATATAGGCACAACTTCTTGCATAACAATCAATCAATGTTTGTAACAAAAATCTATTTTTCTTCAAGATGTAATCAGGATGAATTTTTTATCTATTTGCTTTTAGTTCCTTGGGAGTGTCCTTTGTATATTATCGTGCTTGAGTCATAGTCCTCCAATCACAATAGCCATAGATATAAGTAGGAAGCTTGTGGCGAGCATTTCATAATGTATATAAATGTCAAATTACCTGAGAGTAATAGTGTATGTCAACTATACTTGAATTAAAAATAAAAGAGCATAATGTTTTAGCCACATTCAAATTTCTAAGGAGAACTCAACCTTGCTTCTGTATCAGGGAAATGTTAAAGTGAGTTAAGTTTCTTCGCTTGTAAATCAAAAATTTAGCTTCTACTTTGGTGCTGGAATATTTTGAAGTAATATTTACATTATAAGTAGATTAAAGTTTACTTCAGAATGGCATACTTGCTGGAATTATGATTACGGAATTATACGAATTTTCTCCTTCTTTTCTTCTCATTCCCATTCTGTTGGGTTTCTGGCAGGCTGATGGTAGCAGAGTAAGGTATGAGAATGATTATTGAGTTAGATGGTAAAAATCATTATCATCGGATTCTAGGGAATTGTCAATGTTACCCTAAATGCAATCACCATCAATACCACTTCCTTGTTTTTTGATCCGTTTGAGTTACCAGAAAATTGAGGACTCCAAACAGCATCATGTAATAAGAAAGTAAGAAAAATTCAGTTTGTGAGTTGTTTATCCCAGAGAAAGAATGTATTTCCATGAATAATAAACAAAGAATAAAATTCTAGACAGCACAGGCAAGAGACCTCTGTTTCCCACTTCAAACATGACGACAAAAACAGGATAGTGGTCAAGAGGCTGGATTTAATGGCTTCAGATTGTGTCTGCTATTTCCAAGCACTGAACAATGCACGGAAACTTTTAATACTGCCGTTGTTTATACTTGAGTCTCTAAAAAACAAGTGTTCATCAAATCAGTTATTAGGTACCTACTCTGTGGCAAACGATATTCTTAGTATCAGTAGCATGGTAGTAAGAAATCAGATTCCCTGCGTTATGGGAGCTATGCATTCTAAAGGAAGGAGACATTATAATATTTTTTATTGACGTCTTTCAGGTGGTGATAAGTACTCTGATAAGTGCTAGTTAGGAAGGGCCTTTCTGATAAGAAGATACTTGAGTATGTCCCTCAGCCCACACCTGTTCACCAACTGAGATACATACTGAGTACCATAGACAAAAAGGAAAAGCGAGAAGGTGCATTTTGCTCAAGTTCAATACAGTCGTTCTGTATTTTCAATTATGTATTCTGTATTTTTATCCGCTAAATCTGGCAACTTTACTTGGAGGCCTACTCTGCAGGAAGAGTGTTGACCCCCCACTCTGAGTGAGACAGGGAGCTACTGGAAGCATTTTTAGCATCCTGTTTTGAAAGGAACACTCTGTATGCTCCCTTGAAAGTAATATAGGGGATTAAGAACAGAGGCAGAAAAGCAGTGCTGGAAATGTGGAAGGCTGGAGACGGTAACCAGGATCTTAGTGCATATTTTGCAAGGAGATGTGACAAAATTTGGTGATGCTTTGGCTGTGGCCTTGTGGGAAAATAAACAGAGTAGTCAAGGACAGTGTCGATTAGTTTGTTTGAACAATGGTGTGACAAAGTTGCCCTCATCTACACCTTAAACACTCTGTAGCTTTTTGGATGCCATGTTAGACCTTTTATTCTCAGACTGCAAGACTTCATTCTTCTTCCTCTCAACTTCTAAAAATTTTATAATGTGGACCTGGGTTATCTTCCTGTATAGGTTACAAAAGTAGGGGGAGATTGGATTGGCAATTACAGGATGATTTGTGGACTGGAAAGGGTTAATGATTAATTCTGTGGATTCTGTATGTGTGTGTATGCACATACCTATATACATGTATATATATGCATGTACTGATATATATGTGTCATATACAGCTAACTTTTGAACAACAGGGATTTGAACTGCATGAGTGCACTTATATGTGAATTTCTTTTTGATAAATACAACACGGTACTGTAAATGGATTTTCTCTTATGATTTTCTTAATAACATTTTCTTTTCTCTAGCTTACTTTATTATAAGAATAAAGTATATAATATAACACATATACAAAATGTGTGGTAATCGACTCTTTATGTTATTGATAAGGCTACTGGCCAACAATAAGCTATTGGTAGTTAAGTTTGGGGGGAATCGAAAGGTATACATAAATTTCTGACTGCAGGGGTCAGTGCCTCTAATCCCCATGCTGTTCAAGGGTTAACTGTATTATAGACAATACATATATTTTATATAATTATATATATCATATATAAATATCACGCTTGATTTCAAAGATTTTCTTATCTTTATGAGGATGGTTGGTTTTATCTAAAAAGGAATGTAAGCATCTTATCTATTTTTATTTCCAAATATATTAACCCAGAAAATTACAGTAACTAATATGTTTGTTTAAAGTACAACTTTTTTGTGTAAGAAGTAGCTGAAGTCAATTAGGAGATACTTCGAAATATATACATAAAAAAATTGCATTAGGCTTACACTCCAGAAATACATATTTATCAAGATAAAGTATTTATGGAAGATTGTAAAATGCTTATCATTGAAGTCTCTTTCAAGTGGCATTCTGTGTTTAAATTAAAAGAAAAAGCAGCGTGCGTAGATCTTCAGATTGATAACAAGCTTGAATACAATTATTAGTATCTTGGTTGGTAATTGAAAGGTTGAATCCAGATGAAAAACAGTAATAAGCTGCTGACTTCTCAGGAGAAAAGGAGAAAGAGGTTGCTGAGGGAGATGGAGTAGCCTAGGGCTGACTTGGGTTCTGAAGCTCCATAAATCTCTGCAAATCTCCCTTCATTGAAGCTGAGGATTGCTTATCATTAAAGGAGAAACTTGAAGGCCCGAGAATCCGTATCCTGTTCTCTGGGGCAAACAGCTCATGCTGTCACAGAGGGCTGGGAACCTTTCTAATTGCAGTGGCTCATGACACACCAGCATCTGACAGATATACAGGGAAGCAGTCCTCCTTTGCCGCCTTCAGGGCTCATAGAAAGAGGAGAAAGAAAAAGAGGGAGAAGAAAGTGATTGGGGATAGAGTTTGCAGGCCAAGATTTCCAGGGAATGAGTTACTTTGTACTGTTTGGCCAAACACGCCCTGAGCATTGCCCATATTTAACTTTATATATGTATCCTTCTCTACTTACAATTTTTTTTAATGTTTATTTATTTTTGACAGAGAGAGAGAACACAAGCAAGTCAGGGGCATAGTGAGAGGGAGACACAGAATCCAAAGCAGGCTCCAGGCTCTGAGCTGTCAGCACAGAGCCGGACTAAGGGTTTGAGCTCATGAATCGAGAGATCATGACCTGAGCCAGAGTCAGACCCTTAACCGACTGGGCCACCCAGGCGCCCCATTCTTCATTTATAAAACTAAGCAGTATTACAAATTGCATGTTTTGCGGGAGATTGGGTGTGCATCTTGTGTTTATCTGAAATGTAAGTAGAATTTCTTTTCAAAGGCAAGTGCCAAAAGAGGGGATATCACATTTAGTTGTTCATGTACCTTTAGTGTCCATCTTCCTTTTACTGAAAACCATACATACCAGCTAATATTTCAGGCATTGTGTACGCAAGATTTAATTAATCTTCACAACAATCTTATTGTGGAAGTCAAGACTAGCTTTTTTACATTTTAATTATGAAGAAGCAGAGCCCAGAGAAGTTTAAAAAAAAATAACAACTTTATCAAGATTACAAAACCAGTTAGTGGCAGAGCTGAGCTTAAACTCAGGACTGCCTAACTCTTAGACCTAAGCCAATTCTAAGAGGCTGCACTTTGTGCAGGATGATCACATAATTTGTCTTTCTAACTCAGGTATTTTTGTCTGGGACAAATACTAAACAGGATAGCAGGGCAACAGGTGTGAAATAAGACTGTTGCAGACGTATTGGGACGTTCAGACACCCTAACTCTGTATAATGAATGTGTTATTGAGTGAGATCATATAATATACCTACCTGTAGAGTTCTTGAGAATCTGAACTGTTACCTAATCTGCATTTGTAAAATGTAGTCTTACAACCAATTTGCAGGAATTATTCATCACAAATGGTTGATTTCCTGCCTTTACTCAGATTTGTGTAAGTGACTCAATTATAATCAAGAAACAGCAGAGCATACAACGCAACTGTGCAATCATCAGTATGGATCTCAAGCTCTGATGGGACGTTTCTCTGATATTGAATAACAGCTTAGAAGGGGACAGAGAGTAAATCGAAGATTTGCTCCTTACAATTTCTGGGAAACGAATAATGCGTGTTCTTTATTTTACTGGGTCATACCTCAAATTTGCCATCCTGGCATATCTAGGTATTCTGGGGGGGGGGGGAACAGTGTAGGAATAATAAATAAGCGCTGAGAGTGAACATTGCAATTATAAATACTTTAATGCATATGAGAAGCAACGCTCATCATTAATAAAAGCGGATCATTGGCAAGGGGATCTTTCTCTCTTCTTCTTTTGGTGGCGTCATAGAGTAGAACTCAGAAAACCATGGCTGCCTCACATCAAATCCTAGGCGTCTGTCTTCCTGAAGGGCCTTGGGAATGTTAGTTTTCCCCTCTGGACTTGTCTAAAATAAGGCATTCAACCAGAAAGGGAAAAGAGTGCATTCTAGAACACAAACTGTCTGGACTGCTCTGATCCCAGGCTCATTTATCCTGAGCACAAAAAGAGCAAGGTTTTTCCAGTCCATGGCTCCTTCCATATCAAGATATCCACTAATTGGAACAGGGGCAGCATACAACTATATGATTCATTAACTGTAATGATTAGTATAGAGCCAGCAACGGTGCCCAAGGAATTGGCAAATATATAGGCTTAGATTTCCAAATTATACTATCTCCCCAAAAGATCCTTTTTTTTGTATAGAGTAGAAAGAAGAAAGTCCATCTTGCCAAATGGAGTTTACCTTGAGTACCACCAATGTCCGTGCCAAACCAGATTTGTAGTTACATCCTTTGCCTACCCATGCCTGTCAATTTAGAGACGATCTGTAAGCAACTTTGTGCCTTATAGGTCATCTTTAGTAGTGACTTTTAATATCCATAAGGTCAATTGGTATCACTTGATATTAAAGTCAGTCTGTTTTTCTCAGTCCTTATATGTACATATTTTTCAGCTTTTGACATACTCCTGTTTTCCTTAGATTATTTTTTTAAATTCTCATTCTTTGTAAAACAACATAGAACCTACTTTAAATATTATTTTATTTCCTATTTGTGGGATGCTTACCTGAAAGAAGGAGATAGTCCCAGGATCGTTCCAGTCAAAGAATTAAAAAACCCAGAGAGATGAATCCCTTTGCCTCTAGGAACCCGATGATGGATGGCAGGTTTGGAATTGGAGAATGTGTCAGAGTCAGGGGATTCCAAAAGGTTTTTATTTATCTGTCTGTTTCCTACTATACCGTGACATGTCTGGGTGCTGAATGTAAACCCCACAGAGTCAAGGCATTTTTCTGATTCCTTCTTGGCTAGATCCTGATACCTAGAAAAGACTGAAGCATACAAGAGTGTTTGATAAATGTTTGTTAAAACGGTACCATTTTCACAGTGTCAGCAATAGAGGGACTTGAATGCTCAGATTGCAAATAAGAGCATATTGAAGCAAAATTTTAGGAAAACACCATAACCTCGAGATTAAATTCCTCTTTAATATTTACCTCAGAATTGAATGTATTTTTTTTCTGGATACACATTTTTACATTTTTGCATATATTTCAAAAAAACACACACAACTCTGGAAAGATTATAATCTATGCAACCTTCAAGAGGAATCCATCCTATATTGTAACTTGGAGGCAGTTTACAAATTTGTGGTTTTGTATTTGGGGAAAAATATCAAAAGACCTGTTTATTTCATAGGTAACATGTCTTACAAATATGTTTAAAAGCAGCTGGAATATAATGACACACCAAAGGAAGATGGTTTGACAGGAAATTTAAAAGGACTGGGGGCATATGGCTCTACCATTATCCCAGAAAAGAAATTAGCCTCCCCCTGATGAAATTATGTGACTTGGGGGTTTAAAAAGAAACTTCCAAATAATAACCAGAAGAAATAGTTTTAAAAACTTAAATTGGTTTCCTCTAGGGAGTGGATAGATCTAGATGGTAGATTGGAGAAGGACAGAAAATATTATATTTTATAATGTTCACTGTGTTTTTAATTTTTAATATTAATGTGCATTTACAGCATTAATCATGTTTGACAAGTGTTTTATTTATTTATTTATTTATTTATTTTATTTTTTAACTAAACTGCATTTTATTAAATGGCAAAAACAACAGCAAAGAAACGGGAAGATGTGGGGAGCCTGGGTGGCTCAGGTGGTTAAACATCTGACTCTTGGTTTTGGCTCAGGTCATGATCTCACAGTTCGTGACTTTGAGCCCATGTCGGGCTCTGGGCCGACAGCGCGGAGCCTGCTTGAGACTCTCTCTTTCTCTGCCCCTCCCCCACTCACATGCGGACACTGTCCCTCTCAGAATAAACATAAAACAAAAGCAAAAAAAGAAACAGGAAGATCTGATGGAATTAACTATGGTTTGAAGTCAGACATTGCTGGTCTTCGAAATCTTGATCTGCCACTTAGCTGGGTGACTGTAGTTAGAGCACCTACTTAGTTTTCAGCATTCTTGTTTTTAAAACTGGGATAATGGTATCTTTTAGTGTTGCTGCGAAAAACAAGTCAAATAATAAATGCAAAACCCTAGTTTAGTGCTTGAAACTTAGTATGCAACTGATAAACAATTCTGGTAAAAGAACATTATGTCAGTCTCTTCGTTATGCACATCAAAGGAGTTATATTTACCCCTAAACCCTTCTTCCCTAGCTGGCACCAACCTTTCTTTCTTTTTTTTTTTTTTTTATGAAATTTATTGACAAATTGGTTTCCATACAACACCCAGTGCTCATCCCAAAAGGTGCCCTCCTCAATACCCATCACCCACCCTCTCCTCCCTCCCACCCCCCATCAACCCTCAGTTTGTTCTCAGTTTTTAAGTCTCTTATGCTTTGGCTCTCTCCCATTCTAACCTCTTTTTTTTTTTTCCTTCCCCTCCCCCATGGGTTCCTGTTAAGTTTCTCAGGATCCACATAAGAGTGAAACCATATGGTATCTGTCTTGCTCTGTATGGCTTATTTCACTTAGCATCACACTCTCCAGTTCCATCCACGTTGCTACAAAAGGCCATATTTCATTTTTTCTCATTGCCACGTAATATTCCATTGTGTATATAAACCACAATTTCTTTATCCATTCATCAGTTGATGGACATTTAGGCTCTTTCCATAATTTGGCTATTGTTGAGAGTGCTGCTATGAACATTGGGGTACAAGTGGCCCTATGCATCAGTGCTCCTGTATCCCTTGGATAAATTCCTAGCAGTGCTATTGCTGGGTCATAGGGTAGGTCTATTTTTAATTTTCTGAGGAACCTCCACACTGCTTTCCAGAGCGGCTGCACCAATTTGCATTCCCACCAACAGTGCAAGAGGGTTCCCGTTTCTCCACATCCTCTCCAGCATCTATAGTCTCCTGATTTGTTCATTTTGGCCACTCTGACTGGCGTGAGGTGATACCTGAGTGTGGTTTTGATTTGTATTTCCCTGATAAGGAGCGACGCTGAACATCTTTTCATGTGCCTGTTGGCCATCCGGATGTCTTCTTTAGAGAAGTGTCTATTCATGTTTTCTGCCCATTTCTTCACTGGGTTATTTGTTTTTTGGGTGTGGAGTTTGGTGAGCTCTTTATAGATTTTGGATACTAGCCCTTTGTCCGATATGTCATTTGCAAATATCTTTTCCCATTCCGTTGGTTGCCTTTTAGTTTTGTTGGTTGTTTCCTTTGCTGTGCAGAAGCTTTTTATCTTCATAAGGTCCCAGTAATTCACTTTTGCTTTTAATTCCCTTGCCTTTGGGGATGTGTCGAGTAAGAGATTGCTACGGCTGAGGTCAGAGAGGTCTTTTCCTGCTTTCTCCTCTAAGGTTTTGATGGTTTCCTGTCTCACATTTAGGTCCTTTATCCATTTTGAGTTTATTTTTGTGAATGGTGTGAGAAAGTGGTCTAGTTTCAACCTTCTGCATGTTGCTGTCCAGTTCTCCCAGCACCATTTGTTAAAGAGGCTGTCTTTTTTCCATTGGATGTTCTTTCCTGCTTTGTCAAAGATGAGTTGGCCATACGTTTGTGGGTCTAGTTCTGGGGTTTCTATTCTATTCCATTGGTCTATGTGTCTGTTTTTGTGCCAATACCATGCTGTCTTGATGATGACAGCTTTGTAGTAGAGGCTAAAGTCTGGGATTGTGATGCCTCCTGCTTTGGTCTTCTTCAAAATTCCTTTGGCTATTCGGGGCCTTTTGTGGTTCCATATGAATTTTAGGATTGCTTGTTCTAGTTTTGAGAAGAATGCTGGTGCAATTTTGATTGGGATTGCATTGAATGTGTAGATAGCTTTGGGTAGTATTGACATTTTGACAATATTTATTTTTCCAATCCATGAGCAGGGAATGTCTTTCCATTTCTTTAAATCTTCTTCAATTTCCTTCATAAGCTTTCTATAGTTTTCAGCATACAGATCCTTTACATCTTTGGTTAGATTTATTCCTAGGTATTTTATGCTTCTTGGTGCAATTGTGAATGGGATCAGTTTCTTTATTTGTCTTTCTGTTGCTTCATTGTTAGTGTATAAGAATGCAACTGATTTCTGTACATTGATTTTGTATCCTGCAACTTTGCTGAATTCCTGTATCAGTTCTAGCAGACTTTTGGTGGAGTCTATCGGATTTTCCATGTATAATATCATGTCATCTGCAAAAAGCGAAAGCTTGACTTCATCTTTGCCAATTTTGATGCCTTTGATTTCCTTTTGTTGTCTGATTGCTGATGCTAGAACTTCCAGCACTATGTTAAACAGCAGCGGTGAGAGTGGGCATCCTTGTCGTGTTCCTGATCTCAGGGAAAAAGCTCTCAGTTTTTCCCCATTGAGGATGATGTTAGCTGTGGGCTTTTCATAAATGGCTTTTATGATCTTTAAGTATGTTCCTTCTATCCCGACTTTCTCAAGGGTTTTTATTAAGAAAGGGTGCTGGATTTTGTCGAAGGCCTTTTCTGCATCGATTGACAGGATCATATGGTTCTTCTCTTTTTTTTTTGTTAATGTGATGTATCACGTTGATTGATTTGCGAATGTTGAACCAGCCCTGCATCCCAGGAATGAATCCCACTTGATCATGGTGAATAATTCTTTTTATATGCCGTTGAATTCGATTTGCTAGTACCTTATTGAGAATTTTTGCATCCATATTCATCAGGGATATTGGCCTGTAGTTCTCTTTTTTTACTGGGTCTCTGTCTGGTTTAGGAATCAAAGTAATACTGGCTTCATAGAATGAGTCTGGAAGTTTTCCTTCCCTTTCTATTTCTTGGAATAGCTTGAGAAGGATAGGTATTATCTCTGCTTTAAACGTCTGGTAGAACTCCCCTGGGAAGCCATCTGGTCCTGGACTCTTATTTGTTGGGAGATTTTTGATAACCGATTCAATTTCTTCACTGGTTATGGGTCTGTTCAAGCTTTCTATTTCCTCCTGATTGAGTTTTGGAAGAGTGTGGGTGTTCAGGAATTTGTCCATTTCTTCCAGGTTGTCCAATTTGTTGGCATATAATTTTTCATAGTATTCCCTGATAATTGTTTGTATCTCTGAGGGATTGGTTGTAATAATTCCATTTTCATTCATGATTTTATCTATTTGGGTCATCTCCCTTTTCTTTTTGAGAAGCCTGGCTAGAGGTTTGTCAATTTTGTTTATTTTTTCAAAAAACCAACTCTTGGTTTCGTTGATCTGCTCTACAGTTTTTTTAGTTTCTATATTGTTTATTTCTGCTCTGATCTTTATTATTTCTCTTCTTCTGCTGGGCTTAGGCTGCCTTTGCTGTTCTGCTTCTAGTTCCTTTAGGTGTGCTGTTAGATTTTGTATTTGGGATTTTTCTTGTTTCTTGAGATAGGCCTGGATTGCAATGTATTTTCCTCTCAGGACTGCCTTTGCTGCGTCCCAAAGCGTTTGGATTGTTGTATTTTCATTTTCGTTTGTTTCCATATATTTTTTAATTTCTTCTCTAATTGCCTGGTTGACCCACTCATTCGTTAGTAGGGTGTTCTTTAACCTCCATGCTTTTGGAGGTTTTCCAGACTTTTTTCTGTGGTTGATTTCAAGCTTCATGGCATTGTGGTCTGAAAGTAAGCATGGTATAATTTCAATTCTTGTAAACTTATGAAGGGCTGTTTTGTGACCCAGTATATGATCTATCTTGGAGAATGTTCCATGTGCACTCGAGAAGAAAGTATATTCTGTTGCTTTGGGATGCAGAGTTCTAAATATATCTGTCAAGTCCATCTGATCCAATGTCTCATTCAGGGCCCTTGTTTCTTTATTGACCGTGTGTCTAGATGATCTATCCATTTCTGTAAGTGGTGTATTAAAGTCCCCTGCAATGACCACATTCTTATCAATAAGGTTGCTTATGTTTATGAGTAATTGTTTTATATATTTGGGGGCTCCGGTATTCGGTGCATAGACATTTATAATTGTTAGCTCTTCCTGATGGATAGACCCTGTAACTATTATATAATGTCCTTCTTCATCTCTTGTTACAGCCTTTAATTTAAAGTCTAGTTTGTCTGATATAAGTATGGCTACTCCAGCTTTCTTTTGGCTTCCAGTCGCATGATAAATAGTTCTCCATCCCCTCACTCTCAATCTAAAGGTGTCCTCAGGTCTAAAATGAGTCTCTTGTAGACAGCAAATAGATGGGTCTTGTTTTTTTATCCATTCTGATACCCTATGTCTTTTGGTTGGCGCATTTAATCCATTTACATTCAGTGTTATTATAGAAAGATACGGGTTTAGAGTCATTGTGATGTCTGTATGTTTTATGCTTATAGTGATGTCTCTGGGACTTTGTCTCACAGGGTCCCCCTTAGGATCTCTTGTAGGGCTGGTTTAGTGGTGACAAATTCCTTCAGTTTTTGTTTGTTTGGGAAGACCTTTATCTCTCCTTCTATTCTAAATGACAGACTTGCTGGATAAAGGATTCTTGGCTGCATATTTTTTCTGTCTAGCACCCTGAAAATCTCGTGCCAATTCTTTCTGGCCTGCCAAGTTTCAAAAGAGAGATCAGTCACGAGTCTTATAGGTCTCCCTTTATATGTGAGGGCACGTTTACCCCTTGCTGCTTTCAGAATTTTCTCTTTATCCTTGTATTTTGCCAGTTTCACTATGATATGTCGTGCAGAAGATCGATTCAAGTGACGTCTGAAGGGAGTTCTCTGTGCCTCTTGGATTTCAATGCCTTTTTCCTTCCCCAGTTCAGGGAAGTTCTCAGCTATGATTTCTTCAAGTACCCCTTCAGCACCTTTCCCTCTCTCTTCCTCCTCTGGGATACCAATTATGCGTATATTATTTCTTTTTAGTGTATCACTTAATTCTCTAATTTTCCCCTCATACTCCTGGATTTTTTTATCTCTCTTTTTCTCAGCTTCCTCTTTTTCCATAACTTTATCTTCTAGTTCACCTATTCTCTCCTCTGCCTCTTCAAGCCGAGCTGTGGTGGTTTCCATTTTGTTATGCATTTCGTTTAAAGCGTTTTTCAGCTCCTCGTGACTGTTCCTTAGTCCCTTGATCTCTGTAGCAAGAGATTCTCTGCTGTCCTGTATACTGTTTTCAAGCCCAGCGATTAATTTTATGACTATTATTCTAAATTCACTTTCTGTTATGTTATTTAAGTCCTTTTTGATCAGCTCATTAGCTGTTGTTATTTCCTGGAGATTCTTCTGAGGGGAGTTCTTCCGCTTGGTCATTTTGGCTAGTCCCTGGCGTGGTGAGGACCTGCAGGGCACTTCCCCTGTGCTGTGGTGTATAACTAGAGTTGGTGGGCGGGGCCGCAGTCAGACCTGATGTCTGCCCCCAGCCCACCACTGGGGCCACAGTCAGACTGGTGTGTGCCTTCTCTTCCCCTCTCCTAGGGGCGGGATTCACTGTGGGGTGGTGTGGCTCGTCTGGGCTACTTGCACCCTGCCAGGCTTGTGATGCTGGGGATCTGGCGTATTAGCTGGGGTGGGTAGGCAAGGTGCTCGGGGGCAGGAGGGGCAAGCTTAGATCGCTTCTCCTTAGGTGATCCACTTCAGGAGGGGCCCTGTGGCAGCAGGAGGGAGTCAGATCCGCTGCTGGAGGTTTGGCTCCGCAGAAGCGCAGAGTTGGGTGTTTGCGCGGAGCGAGCAAGTTCCCTGGCAGGAACCGGTTCTCTTTGGAATTTTGGCTGGGGGATGGGCGGGGGAGATGGCGCTGGCGAGCGCCTTTGTTCCCCACCAAACTGAGCTCTGTTGTCAGGGGGCTCAGCAGCTCTCCCTCTGGTTGTCCTCCAGCCTTCCCGCTTTCCGAGCAGAGCTGTTCACTTATGACCTCCCAGACGCTAAGTCGCGCTTCTTGTGGGAACACAGTCCGTCAGGCCCCTCCGCTTTTGCAAGCCAGACTCGGGGGCTCTGCTTGGCCGGCGAGCCGCCCCTCTGCCCCGGCTCCCTCCCGCCAGTCCGTGGAGCGCGCACCGCCTCGCCGCCCTTCCTACCCCCTTCCGTGGGCCTCTCGTCTGCGTTTGGCTCCGGCGACTCTGTTCTGCTAATCCTCTGGCGGTTTTCTGGGTTATTTAGGCAGGTGTAGATGGAATCTAAGTGATCAGCAGGACGTGCGGTGAGCCCAGCGTCCTCCTAAGCCGCCATCTTGCCGCAACTCCCCTTGACAAGTGTTTTAAAGAAGACTACAGGTATTTATTTCCCCTGTCCAATATATTGTTCTTTAGGTATCCCTTTGTTTTATGTGAGATTGAGTATAAAGCATAGATCTTCAGGCCAAATTACCTCTCATTAGTGATCAGTGAAAATCTGACTCTAAAACCTGAGAGAGCTGGTTCTGGACCTTTTAAACTTAGCCATGGCCCGATCCTATGATATTAATCTTCCAATCTTCCAATCATATCCATTATTATGATACACTATCTTTTATCCAGTCATATCCAAACATTAGACCGTGCTCAGAGAGAAATGGTTCTAGAACTCCAAAAAGTAGGTAAATCATTGTAGTCAGCTGAAGAGGTTTTATTTGTAACACATTAAGAAAACATAGCTCTCAGTCTATTACCACTTTTCTCAAAGAATCGCTAAAGTTGGGGCTTACTCAGCTTCCTATACTCCAGCCCTTCCAAAGGATCTATGTACTTTCATGATGTGTGATGTTCTTTTTGGACCTACAGGATGGATTTCACGATAGGCAAAATTATGGCACCCAAGAAGACTCTACACTGGGAATATGATGAGATAACATGCCTGTAAATATGTTATCTTATGTAGCCAAGAGACTTGGCATATGTAATTAAGGTTACTAACCAGCTGATCTGAAAATAGGGAGATTATTCTGGATTACCTGGGTGGCCCCAGTATAATCACATGAGCTCTCAAAAGTGGAGAACGTACCCTGGCTTTTTACAGAAGCAGAAGGCAGAAGGGAACACCAGAGTGATTCAAATCATGAGAAGGATTTGATGCTCTGTTGCTGCTTTTGAACATGGAGGGGGGCAGGGACTTCAGTCCCACAATCACAAGGAATTGAATTCTGTCAAAAACCTGAATGAACTTGAAAATACAGTTCTTCCTTTAAGAGCTTCCAGGTAAGCAGCTAGATGGCTGGCACCTTAGTTTTGGCCCCTATGAGATTCTAAGCAGAGAATCCAGCTCAGTCACCCAGGCCTGAATTTCCAACCCATGGAAACTGTGAGGTAATCCATCTGTGTGACTTAATCTTCTACATTTGTGATAATATGTAATGACAGCAATAGGAAACGAACATGGGTTCTGTCATTAACTTTTAACTTGAAAGAAATTGAGGCTCAGAGAAGTTAAATATATTATGTAAAAATGTGGCTTGCAGCGCTGGTCTAATACCATGAGTCTTACCCAGTCTGCTTATGCCCACACTGTGTTCTTGTGTTGATGGCTGTTCTTCTCAACCTTTAGCACAGATCAGAATCACCCAGGAGGCTTTTTAATATGCATCTGTCTGGCTCCCAACCCCAGGGTTTCTGCCATTGCTAGTCTCAGGTATGGCTAAAAAATTTGTATTTTTTAGTGTATTCCCAGGTGTTGCTGTCCTCTCTGAGGACCCACTCTGAGAACACTGATTTATAGAATGCTGCTGTTCCTCTTAATTTTATTCTGAGTATACTTTGGAAAGGGGCTTGTTATCTGTATTTTAGAGTTGCTATCATGATTCTTTTTTTAATGTTTTATTTTGTATTTATTTATTTATTTATTTATTTATTTATTTATTTATATTTTTTGAGAGACAGAGAGCACGAGCAGGGGAGTGGCAGAGAGAGAGGGAGATAGAAGATCCAAAGTGGGCTTTGCGCTGACAGCATCGAGCCCAATGCAGGGCCCAAACTCACAAACTGTGAGATCATGACCTGAAACAAAGTCAGATACTCAATCGACTGAGCCACCCAGACGTCCCATGATGGTTCTGTAGGGAAGCTAACAGTATTATTATGATGCCTCATGGCCACTTGTTCTTCTGTGCCTGAGAAATGGAAACAGAGGCCATGCAGCATCTGCCTTAACCACTTCTGAGAGAAAGTTCAGTGAAAATTATTTAGTTTTACCTTGTGGCAACAGTGTTAACCGCATCCCCACCTCTATCAGATTTTACTCAAACTCAGCAAGCAAAGAAGTGCTGTTTGTCTTGTCCGGTATTTTTAAACCTTTAGCACATATTGACTCCTCATTGTCAAGAACCTGAGAATTAAAAAGTCAATGGACAAACAACAGAAAAATCTATGTTCTGGAAATTGCCCAAGAAAAGCAGTTCAAACAAGGTAGCCATGTCGTATAGAATAATGGGAACAAAGAATTTATTTCACATTGGAAAAATGCAGTTGTATATATACTTAAAGGAGAGCAGGACTCTTTCCATGTCTTATTTCTTTGCATTTTTAAGGAAGACAAATAAATGATTCTTAGATCTCATCGAAAAGGTACTTCTTGACTTTTTTCCTTTCTTTTTTTAATTGAAGTATAATTGGCATACAATATTGTATTAGCTTCAGGTGTATAACCTAGTGTCTCAGTATTTCTATATATTACTAGGGAGTCACCATGACGAATTTAGCTACTATCTGTCATCATGGTCATTAAAACATTCTCTGTGCTATATGTTATACCTCATGACTTATTTATTGTATAATGAGAAGTTTGTGCCTTTTAATCCCATTTCTGTTCAATACTCTTTTTAAATTAGATAAATTCCCAATTTTTAACAAGTTTATTGAGGTATACTTTACTTATAAAGTTCACTAATTACATGAGTACAGTGATTTTCTGCACATGACCTGACTTAGCCATCACTATAATCTAGTTTTAGATTTTAATCCTCCCAATAAGATCCCTCATTCCAGTTTATGGTTAAGCCTCATTCCCACTACCAGTTCCTGAGCAACCACTAATTTACCTTCTGTCTGTGTATATTTGCCTTTCCAGAACATTCAGCCTGAATGGCATCATACCCTGCGTGTTCTTTTGTGCCTGGTGTCTTTCATGCTTTTGAGGTTCATCCATGGTGTAGCCTGTATCAGTAGTTAATTCTTTTTTTAAGTTTATTTATTTATTTTCAGAGAATGAGAGAAAGAGAGTGCACATGAGTAGGGGAGGGGCAGAGAGAGGGAGAGCAAGAGTCCCATGCAGGCTCTGCACTATCAGTGCAATGCCCGATGCGAGCTTGAACCATGAACCAGGAGATCATGACCTGAGCTAAAATCACGAGTCGGACACTTAGAAAACTGAGCCACCCAGGTGCCCCAGTGCTTCGTTCTTTTTTATTTCTGATTAATATTCCCAATGCATAGTTTAAATAAAATATTGGAAGTGTATAATAGTGATATTTTCTTCTTCCACAAAGTCTAATTTTTAGATTATTGTTTCTCAAAACTTTCTACCAAAGACAGTGGTGGGAGAGCAAAGGGAGAAGCATTTTATCCTAACCACTTACCCTTTTTCAAGAGAATGTCCTAAACAGGCATTGCAATATTCTATCCCAGGGAAGGCAGCAGAATTTCCCTTATATGGGTAAGGGCATTGGGTGCAAGCATTAGTCAATGATAGGAAATAACTGACATGTACTCAGTATGCTGCGAAAGGGTTAAAGTAGGTATAGGTTGAAGCTTGATTATCAGAGGTTCCTATTTTCTGTTGGGCAGGTCCTCCTCTACAGGTAAAGAGATCTTATGAAACAAAGAGATCTTTATTTTTCGAAATCAGAAATGAGAATTTTTACTGTCCTGCTCTTGGAGTCCTACCATGTTCATCCTTCTACATTTATCTCTTTTCTTTGTTTAAAATTCATGGCGGCTCTCCACTATGTGTTGGATGGAGTCCCAAATCCTTTATATGGTTTACAAGATCCCCTATGAACTAGTCCCCTAGTAACTCCCTAGACTCATTAATTTATGTCTCCTCACTTTGTTCTCTCTGATCTTGCTATTTAGGGATTCTTCCAATTTCTGAAACTCCCCTTTCTTAATGTTCATTGCCCTTGTAATTATTTGTTTAAAAATTGCAACCCGCTATCAGTGTCATTATCCAACTTGTGATATTATGCTGTCGTTTTGCAAAATGTTACTATTGGGAGAAACTGGGTGGAGTGCACACAGGATCTCTGTATTGTTTTTAAAACTGCATGTGTATCTACAGTGCTCTCAATAAAAATTTCAATTTAGAGCAAAGAAGAAAAAACCTGAAACCCTCACCATGTAAGCACTGTGAGTCAAGAACTGCCTCTCTCTTGCTCATTATTATATCCTTACGGTTTAGCCCAGTACCTGGGAAAAGTTGCAACTCAATTAATGTTTGCAGAACGAAATACACTCATCAATACTGGTGTCCACATGCACAAGGCTAGTTGGTGCCAGAGATAATTCAACTAAGATCTGATTCCAAAGAATTTCACCTTCTGCTGCAACTTTTTCTAGGCATAGATCTCATACTTTTAAAATTCATTCATTTATTCATTCACAGATAACTGCCAGGTTCTCTGATAGGCCTAAGATGTAATGGCTAACATGATAGAGAGGTCCCTGCTACATGGATTTATGTAGTCTGATTGGAAAGCCCTAACAATCACATCTTGTGTTGGTGAGACTACAGTACAAAGCTAATGAGTGCATGGAGGGAAAGGGGCCAGAGTCAATGAAAGCAAACATCAGAAGAGCTGATCTAGACTGACAGGTGAGGAAATGATTGCTGGAGAGTCAGGCGTGTTAACTTGGATCTGAATGTTGAGCAGGACGTGCCTGGGCCTTGTTGCAGGAGGAAACAAAGTGTCTCCAAGAAATGGAAAGAAAGTCACTGGGGTTGCCACACAAATGTGTAGAGGGAGGTAGCTGTCAGATTATTGCAGGGCTGTGCGGGTCCTGCTAACTAAGAGTTGGTGTTTTACACAGAAATACAAAGCAATGACTGCTTAAAAATAAAGATGATGAGGAATGTTTGGCACGATTGATTTTATGTCTTAAGGAGTTTGCTGTGGCTTCTGTGGAGAGAATGGAGGGGTGGGAAGGTGAAAGTGAGCACCAGTAATGTATTTCTGTGCAGATGCTGTGGTCTAGATGAGACATGATGACGGCTAAGGTGGACCCATGGTTCCCAACCAGGGAGTCTGGTTTATGTTAAGACTGGCGTGGTAACTGAATGCAGTCTCACAGCCACTCTGGTGGGAGATTAGCTCTTGGTGTAGGTTTTCTCAGAGTGGCGGGTAGGGGGGCGGCTCTTTCTGAGGCTTATCTTGGCCCAGTGTGTCTCCTTGATCTGCCACAGTGACACCAAATGCTATAGATTGGGAAAGCACAGCTTTTAGAATCAAACGAACCTAAATTCAAATTACATGTCTACTTTTGACCAGCTTTGTGGCACGGGCCCGTTACTTAACTTCTCTGCACCTCAGGCTTCTTGGGGATGAGATCGAAGTAATAATTTCACTGCAATAATAAATTGAGATAAAGTAAAAATGTACACAGCACAGTCACTGGTATCTCACAGTTACCGTATATTAGTTGCATTTTGAAATGGTCAAAATAGCTAGCTGCAAATCAGGTGCACTCTGTGACTCTAATTTTGCCTATATTCTTCCCAAGGTCTTGTGGTGTCAGAGTATTACATAGAAAAAGTCTTCACGATGAATGAGTATGTATTAATGCTACTGGACAGAATTTTAAAGCTATGTGGTTTCAAGCAGAGAAACAATGAATTTAAACTGTCCATTTAATCCTCATTAATAGGCTCATAATAGATACTTTAGGAAGAGAACACATGGAAGAAAATCTTACCCTAAGTATATCCTTCATAACAATTAGATCTGAGGATTCAGTTCATGTGTCTAATTATAAATGAGTACCCACACATTAAACAAGGCAGACTGTGGAGTTCACATTTCCTTAATGATGGGTTCATGGGGAGGCTGGACTTGACCACACTAGTTCCATTTTCATTACTATGTGTTGACATTCTCCTGTAACCTCACCGTAGGTAAGTTTTCTTCCTAGTCATGTACTTTGTGACAAGTTAGCAACAATTCCAACTTCATGCTCCATTTACTCTGCCTACTGAGGCAATTTGCTATCCACACACTTTGTTATTTCCTCTGCTTTGTGGCTCCAACCTGTAAGGTATTTCATGATGGGAACTGCACTTTGAATACCAACACTTCAATTGCTCTCCTGGCTGAATGCTGTCTATGCCACCCGAGGGGGAGGATTTTAATATATAGGTCATTCTCTTACATTAAATAGTTGGTCAAGACTGTGGGCTGAGTTGTTTAAAAATGTTACTTCATTGTACTTCCTGGCAGTTTACTATCATGACACTCAAGGATTTCCATGATCTGGCCTCTGCTCATCTTCTGCCACTGCCTTGATGTTTATGATTGGAAGATGTGTAACTGTGAAGTATGCCCTAAATTCACCATGCCATTTTGCATGTCTATTCCCTGTGCACAGGCTATTCTTTCTGCTTCTAAGACTCTGCCCTCTCCCTACCCTTGTACCTTGCCTGAACAACTGCTCAGCTTCCAACGTTCCATTTGAGTATCACTACCCCTGGATGGCCTTCATCATACTTTCTACCTCCTCACTGTCACATGAGAATAAAATCCTTTTTATATTTCCCTGGTTCCCTGGGCATCACTCCATCACAGAATCACTACCTTGTATTGAAGCCATCCACTCATAAATATGTTTCTTGCTCCAGACAATAAATTCCTGAGTCCATGTCTAATCCATACGTGCATCTCCAGCAAATCTGTGCTTGAAGCACGGGCAAGTTATTAAATGCTTATTAGAAATGATTGATGCGTTTAGAGAAAGCAAAGAAAACAATGTCACTATGTTTTGAGTGTTCACCTGTTGCAGGCACTATGTTAGCTGCTATAGAACTCCAAATTCTTAGCCTAAGCCTTGCTTCTGGATGTTTAAGATATAAAGGAGAAAAGATATGTAAAAATTGACTATCATAATTGTACGATGGAGGCAAGCACAAGTGGTACCAGGTCAGCCCGGAGAAAGCTATCTAAATGAGGTTGCTGTAGAATCAGAGAAGGTACCCTGGGGACAAAGCATAGGCCTTTGAGTGGCTCTTGCTATTATTATTAATTATATTTAAATAAAATTCAATCATTATTAGTCTTGAGTGACTTACCAAGGGCTTCCTGTGTACTAAGTTCATTACATGCATTATCTTATCTCTCACAGCAATCCTAGGAAATGAGCCCTGCTTTGCTGTTTTATGGCTTGGGGGAGGGGGAGATACTGAGGCACAGGGAGGTTATGAACCTATCCCCAGGTCACATATCTGAAAAGAGATACAACTGGGTTAGAACATGGGCCTTTCTAGTGCCAGAGGTATTTCTGCTCTCACTGTTGTGCTACAAGGATGCCCCTCCCTATGATCAAAGACAATGACCAGGGAAAGAAGGGACCGAAACATGCACCAAAAAAGTGGGAGGATTACGATGCAGGTGAAGGGACATGTTGTATGTGGGGGAGCTGTAATAAGTAGCTGAGTTCTGCTCGCCAGTGCAAACCTCATAGGAAGTGAAGGAAAAACAAAAGAAACATCCCATGCTTTCCCAATTCCAAGCCTGCCCAATATCACTCCCCAAGGGGCAGCCCTTAGATTCCCAAGGGTAGCAAAATGTAGTGGGCAGCACTGAAGGAAACAACTATTGGTTTTCTTATTTAGAAAGTGCTACACCGTTGAGATGTATTGGAAAATGACAAAGTACCTGGCCCCTTCATCTTCCTCTTTCGTGAGGCTAAAAGGAGAGAATAAATAACAGCTGGGAGAAAAGATCAATGAAGGCCTTGCCTGCAATAACAGGTAGAAAGTACCTGGCAAAGGGAAACCATAAATGCTACAGACCCTCATTCTTCATCCTTTGAACTGAAGGTCTCCTCTGACCCAAGCATTAAAGATCAACTGCAGCTCTTCCCCTGAGCACTGGTGTTTCCTTTGCTTACCTTAGTGCCCAGCTATCCAGGGTGGCATTGAAAACCTGTCTGCAAACACAGCGGAGGCTCTCCCTGATGGCTAATCCATAAACTTCATAAAAGTTACATTTATCTATCAAGACTCATGACATTGGTATTATACACAGTAGGGCATTTACTCTCTCCTTCTTCCCTTAGTAATAACATCAGATATAACAAGTTGGTGGGGACCGAGGTGCTCAGGACACCCATCCAATCATTTTCCTGCCTTTCTCTGGTGATGGATGGAAGTGATTGTGTTTTTCATTCTGAGCTGCTGGGTTCCTTTAGATTGTGCTGTAAGGTGACAGACCTCCTGCCAGAGCAGTTTCTTGAGCATGATGGAGTGAGGTGGTTTTCAGCTGGGTCCAGTAGCCCTTTAGGAACGGGACAGAGTCCTTTGGGGTCCATCCTGGAAACGGAGCTGAGTGGATGGGGGGCGGGGCACCAGAGAAGTCTCAAGTTTTAGTTTGTAAAACTAAATAGGCTTCACTATGGAGAATGGTCTCTTCAAGTAAAAGACCTAAAAATCTACCAAATCGTGGAAACACACTAGCCTTGCAAACTGGAAACCCCTGTCAAAATGTGGGCACCCCCTAACAGGACTAGTACCAGATCTAATTGCTTCTCTTCCTCAACTTTATTACTCTTATCTCCGGCGTGGCCCTGAAGATACATGTTCTCCTTTTGACAGGGGTCTCAGGAGGCTCAGCTGAGATCTTATAAATAAAAGTGCTGTGTTAACTGTAGAATGCTGAGTAACTGTTGATAAAGCTAGTTACCATTTTGTAGTGCTTCTGCTTATTTGACCTCCCTTAATTGACCCTGTTTATTTGATCTCCTTTATTTGAAGAGATAGGTATTAGTACACACAGTTTGTTTCATGTTTTTGTCGTCTTCTTCTTCTTCTTCTTCTTCTTCTTCTTCTTCTTCTTTTAATCTGTGAATGATCACAGAGTGTGTGGGAAAGGGGGTAGAGAATGGGTACAAAGACAGTTGTGTCATAAGGACACTCAAGCAGCCTGTAAAATGACCTAAATGGGGAGACGCTGAGGCCACCTGCCAACAGCCATCCCCAACTTGTCATCCATGTGCGT
This sequence comes from Prionailurus bengalensis, assembly GCF_016509475.1. Classification (NCBI taxonomy): domain Eukaryota; kingdom Metazoa; phylum Chordata; class Mammalia; order Carnivora; family Felidae; genus Prionailurus; species Prionailurus bengalensis. The sequence goes on from NC_057352.1 coordinate 37,102,153, forward strand.
GAACTACCCCGGAAGCAAATCCTCCAGGCCTAGTCAAGCATTCCCAGGCCTGAAGCTCCAGCCAATATCCTAACTACAACCTCCTATGGGACTCTGAGCTAGAAGTATTCCTAAACCATTTCTAAACTCCCAACCTACAAAAACCAGGAGATGATAGATGGTCATTTTGTTTTAAGCTTCTGTGTTTAGGGGTAATTTGTTATGTAGCAATAGGTAACTAATATCACTTACTAATTAACATCCTAAAAATATAGACCTAGGGGTGACCAGAGATGTAGACAAGCATCTGTGGAAAAAATGACATAGAATTCCAAATGTGTTCCTATCACCACTTTTTTTAAGTCACTGGCCGCATGTGGGTCTGAGAGAGGACTTTCCACACGACACAAGAGTGGGGGATATGTAGTAAAAAAGCCTTGGTTCAATCCCTGCTTTGCTTCTTGCTTGCTTTGCTCTGAGCAAGCGTATTAAATTCTGTAATACTGAATCTTCACTTTTGTAAAATGAGAAAAATCATCAAATTCTCACAGTCACCCCATGGGTTAGATTCTGTGAGAGGATGAAAATAAAAGACATTACAAAATACAAGCGTATGGTGAATTTTCACCATTATCTTTTTATAATCTTGAGTCTTCTGTGTGAACTGGGGTCTTTATTTTCACATGTATAAAATAGGGATTGTAACACCTCCTTCTCTGTGTTGTCATGGGGTTTGATTTCCCAGTGCATCATGGTGAGGAAGTCATAATCTCCAGTCTTTGCCGTGATGGGAAAGTCTATTCCATTGTGGACTCAGATCAACAAAGATGGGTAGGGGATCCCTGTGGTATGGTCAATATGGTGGGGTGAGAAGCCCAAGTCATCTATCTTATTTGAGAATTATCACCAGAACTTAATAAGGTAGAATCCTCACCAAAGCTTTATTAAGTACCTGATATCCTATCCATTCTGTAGAAGTTGAATTTGAGGCTGTTTCAATTTATGGAAGATCACACAGCTAGGAAGCAGTGGAACCCAGATTCAAATCTGTGCTATGTATTTCAAACAACACAAATTCTCACACTAGATAAATATGACAGAATTACTATAAATCAGTGTTTTATCATCTCACACATTTAAAAGAAATATTGCAGTTATTTTTCTAATAATCCTAAAAAACCACAGTCAAATGAATGAGAATGTCCCCACTTCACAATCTGTTTTGATTTGTTTTACTTTTTGCCTTAAGAAAAAAAAAACTCTTTTTTTTTCTTTTCAAGTAAGCTCTTTGTCCAACATGAGGCTTGAATTCATGAATTGAGATGAAGAGTTGCATGCTCTACTGACTAAACCAACTAGAAGCCTCAAGAAAGACTCTATTGGTAGAGATTTCTCACTCATTTTCTTTGCAATGTCTTCCTTCCCCCCTTCCCTTCTTCCCTTCCTTCCTTCCTCTTTTTTGTTCTTCATTTTTTTTTCTCCTCCCCACAGAAACATTATTTGGTGAGTCTACAAAGGACTTGGCAAAAACAGAACTCTTGAAGAAATTTACAATCTAATTGAGAAGGCAAATTCACCTCTAGTGAATGTAAGAATACAGGATATTAACAATAATGTAGGATCCGGTGTCAGGATTCTCCCACCTCCACTCACTAGTGTATATGGGTTGTGTGACTTTGCTCAAATTTTTTAAACTTGAAAGTTAACAATAGTGCCTATCCATACAGTTGTTGAGCAGATTAAATTATATAATCCATGCAAAAAGCTCAGTAATGAAAATGAAATAGCTAGGAATAGCTAACATTTATGAAGTCTTCCTAAGTAATATGATAGTGGTGCACAGAGTCATTATCGCCTCTTTCAGTTGGAGAAGTTTTAGAAACAACTGAGGAACTCATCCCGAGTAAAAAAACTAAGGACTAAAACTAGAGCAGCAAAGCAGTGGGTTCATTACAATAACAGCATGGTTTTCCTGAAACTCTAGGCAGGGAACCCTAAATTGTGCTCAGTGCTAACTGCGTATATTACTGGAATTACATTACAATTAGGTTGCCACTGTAGCTAATGTCTTCGGTCACTGTGCTGGGTACTGAGTCAATTCCAGCTCTTGACTGATTTCCAAGATGGCCTACACTGGCTCAGTGGAATAGGAAAAGCACACCTTTGGGAATTAGAAAGCATGTGTTACTGCTAGAAATTAAACCGCAGGTTGATTGCAACATTTGTTTTTTTAAAAAAAGATTCTTTAACTGGGTTTACCCAGGACTGCCTTTCAAGAAAACGTTGATTCAATTAGGAGGGGGAAAGCTGTATTTACACTCTTCGCTTCATTGTGAATAAATAGAAACCACCCATTTGCATAGGAAGACGGTATGGGATATATGTCTCTAAAAAGAGGATCTGTAGTGGGACCAGCTTCTATCCTATTGAAAGAAAGTACATCATTGAAATAAAATCTGAATTAACTCCCACTGCCCCCCCACCCCCACCCCCAGGGATTGATTGCAGAACAATCCTTTTAACATTCTGTTCTAAAGCCATTTTCTTGAACACATACCACTGAGCTAAAAAGCAAAATGTTTGAGCCAAAGGTTTCCTTGATTTGATCTCAACCTAACTTTCAAGGTTTCCCTCTTCCTCCATCAGTTCATATATCCTATTCTTCAGCCAAGCTAAACCAACTTGCCAATATGTTCTGAACTTAATTACTTGCAGCTTTGCCCTTTGTTTTTGCTGTTCCTTCTGCATCCAAAGTCTGCCATCAGCCCCACCCCCAACTCCATCCTGGAGTTGTATCTATCAGCAAAGATGCTAGCTTCTTTCAGCCTCCTTTCCCAGAACTTCTCTGCCTGACCTTTTAATGATGGAGTTCCTTAGGGCTCAATTTTAGCTCTCTAACTCTATATGCCTCACATAGATAATTTCATTCATTGTCTCAGTTAAATTACCATCTCAATGCTGTTGACTCAAAAATTATGTGTCCAGCCCAGACATTTCTTCTGGCTCTAGAGTCTTCTGTCCAACCCCTGGCTTGATATAATCATTTGAATCTCTCCCAGACACCAAAAACTTGGTGTGTCACAAACAGAACTCTTGGTACATCCCACACCTCACATGTGAGCATCAACTGGTGGTCTTTTTAAGTCAGTAAAAAAGCACTTTCACTGGCCAAGTATCTCGTGCTAAAAATGTGACAGGTGTGTTTTTGTTTGCTTGTTTGTTTTTTATTATATCTCTTTGTCCCTTACCTTCATACTGGATTTAATTTTTCTTTGAGTGTCCAGTATATTTCTCAACCTCAGCCTCATGTTTCTATTTACATCATACCCTTCTGACCCAAGTCACTATATTTTGTTTTACTTTTAATTTTTTAAGGTTTATTTATTTCGAGAAAGAGGGAGAGAAAGAACATGTGTGGGTGGAGGAGGGGCACACAGTGAGAGGGAGAGAAAGAATCCTTAGCAGGCTCCACACTGTCAGTGCAGAGCCTGACACACGCTCTATCTCATGAACCATGAAATCGCAATCTGAGCAGAAATCAAGAGTTGGATGTTTAACCGTCTGAGCCACACAGGTGCCTGTAGATCTTGTTTTAAATATGCGAATTGTCTCCTTTGAAATTGATCTCCATTTAATCTACTCTCCACAGATCAGGGGATCTTTGTAAGTACATTTCTGATCAGGTCAACCTCTAGAATACAACTTTTTCAATGATGTCATATTGCCCTTAAGGGGCAAATCCAAGGCAGGTCTATGATGTTCTACATAATCAAACCCCTGCCAACTTGTCTGCATCTCCTGATACTCTTCCTCGACACTTTTATGCTGAATTCCTGGAAAGTGATACTCTCTCCAGCTTCCGGTCCTTCCTATATGCTTAGGATGCTGTTTTTCTCCTCTGTGTGTCTGGTGTTCATCGTAAATGTTACTGCTTCAGAGAAGCTTTCTTTAAACCCTGGACCAAGTCAGAACTCCTTATTTTCAAATTAATTTTTATTTATTTATTTTTTAGAAAGAGAGAGAGAGCGTGCACACAAGAGGGGCAGAGAGAAGGAGAGAGAGAGTATCTTAAGCAGGCTCCATACTCAGCACTGCACTGGACATGGGGCAGTCTCAGGACCCTGAGATCATGACCTGAGTGGAAATCAAGAGTTGGATACTTAACTGACTGAGCCACCCAGGTGTCCCAGAAACCCCTTATTTTCATTACTAGAGCGTCCTAGGCTTCTTCTGAGAAGAAGCATGCTTTTTATAAACAGATTCGGTATAATAATTACATTAAAGTCTATCTTGACCACTAAATTCTAGTCTGTGAGACTCAGAGCTTTGCCTAATCTGCTGACCATTCAATCCTCCACAGCTAACACAATGGCTGGCCAATGATCAGTACATAATACATTTTTGTCCCTGTTTTTATTGATTGAATTGTGTCTCCTAAAACTTGTTTGGACAGTCTCGTCTGTGACCTTACTTGGAAATAGGGTCTTTACCCTACATAGTAAATATATATGTATTATATATATATATATATATATATATATATATATATATATTGCTATCATATAATACATATGATAGTAAATAGATATAATTAGTAAAGATAAAGTCATAATGGAGTCAAATGACTGGTGTTCTTAAAAGTAGAACATGAAAGAGAGGAGGGAGGCAGAGACTGAAGTGCTACAACTACCAACCAAGGAAAGCCAAGGATTGATTGATGGCTACCACAGAAGTTAGGGAGAAAACAAGGAAGATTTTTCTCCAAGTCAAAGATGGAGCATGGCACTGCTGACTCTTTGATTTTGGATTTCCAGATTCTAGAACCATGAGACAACACTGTTGTTTTCAGCCACTCAATTTGTGGTACTTTGTTATGGCAACCTTAGGAAACTAATGCATTGCTTCTGTCCATGCATCCATGCATTTACTTAATATACAATGCATTATTCATCTCTGGGTCCTTAGTGTCTGGCACTGCTTGGAACAGAATATGTACTTAATAATAAAATGCTGATAGAGTAATTATGTAGAGACACAGACAGAATCTATCCATCTGTTTACCTGCAGATACAAACAAGTATTTAAGACCCAGAAGTTAAATTTATACTTCCAACATGACCCCAAAATCTCACTCCTAGGTTTTATCCCAGAAAGTATGAATTTATATATAGAAATATGTATAACAGCACTATTCGTAATAGCCAAAAACTGGAATCAACCAAAATGTCCTTCACTGTGTGAATTCACAAATTGTGGACCCTCTATGCAATGATGCACTACTCAGTAATAAAGAGGAATGGACTATGGATACACAAATAACATAGATGAATCTCAAATGCATTCTGCTAAGTGAAAGAAGCCAGACTCATGAGGTTATAGACTGTATGAATTCATTTATGCAGTGTTTCAGAAAAGGCAAAACTATAGGGACAGAGAACAGATAAGTGTTGCCAGAGTTTGGGGTGATGAGAACGTTTGAATCGAAAGTTTCAGACATTGGAATTCTTTGAGTGGAACAATTGTTCTGTATCCTGATTGTTGTGGTGGCTGTACGAGTATAAGTATGTGTTAAAACTCATAGAACAACATCCAAATTTTAAAGTTAAGAAAGAAAAAAATATGGGGGTGATGACAAGGAAGAACATCAAATGAAAGAAATGATTGTTTTTAAAGCTAAAAGAGATGGTGTTTACTATGAAGTGGTTATTTGTCGTGAGAAAATGGCCTCAAATCTTTCTTAGATGAATGTCTGTAATTTTCAAAGACATCACTAAGAACCACATACATCTAAGATGAAAGCCTGGTGTAGGCAAATCATCTCTGTATTATTCTTCATGTGTCAGTGTATCGTTACATACTTAACTAAGGAGATCATTTTGCTGGGATTTGTAAAAGTACTTAGGGCCTTTTTAGTTCCTCATCACTAATCCAAAACTGGCCCTGAGCAGTAGCGGCTGGAAGCCATTGTTTTATAATAGTTATTTCCCACTCTGTAGCCTCAGTAAAGCGAGTGGATGATTCCAGTCCAATTCCTAATGGACAGGTGTCTGCATATCACAGATTCTTCTAATTGTTACCTGCTGCCAGATTTAGTGGATCCCTAAGAGAGAATGAACCTCAGAGGCTAAAACACCCTATAGGACAGTCTTGAAATTAATAACAACCTAAAATACATGGTTTTGCCATCCCCTCTGGGTATTCACAGACCTTGAGTCATTCACGAGTAGCTTTGCCACAGTTTGTGGAGGGGTGGAGACATTAGTGCTTTTCCCAACATGCCTCCTCTTCTGCCAGTAAAGGGACTTCAGGGGTATTGAGCCAACACCTGTCATACAGCAAACACAGACATAGCATTTGGGGGTCAACTTCTCTTTCTTAATGGCCATAATAAATATGTTTTCTCAGGCCTCAGTTGCTTTGTTACATCACCCGATATTGCTTATTTTTTTTCTTTAACTGACTGATGCTAGCATATCCCCTCCTGTGCTCTGAAGTGGCATTGGCATTTTCTTAAACATGGTCCATTGGTGGTGTCTTCTACATCATCTTTCTGTTTGATATAGTGTGATAGATGCAATTGACTGTTTCCCACAATCACTAAAGAAGGCGGACTGTATTTCAAGATTTCTAGGGTGGCATTATCTTATTTTGGTCACTGTGACCGATTTAGTCATCAGCTTGGCAAGAAATGGAATTCAATATTGTGAGTGTCCCCAGATGGATAGGATTGAAGAGGCTAACTCTAACGAACAACTTAAAAGATTATAGCACAATCCAGAAAATACCTATAAATAACATGTAAATATTCAATTAAAGCTAACTTATTTTGTTAAGATCCTGCTTTCTCTGGCATTTTCAATATTGTCCTTCTCAATGGTTAAAATGCATGTGGAAAAGCAAACAGTCTTCTGGAGTGTCAGTGTAACATCCATTCCTCTAATTCAAAGCCAGTTGTTATGATCACTCGATGAGAACATGAGAGGTAGTACTGAACACAGATGTTTTTAAATGTTTGACTTGTATTGCTTATTTACCATTAAAAAAGGCCATTCTGTGCTATGGTGTATGCACGTTTTTTAGTTTGAGTTACTATACTGTCTTCTGATAAGTCTTTCCTTCCTGACTACAGAAAAAGATCAAACCCTTATGAGTAAATATCAGAGTAATCTCCTGACAAGGGTATATATTCCCACTGCCAGTAACCCAGGGGAAGGTAGGTACTCAGGCACAAAGAAAGAATGTAGGAAGTTGGGAGGAGCTCCATACTAAGCCTGAAAATGAGCTTATTATTCCTTTCTTGACCTTTAAAAACTTGAACTCTACTTTGCAGCAGTAGAGACATAGATAATACTGTAGGGCACACCAAGCAAAACCTAAGTCCATTGAATCTAATAAACCAGAAAATCCATTTATAAATATTTCTTTGCTTACCCCACTAACATCCTTTATTCGTTTATTGGAATATTTAGTAAGGTCTTATTTACTATTCTGTCCTGATCTCAGCTGTGCAACAAAACAAAAAAGGAAAAGCTGCTGGCCACATCTGGGCAAATGATCAACTGTGGCACAGTCTCCCTGGGGCCAACATAGTTATGGCAGAATAATTGTAGAGGCATTTCCAAGGGAAGGTGAATTTATGACAATAATTTTCTGGTATAATACTGCAACAGTTGAAGATCTGGGCATGAGCTTCTTAAGCATGATGGTAAAATTCCTTTCATACCCTGGGATATCCATCTTAGCAACTCAGCACTTTGGTAGATTGGTAGTCAGCTCCTGGTGATGCCCTCTGCTCCTTGGATTTTTCCTATTTGTGTTTCACCAAGGCATCCTCCTCTTTTGTTCACACTGTCTCTAGACAAAATAATGCAGCTGTTTAGACATATCCTCACTACATTTCAATTATACTTTAATTCTGCCTTCTTGAGATTGCATTTAGTTCACATTGATTGGAATTATGGCTATTTCAGAACAACTTACACCTTTCTAGGTAGACTAGGTTCACTTCTACTAATGACTTGTATCATGCATTTTATGTATATTCTGTTAGTTTAATTCTCAAAATACCATCTGTTTCTTTGATTTAAACAATTCATGACAGTGTTCTGTCTTGGAACAATGCAGTCTTTCTTGGTTCTGTGTATTCATACTTCATATTCATATGTGGGACTTCATATACCAATTCTAATTATATTTAACATCAGAAAATTATTCTGGGGACATATTTTGTTTTGCTTTATCACTCCTAAAGGCTCTCAGTATTTTCAGAATAAATATACCGTTTACAGAAAATTTAAAGGAAATGGAACAAATTGATTTAGGGATAAAATGTAAAGATTGACTCAACCAATGCTTCATAGGAACAAAGATATATAATTTTTTCTATTGTTATTTTTTTATTTTTATTTTATTTTTTAATTTTTTTAACATTTATTCATTTTTATGAAACAGAGACAGAGCACAGGCAGGGGAGGGAGACAGAGAGAAAGGGAGACACTGAATCCAAAGCAGGCTCCAGGCTCTGAGCTGTTAGCACACAGCCCGACACAGGGCTGGAACCCACGAACTGAACTGTGAGCTCTAGACCTGAGCTGAAGTTAGACACTTAACCGACTGAGCCACCCAGGAGCCCCTCTGTTGTTATTTTTAAGTGTCCAAATGTAACATTCTTTTGAATTTAAACTGTTTTTTTCTTATAGCTAAAAAAAAAAACAAAGCTAATGTTATTTTGGTTAAATACGGCTCTTCCAATGAAAATTTCCAATTTTCTATGTATATAGAAAATAACTTCACTTGGGAGGAAAAGAATTCCTTTTCTTGCAGGTAGTTAAGCCCACCAGGGTACAAGTCCTTGCTCAAGCACCTACAGACCCCTTCTCAAATCACATGTATAAGGAAAGTCTCCTAAATGAAAAATAGACACCAAATAAATAAATGACCCCAACAAAAATGGATTCAGAGGGAACAGACATAATAAAGGGAACAGAGAAAATGTTAGAAAAATTTAGCAATTAATATCTTCAGAGAGGTAAGAAGTTATCACAGGCATGACTTCAGAAGAAAATTCTCTCTAAAAGGAAGAATCAGAAAACAATAATAAAAAAGAGCTCTTGAAAATTAAAAATAAAACAGCAGAAAACAAGCAAAGTGCAAGAGACATTAAAAAAATCTGAAGAAAAAACATGGACAATTTAGAAAACTAGTTCAGGGGGTTTAATATCCAACTGATAAAATTCCATAGTCCATTTTCTCTTTTCTGTCTTTACCAAATTTCTCTAAAAGGACTGAGTGCAAGGAAATAACTCTGAATTTAGGACATGTTTCCATACTAAAAGGATTCACTATGGGCCAGCACAATGAATGATAAGATAGTCCTACAGTAAAGTGTATCATCATGAAATTTTAAACACCTGACATAGAGAAGATCTTTAAGAACTCAGAAAGCCTTGTGATACAGAAGGACTTTGGATTTTTCAGAGAAAATCTGAAAGCCAAACAGTCGTGGAGCAAAAATGTTGAACGTGGAGATTTTGATATTCAAATTAGACTTATTTTGCTTAGTCAAACTGAATCCAGTGGAAAGGAGAAATGAAGATGCTTTTAGATGTGCAAGGTCTTGAAACGGAATTGTCTCTCACATGCCGTTTCTCAGGGAAGTCCTAGAAATTTCTTCAAACAAGAAAGTAAAGCAACATGCATGAAGACAATGGCTCAGGTGTGGAAGATGCAACACCTAAGAGAAATAAAGGGAGTACCGAGAAGAGGGGCAGGCTAATTGTAGCGTGACAGTTACAAAGAGGAGAAGGGAGCTTAAGCCCAGGCATGGAAGAACAGGGGCTTCAGAAAGGATGGGTCAGGGCCAAGGGACAAGTGGAAATGGAAGGGAGAGGGAGTTTGGGAAATTACATATCTGCTGGCGTTTGGGATAAATTAATGAGAAGTGGCAATCAAAGTACAACTTTTAAAAAAGGCATGACTTACTTGTCAATAACCAGTATACTCTGATTATTTTACTACTACACTGTGGATATTGCCGTGCAAAAAAACTGTAACTGCTCATTATTTAATATCATGCAATATAATAACTGTAATGAGGGCTTGGTGTAAGAATGCTAAATGCTCATGTTTCATACTGAGAATTTAATGTCTAACGTTGATGAGACAAGAAATAGCCTGGAAAATACTTTTAAGAAACAGAGAGAGAGGTAACTACCAGAAGAAAAAGTTAAAACCATTTCAGGAAGTAGCTGCATTCATAAGCAGTATGGGCTCTGTCTAAAAAACTGTATTTAGCCATACTATTTTGTCTTCATCAACTATTTATGTTTTCCATACTGCTTATCTATATTCAAATCACTTTTATACATAAATATTATATTGGTTATAAAATTGATAAAATATGTGGGCATATATTTAATAATATTTTATTAAAATATTATTTACCATACCATTTAAATGATTATACATTTACATAAAAACATTTAATTATTAAATACTATATTTTACATAACTTTATAGACACTGCCTTTTATCATGTCACTTTTTCTGAAAATAACCAATTCCATAATGTATTAGTAAATATATGGTTAATATTAAAACTCAGTGTCAAGTTCCAATGACCTTTTTCTTTTTAATATTAATTTATTTATTTTGAGACAGAGAGAGAGGTAGCACAGCAGGGAGGGACAGAAAGAGAGGCTCCATGCTCAGTGGGTCTCCATCCCATGACTCCGAGATCACTCTTGAGTGAAACCAAGAGTCAGACGCTTAGGGGGCATCTGGGTGGCTCTGTCGGTTGAGCGTCCGACTTTGGCTTGGATCATGATCTCACATTTCGTGGGTTTGAGCCCCACATCAGGCTCTGTGCTGACAGCTCAGAGTCTGCTTTGGATTTTGTGTCTCCCTCTCTCTCTGTTCCTCCCCTGCTCTCACTCTCTCTCTCTCTCCCCTTCTCTCTCAAAAATAAAGTTTAAAAAAAATTTAAAAAATAAAAGTCAGACGCTCAGCCGACTGAGCCACCCAGGTGCCCCTCAAAGGTCAATGACCTTTTGTCTGCACATATTTCCCTAAGTACATCTTCTCATCAATGGATCCAAGCTGCAGTTTCCTCTCCATTCATTTAAGATGTCAAATTTACACCTTGCTTGGAATTAATAGGTGTTCCCATTTTTTGCGTCTATTTTTTCTGAAAATGAGCCAGTCAAAGCAATGTCATAAAATAGGTTTGTCATAAAGTGTCTTTGATAAACAAGAACCGTTCCACAGTGCAAAAAGTCTTTCGAAGCAGAGTCACCCAGAAACACTGGAATATAGAATTGAATTTTATGGTCCATATCAATATTTTACTGTGGTTACAAATCTAACACAGATGCCAAGATATTTTATGTTGCCAAATGGTTCTTTTATTTTGCAGCACATGTTGTGTGTTCTATTTAGTAGTGAACACATCTGTTAGAACGTTTTTCTTTTCTCTCTCCCTGCATTTTTTTTTGTTTGTTTGCAATTCTAGTTCCTCTAAAGATACAAACTCGTACATCAGCCCAATGCATGTTTTATGACTTATAAACATTGTTAAACGATGCCATTCTAAACAGTTGTGGGTTAGGAAATCACTGCTTTGGGAAAGGTATTTTTAGTGGCAAAAGTACTTTTCATTAATCTCAATTCTCCAGGTTTAGAATCCAGGCGGAGCACGATAAGTCTGAAGGCAGCTGGATTTTAGATTCTCTTGGGGGCAAGCAAGGAGCGCAAGGGCAGAAATAAACAATTGTTTCCTGCGAAGCCATTCAGCTGCTTTTGTACTTGCCCTTCTTTCTTTCAAGTTGGAGTCATCTGCCATGTTGGCAGAAGTTTGCTTACAAGGCAGGGGAGGGAGGAGGTGTGATTACTTTCTGTGCCAATGGAAACTAAGAGGTGTGTTGTTTTCAAGAGTTTCTGCCAGTCCTCCTCCTCCAGCTGCACCAGCCCATCTTCCCTACTGAGTTGAATCAACATTTTCAGAAGCAGCCCCTCTGGAGTGATCAATGAGAGGTGTTGCTCGAAGAGGAACTGAATGATTTAGCACAGTGGGAAGGCAGCTGCAGATCGACAACCAGCAGCAGGAGGTACCGGACAGACTGACAGTCGGGTCTGTAGTCTCTAGGTAAACGTGAAAAATGGTGCATAATGAGGAGGAGTGGAATAGTGCAAGGAAATCTGAGGAGGCTGTCAGGCACCGATAAGCTTTTCCTCTTTCACAGTTAATTTGGATGTGTTTGCATTTTAGATTTCGGTAGATTAGTGTGTGATAACCACAATTGAGTTGAGCAGCAGAAATCCCTCAAGACCAGGGGAAAAAATTAAAACTTCGGAAGAGAGTAAGTGTGTGTGTATGGGGGTGGGGTGGAATCAGGGTGGGGAGAGATCTGGTCATATGTTCCTTGGTTCATACACATCTCACCCAAATACAGTCTCTACAGTAGTTCCCTTTTATCAGCAGTTTACTTTCACAGTTTCAGTTAGCTGCGTGGCCAACCTTGGTCAGGAAACAGATGCTCCTCTTTCTGACGAGTTTTCAAGTCACTAGTAGCCTAATGTTATGCGGAATGCCTGCATTCACCTTGTTCACCCATCACATGGGCACTGTTTCATCTTACATCACCACAAGAGTACAGTACAATAAGATATTTTTTAAATTTATTTTGAAAGAGGGGTGCAGAGAGAGAGTGAGAGAGAGTGCAGAGCCCTCTCAGGGCTCGAACTCAAGAAACACAAGATCATGACCTGAGCTGAAATCAAGAGTTGGATGCTTTCACTGACTGAGCCACCCAAGGTGCCCAGTACAATAAGATATTTTAAGAGACACAGACAGAAAGAGAGAGAGAGAGAGAGAGGCCACATTCATATAACTTTTATTATGGTACATTGCTGCAATGTTCTCCCTCTCTCTCTCTTTTTAAGTTACTGTTAATCGCTTACTGTGCCTAATTTGTAAATGAAACTTTATCACAGGTATATATGTATAGGAAAAAAAAAAACAGTACACATAGACTTTGAGTACTTTCCTCAGTTTCAGGCATCCACTGGGGGTCTTGCAACAGATCCAAGGATCTGGATAGATAAGAAGGGATAAGAGGGGACTATTACAATTTTAACTAAGGTATGGGACATTTAATTTGCTCTCTCGTTTTTTTTTTTTTAATTTGCTCTTATATTTGTTCTGTTGTTTGTTTGTTTTGAGTGGGAATAGGCTTTTGCCTGAAATTAAGACTGAGTTTACAGACATGTATTATATAATTCTTAGATGCCTTAATAAGGAGGAAATTAATGGGTAATGTTTGTTATATGAAGATTGTCCCATGGTTCTGAGGCAAAAGGGCCAGTGGGTGGGGAAGGAAACTGCCATTCTAATAACATGGTTGTGGATCTTGAAAAACCTGCTTATGTGTAACTGTAACACTACCTTTCACATATAGATGGGAATCCTAGGTCTTTATTTTCCTTTCTTCTACCTTTCCTTTCCTCTCCTCCCCTCTCCTCTCCTCTCCTCTCCTCTCCTTTCCTCTCCTCTCCTCTCCTCTCCTCTCCTTTCCTTTCCTTTTCTTTCCTTCTCTTTTCTCTTTTCCCTTTCCTTTCCTTTCCTTTCCTTTCCTTTCCTTTATTTGTTAAAGTGGTCCTATCTTAAAGTTGATTTTCTCTTTAATAGAGAGTTAACACCAAGCAACTTGCTCCATTTCAAATTTGGGTTACAGTGAGGAGTTTTTTAAATTATTTTTTAATATTCACCATCTAGCTTTTGATGTTAAAATATGTATGATTATGGAGCCTCAAGTAAGAATTAACTTTAAAGCCATGATAAGTAATTAATTCATTCAGTTACCAGCCTTGAGTAACTCTCCTAACTGTACAATTTCATTCCTAATAAACCACATTTACAGTAAACTCTGAGTAAACTCCTTTGGCAAAAACAAATGTGTGATGGGAGATAATGTGTTTTATCTAGTCATATTTAAAAAAGTAAATAATAAAGGTCTTTTAGCAACTTTTACCAAAACAGAAGATTGTGGTTCAATTTCAGAGATCCTTGGTACAATATCATAATTTATTCTCCTAGATTAGTATCTTGTAAACCAAAAACTTAATTCTTAGTATAATGTATTCAACTAAATAGTAAATAGAGAATGAAATATTTGTGAAATCTGAGAATAAATTGATTATTTATCAGTAGCCATATCCTAATCCATGATTTAAGACTAGATAACAATCCTGATGTATATTTGAATGGCTTCAGTAGAGTTTGGTTCAAGTGATTTTATTTTTGGTGTGGGAGGAGGTTATTAAATTAATGTGTTATGAATGATATTGAGTAGAAATAAATCAATATTAAATGTATGTATCACTTAACATGCTGATACTGGTCCTCCAGAAACATCAACTCTGCCATTTTAAACCACTTTCAAGTTATTCCCATCTGTTTTCTTACACTGACTAGCTTGTAGTCATTTGCTTGTTCTAATGGATACTGCTTACTCTGGGGAGGGGAAAACAAACTACTTCCTTATGTGAAGCTGTCAGGATGGTGAAAACTCCATTCTAGCTTGTTGACTGGTAATTTCGAACAAAAATTAAACTAACATTTTCAGCACTGAAGTTGGTATACTAAGGTGAGACGGGATGGCCATGACATGGCGTTAACAGTGGTTTTATATGAGCTTTCAAGGTGTTCCTTTTTGTTAGTATCTAAGGGAGTTGGGAAAAGTGCTTTTTTTTTTTTTTTTTTTTTTTTGACAGCTGTACACCAGAGAGCCACCTGCTGGCTTTCACAAAGAAACACATCTCTGATAGCTGCAATTGGAAAGAAAAAGAAAAAGAGGGGGAGGAGGTCAACAACAATAAGGGCAGTAAGCAAATCATTTAAAAAGACTTGACCATTTCATGAAAGAATGCATGATGTTATCTACTTAATTTCTTGCCGACATTTATATTTTATGTAACTTTTCATATTCCCTTTAAATGAATTGTTTTTTAAAAAGTGAATCAGAACCACACAGTGTGCCAATAAGTCCCATCATGCTGTTTCAAAAGTGTTTTCAGGGTTTTCCGGCTGGCAGAGTCAGTGGAGCATTTATTTGACTCTCAATCTTGGAGTCGTGAGTTTGAGCCCCACATTGGGTGCAGAGGTTACTTAAAAATAAAATCTTTAAAAAAAAAGTGTTTTCACATTCATTCCCTTATGAAGGAGAGTATTATTTAAATTTCACAGTTGAGGGAAGATAGGTGTTAAGGTGGCAAAGGAAGGACCTTTGCTATGTAAAGGGCAGAACTTGTGTTTCTGATAAAAGAGCAGCCGTTCCTGTTCTCCCTCAGCTATCTCAGTCGCCATTTTCCTTTGTACTAAATCTCCTGGTTGCATTTCACTATGTATTAGAAGGGGATGCTTACTAACATTATTTTTGTGGCTTATGATGATGAATTAACATATGCTTACTAAATCCAGAAAGATGAACTAACCCATAGAGTTGGTGTAAGTGTTCTTTGAAGAGTACCTTCGTGGTTCATTCCATTCTATTTCCCAGGGCATGTAACATTAGATTTAATTTCTAATTGGGATGGCCTCACGAATTTTAATCATGTTTGGTTTTTGTTGCTGTTGAATTGCATGTGATTTGGTTCTTAGTCCCCTGCACGTGTAGGTTTTCTTGCCTCCTATATTAAATATTTCCATTTTGTAATATTTTTATCTTCTGTCAATGGTTGGTAACTTCACATGTCATGACCTAGTTGACCTGCTCTTCTTTCTACTACTTATGTTACTTAATATTTCAAAAAAGAACTACAGGAAGTCTGCAGTCTAGGAATTAACAGTGGTAAATGCATGAGAGTTATGTGGTACAGTCTTCTCAGATCCTTCAGCACTAACTGGATGTAATTGGAAAAGTTGCTTAACTGCTCTGAACCATGCCTTCCTCATTCACAAACATTAGGGTAAAAATAGCTAACATAGCTATTTAAAAATAGCTAATAGGGTATAAGTTGAGGAAATTTTTGTTCCTTATGGACTCAAACCGATAGTGTACATGGATCTTTTTGTTCAAAAAGCATTTTGTTTCACTCAGTGTTTATTAAGCCCTCATTTTCCTATCCCATTTTGGGAAATTTGGCCTGTTAACCTTTTTCAACACTTACAGGAAATGTTATTCTCAGTCCACAGGTTCAAGAACTTGGTTATTGTACAGATTGTGTCATTCAATTTATGTGACACTCAATAATTCGATGAGCTCCATAACCAAGAAAATTCTGTTATTCAGTCATGTTCTGGGGCTGAGAGCTTATATGTACCAGAAATTGTCATGTTATATATGTTTCATAATTGGAAAGTGCCTTTCTCGCTCAACAATTTTCCATTATATTTAGAATACAAGCCAAATTCCTGTGTGTGGATACTTAAGCAATGTGGGATCTGGTCCATATTCAATTTTCCATACTTCATCTCATGTTGCTTTTCCCCAGTGTCACCAGCCTCTTGTGGTGAGGTTCTGCCTAACTCAGAAACTTATTACTTGTTTTTTCTATTTGATGGACTCCCTCTAGCTCTTTGTTTGCTTGAATATACTTCTCTAGATGACTTCCCCAGGGAGACTCTGCCATTCTACCGCAGTATTCCCAACTTCCCCTTTAATCTTTACTATCTCACTAAACCTTCTGTTTGCTTCACAGGAGGTTATCACAATTTGTAATTGGGCTTCTGGATGTTTATATGTACACTGTTTGTCTTTCGCCCAAGTTCCAAAGAGCAGACACCCTAATGTTGTTCGTCAAATTACAGCCATCTCTTACCAGGGTACTTGCCCCTAATTGTTGCTCAATGTATGTTTGTAGATTGAATGAATTACCCCACCCTGGCAGATTTATTATCCCCATTTCATAGATGAGGAAACTTGGAAGTATTAAGCAGCAAATATTAGACCCTTAGTAAGTGGCCCACCTCCTCTTGAACCCAGGTCCCCCAGACCCCACATGTTTCTCTCAGCCTTCATACCCCAGGTGTACTCACAGATTGTCACAAAATGACATGGCTGTGGAGAAAGATTGAAAACCTGAGCTCTGGATTATATGCAGTAAACAGGTGAGGTGAGAAAGTGATTTTGAAAAAAGTCAAATCCATGCTCTAGAGGAATATCTCTACTGTCTGACAGTTCCCAGAATGTCAGACCCACATCAGAGCCCACATCATGAGCCCCTAAAGGACAGAGGAGCCTGCCTCATTCCTCTGGGGAAAGAGGAGCTCCTGATCGTTAACACTTGAAAGCTGAGGCTAGTCCTGAAGTTGATAGTTCCACAGCAGGGAGCCTTTAATATAAAGCCCATCCTTCATTAGCGATGCACAGAATAAGCTTCGCAGCTCTTTCTCAAGACCGAAAAGGGAAAATATTCTTTGGAAATCTGCATTTTTCTTAGTCGTGTACTTCAAGAGTGCCCTGGACAGCTATCAGTCTAATCACGCTGTACGGACAGATCCTGCCTACGTGAAGAAATGCTTCCCAAATTAGGACTGCAGAGCCCTTGCATGGGAATTTGGGGAAGTGCTCCTGGAATAGACAATTTCTGAGTCTACACAGCAGATCTAAGAAAGCCAAATCCTCAGGCTGGGCCTGGTAACCTGCATTTTGGCGCAGTTTCTCACAATTATTCTCCAGTTACATTGATACCTAGAGGCTGATTGACTTTTTCAGCCTTCTCTAGATGTGCTAGCCCATTCACAAGCCAGTTTTTATGTTGGCACAGAGTAAGTACAATCTGTCTCATAGTTTCTCAAGAAAACTAAAATGGCTCCCAATCACTGTGTACATTAAAATGGTAAAGGAATTGATCCTCTTTCCCTGCCTCTGTCAATATGCCCCACGCACAGGAGAGGTTCTGCTGCATCTTGCAAACATTCTGCTCTTTCCGCAGCATCGATACTTTGCTTTTGGTTTCAAATAAGTGTGCAAAGAAATATTTAGAAGACTTTCCTCCTGTTTGCGTCAGTTACTGCCATAGTTCACTACATCATTGTCTGAACCTTTCCTTCTTTAACTTTCCCAAAATATTAAGTTGGTAAATCTAAATGTTCATTCATTCATTTATTTTGTTAACCTGCATCAAGCACCTAGTAACCAACTACTCTGAATATCTCAAGGGCTGAACCTGTGTCTTGCACATTGCTGAGTCCCTAGGAACTAACATTATCCAAGTCAGAAACTCTCATTAAAAAAATGAAAACCACCACCCATAACTGCAACAATTGGTTAAGTGCTATAAACAAGTATGTATAAGGGACAATGATATCAAGCAAATAAGCCCAAATTAATGTATTTATTTCTCCACAGAGTTGTAAACACAATGATGGTGGAAACCACAGGTTGCCCATTTCTGAATGTTTAGGATTTAGTTGACCACCCAGCATATTGTAGATTCTCAGAAAACAATGGCTGCATGAATAAGTACAGGAAAATAGGAAGTGGATAATTACGTGGCCAGTGAGATGGAGTTAAGGTGAAACCATCCCAGACAAAGAGAACAACATGTACAAAAACCAGAAAGAATTTTCAGAGGATTCATCCAAGGGTTTCAAAACAATGTCTGGGCATGGCTGGAAAGCAGGCTGTGTGGCTTTCCCACACAGTTCATGTTCCCCTTTCTCCATCGTCCTTGGAATTCTATTGCTAATCTATTCCTCTGTCCAGATTAGGACTCAGAGGATCAAAATTAGCTGTGATAAGGAGCCTCTTCCATGCTGCATCATTGTCCTCCCTGTCTTCTCTAGACCAAAGTGGTGAGGTGTGTTCATAACTGGCATCCACAAAGATTTATTATTTTAAGATTGGTCATGGGTTTGTTAGAAGTAACTCCTAATCATGGCAATTGCACTGGCATGGCAATCTGCCCCTGGTGGCAGATAATCACCATGGTTCAGATTCTGGCTATGCTACTTGCATGCTCTGTTTTCTTGAACAAGATTTTTTTCTTGAACAAGATGCTGAAAGTCTATGAGCCTCAGTTGATTCATTTGTAAAATGTGGGAAATAATACTTCACAAGATGGTTAGAAACGAAGTGAATGGCAAGCAAATAGATTTCCCAATACGTTGTTTTCCCTCAACTAATATATCTCCCTCCCCCTCAATGTTGTAAAATCAATAATTGTAATCCCAAAAGGAACCCTGGGATTTGGAACCCATAGTAGCTTTTTTCCCCTATTTGCTTTACTGTCCTTTCTCAGCAGTGATGGTAAGTAGATTTCCTGAACTTAACAATGTTCTGATGTTAAGTCCAGTTTACTTTCTGCATGTTTCTTTAATATGATTATGTTTCCACTGCTCTATGTTGTACCACTGCGTCTATCTAAAAGATAATATTTAGTGGAACTTTACTAGAGGTGGGGCACCTGGATGATTCAGTCAGTTAAGCATCCGACTTCGGCTCAGGTCATGATCTCCATTTAATAAGTTTGAGCCCCGCATCAGGCTCTGTACTGAGAGCTAGGAGCCTGGAGTCTGCTTCAGATTCTGTGGCTCCCTCTCACTCTCTCTCCCTCTCTCTCAAAAATAAATAACCATTAAAAATTTTTTTTAAAAAAAGAATTTTAGGGGCGCCTGGGTGGCGCAGTTGGTTAAGCGTCCGACTTCAGCCAGGTCACGATCTCGCGGTCCGTGAGTTCGAGCCCCGCGTCAGGCTCTGGGTTGATGGCTCAGAGCCTGGAGCCT
The DNA here is from genome assembly GCF_016509475.1 of Prionailurus bengalensis. NCBI lineage: Eukaryota > Metazoa > Chordata > Mammalia > Carnivora > Felidae > Prionailurus > Prionailurus bengalensis. Next base: position 37,121,855 of record NC_057352.1, read on the forward strand.
GTTTCCGATTCTGTGTCTCCCTCTCTCTCTGCCCCTCCCCTGTTCATGCTCTGTCTCTCTCCCAAAGATAAATAAAAAACGTTGAAAAAAATTAAAAAAAAAAAAAGAATTTTACTACATGTTAAATTGACCTGAGATGAAATCGACGCTTTTGTTTCATAAGTCATTAATTATCATATATGTATATGTCCTGTTATATTTGTGTATGTCATATTATCCCCATGTCTCATGTGTTCCCAGCCAGCTTTATGATGACACACCATAGAGCAGAACGAAAAGAAAAGGAAAAGGAACAAACACAGGCAGGCAAAACTGCAGGCAGATCTGAGGACCCAGAGGACCAGCCAAGAATATATATATATATATATAAATGGAGAGGAAGAGGGAGAGAGGGAGAGAGAGTTACAGATGGAGCATCCTGGAGGCTCAGAAAGGAAAAGAGAATTGAGTCTCGTTTCTGCTTGGGGTCTAGTGCACATGTACTGTTAGGCATCCAAGAACTGGTCAGACCAAGAACATGGTCCAACTGTCCTTCATTAGTCACTCATTCCCTGAAGTAGTGGTCTTGCCATCATGGTGTTGGGAGTCAGTGGTCTTGGAAAATGGTTTGTCCATTACAAGGGGGACATATGTTATTTGTATGAAAAGGTATGTGTAGAGCAGGGTATGTGTGCAGGTCCTAGCAAGAATAGAAGCGAGAAAAGAAGCAAAGGAAAAAAAGGTTTTTTTTTTTTTTATGGGGTCCCTTTAGTTTGCCTGTCTCAAAGGTACACACACACACACACACACACACGCACACACACGACTAGGATAAACTTGTAGTGAAAGTAAAATAAATATAAAGCATGAAACAAAGGTAGGTGTAAGGTCAATCTTCAGATCATTTCTTTAAGGCTCTCTAAAGCAGCCAGAGCGGGGTTGCCAATGCTAAATTCCAAGGATCTAATGGGAACCAACAAGTCTAGTTACAAAACTTAGATCCTACATGACACAAAAGAAATACAAGTTATTTAGGAAATCTGATGTGCTTGTTATGAGGCTCTAGTAGCAGTGTTCCCACCCTTTTCCATATCATTAGAGCAAAAGGAAAATGACAGATCTTTAAGGTGCACAGTGATAAAAATAGATAAGGTTGTACTTAGCCAGAGGATGAGCCCTGGGGCTTTGCCATATGTCCCAGAAGACTGACTGAACTAGTATTTTGATCTACAGCCAAGTTCACTAGTGTGCCCTGGACACTGGTTGAAAACTCTATTACAGAAGACATATTGTTGACAAATTTTCTCAGGCCTCAGTACAACTAAGGGCTATATTTTCTTAAGACTGACTCTTAACAAAGTCCTTTAAGGCAAGTCCATGGAACAGCAAAGCCCAATTCAGTATAAGCAATTCCATCAGAGGCTAAAAGATTATGGCCTAGGTACCTGGATTTGTGATTGTCTGGCTAGGTCGAGAGAGAAAATTTACCATATCTCGAGAAATGAATGGATTGCTTATCTTTCAAGGAAGTTAAATCCCCTCTACTTGATAAAGCCTTGAGTAATCAGGAAATGAAGGAGACTAATGGATTCGCCCAAGATGAAAATTGACACCCACATGCAAGTCTCGGGGAAAGTGAATTTCCCAGAAAAAAAACCTGCTTGGGTAATGTAAATCAGGCCTGGAAGGCGCCATTTGTATGCAAACAGACTTAAGTTAAGGATTTAGTGCAATTGCTTTCTGTCATTTGGATCACAAACAAGATGAACAGATTTAAAGTGAAAAGGCTTATCTATAAACCTGGTGGAAAATAGAGCTAGATCATTGTACAAAGAACTGAAGGGACTTAAAGAGAAAAGCAAACGTTTATCCAATAGTTGGGAAACAGGAAGATGAAGTTGGAGTACTTGGTGTTCTTTCCATTCTGATATCATTAATATTTAACTCTTTCTGTAAATGCCTAATTTTTAAAATGTTTGTAGTTGTTTCCTTGTTTATTTACTGCTCAATTATATTCACACATAACACCGAGGAATAGAGCAGAGAGAACTCTATAGGCATTTATACTCCACTTTTGGGACCTTGTGCTTTATTTTTTATGGTTTAGTGATCTGTCAGTGTAAGATAGGAAAAACGTGTTCATTGGCTGGTTGTAAATTTTATGGTCAAAACACCTCTATCACATGTTACTTGTAAGGTGTCTTAACTTGTACCTGGGTTTAAAAGAATATGGATGTGACTGACTTAAATGGAGACATTTTACCATTGTCAAATCCAATAGTAGCCTCAGGCTTAACTCTTGTGAGGCCAAGTCAAAAGGAACCCATCCAAGGTGGAGCATCTTGGTGGGAAATCTAAGGACTGGTGGCAATTTCCATGAACAGGAAACAGGCAAGGAAAAAAAGAATAAGCAATGGGGACTACATCGTCCATTCCCCATATGAAAACAGTAGACGAAATTGGTTAGGGTTTTTTGTTGTTGTTTGCAAGGGAGATAAAAAAAATCCTATCCAAAATGGAGTAAGTCCTATGGAGATTTGTTGACTACCATAACCGATAAGATCAGGGCTTACTATTGCATTCTCCTTGGAAACTCTGTACAAGAGTGGTTATTACAGATTCCCATCATTAAAAGTGCCCACTGCTTAAAATACACATTAACAGTACTGATACATCATGATGATGTATGGTTTCAGTGATCCTAGCAAAGTCTTTATTTATAATAAATATCATTTTTATGATACTCCTAGACCCTCACCCTAGGCCCATGTTCTCCTGAAATACATAATTTAGAGTTGGTTTGACAAGGTTGATTTAAATGACCAATGAAACCATTACAAGGATGAAAAAAAAATTTCAAAGTAGATTACAATAGGTCAGCCCAACAAGTCTGGTTTATACACAGCTTGAAAAAATTATTCCTGCCCAACAGCCCTCCTCTAATTCATTACCAAATGAACATCCTTGGGTTCATTTTTCTGATTTTGTTTAATAGAAATATGAAATTAATAATCTTTTATAACAGAAAAGGAGCTGAACTCTTGAGGGATAGCACACCTTGTTTTCCTGCTGTTTGCTTTATTGCACTTGACAGATACTGCGTTTTGTTTGTTTGTTTTTTACAAATTCAAAGTTTGAGGCAACCCTGCATCAAACAAATCTATCGCCCCATTTTCCAACAGCATTTGCTCAGTTCAAATCTCTGTGTCACATTTTGATGATTCTTGCAATATTTCAAACTTTTGCATTGTTTTTATATTTGTTATGGTGATCTGTGATCAGTGATCTTTGATGTTACTATTGTAATTGTTGAGAGGCTCCATGAACTAATCCCAGGTGAGCCAGTGAATTTAATCAACAAATGTGTGTGTTCTGACTGTTCCATTGAATGGCCACTCCCTTGTCTCTCTTCCTCTGCTGAAGCCTCCCTATTCCTTGAGAAACAATATTGAAATTAGGCCACTTAATAACCTGCAATGGCCTCTAACTATTCAAGTGGAAGGAAGAGCCTCATGTACCTCACTTTGAATCAAAAGCTAGGAATGATTAAGCTTAATGAGGAAGACATTTCAGAAGTCAAGACAGGCTGAAATCTAGGTCTCTTGTGCCAAACAGCCAAGTTGTGAAAGCAAAGAAAACGTTCTAGAAAGAAATTAAAAGTGCTGCTCCAGTGAACACATGGAGGATGAGAAAGCTGAACAGATTTATTGCTGATAATGGACAGTGTTTTTATGTCCTGGATAGAAGATCAAACCGGCCACAACATTGCCTTTCGCCAAAGCCTAATCCAGAGCATAGTCCTAACTCTCTTCAATTCTGTGAAGTCTGAGAGAGGTGAAGAAGCTGCAGAAAAAGAGTGGAAAGTTAGCAGAGGTTGGTTCATGAGGTTTAAGAAAAGAAGCCATCTCTGTAACATAAAAAATGCAAGATGAAGGAGCATGTGCTGATGTAGAAGTTCAGCAACACTGAGATAGGACCCTCTACCAACAAAATGATTATACCTCACTGAAAGCTCAGATGATGGCTAGCATTTTTTTAGCAATAAAGTATTTTTTAAATTTTCATTTAAAATATTTTTTAAAGTCTATTTATGTTTGAGAGAGAGAGAAAGAGAGAGAGACAGAGTACAAGTGGGGGAGGGGCAGAGAGAGAGGGAGACACAGAATCTGAAGCAGACTCCAGGCTCTGAACTGTCAGCACAGAGCCCGATGCGGGGTTGAACTCATGAACCATGAGATCGTGACCTGAGCTGAAGTCAATGCTTAATTGACTGAGCCACCCAGGTGCCCCTGCAAAAAAGTATTTTTTAAATTAATGTATGCACATTGTTTGTTTGTTTGTTTGTTTTTAGACACGCTATTGAATACTTAATAGACTACAGTATAGTATAAACAACTTTTATATGCACTGGGAAACCAAAAAATTCAGTCCACTCACTTTATTGCGATATTTGCTTTATTGTGATGGTCTGGAAGTGAACCCACAATAACTCTGAGGAATGCCTGTATATAAAACTCATTCCAAAGCTAGCTTGAATTAAATGTTAAATAATATCATAAAAGAAAAATCTACCAATAAATAGCTGACTCTTATAATGAAAATGAAATTTTCCATCACTATCCCTTTTTTCCTTTTATTGAAGGGGCATTCCCTGCACACTTATTAAATTTGTATCTTAAAAACATTTTTTTGACTTTTAATCTCTGAGACAAAAATGTTTCCTATTTTCCCCATAGCAATGTATACTTGAGGTTATGAATTTATATAAATCTCCTCCATCCCTTAAAATTGGTCTTGTGAAATTCAATCGAAGAAATACCCCCACATTCAGTTAAATTATAGAAAAGAGACTGAATTACACCATAGCATTTAAATTATTTAATGATTTACTGCTAAATTGATTTAGTCACGAAATAGCAAGCTCCTCTCAAAAGGTATTTCCCTGGTTTGCAACATGCACCCCTTTACTTGATACCCATAATCCTGAAAGGCAAATATTGCCATCACCTGAATCAGATTTCTTCCCAGTTTACGCATTATATAAGGAAGCCTAGAGTCCAGTTCAATTACTAATCTTATTTTGCAGTCTCTCAGACCTAACCTCAATGTACAATATACACATCTTCCAGGCACCATTGCATCAAGCACACGTCAGCTGTCACTTATTGGGGCCATTAACCAGACAAGTCCAAAATAAAACTCAGAACAGAGAGGACACATCATGCATTCTATAAATTGTGTGTTCTGAGAACCTATTAAAGCTGACAGGGAAGGGAGCTTGTGATTGGTGAGCACCTGATTACACCTTGTACTTTATTCCCTGTTGACTTTGGTTATGCCATACCTTTCCATTTCCTAGAGAAATAAATTAAAAGTCAGAAGTAATTTGCCTGATGGAGGGTGCAGGTGGAATTTTGCTCAGAAGAGCCTTCGCACACTGTGAAATCCAATTTAACCCCTTGATGGGGGATAGCTTATTTTCTTTTGTTGACAGCTTTGTGGCAGCTAAAATAGGGACCTGATTAAATAGAGACAGTGAGAGATTGAGGTCTTGTTCTAACAGCAGGGGGATCAAGGCCTCTAATCTTATCTCCCAAAACCCTGAGATGAACTGACGATGTAGGCAGAGAGAAGTCCAGCTATTTTGTGCAATGGGAGGGGGAAATAGTAAGAGACAACATGTGCAAAGAGGCATCAGCAACCGTTGCAAAAAATACGTCTCAGGAATCGAGAATAAGTCTAAACTGTACACTGAAAGAAAAAAGGAAAAAAAAATTACTAAGTTAACAGTTTGAAAAAAACCCCTTCTTAGCGTTTCATCTTCTGCTAATAGTTTCTTAAGGACTGGGTGCTGTTTATTGGCAAAAATGTGATTTTTAAACGCATTGGAGATACTACAATTTTATTTTGTTTGATGTGTGTGTTGCAGTTAGGTAATAAACTCATTACCTACATATTTACCACAATTAAATGAAAACTCAACAGACATGTGATGTCTGCCTCATTAGTTCAAAAATATTGTATTGTGGATCCACCAAGTCGTGTAGACAGTTTTCTTCAGGTATCGATAATAATTTGTCATCAATTTGTCTTGCCTATCTTGTTCAGAATGTAGAACATACATTTTAAAACTTGCTGGCTGTTGTGCATTTTCAAATTTCAGTAGGTCTCAGTCTAAGCAAGTGCTTCCACTGAGGATTTAATCTGGAGAAGTAGAATCTAACAATTGTGGCTCTTTCAAAGAATACTGAAAATCTTATTTTCCAACTAGGGTTACATGCTTGTTTTCTACCTGGCTTTAGCTGGGATGAAATGTTTGCCTTCATGTATTTTCTGCATTATGTTCCTGTAAGGCATTTCTATCTACCATATCTAATTTTGTTGGTTAATTGATGGGGTTGGAGGTTGAGTCAGGTCAAAATTGTTTATGTAGGTTCCTTATAATACCTGTAGATTGTGAATAAATATTATACAGATATAGATATAGAATCAGATACAACACACACACACACACACACACACACACACATCTGGTCCTCAGATATGAGGACTATTTTCTTAAGTTTATGTAAGCATTTCCAGCTTAAAGGATCTAAGAAGTCCTGGGGAGTGTGAATGGAAGCTCACAGAGAAACAAGATGGTTGAAATAGCATTTCCTGAACTAATTTTACCGTGGAAACATCTCTCAGCTCCAATATGTTGGAATATACATATTCTTCTGTATATCCAAAAGTCCTTCTACTTTAGTGACATTCAGACCCTAAAATTTCCTCTAAGTAGGCCTCCATGTCCCCTAACCCACACTTATAAATCAGTCACACACAGATATAGGCATGGAATCATTACTCAGGTGAAGTGTACTTCCGTTAACTTTAAACAGAGCAAAGATCAATTTTATTTAAGCAAAAAATGAATTTATTTGGAAATAGCAGAGGAATCACAATTCAGGATGAGCAAGCTCTGGTGAACCATAGTCAAGTTTGAAGAGACCAAGGCAAGGTCAGCTTGTATTAGATTTTATGAGGAAACTGGGGAGGGGTGTTTTGAACAAAAGTGTATTGGAGAAGAAAAAAAGTTTGAGGTTACATTGGCTTCAGGCAGTGCTTAGTGTGTTGTTGCTGAGACAAAGGGATTTTCATTTTCTTAAAGTCAGGAGATACAATCCCTATGTGAAAAATGCCCTCCCTTGTTGAAAGATTCTTATCTTTCTCTCTGCTGGATTATTCAGGCTGCAAGGTGTCATGCATGTGCGAGAGCGCCCCCTTCAGGCATTCCAGACTCCACTTTTTTATTTTATTTTATTTTATTTTTTATTTTATTTCATTTTATTTCATTTCATTAATTAATTATTTATTTATGTTTTTATTTTATTATTTCTTTTTTGAGAGAGAGAAAGCATGAGTGGGGGAGAGACAGGGAGAGGGAGACCCAGAACTTGAAGCTGTCAGCACAGAGCCTGACTCGGGCTGAACTCACTAATTGTGAGATCATGACCTGAGCGGAAGTCTGGTGCTTAACCAACTGAGCCATCCAGGTGCCCCAGACTCTTAAATGAGGCTTCCTTTATTAATTTTCACACTTCACGACACATTTGTACTCTTCTCTAATATACTTTTTACTTTCCAAGTCTCTTGGGCAAATCTCCTCTTCTCACGTGGGCTTTCAAGTGTCTCCACTTTAGTTCTTTCTATTTTCAGCTTTATTTTTCAACTATGAATATTTCCAGAATAAGCGAAATGACTTTATGGGAAATCTATCTTCCTGAAGATTCTCTTGTGGTAATTTGGGAGTATGCATACATTTCTACCTTTATTGGTTTTGTTCAGTGATTTGGCAAAAGGGCAGATTAGGTACCACAAGCACCTTGGGCTCATGCTATTGAGTGACAAGGGTGAAATAAATGTCAGAATGTCAAACACAGGGCTTCCATGACTTGACCAAAATAGGTGAGCTAAAGTCCCAGAGTATCAGGAGGTCTGAGATGTCATAAAATAGAAAGTACAATTTTGATATTAAACAGTGTTTTGAATGTTGAGAGGTTGTGACATTTGCCTGAGCCTCAGTTTTCTTATCTCTCCAATGGGGATAGTCATTACCATCTCATAAAGATGTTACAGAATTAAATAAGATGAATTATGTAAAGTCTACATATTATAGGAACTTAATACCCATTCATTCCCCTCTTTTTTCCATTGTGTATGCCATTCTGGTTAAAGTCCACTTTCTTTTTATACCAAAGGATTTCTATGATAAAAATATATGCTCCAAATGCATTTAAAATTCCTATATGTCTTCTTTCTAGACTCAATACAGAAAAGGCTATACAAGTATATTTAATACATTTTCCTGAAGAAAGGTGGTTACTAAAAACAAACTTCTTAAATTATATTCCAACTCTCTTCAAGCATGCAGAGGTGAAAACATTAAAAACTGCATTTCCCAGAGTCCCTTGCAGGTAGGGGTGTGACTGGGTTTAGGTTCTGCCAATCAAATAAGACTGAATTGAATTTGGAACAACAAATTTAGCAGATAACTTTCTGCATTTAAGGCTTCCTGATTTTGTCAGGGGCAACAGCTCCTTTTGTAGCTTGTGATACAATGATTTATAAGAAAGAGATGTATCTGGTCATTTCTCATATATATTTGGTCTTCATGTTCATGGCTCCTGGCCCATACCTCACAAAACCCTTGGAATATTGAAAGTGTTGAGAGTGATAAATGTGTCTTTTGTTATGTTAATGAGGCAACTTTGGATGGCCCTTAAAGATAGGAGCTGGTTGTCAGTGGAGCTAACTATGTGATTGGAGGGTTAGGACTTTCAATCCTGAGAGGAAATGGGGGTTGCACTGATGGCCAATGACTAATTGTTTAATCAATCATGAGTATGTAATGAAGTCTCCTTAAGAATCCTAAAGGGTGGGATTTGGAAGAGCTCATGGGTTGACCAACCCATGGAGATTTGGGGAGAGTAGTGTGCCTGGAGAGAGTATGGAAGTTCTCTGGCTTTCTGCCATACTTTCCCCTATGTATCTCTACCCTCTAGCTGTTCCCTAGTTACATCCTTTGTAATAAACCAGTAATCTAGTAAGTGAAATGTTTCTCTGAGTTCTCTGAGCCATTCTAGCAAATTGATCAAACCCAAGGAAGGAGTTGTGGGAACCTCTGGTATAACCAGTCAGACAGAATCACAGGTAACAACTTGGCCTTGTGATTGGCATGCTGAGTTGGAAGGAGTGACTGGAACCTCCAATTTGTAGCTGATAGGTCTAAAGCACAGGTAACAACCTGGGTTTGCAATTGGCATCTGAAGTGGGAATGGGGGCACTCTTCCGGACTGAACCCTTAACTTATGGAATCTGATGCTATCTCCAGCAGATAGGTAATGTCAGACTGAGTTAAATTGTACGACAGCCAGTTAGGGTCCAGAGCATTGTTTTTTTGGTGTAGGGAACTCTCCCCTCATTGGAAATTGGATCTCATGAGCCCAAATTCTAGAATTATAGCCTCATTCTTCATTGTTGCTTTGGTAGTCACTACTGGAAACTCAACTAGGAATCTTTGTCTTCAGCCACCCACCAAAATTCTTTAAGCCAGGTTTTTTTTTTTTAATGTGATAAATCCCTCTGGTTAGTAAAGTGTATTCTATTCTCTGTTTTCTGACTGATATAGGAAATAGTAAGACTATCATAATTCATATAGTGGTTGTTCAAATGCTCAGAGAAGATGGAAGACAAAAGTATTTTTAGGGAAGAACCATAACACAGTTTTGAGAGGATAGTCTTGTATAAAATGTGGGAATGACTCCATTATTTTGGGGAATCTCAAGAGTTTTACTTTGCCAATCATATTTTCATCAAGTGTCTATTGAGTGGTTAATATGTGTCAGTCATAATGTCTTATTAAATTCCTAATGGGGAAATTGTTCTCCAAAATGCTTCTAAAGTCTTTTAGTTATTCTTAAAATAAATGAACAATGATACTGAAATACTATTGTGATGAGTAACTCAACCTTTTGTTTTAATGTATTTAAAATAGTATGCTTTGAGTCTTTCTCTATGGCAACATTCAGAATTACATATCAATGAATCTAGTTAAACAAATAAGATACTCATTTATATTATAAATATAGATAATAAAAATCCTTAAAATCTATATGTCACTTATGTTGAATTAAATATTGGAGTTTATGAATAAACTAGTTTTTTAATCTAGGGGAAGTGTTTCTCTATGAGTCATTTCACTTTTTAAAATTACATAGAAGAAAAAATTCTAAAAGTGAGAAGAATTATTGGCCAAATATCATGTATGCCAATTCCAACCACGAGTCTCTGTTGGGACTTCTAGATTTTAAATATGATAGAACCCAGCTCTTGGTTTTCTTGACTTTCAGGACTTAGATTCTTGAAACAATATAAGATAGATATTTCAATCAAGATTATTCCAAAGATGAGTTGACGTCAAAAGGAATGTCTCCCTCAAAAATATTTAATCAGTTTTCTGACATGTATTATATACTTCTTTCATCTTCCAGAAATGGCATTAATTTTCAAAATTAGTACAGAAAAAGAGTAATAATCATATAAGTTCTAAATTTCATCTACACTAAGGATTCAAAAATACATTTCCTCCAATATTATAATTATTTAAAATTTTTATGTATGATAACATTTATTAGAATGTAATTACCAAATAGCTTAATGCCTTTACTCATATGGATTCCTTTTTGTACAGAGAAGATATTGATTTCTATCTAGTGAAAACTTGTTATTAATTAAATGTTCATTGTTTTTCCAAGTTCATCTCAGAAACAAAAAATATGTACAACCTTTTAGTAAAAAGAAGATACTCAATAGGCAAAACCAAGCTAATGTCTTTCATTGGTTGCAAAGTGATGCACATAGGTTGAGTCTGACCTACAAGAATGTTTGTTTCACTAATGTCCTGGTCAGTTAGGGCTACAGTAATAAGACATATAGACTAGCTGGCTTATAAGCCAAATTAATGTTTTTATTAAAGTCTGAGAAAATAGAAGTCCAAGATTAGGGTGCCACATGGTCAGTTCTGGACAAGAGCTGTCTTCTGGGTTATGGACTGCAACATTTCTTTGTATATTCACATGTTGGAAATGAAGCTAGAGACATCTCTGGGTTTTGTTTTATAAGGGTACTAACGTTGGGACACCTGGATGGCTCAGTTGGTTGAGTGTCTGACTCATGATCTCAGCTCAAGTCTTGATCTCAGGGCTGTAAGTTCAAGCCCACCAGGCCCTGCCTTCTATTATCATCACATTGGGGTTTAGGATTTCCATATATGAATTTTAGAGAGGATACAAAGATTCAGTCCATTGCAACCAGAAAATTCGATTTTTGATATTTAAAAATCTGGAGATTTCATATAAAATACAGAGATTTCTCTTTGCTGTTTCTTTGGAAATCTTAGAACAACTGGTGAAGATAGGTTTGGCCTGCGTTTCGCCACAATGATAGTCTGCTGAGACTGAATAGGAATCTCTCTATTTAGATAGGTTAATCTAGAGTATGCATTGGAATTAGCTACAGAGATCTGAAAAATACTAATCTCTAGTTCTCATCACCAAAGGCTTGGTTTATTAGTCTGTGATCTGGTCTATTTAAAGACTCCCAGGTGATGTGATGTGATGTGATGTGATGTGATGTGATGTGATGTGATGTGATGTGATGTGATGTTATGTTACGTTATGTTACGTTACGTTACGTTATGTTATGTTATTTTTATTCTATTTTATTATCTTTTATATTTAGAATTATTTATTCATCACTTACATATGACACCCAGGGCTCATTCCAACAATTATCCTTCTTAATGCCCCTCACCCCTTTAGCCCTTCCCCCCACCCAACACCTGACCAACAACCCTCAGTTTGTTCTCTCTGTTTAAGAGTCACTTATGGTTTGTCTCCCTTTCTGTTTTTATATTATTTTTACTTCCTCTCCTTTATGTTCATCTTTTTTTTATCTTAAATTCCACATGAGTGAAATCATAGGATATTTGTCTTTCTCTGACTGACTTATTTCACTTAGCATAATACACTCTAGTTCCATCCACGTTGCTGCAAATGGCAAGATTTTATTCTTTTTGATTGCCAACACACACACACACACACACACATATATGTATATATATATGTATGTATGTATATGCCACATCTTTATCCATTCATCAGTCGATGGACATTTGGGCTCTTTCCATACTTTGGCTATTGTCGATAGTGCTGCTGTAAACATTGGGGTACATGTGACCCTTCAAATCAGCTCTCCTGTATGCTTTGGATAAATACCTAGAAGTGCAGTTGTGGGGTTGTAGGGTAGTTCTATTTTTAATTTTTTGAAATGAAACACCATACTGTTTTCCAGGGTGACTACATCAGTTTGCATTCCCACCAGCAGTGCAAAATGGTTCCCCTTTCTCCACATCCTTGCCAACATCTGCTGTTGCCTGAATTGTTAATGTTAGCCATTCTGAGAGATGTGAGGTGGTGTCTCATTGTGTTTTGAATTTGCATTTCCCTGATGATGAGTGAGGTTGAGCATCTTTTCATGTGTCTGTTAGCCATCTGGATGTCTTCTTTGGAAAAGTGTCTATTCATGTCTTTTGCCCATTTCTTCATTGGGTTATTTGTTTTTCAGGTGTTAAGTTTGGTAAGTTCTTTATAGATTTTCCATACTAACCCTTTATCTGATATGTCATTTGCAAATATCTTCTCCCATTCCATCAGTTGCCTTTTAGTTTTGCTGATTGTTTCCTTCACTGTGCAGAAGCTTTTTGTTTTGATGAGGTCCTAGTAGTTCATTTTTGCTTTTGTTTCCCTTGCCTCCGGAGATGTGTTGAGTAAGAAGTTGCTATGGCCAAGGTCCAAGAGGTTGTTGCTTGTTTTCTCCTCTAGGATTTTGATGGCTTCCTGTGTTAGGTTTAGTTCTTTCATCCATTTTGAGTTTATTTTTGTGTATGGCATAAGAAAGTGGTCCAGGTTCATTCTTCTGCATGTTGCTGTCCAGTTTTCCAAACACCATTTGCTAAAGAGACTGTCTCTTTTCCATTAGATATTCTTTACTGCTTCGTCAAAGATTAGTTGGCCATACATTTGTGGCTCCACTTCTGGGTTCTCTATTCTGTTCCATTGACCTATGTGTTTGTTTTTGTGTCAGTACCATACTGTCTTCATGATTACAGCTTTATAATATAGCTTAAAGTCTGGGATTGTGATGCCTCTAGCTTTGGTTTTCTTTTTCAGGATTGTTTTGGCTGTTCAGAATCTTTCCTGGTTCCATACAAATTTTAGGATTGTTTATTCTACCTCTGTGAGGAATGCTGGTGTTATTTTTATAGAGATTACTCAGGTGATTTTCATATGCACCCTAAGGTTAAGAATTTACTGCTTTAGACAGAAAATGACTTCTGTAGTTCTTTATCTATTCATGTTGCTCATTTACATTACTTGCCAAGTTCCTTCAAGTGTTTAAATTTTTCAGACCTGGCGTTTTAGCCAATGAAAAGTGACATCTCATACTTAAAATGTTGAAAGGAGAATAGGTAGTTTTTAAGGAGGTAATGGAGAGTGGTCAGTAAGAATGGAAACAAACATTAGGAACAAGTCCAAGGGAAATTTATAGTCATTGGAATGAGGGTGATAGCAACAGAGTAAAAAAAGAAAGTATATCTCAGTTCAGTGAAGTGAAAAGTGCCCTGGACTTGTAATCCAGTCACAGATCCATCACTACTTAGCTGATTGACCTCAGGTTTATCAATTCTTCAGTTGACCTTTACTTTTAAAAAGCAACATAAAGATGTATTAGTTTCCTGTGGCGGCTATAACAAATTACCACAAGTTTCATGCCAAAAACCACATACAGTTTTTGTGGGTGGAAATCCAAAATTAGTATCACTTGGCCAGAATCAAGGTATCAGGAGAGCTGTAATTCCCTTTAAAGCTCTGCTCTGTCCCTTAGTTCTTCCAACTAAACTGACTTGTAGACATCTCATTCCGCTGTATGCCTCTGAGTTCATATTGCCTTTTCTCTGTGTTCGTATCCTCTCCTCTTTTGTCGGTGTGATCTCCCCCTTCCTCTATCTTATAAGAATACTTTTGATAGCATTTAATGTCCATGTGATAATTTAGGTTAATTTCCTCTCAAGACCATTAGTTCCATCACATCTGCAAAGGCCCCCTACCCTTTTAAAATTAAGATAACATTTACGGATCCCAGGGATTAGGATACAGGTATTTTTGAGGACAGAGGACTTTTTTAGCCTATCACAAAAAGGATTGAATTGAAGGGGATCAGAGTTTTTTTAAACTATTTTCCTCAAAGACCTTCAAGGATTGCTTTGGAAATTACTAGAAACAAGTAGAAATCAGACTCCAGTTGCCACTGCTTCAATATTCCATTTGTGATGGTTAATTTTATATGTCAATTGAACTGGCCATGGGGTACCCAGATTTGGGTGTGTCTGTGAGAGTGTATTTCTGGATGGCATTAGCATTTGAGTCAGGGGACTGCTCAGTAAAGCAAAATGGCCTTCCAATGTTTCCAGTGTTTGTAGGCATCATCAATGTGTGTGTGTGTTGTGTGTATTTGTGTATGTGGATAGATAGAAAGAAATAATTGTAGATGTATAGATAGATATATATGATGTTTTATCCTCCTCCTCCTTTCATTTAATTATTTGTTTAGTTTACCTGGGTATAAAAAATCAAGGAGTTCACCTGAGTTGTTATAACGCATGATCATCAATGTTAAGACTCAAAGACAGATTTCTGATTCCTAAACCTGCTTGTACTTCACACCAAAGCAAAAGTTGATATGGGATATACTAAACTAAGTAGATTCAAGGATATATTTTTGTTTTTGGGAGAGTACACGAATGGAGGGGAGAGGGGCATAAGGTAAGAGAGAGAAAATCTTAAGCAAACTCCATGCTTATCATGAAGCCTGACACAGGGCTCGATCCCACCACCCTGGGATCATGACCTGAGCTGAAATCGAGTTGGAAGCTAACCTAATTGAGCCACCCAGGCACCTCCAGAGATATTCTTTTATGGAAAACAAAGTCCCTCTCTGGGGAAGAAACTTGCTGGTTTTAAATTGTTACAAAACAAAGGACTGTTTGTGGTTCTTTTTTTGTTTTTTAATATTTATTTACTTTTGAGAGAGAGAGAGAGAGAGAGAGACAGAGCATGAGTGGGGGAGGGGCAGAGAGAGAGGAAGACACAGAAAATCTGAAGCAGGCTCCAGGCTCTGAGCTGTCAGCACAGAGCCCGACGATGGGCTCAAACTCGCACACCACGAGATCATGACCTAAGCCAAAGTTGGACGCTTAAACAACTGAGCCACCCAGGAGCCCCTGTTTGTGGCTATTAATCATAAAAAGGTCACAAGAACAGAGTTCAAAGTCCAATTCAAATTCCATATTGTAAACTTTACTGTGAGCAGTAACTTCTATCATCAGTAAATGTTTATTTTTTTCATGTTGCCATTTTTTTAAAACTCAATGTTGTGTTTTTTACATTTGTTCTTTTGGCCTTTTCAAAACTATTTGCTTCTAGGGCAAATTTACCCCAAGGCAAGTGTTGATAATAACTACTCTTGTGGTCACAATGTTTAAAAAATAGAGGAATATTTGCTTTGTGGTTTTGATAACCACATTTGCTACCTGTGCCTGGGGTTATTCTGATACATAGAGAAAGGAAGTAGTATTTAACCAGCATGACTAAAGATGTCACTATTTTACGACTCTTCCTCCCACATATCAAAATGGGAAGTGAGAAGAAAGGAGGAACAATTGTAGAAAGGCAAGGAACACCATTCTGGAGGAGCAAAGTACATGTTCTGCAATGTTTCCTGTTAACATCCACACAGCAGACATGAGTGCCTTGCGGAGTTTCTGCCACATGAGTTTCTGGAAGGTTTTGACAGTATCAGTGGCCAAAGAAAAATTGCTTTCCTGTAGGAGCCCTTCTAAAAGGAGCTCTTCAAAATGAACCTGTTTACCACTTTTCCACTAACTAGTCATTGAGTGCTAAATAGCTTTAAATGCTGATGGGACAGAAAGTTCCAGCCTGAGTTAGAAACGTCTCTCAGTGTCCTCGGAGAGGACGGGCAGCAGATGTTCCTTAGGAACAGCTCTCCTTACATTTTATTGAGTAAATTGCAGGGATGCTCAGGACTTCCAGTGCAGGGAAGCTAGGGAGATGATGTAGTTTATCTTCCTAGATCATCAATTTATGATTTTGGCCTGTTGATTATAATGGTAGATGTTAAGAGTAAAATAATGTTGATGTTCATTAGTCATTATGCTAAAATTTTATAAGGATTTCATCATTGACTTTCTGAAAATGTACCATTTCTACATAAAGAGATGGATATTTAGCACAGGTTATAGCAAATAATAGTGAAGGCAAAACAAAACCTAATTCTGTCTGACTCCTCTTCTGGAAGACAAAGAACATAAGAAAATAGCCTTGTACATTTCATAAAGAATCATTATCAAGTTTCCACTCTATTGTGTCTTTATTGTTACTGTTATTTGATTTAGTTATAAATAGTTTTAAATTTATTTCTTTGAATTTTTTTGACATAGTTTTTTTTTTCTTTTAGTCCCCTTCCCTAGAAGCTACAACATTTGACAGATTCTTCTGTGTCCCTTCAGAAATAGCCTAAGCATGTACAGGCATATATGTCAGCAACTGTTTTTACACAAATGGAAACATATTGTACATACTTTAAAAAAAATTTTTTTTAACTTTAATTCATTTTTGAGAGACAGAGTGTGAGTGGGGGAGGGGCAGAGAGGGAGACACAGAAGCCGAAGAAGGCTCCAGGCTCTAAACTATCAGCACAGAGCCCCATGCAGGGCTCGAACCCACAAACCACGAGATCATGACCTGAGCCAAAGTCGAACACTTAACTAACTGCACCCAGGCGCCCCATGTTGTATACACTTCTTAAGTGATTTCCCAAAGGTCACACAGTTAATAGGAAATGGAGCAGAGACTTGTAATCAGGAAAACCTAACACTCAAGCCTGTGTCTTTAATTTCTATGTGAGCCTATTATAAATAGAAGTAAAAGGAAAGAATACCTTGCATGTGATCCTCATAATAATTGTGTCTAAGTAACTATGGTTGCCCCCCCCCCCCGCCACCATCTATAAATGAAGAATTTGAGGCTCATCCTGGGGAAATAAACTCCTCAGTTTATACGGTCAATATATAGTGAACCTGGACTACAGGCACACTTCTGTGTGGACTCAAATGCGACTGTCTTGTGACATTCTATTCCTGACTGCAAAATATATATATTTTTTCTTTTATGTCTGCCTTCCTCCATCAAACAAAAACAAAAACAAAAAGAATAAAAACACCCTCTCCTTCTTCACAAACCCAACTTGCTTTGACTAAGGGTCTTAAAATAGAAAACAAATTGATATTTGTAGTTTTTCTAGTAAATCTCAGTGTTTGTTTCTATAATATTTAGTAGCAAATTCTGTTCTTTTTGCCATCATATCCCTTATTGATGCTAAAGAGACAAGATGGGAATGACAAACCACCTCGAGTACCTCTCCAAGCAATATATATCTTGGAGATTATAGACTAAGCTATATACAAAATCAATCTATTTTTTTCAGCATTTCTCTGTGGATTTGTCTTTTCTTGTAGAGATATTAATTGGGCCAAAGGGGCTCTGAGAAAGTGCTTTAGTGGGACTCAAAATCTATCAGCAAATATTTATCGAGTGCCTACTTTGTAACATATTGCCTTGTGAACATCTTGCAAAATTCTTCCTGTATTGCTGCATTATTTGTACGTGTTATAGACAGGGGTTATGGGAAGAGATTAAACTGAGAAATTTGTTTATTAGAAATTAGCAAATTTTTATTATTAAACTTAGAATTTTTTATTCTATCCACCATGTTCTCCATAGCGCTCAGGATTAATGACTTCCAGAATGTGGCCCTGTGGCTTGATAGAAAGAAAGAAGAGAAGCAATCCACAGGGAAGGGACATGAACAGGAATGTAAAAAAAAAAAAAAAAGGAGAATAAAATAATCTTCCCAAAATGAGAGTGGAGAATACATTTACTGTGTGCCTTCTGCCATCTATTTCCTTCGTATAATTATCCACATTCTTCTATGTCCATCCCATGCTGTTCTGTAGAGCTTCAGGCCTGAACGTGTGACCAGTCCAGGCATATCAGAGACCCAAACTTTGCTGACCACAGAAATTAAGTCAGTGATTGGTATACACGTAGCCCAAGCCAACAAAATACAGTGAAATTCATGACTTTTGGAGGAATTAATAGAAAAAGGATCTCCTTTCTGAGAGGTTCTTCTACCTGGGAGAATTTGAATTTGAATCTGAAGACAATTTGAAGATACTGTTTCTGCAGTCATCTTAACATCATTTACACCCAAGAATGAAGTCAACGCAAGGAAGAGAGGAGAGTGAACCAAATATGGACGTAGAGCAGTTCCTAATACCATCATCCTGAATGTAACCCTAACCCTGATCTTTCTGGGACCCCTGGGTGGCTCAGGTGGTTAAGCATCTGACTTTGGCTCAGGTCATGATCTCATGGTTCATGGGTTTGAATCCTGCATCAGGCTCTGTGCTGACAGCTCAGAGCCTGGAGCCTGTTTCAGATTCTGTGTGTCCCTTTCTCTCTGTCCCCCACCCTGCTGGTTGTGCTCTGTCTCTCAAAAATAAATAAACATTTTTTAAAAACATGAACTTTTTAATCCCAATGGGAGTACATTTTTTTTTGCTTTGCCTTATTTAATCTAGTTTAGGTTGATTTTCTCCCAGTTGCAACTAACTAACTAACTAACTAACTAACTAACTAACTAACAGATAAGTATTTTATATAGAGAGAATGAAAATCCAACAAAAAGATTACAAACCCAGACCAGTTCCAGGCAAGTTCCAAAAGATGGTCTGAAGCTTAGTTTCAGACTTGCATTGTAAAAGTAGAATGAAAGTAGAAGTCAGGGAGTGCAGGTCCCTCCAGGAAACACCCTGCAAATAAAAACACCCCAATCCATGAACCTTTAAGGAACAGGAAAGAAATAGACCCCCAGGTACTCTGTTGGGATCTTAAGCAAGGGCTTAGGTGGGGCATACAGCTAAGATACATTAGAAGTGGCAGGTATTTACAAGTTATTGTCACAAATATTTTCCATCCTGCTAACACTGATATTTACTAATGATTCTGTGTTGTTTCCAGAAGAGAGGGATTATTAAGTCTTAGAGGCAAGAAATGCTAGGTATTTCTTGAGAAGAAAGATCATGATGAGATCATGGAATTTGTTCACAAATTCAAGAAGCTAAAGGGTGATAAAGCGACATGCATTAAAAAAAGAGAGGTGTGTATTTTTATATCTATAGAGTTGAAGGGGGAAAAGGGAAGGGAGAAGAATGAGTAAGAAAGGTTCTTTGAGGTTGAATCTGTATGGGAAAGTAGCCAGTATAAACTTGCTGGTGGATTAATGTTATCCTCAATGCTTGATGTTCAACTCAGATGTCTGTGTTATGATTTGCTAAAATTCTCTTTCAGTTTTTCCCCAAATCATTACTTAGTCTACTTTGCTAGCAAATACTTCATAGAGATATTATTCCTTTCTAAATTTGCCCAAAATTTATACTTAGTTCCTTCCTCACATAGAAGAAGTCCAGAACACAGAGGCAGACATGAGCATGGTGATTCTAATGCACCACATGGAGGTTTTTGGAAATTCTTATGAAATAGAGATTTAAGCTATGTGGATATTATATCCCAGTTTTCCTGGGACAATCCTGGTTTAATTCTGTAGTCCTTCACATTTGTTGCAGTTTGTAATATAAACAACTTCTACCCTGGATTTAAGTCCATCTTATTTAGATTTCAAGGAACTGATATCTAAAATCTGAACTCCAAAACCTTAAAAATCTCACCTACAAAGTATTTAGCAGAGTGCCCAGTGCATAGCAATTTCTTGACAATAACAGTGGTGTGTAATATTTAATCACTCAAATTCCCCAAGGTTGCAACTCTTAATTTGTTAGATGGGAATAATAATGCAACTGACCTTTTAGAATTAGGTAAGTTTTCCAAGGACAGTTGCCCAGTCAGTTATTTATTGACTGACATGTTCAGTCAGTCACTCACTGATACATTCACTCTCTCATTCTCTTGTTACCAATTCAAACAATTAGCAAGAGGCTACTCCAAGCTTGGGAGAATGCTTGGGTCTAGGGAGAAAAATGTTAATCCAAATGGTTCTTGCTTTCAAGCAACTCATGGTGTAAAGGGAAGGGAGGTGAGTGAAGTAAATTGAAATGTGCAGTATGCCAAGTTTGCAGAACAGATGATAAAAGAAATAATAGCATTGATTCCAAGATAAATTAAATATGTTTGGACAAAAGTCAATATCAATATCAAGGACAAGAACACATATGTCACGGATAATTTATTTTTCTTTGATAATTTAACCACAGCTTTCAGTGAATCTCTACTTTCCAAGAAAAGGATATACTTGCAGGGCTAAATAATTTATTTCCAAAGAAGTAATAGGTGTAATCATTTATTGTTTTCTGAACTCTCAAAAACAAATATGACATGCTTATGTCAAAGATGGCATTGTTTCTAATTCTGATATGAGCCAATATTCCCTGGAGTATATTCTATGCCATTACTGAAGACAAATTATAAAAAAAGTAGAAGATTTTTCATCCCCCATTTCTCTAGATTAACCACTCATATACACCCCACACGCACACACGCACACACACACATACACACATGCTGACACACACACAAATAATCAAGGTAATTTAAGGTTGAGATCATGGGGTAATGGAATATCTGGCTTTAATCAACTGTTGGCTCATGGAGATTGGAAAAACAATGTCTAAGAGGCTCCATTTCTTAATCTTTTAAGTGAGCATCTGAATATATTGCTTGAAAAAACCTTGTATGTATATACGTATGTGTGCATGCATGCACCTGTGTGTATTAGATTGTACTCCATAATTGGGAATTCTTATACAGGGTGAACGGTTTGACTTTTTCTTTTTTAATAGAGAATTAGAGATTGTAAAGATACTGTGGCATGGATACAGGCCAAATCTAAACCTTTTTTGGTCCTGGTACTATATCAAATTTGGTTTATCAAAGATATCGCTAAAGATTAATGACATGGCCTAATGCATTTAACTTTCTGTTGAGAGGGCTAGATAAGGAAATGATTACTAATGTGATATCCAGAAATTTAATGTTTTAAAAGAATCTTGGCTTGGCTTCTGGCCTTGTCTCCTGCTCCGTCACCTTTTTTCCTATCCCCTTCCCTCCTCCATTCTCTTCACAAATTGCTTCATACCTTTTCCTCTTCATTGTAATTTCCTTCACCTGGAATGGCCTTCTTATCTTTTTATGTTGAGATAAACTCAAAACTCCTGTGTGTCCTATAAGGTGCTACTGAAACATTATTGCTTCTATAAAGCCTCCTATAAATCTCAGGAAGGGACAGTATTGTTTTTTACCCACATTGTACCTGATAACTGCCTATTTAGTAGTTCATAGTTTACAATAATGCTTCTAGTTCTTTTGAAAAATCTTAATATGAAATAGTTTGAATTATTATTTACCTTACAGAAATAAAAATAAGTATAAAAGAAGCCCATGAATGATTCCATACAAAAATTAGATCAAGTAGATAAAATGAACAAACTCCTAGAAACACACAAATGACCAAAAATGACTCAAGAAGAAATAGAGAATTGGAACAGATCTGTAAAAAGTAAAGAGATTGAATCAATGATCAAAAATCTCCTATAAAGATGAGTCTACAATCAGGTGGCTTCAATGATAAATTCCACAAAATATTTGATAAGGAATGGACATCATCGACTGATAAATGGATATTCTGTATGTATGTATGTATGTATGTATGTATGTATGTATGTATATACAATAGAATACTTCTTGGCAATCAAAAAGAATGAAATCTTGCCATTTGCAACAACTTGGATGGAATTAGAATGTATTATGCTAAGCAAAATAAGTCAGTCAGAGAAAGATAAAAATATGACGTCACCCATACGTGGAATTTAAGCAATAAAACAGACTAATATTGGGGAAGGGAAAGAAAAATAAGATAAAAAGAGAGAGGGAAGAAAACCATAAGAGATTATTTAAATACATAGAACAAAGTGAGGGTTGCTGAAAGGGTGTTGGATGGGGAGATGGGCTAAATGGATGATGGGCATTAAGGAGAGCACTTGTTGGAATGAGCACTGGCTATTATATGTAAGTGATGAATCACTAAATTCAACTCCTGATATCATTACACTATATGTTAGCTAACTTTATTCAGACAAAATTTAAAAATTAAAAAAAAATTTAAAAATGGACACCAAACAAACACCAAATATTGAATAAAGAGTGAAGACCACTCCATCTAAAACTCATCTAAAAATAGAAGAGAAAGCAGTTCTTTATTCAGTGAGGTGAGCATCACCCTGATGTCAAAGCCAGACAGACATCAGAAAATAGAAAACAGAACAAAACAAAACAAAAAACCAATACCCCTATAATTCAAAATAGTAGTGCACTGAGTTTAACAGTATGTTAAAAGAATTACATACCATGACCAAGTGTGATTTATCCTAAAAAATGCAAAGGGAAATAAAATGCATTTAAATTGGAAAAGAGCAATTAAAACTACCTTTCTTTGCAATTGACAGGATCTTATGTATAGAAATCCCAATTGAGTTCAGCAAAGTTCAAGGATACAAAATCATCATGCAGAAGCCAGTTGTGCTTCTATACTAAGAAGAAAATGAAGAAAGCAATTCTGTTTATAACACCCCAAAATAAAAAATACTGAGGAATAATTTAACCTAGAAGGTGAAAAACTTGTATACTGAAACCCATAACACAGTGCTGAAAGATATTAAAGAAGACCTAAATACATAAAAAAGATATCCCATGTTTATGAATTGAAAGACTTACTATTGTTAAGGTGCAATACTACCTAAAGTCATCCAGAGATTCAATATAATGTCTGTCTCAAGTCCAGTGCATTCCCCACCCCTCCAAGCACACACTTTTTGTTTTTTGCACAAATGTTAAAACTAATCCTCAGGTTCATGTGGAATTACAAGGGAGTCCTTAATAGCCAAAACAACATTGAAAAGGACATCAGAGTGGAAGTCACACTCTTCTCAATTTTACAACTTACTACTAAACTATAGTAATCAAAATAACATGGTGCTGGCATGAGGAGGATAGACATATAAACCAATAGAGAATAATTGAGAGTCCATACATAAACCAATATACTTATGGAAAATTGATTTCAACAAGGATGCCAATGGGGAAAGAACAGTGTCTTCAACAAATGGTGCTGGAGAAACTGGATATCCACATGAAAAATAATAAAGTTGGACCCCTACCTCACACTGTATCTTAGATTCTGGCAATGGATTCTTAGTATGACACCAAACACATGCACAGCACCACCACCACCAACAACGAAATAAATGCATAGTTCTTCATTAAATTTAAACTATTCATTTTTCAAATAACATTATCAAGAAATTGAAGACAACCTGTAGAATGGAAGATATGTTGGCAAATCATTCATCTAATAAGAGTACATAATCCAGAATACTTTTTTCAATTTTTAAATGATTATTTATTTATTTATTATTTTTTAATATGAAATTTATTGTCAAATTGGTTTCCATACAACACCCAGTGCTCATCCCAACTTGCCCTCCTCAATACCCATCACCTACTCTACCCTCCCTCCCACCCCCCATCAACTCTCAGTTTGTTCTCAGTTTTCAAGTCTCTTATGCTTTGGCTCTCTCCCTCTTTAACCTCTTTGTTTTTTCCTTCCCCTCCCCCATGGGTTTCTGTTAAGTTTCTCAGGATCCACATAAGAGTGAAAACATATGGTTTCTGTCTTTCTCTGTATGGCTTATTTCACTTAGCATCACACTCCAGTTCCATGCACGTTGCTACAAAGGGCCATATGTCATTCTTTCTCATTGCCACGTAGTACTCCATTGTGTATAGAAACCACAATTTCTTTATCCATTCATCAGTTGATGGACATTTAAGCTTTTTCCACAATTTGGCTATTGTTGAGAGTGCTGCTATAAACATTGGGGTACAAGTGCCCCTATACATCAGTACTCCTGTATCCCTTGGGTAACTTCCTAGCAGTGCTACTGCTGGGTCATAGGGTAGGTCTATTTTTAATTTTTTGAGGAACCTCCACGCTTTTTTCCAGAGTAGCTGCACCAGTTTGCATTCCCACCAACAGGGCAAGAGGGTTCCCGTTTCTCCACATCCTCTCCAGCATCTATAGTCTCCTGATTTGTTCATTTTGGCCACTCTGACTGGCATGAGATGATATCTGAGTGTGGTTTTCATTTGTATTTCCCTGATGAGGAGCGATGTTGAGCATCTTTTCATGTGCCTGTTGGCCATCTGGATATCTTCTTTAGAGAAGTGTCTGTTCATGTTTTCTGTGCATTTCTTCAATGGATTTGTTTTTTAGGTGTGGAGTTTGGTGAGTTCTTTATAGATTTTGGATACTAGCCCTTTGTCCGATATGTCATTTGCAAATATCTTTTCCCATTCCGTTGGTTGCCTTTTAGCTTTGTTGATTGTTTCCTTTACAGTGAGTGCTCATGGATTGGAAGAATAAATATTGTTAAAATGTCCATACTACCCAAAGCTATCTACACATTCAATGCAATCCCAATCAAATTGCACCAGCATTCTTCTGAAAGCTAGAACAAGGAATCCTAAAATTTATATGGAACCACAAAAGACCCCGAATAGCGAAAGTAATATTGAAGAAGAAGACCAAAGCAGGAGGCATCACAATCCCAGACTTTAGCCTCTACTACAAAGCTGTCATCATTAAGACAGCATGGTATTGGCACAAAAACAGACACATAGACCAATGGAATAGAACAGAGACTCCAGAATTGGACCTACAAAAGTATGACCAACTCATCTTTGACAAAGCAGGAAAGAATATCTAATGGACAAAAGACAGTCTCTTTAACAAATGGTGCTGGGAGAACTGGACAGCAACATGCAGAAGAATGAAACTAGACCACTTTCTTACACCATTCACAAAAATAAACTCAAAATGGTTAAAGGACCTGAATGTGAGACAGGAAACCATCAAAACCCTAGAGGAGAAAGCAGAAAAAAACCTCTCTGACCTTAGCCACAGCAATTTCATACTTGACACATCTCCAAAGGCAAGAGAATTAAAAGCAAAAATGAACTATTGGGACCTCATGAAAATCCAGAATATTTTAAGAACACTTATAGCTCAATAACAACAACAACAACAGCAACAACAACAAACACAACAGAATTTTAAAATAAGCATAAGATTTGAATACCAGTTTCTCCCAAGAAGATATAAAAATGGTCAATAAGTACACGAAAAGGTGTTTAATATCACTAGTCGTTGGGGAAATGCAAATCAAATCCACAATGAGATATCAATTCACACCCACTAAGATAACTATAATTGAAGAAATAAAAGGGACAATAAGTATTGACATGGATGTGGAACAATTTTAACCCTTGTACATTGCTGGTGGAATCTAAACTGGTGCAACCAAAGATGAAAATAATTTCATGATTCTTCAAAAAACTAGACATAATATTACCATATGCCCCAGAAATTCCATCCTTATCTCCGAAGAACTGAAAACAAGTACTCAAACAAAAATTTTTATACACTTTTTTAGCAGCATTATTTACAGTAGCCAAAATGTAAAAACAGCCCAAATATCTATCAACCAATAGATTGGTAAACAAATTATGATATGTATATAGAATAGAATATTATTCATCAACAAAAAGGAATAAAGTACTGATATATTCCACAATATAGATAAACTTGGAAAACATTTTTTAATATTTTATTTATTATATTTTATTTTATTTTATTTAAATTTTAGATAGTTAACAAACAGTGCAATATTGGTTTCAGGAGTAGAATTCAGTGATTCATTGTTTACATATACCACCCAGAGCTCATTGCAACATGTGCCCTCCTTAGTACCCATCACCCATCCAGCCTCTCTCCATCAACCCATAGTTTGTTCTCTATCATTAAGAGTCTCCTGTGGTTTGTTTCCCTCTCTTCTCCTTTTCCCTCTTGCCATATGTTCATCTGCTTTGTTTCTTAAAATCCACCTTCGAGTGAAATCATATGGTATTTGTCTTTCTCTGATTGACTTATTTTGCTTAGCATAATACATTCTAGCTCCATCCACAACATTGCAAATGGCAAGATTTCACTTTTTGATGGTTGAGTAATATTTCTGTGTGTGTGTGTGTGTGTGTGTGTGTGTACATATACCAATCTTCTTTATCCATTCGTTAATCATTGGACATTTGGACTCCCTCCATAATTTGGCTATTGTTGATTATGCTGCTGTAAACATTGGGGTTCATGTACCACTTCAAATCTGTATTTTTGTATTCTTTGGGTGAATACCAAATGGTGCAATTGGTGGATCTAGGGTAGTTCTATTTTTAGTTTCTTGAGGAACCTCCTACTGTTCTCCAAAATGGCTGCACCAGTTTGCAACAGTGCAAAGGGTTCCCCTTTCTCTGCATCCTCACCAACATCTGTTGTTTCTTGTGTTGTTATTCTAGCCATTCTGACAGGTATGAGGTGGTATCTCATCATGTTTTTGATTTATATTTCCCTGATGATGAGTGATGTTGAGCATCTTTTCATGTGTCTGTTAGCCATCTGGATGTCTTTGTAAAACTGTCTGTTAATGTCTTCTGCCCATTTCTTAATTATTTTGGTTTTGGGGTGTTGAGTTTGATAAGTTAGTACCCAAAATCTATCATTTCTCTCTTTTTTTCCTCAGTCAGCTTGGTGAAAGATTGATAATTTTGTTGATCTTTTTAAAGAACCAACTTTTGGGGACGCCTGGGTGGCTCAGTCGGTTAAGCGTCCGACTTCAGCTCAGGTCACGATCTCGCGGTCCCGTCTGTAAGTTTGAGCCCCGCGTCGGGCTCTGGGCTGATGGCTCAGAGCCTGGAGCCTGCTTCTGATTCTGTGTCTCCCTCTCTCTCTGCCCCTCCCCCGTTCATGCCCTGTCTCTCTCTGTCTCAAAAATAAGCTTTAAAAAAATTATTAAAAAAAAGAACCAACTTTTGGTAAATTGATCTTGGGTAATATTTTTCTATTCTTTATATTTTGTATTCTAATTATTATTGTTTCTTTCTTTTTCTAGCTCTGGATTTAGTTTGCTCTTCTACTTCCTTAATATATAAAGTTAGGTTGTTGATTTGAAATCTTTCTTCTTTGTTAGTATTAATAGTTACAGCTATATATATCCCTCTATGCAGTGAGCTCATACCTTTCATAAGTTCTGGCATGTTGTGTTCTTTGTTTGCATTCCTCTCCAAATATTTTTTTAATTTCACTTTGATCTTTCCTTTGAGCTATTTTTTGCTTAAGGCTGTGTTATTTGATTTGTACATATCTGAATTTTCCAGTTTTTTTTTTCTTTCTATATCTCCAGATTTCTTCCATTGTGGTAGGAGAAGAAAATTTTCATGATTTCGATTTAAAAAAATATTTCAAGCTGCTTTGGCAGCCTGGTATATGGTCTAACCTAGTCACTATTCCATGTGCACCTGACCACCTGAGAATAATATGTCTTTTCTTGTTTTACAATGGATATTCTATATATGTTAGGTTTGGTTGGTTTATAGTGTTGTTCAAGTCCTGTATTTATTTATAGACCTTCTGTCTAGATATTCTACTCATTACTGAAAGTGGATTGTTGAAGTCTCCCACTATTACTGTAGAACTCTCTCTCTCTTAAAGTTATTTTGAGAGAGAGAGAGAAAGAGAGAGCGAGTGAGTATGAGCTGAGAAGGGTCAAAGAGAGGAAAAGGAGAATCCCAGGCAGGCTCCATGCTGTCACTGGAAAGCCTGGTGTGGGCTCAAACTCATGAACCATAAGATCCTGACCTGGGCTGAAATTAAAAGTTGGGTGCTTAACTGACTGAGCCACCCAGCCATCCCTTTCTCTCTCTTTAATTCTGTCAGTGTTTTCTTTATTATATAATTGGACTCTGTTATTTGGTGCAAATATGTTTATAATTGTTTTGTCTTCTTGATGAGTTGACCCTTTTATTGGTATATAATGATCTTTGTCCCTAATCATTTTATACTATAATCATTTTTACTATTTTGTTTATTATTATAGTCACTATTTGCATAGAATATCTTATTTCATGCTTTCACTTTCAACCAGTTTGTGTCTTTGAATCTAAAGTGAATCTCTTGAAGACAGCATATAGCTGTAACATGTTTTTTTTAACCCATTCTGTGTTATGTAAATGGTGACTTAGTATTTACATTTATACTAGTTTCTAATGAAGAAGGAATTACTAATGCCATTTTGCTATTTGTTTTCTATGTCTTATGTTAGTTTCCTTAATTCCTCCAATACTGCTTTCTTTTTTTAAATATTTTTCATACTGTGCCATTTTGACTCCTTCATCATATCTTTGTCTGCATATCCTTTAGTTATTTTCTTTCTGATTACCATGGGATTAAAATAATATCCTGATTTTATAGCACTTTAGTTTGAATTGTTATCAACCTACCTAAATAGCATGCAAAAATCTCTCCTATACAGCTGTGCTTCCACTTTATATTGTTATTGTCACAAGTAATTTTTTTATGTATTGTGTTCCCATTAACATATATTTATAGTTATTGTTTTGTGAATTTGTTTTTAAAATCATATGGTAAATAAAAAGAGGAGTTACAACCCCTGAACACAATAATAATGACTTTTATATTTTCCTTATAGATACTTTTCCTGAAGTTATTTATTTCTTCATGTGGCATCTGGTTATTGTCAAGTGTCCTTTCATTTCAGGACTCCTTTTAGCATTTTTTATAGGGAGTCACTGCCAGTGAAGAGACTACCTTAGGTTTTGTTTCTCTGGGAATATCTTATTTCTCCATTTTTGAAGGTTAATTTTGACAGTTAAAGAATTCTTGCTTGACTTTTTTTTTCTGTCAGCACTTTAAATCTGTCTTCCCACTGCCTTCTGACTTCCAATATTTATGATGAGAAATTAGCTGTTAATCTTAATAGGATCCATTTTATGTGAAGAGTTGGTTTTCTCATTGCTTTCAAGATTTTTTCTTTGGTTCTCAGTAGTTTCATTACAACGTGTGTTGATATGAATCTTTGAATTTATCTTACTTGTCTGTTGAGTTTCTTGAATGTGTAGATTCATATATTTTACCAGATTTGGGAGATTTTCATCTATTATTTCTTTAAATATTCTTTCTGCCTTCTCTGTCTCCTCTTTCTGGGAATCCCATAATGCATACATTGCTATACTTGATGGTGTCTGATTGGTAACCTGAGCTCTGTTTACTTATTTGTTTTTTAAACATTTTTTGTCTTGGTCCTCGGAATGAGTGATTTTGATTGTATCACTTTCATATTTACTGACTATTTCTTCTTCCTGCTCAAATCTGTTGTTGAACCACTGTAGTAAACTTTTAATTTCAGCCATTAACTTTTTTCACCTATTTACATTGCTAAGATTTTATTTTATTCTTTTTTGTAATTTCTATCTTTTTATAGCTCTTCTCTATTTGTTCATACATTGTTCTCCTGGTTTCCTTTAGTTTATTTCTCCTGGTTTCCATTAGTTATTTGAGTATATTTAAGACATTTGATTTAGTCTATGTCTAGTAAGTCCAATATCTGGACTTTATCAGAAATGTTTTCTGTCCATTCTTTTTTTTTCCCTGTGTTTGGACCCTTTTTTCCTATTTTTTGGGATGCTTCTACTTTTTGGTTGAAAACTGGAAATTTAAAATATTATGTGGTAAATTTGGAAACCAATGTGGTATATCTGGAAATTCTCTCCGTCTCCTCCCCAGAATATTCTGTTGTTGCTTGTTAGGTGTTATGGTGTTATAGTCATCAATTTATTTAATGCCTTTTCATGTATATATATATGTGTGTGTGTGTATACACACACATATATATACACACACACATATGTATATGTATACATATATGTACACACACACATATATATATTCATATATACATATATATGAATATATATATGAATATATATATGTGTGTGTGTGTGTATGTGTATATAAAGGCTGTATTTTTTGTTATGTGTGGTCACCAAAGTCTCTTGTTTATTCTTAATGGTCAGCCAGTGACCTGACGGAGATTTCCTTTAACACTTGGAGCAAAGAAGAAAAGAAAAATCCTCCTGGCCTTTGCAGATTAGCTCTGAGCTGGGGAATTTGTGAAATATTTAGCCAGGACACCTGAGACTCTTACTTACTTCACCCCCTGCTTGCACAGAGCTCAAATGTCAACCATAGGTCAAGCCTAGGGTCCTCTTAAACATCTTCTCTAAGAATGTACATGACCCTGAGCATCATGGTATACTTAATAGCCCTAAAAACTTCTTTCTCCCCAAGTTGTTTCCTTCTCAACCTTATTCTCAGGAGTTTCAATCTATCTGCTTCTTGCTTCCCTTGCCACACTCTTCACCCTTGTCCCAGGCATAATATATGTCTTTAAATGTTTCCATAGGCCTGGTAAGCTGCTCCCACCTGACGAGGGCAAAGCAAAGGCAAGTTTCAGTGCTTCAGGAATGTGATCCATCATTCCTATGGCCATCATTGACTTGGGGAATAGGGTATGATAGGTGAATAGGCAAAATCACCACAATGCTTCCTTACCAAAACTTAGTAGCCTCTTTTGTCATTAAGCACCTTGGCTTCTGTAAGATTTTGTTTAGATTCCAGAGTTTTCAAAAATGTTGATTCTATTAGTGTTTTCAATGTAATAGTTGCTTCAGTGGAAGGAGCAATTCTTGAAGCTTTCTATTGCAACACTTTCTGTTACATCGGTCTCAGGGTTTTGTTTTGTCTGTTTGCTTGCACTTTCTTGATTTTACTGGAAAATGTCAGTGGAATGTTGTCAGATGACTCAGATTCAAATTATTTTCTGAAATAGTTTGTTATTTTTGGTTTGTTGACTGAAATATATAGGGATTGCTATTATTGAGTTATGCCATTAGGAGCTATAATCAAAAAAAGCTCATCTATAGGCAACTATACGTACAATGGGAAAAAAAGATTCTTAACCTTGGAATCAGACAGTTTTCATCTTGTTAAGAGTGACTGTATGGAGCCATCTATTATGTGACTCATCTTGATTTCAGAGACATTAAAATGTGAAATAAATGTTCAGTTTGAATTAATGCAGTATAAAAGATACTGTGTCTGCAAGTTAAGACTCTTTATTCATGTTTTCATTTGTATTTACCCAACTTATAACATTCATTATTTCAAAACTATAAATTACAATGAAGGTATGTTGCTTTATTTATTTATTTTTTATTAAAGCAGTGGTGATCCTTAAGCAATTCTAGTTTCTCAGCTATTGTTATTGTACAGCTATTTGAATAGATCCTTTAAATTCCATGTATAGCTAGACATTTTTCCATTTGGGTGAATCTATCGAGTCACTTTTAGCTGTTGAATCTGAAAAAAATTATACTTTGTTTAACATTGTGTTTCATTTTATAATTGTGTTTACCTTATTCTTTGAAGAGGTGCTTTTTTCTCCCTACTCCTGTTAAAGTTGAGATGGGTTTGTGGCTCATTACAGTAATATAGGTTTACTCTGGAAGTGAAAACAAAACAGAACAGATTTTAATAATTGTTTTCCTTCTTAACCTAGCTAATGTATGATATAGCTTAAGACCTGGGTTCCTTTCCTACAAAAAGGAATTGCTAATAGTACCTCTCCTCTAGGCTTGAGGTAAAATAATTAAGGGGGAAATTAGTAAATGATAGTTGCTGCTGCTTTTTCTCTTTCCCCTATCCCCCTTTCCTCCTCTAGCTTTGGCCCCCTGTCCTAGATCTGGTTTTAATCCCCAGACTGCAGTTTTCCAGTTGCTGTAAATCTATTGCTTACCATCATACTGCTTGTCAGCTAATCCTGTGTGTGTGTGTGTGTGTGTGTGTGTGTGTGTGTTGGATTTGGCCTGAGATAGTGATCTTTCCCAGCTGCAAACTACTGGGCATTCATGAAAATGAAACCAATGTTTATCCTTTCTGCAACCATGTGAATGTTAGATTGAATATATGTAATTGTTAATTAACATTAAATTCTACAAACTCTAATCTTATTTAAAAATAATAATCATATGAAACACTACAAAGAGACATCACATCATGAGCTACCGTTTCTTAAAAAAAAGTAGGAAAAGGGTATCTCTACGTACATACAAAACAATCAATGACAAATGCATATGGAGAATACCACCATTAAACTCCAAATGTGCTATCACTTCACACCCACTGGTATGGCTAAAATGAAACGATGATCAATAATAAGTGTTGGCAAATATGTGAAAAACATGGAAGCCTCATTCCTTGCTGGTCAGAATGTAAATTGATGAAGGTACTTTGGAATACAGTTTGGTAGTTCTTCAAAATGTTAAACAGAGAGTTATCATAGGACTCAGTTCTTCCACTCCCAGGTGTATACCTAACAGAATTGAAAACATATTCTTTATGGGGTGATGAAACTTCTGGAACTAGGTAATGATGATGGTGACACAGCTGTATGAGTGTAATAAAAACCATTGAATTGTTACTTAAAAAAAAGAATACCACCATCAAGATGTCTCAAGATGTGTGAAATTTTGTTGTTAATGTTATATTTAATGTGTGCTGTTCATATGGAACACTTTTATGTTCATATCAAAAATCTGTGAAGACTTCTGTGGGGGGCATTATTCAGAGCATACATTTTCCAAACTAGTTTTTTTTCCTTTACTGAGTGTATGCCGTCATGTGAATTGTGAAGGCACAGAGGGAGAGGAAGAGAGAGAATGAATCCTAAGCAGGCTCCACACACAGTGTGGAGCCCCACATGGGGCTTGATCTCATGACCATCAGATCATGACCTGAGCTGACATCAAGAGTTGGACACTTAACCGACTGAGCTACTCAGTCACTCCTAAACTTTTTTTTTAATATATAAGGTCCTAAAATTCTTGATCATAAAAATAGTCTACATAAAGTTTTAAGGTAGATAACTACCTGATTAAGCAAGAGATACTTTTGCCTGCAACCAAGTCAGTGCAATCTGGATTTTGATGTAATCAAGTTGTTTATAGCAACCTTCAGTATGCTTTGGGATCACCTGAGCAGTGATTCTGATGCAGGAGGTCTGTAGACATTTTAAGACATGCATACAAGAGTAATCCCTGTAGTGGATCAATGAGATAGGTAAAGGAGAAAGAGGAATCTTCATAGCAGCCTATGGTGTAAGATCTACTTATTGCCATTTTATAAACAAGGAAACTGCCTCTGAGATATGAGATAATAAGGAATCTTAGGTAATAATGTCAAGGAATGGAGAACACTTGCTTCAAAGCCAAGTCGTCCTAACTCAAAGATTTAATGGTTCTTTCTAGGTGTCTATGAAATAGGCTTTAATTAAGGCACTGAGATGAAGACTAGATAGCTGTTCTAGCTATTTTTTTATTTTATTTTATTTTAGATGTGGAAATAAAGGCACATTGCTGGTCCAGCAGCAGCTTATCATGGTACTTTGCCTCAGGGTGTGCACACTACTGGGTTCGTCTGCCAGCTCCCTGTGACATCTCTCTGAACTAGAAGAAAGTGCCTGCTGGCATCTACTGAGGCCCAGGGGAGGGATTGCCATGGTCAGGGGTGGTGAGAAGCACATGTTCTTGGTGTGGAACTGAGGCAGGCACCTCTAGAATGTGGCAGAGGGACGCCATCTGCCCTTCCTTCTGCAAGTCCCCAGCTCAGCTGTTCTTGAGCAGGGAGGAAAAGCAATTTAAAATGTTTGTGTGGTCTAGTCCAGCTAGGCAGCTGAAATGTTTCCTCATTAGCCTGAGACCCACTAAGCTGGTTTCATTAGTCACATTCTCAGAAATATAATTCTGTGAGGTGTGCTGAAGCCATTCAGGAAAAATGCAAACTAGAGAACTTGCTCTGTCTGCCATCATTAGAGATTTCCCCAAATCCCTGAACTGGGGAAAAGCATCCACCTTCCAGTCATTCCACAAATATCATGTATCTACTCTGTATTAGGAGCTGTACTGGTGTAGGGAATATAATAGAGAAAAAGGGAGGTGAGAATCACTGCCTTTTTAGAAAATAGTCTATTGTGGGAAAGGACAATAAGCGAAACAATTTCAAATAAATAATTGCTATTAAGGGATGTGCGATTACTCATCACAACCTGGATATACAAACTAGACTTTGATACCTCACATTGTTCTTACTCCTGCACAAACTAGAAAATAGTGGGTTTATTTATTTTGTTTTGTTTTAAGGAGAGAAATTTGTCATTGGCTGGAGAATGTGTTAAATGATATGGTGGGATTTTTGAACGCAAAGAGGGAAAAGAATTTGTGATAGAAGAAATTTCTCAGTAAAGACCACCTGACACCAAAGAGAGCCAAGCACCATATGGTAATTACAGCTCCTTATGGCTGGAAGTTAAGTGAACTTTGGGAATACGTACAGGAGACTATTTTATGTTACCTTTACCAGTAGATTTCTGTAAGATTTTTTGGATAAAAAATGTCACTTGTAGATAATGCCTCACATAATAATTTATGAAGGTGTTAGTTTTCTCGTTCTTTCTTAATCTCTCAATCTCAATATTTCCATTAGTATTTTAAACACACATACTGAATTTGCACAATTGTACAAAGAGTAGATATTTTGAATGGTAAAGGCTGGCATATTTTACAAAATTTAATATTAGAAGAGTGGTTTTAAGTTATTTGTGAGAAACTAGGTAATAACACAGGGACTAGAGCACAGGGACTAAGCAATCATAAGTCAAAAAGACATGAACCATGGAGTAAAACTGTCTTGAATTTAAATCCTGATTCTGCCATCTACCAAACGTCTGAGCTTAGACAAGTCACTTACCACTTGTATCTTATGTTTTGTCATCTGTAAAATGAGGATAATAAAACTACTGTCAGGCAAAACTTCTGTGTGAATTATATGAAATCACATGTGTCAGGGGTCCAAAATCCATTTCTATACTCAAGGATTTTATGCAAAATATTATGTTTATATGCATTTGGGGGACTCAAGTACACATAAACCTTGTCAGAATTGTCAGATTGCTTGAGTCATTAATCTCCAAGTATCCAAGGCTGAAAACATGGGCTCAAAAAAGATGATTTCCCTACTTCTTTGCCTTGAACATATCATATTTATGATTTTTCAAATAGTGGATATATATCTATATTTTTACTAGAGATACAGTCAAGGTAAATTACTAATTGATTTCCCCAGTCAACACAATAACAAGACACTTGTCAAGTAAGATGGAATAATGCAAGTGTTCAGAGTTCTAATGAGGAGGATTTATTCAACAGGCTTAGAAGTGGTATAACACAGGGGTTAATATATTGTTCTTCAGAATCACAAAATATGAGTTAAACACTCACCTATGCCCCTGATGGCAGCTAACATTTATGTAAATATTATAGCTAGTAGCCAATAAATCTTATTGTGTTAAGCCTCTGACATTTATTGCTAATGTCTCATGAGTGGCTAAGTTTGTCGGATGTGCTTTCTTTTATCAATCCAAGACCCATTCTCTTACTCTTTGCTGGGTCCACCATTTACAAATGGACTTTGTGTGTTCTCCAGTCAACCACAAGTAAGGAAAGGAAAGGACCCATATGGAAGACCACCTGCTTCTAAACATGTTCACCTGGAAGAGTTCACTCTATTTCTGCTCACACCCATTGCCCAGAAGTTAATTGCATTGCTACACCTAATTGCAGGGAAAGATGGAAAATGTAGGCAAGCACCCCATAAATGAAGCAAATGGATTCTGATTAACTCACAAGTCGCTCAGTCATACTGACTTCGTTGAAGTGAGCAAGTCATTTCTTTTCCTAAGCCCTCACTTTTCCTCCCTGTATGATAAAGAGATTAATACTTTCCTCAGGGGTTTATGAGCATTAGATGTACTAATCAATGTAAAGCTTTCACATTATTCCTTGTGTAATATAAGTGCTCGATAAATGTCTGCCATCACTATATTATAATTTCTAGGAAACAGTCAGAAGCACCTTTACTGAGTGTAGTTAATGCGTGAATATAGGATTCACAGCAGCAAAGGTTCAAAGGAATTCAGTGCTTCAAAAGGCTTCCATTAAAAAAACAAGCAAAAAGTCTCGACGTCCAATGCTTAAAGGAAGTCTGGTGATCTCTTGCTCATGTTCAAATAGGAGTTTGTCTAGAACTCCTGGGATGAGGAAGAATGGATTCAAATTGTACTCTTTGATAAAGTGGTTGTCACCGGGCCTAATTGCTCTAGACACCATTAAAACTGAATTGAATTATAGCCCAACTGCCTTTTCATTCAGCTTTGTGGTTTATGACTTTGCCACCAGCTTCAGGTATCCGGCTGCTGAATGAAGAAACAAAAAAGACACAGCATCCACAAGAAACCAAATGACTGTAACCACAGATCATCCTGAGTTTTCAAAATGTAATCTTGGTTCAATTGAATGATATAAAATGCAGGCACATTTCCCCTGGCAATTTCAAGTAGAAGTGAATGTTTGCAAGACACATTTTGATCTGGCACAGCAGAGCAATCTTTGCTCTTGGAATGTTTTTTGTTTGTATAATTCAGCTTCTCTTCCTCTTCTTTTTGATATCCTTCCTTCCCACGCAATCAATTATTAGGTTTCCTAATCACACATAGAACATCTTAAACATCCTAAAATAGGCATACATGATTGAAGGCCATTTAGCAAATGTTAGATAGAAAAACAAAGCCAAAAAAAGCTTTTAAACTCACTATAAGATATGAACACTTACATTAGAATCAATTATAAAGCCAGAACTCTATAAGGGGAATTATTTGTTTATTTTTTTCTGGGAAACAGAAGCTTCCATAGTAATATGGGGTCCATGAAGACTGATATATCTATCTATCTATCTATCTATCTATCTATCTATATATATATAAAATAGATTTCAATAGACACAAATATTCATCTGTGTGTATATAGATATATATGTGTAGATTATATGTATACATATATATCTCTTGATCTGTTGATAGATGTAGATAGAAAACTGGGGAGGTTATTTAATTAACAAAGTAATAAAACAAGAAGAATATTTGATGAGAATAGCTGAACAATCAAGTGTAATGAGAACTCTGTATATCTTAGTATAATGAAAAACTGATATTGACTTAATTTATACTTTGAACCAAGCACTTTGCTGCAAACTGTGTATTCATTATCTTTCTTTTTTTTTTTAATTTTTTTTCAACGTTTTTTAATTTATTTTTGGGACAGAGAGAGACAGAGCATGAACGGGGGAGGGGCAGAGAGAGAGGGAGACACAGAATCGGAAACAGGCTCCAGGTTCCGAGCCATCAGCCCAGAGCCTGACGCGGGGCTCGAACTCACGGACTGCGAGATCGTGACCTGGCTGAAGTCGGACGCTTAACCGACTGCGCCACACAGGCGCCCCTGTGTATTCATTATCTTGAACACTCACAGTAATCTTATAGAATGTATTTTATTGTTCCATTTCATGTGTGAAGTGAGTAAACCTTGGTGATGTTGGCTTGCCCAACTTCTTCCAGGTGTCACACGGCAGAGCCAAAATCTGATTCCAGATCTTTCCAAACTCAAAGCCTTCACCCTCTTACCTTACAATATAAAGAAGAATGTGTATAGTGCACTAGCCCCTGGCTTCTGCTTTAACTTCACTTTTTATTTTCTCTGCATTTATAGACTCTAGAGAATTGTGTGTGTGTCTATATATGTGGGTATTTATTTCTAGTTC
Source organism: Prionailurus bengalensis (assembly GCF_016509475.1). Lineage (NCBI taxonomy): Eukaryota > Metazoa > Chordata > Mammalia > Carnivora > Felidae > Prionailurus > Prionailurus bengalensis. The sequence goes on from NC_057352.1 coordinate 37,159,817, forward strand.
TAACTTAGAAGATGCCCTTCATTTACCTTCTGTCTCTACCAATATTGCCATTCTACGTGCCACATAGTGGAATTGTAAAGAGAACCTTCAACTCCTTAAAGTGGAAAGAATCACCTTTAGCTTCAGAAACTGAACATTTTCAGTTTCCTTGATGACCCTCTATTTGCCTCTCTCTACTACAGAGGAAAGGATAGTTCTGTAAGTCTGTAATCTCTTCCTCTCTCTCTCCCCAAAGACATTAATAATGGTTGTTTTAAAGTTTTCTTCTCTTTCAATAGCTTGTTCCCTCCAGGTTGCTTTTGTCTGTCCTCTATCCTAGCTTTATCTGCTTTACTTGTTTTGGCTTCCATTACTCATGTTAGAGAATTTTCACAAGTCTGTGATTGTTGACTTTTTTTCTCATATTAATAGTCGGGCAAGGTGATGGGAAGCTCTGAAAGGGACTTGTTTAGTGGAGACTGTACCGTAAAGGCGATCTGGCTAGTCCATTTCCCTGGGTAATTAATGTTGGACACTAGTAGTTTTAGTTTTAGATTTTACTTGAGCTGGCTAGGTTTCTGAGAAGACATTTCCATTTTCCAAGTTGGCATATGAAGCCTTTTGCTGGTATCTTGAGAACAATTAAGGGAAAAGCTTGGGAAATTGTTAGAATTCAACATGCAATCTTTTACTTCATTTCTCCCTCCATTAGTGGTATACTGGTTGCTCTTTTTATATGTTCTCTTTGTCTTTATGAGTATGTGCCCTTTTCAGGTCATGATCTCATGGTTCATGGGTTCAAGCCCCAAACAAACAAAAAAATGAGTATGTGCCTTTTGTTATTCTTGTCCCTTTAGTTTTATTATACAAGTCTTTGAGGAAGAAAATTTGCATGCATGTGTTGAGTTGATCAACTCTAACCAAAGTACCTTCATCATAGTTTTAATTTGTGTTTCCTTGAATAGAGTGAGGGAATATATATATGTATGTACATCTTTTCTGTTAAATATCTACTCATGTATTTTCACATTTTAATTATTTTTAATTAACACAATTTTTTTAATTTTTATTTTAGAGAGAGAGCGAGGGAATGCGAGAGGGGGAAAGGGGCGGAGGGAGAGAGAATCTTAAGTAGGTTCCATCCTCAGTGCAGAGCCCAATGTGGGGCTTGATTCCATGACCCTGGGATCATGACCTGAGCTGAAATCAAGAGTCAGACACTCAACCGACTGAACCACCCAGGGACCCCTAGTTTGCACTTTCAAAAATCAGTTGTCTTTTTATACGTCTGTAGGAATTGTTCGTATATTCTAGTATAAATCCTTTGTTGTATGTGTTCCAAAACAGATAATGACTCTTTAACCATCACACGTAATGAGAGAATGTACCGAATAAATACAGAGTCTAATAAATAATAGAATATATCATTTATTATATCTAATCTTCAAAGCAGTGGTACAAAGAAGGTGAGATTTTCTTCACTTGTAGAAGCACATGAGGGTCTAGAGCATTTATGGCTTTATGCGACTCCACCCAATTATTTAGACCAAATCTAAAATCAGTCTACTTCATTTACTATTTTGACCTTTACTCCTCTCAAGAGAGTTAAGTACCAGGCCATATCATTTTGTGAATTTTTTTTTTTGAGAAAAAGGATGCAAGTGAGTGAGGGCCGGAGAGAGAGAGAGAGAGAGAGAGAGGGAATCCCAGGAGGGGCAGAGAGAGATAGTGAGACAGAGAGGGAGGGAGAGAGAGAGAAGCAGAGCTCACCTGAAGCAGTGCTCATGTTGTAACCGAAGCAGGGTTCCTGCTCACCTGAATCAGAGCTTGAGCTCACCTGATATGAGACTTAATTCACAAACCATGAGATCATGACCTGAGCCCAGGCCTGAGCCCTGGCCAAAGTCAGATGCCTAATGACTGAGCCACCCAGGCACCCTATGAATCATTTTTAAACACAATATGTTATAGAGCATTTTAATTCTAAATGATATTAAATAAAATTCTAAAAAAAATTCCAAAATATAAATTATCATCTGTCCTTACCTCCTTCCTTCCTCCCTCCCTCCCTTCCTTCTTTACTTCCTTCCTTCCCTCTCCTTTTTCAAGAAATAAGGTTAATAAATCATATTTTTCTCAGCTAGGACTTATCTGTTACCAAAATTCAAATCCACCAATTGAAAATTTTGTTTGGACAGGTAAAGAAGTCAAGGAAGTAGATACCAAATTTTCTTTATTATTTGATTTAATTCTGTCTCAGTCTCCTAGCATTTTAATACTCTAATAATACATCAATTATTTGAAACCAATCTTAGAAATCAAACTACAATAAAATGCTTAGCTCTATGTGTGTTGTTTTATTGAGCAATGGAAGCCTACTTAAAGCATGGAAAATATATAAAGTAAAATTGCTCAATAGCTAAAATGCAAAGCTTTTTTAGTGAAACAAAAAAAAATTTCCTTTTATGGTAGCTTACAGAAACTATGGATGGGAGATGATAGCGGAGAATGCTTTCAGTGTTTTCTTTCTTATTTTTTTTTCAATGTTTACTTATTTTCAGAGAGAAAGAGCACACCCCTGGGGAAGGGGCAGAGAGAGGGGGAGAGAGAGAATCCCAAGCAGGCTCTGGGCTGTCAGTGTGGAGCCTGGTAGGGGGCTTGATCCCACAAACCGTGGGATCACGACTTGAGCCAAAATCAAAAGTCGGCCGCCTGACCAACTGAGCCACCCAGGCAACCCTGCGTTGTATTTTCTTTAAGTTCACAAAAGTTTTCTCAGGTTGTATATGGCATGAAAGAAGTCAGAGCCAAATCTATATTCACAGAGCAATGCCATGGTCTTTCAAAAATGTTTTCCATGGAGAACAGATCAGAATCATAACAAGGATCCAAGATTGCAGGTGGAAGGGTAATTACCCACTAAAAGAATGTACCACATGTTACTTCTGAACAGGGGAAGGACTCCTAAGAACACTGCTCTTGACCATCTTGTCATGTGGGATGGTGGCGTTTGAAACACAAGATAATGAGGTGGAATTCATTCATTCCCCAACTTTCCTTCGTTAGAAGTTTAATGATTTGGGGGAAAGTCAATACATTTGTTTGAGCCTTAATTTCTCAGCCTGTAAAGTTAGGAGGAAACTCTCTGCCACACATCATCATTATAAGAATCAAATTATATAATTACCTGAAAGCGCTTTGTAAGCAGTAAAACACTGCACCAATTAGGTTATCATTAGTACTTTGATTAGCTAATCTCTGTTGCTAATTATGATGCATCAAGTGAACTTTGCTGTAAGGGTTTAAATACTTAACCACCTACATGACTCAATAATTCCATGTAATGGATCATGACCATGGCATCTCTTATGGGTTAGAGAGGCAACAGTGCTAGAATGAAAATCAGATTGTTACACAGACTAGAGTTTCATTTCGTCCCTTAGCCTATTAGCTCTGTGTCCTTGAGCAAGATTCTGAACCTCTCTGATTTCTAATTTCCTTACCTGTAAAATAAGGATATTCAATTCTACCTCTAAGTCTTGAGATGATTAAGATGATAAACAGTATCTACAAAAAAATCTCTAAACTGACTGGAATTTAAGGACAGTTTACTCTTTAAAAAAATTTTTTTTTTAAATGTTTATTTATTTTTGAGAGAGACAAAGAGAGACAGAGTGAGAGTGGGGAAGGGGCAGACAGAGGGGGAGACACAGAATCTGAAGGGGGCTGCAGGCTCTGAACTGTCAGCACAGAGCCCAACATGGGGCTCGAACTCACGGACTGTGAGATCATGACATGAGCTGCAGTTGGACACTTAACCTACTAAGCCACCCAGGCACCCCAGTACAGTTTACTCTTAAAACATGGATTTGAACTGCATGGGTCCACTTATACACAGATTTTTTTTGGCAAGGTAAGTACAATACAGTACTATAAATGTGTTTCTCTTCCTCATGGTTTTCTTAATAACTTTTCTCTAGCTTTATTGTAAGAATATAGTATATAATACATGTAACGTACAAAATATATGTTAATCATCTGTGTTTGTTATCTGTAGGGCTTCCAGTCAACAGGTTATTAGGAGTTACATCATGGGTGAGTCAGTAGTTATGCAGAGAGTTTCTACTGTGTGAGGGTCGGTGCCCCTAACCATCAGATTGCTCCAGGGTCAGCTGTAGTTGTTATTCCTATGCTTCCTCTCAAACCCATTTGATTCCAAATATGGTTTGGATGTTGAAGAAGCATTTGGGGTGATTCTAATGTTGGATGAAGAATTAAGTTTAGACTGCCACCAGAATTTGAAGAGAAGGGTAGACTACTGACTGGGAATGGTAAATAGTCTCTCTGGATCTGGCCAAGTGTTATGAAGATAATAAAGTGGAAGTGCTGTGTGGTATGATAGCTCTATTTATTTCTTAAAAATTGGCGAGAACTTTAGTATCTCTAATTATGAGATATCTGGGTTCTTGTTGCCTTTCATTAGTTGAGTATAACGGACCATGTTTGTTGCCCCAACCATACTTGCCCTCACAACACTTTTCAGACAGGATGGGACTGGTAGTAGGGGACTTGTAGTAGCCCCTTGATAAATGTTGTTAGTGAATAAAGATATTCCTGTGTCTATAGTTGATTAATTGGGTGTGTTCTCTCCTATACCAAGACTGCAGCTGCTGTTACAGATGATGATGAGGGGGAGGAGGAGTATGACAGTGATTATGATACAACATTAACAAAAACCCTTTGTTTGCTTAATATGATATCCATGCACTATGCTAAGTTGTTTAACATGACTTCTTTGTTAGATCTTCAAAACAGTTATCTGCACAAACTAATGAACTGACTGTGGAATACGGCAAGTCACTTCTTCAAAGTTACAGTTGGTGTCTTATAAAGAGAGAGAGAAGGAGAGATGGAGAGGGAGAGAGACATGCCATGTTCAGTTACCATCTTGTACTAAAATGTCAGGTCTGCCTTATTCAGTATTCAATGTTGATATAGTACTAGTTCAGGTTATGTCTTGTTTTTGCCTGCCTTCCTATTTTTTTCCTTAATGGTTTTATTATGTAAATAATCATCTCTATTCTGCACTGCATTTTTTACATGTCATTCTGGTTATTCCATGATATGTGGCTTTATATTTACTTTATAAATTTCATGTCATGTCAGTAAGGCTATGCTCAAATATATTCTTTCCATTCTGGAATAAGATTTACCACATCCTTTCACAACTTATTATTGCCAAGAGTCTGAGGCCATATTCAGAAATCTGAATCAAATTAGTTGAACTCTCCCTCGCTATCCTTTTCCTACTCCAGAATTAATTTTTTTTCTTCCAAATTCCCAGGTCCTGGAAGAAAGAAGTGACACTTTTCTCTCATCAGTTTCCCTCCCACAACATAAATAATGGCATCATTGGTGTCTTCTTGGTTTTATTAACTACCACAGGAGCCCGTAGATTAAATAAATCTGGAAGACCTTTCATATGTCCCGAGTAACTGTTTCAGAAAGAGAGCAACCACCTCTTCTCTGCCATATTCTTCCTTCTCCTTTCTTACTATTTGCTTTTCTTTCTGCTCATTAAAAAAAAATTAATGTTTATTTATTTTTGAGAGACAGAGTGTGAGTGGGGGAGGGGAAGGGAGAGAGGGAGACACAGACTCTGAAGCAGGCACTAGGCTCTGAGCTGTCAGCACAGAGCCCGGTGTGGGGCTTGAACTCACAAACCGTGAGATCATGACCGGAGCTGAAGTCGAACGCTTAAGCAACTGAGCCACCCAGGCACCCATCTTTCTGCTCATTTTAAAAAGGATATCTAATGTGCAGATATCTAGCACAATATCTGTTGCATAGTTACTACTTATTATATATCAGAATTTTGGATAAAAACTTAGCTTTAATTTTGTTTTTATTATTTGAGGGCACTGTCGGTGCATAGCTTTGCATAATTATTTAAGTGGCTGCTTAAAATACTTATTCTTAACTAATCACAGTCCACTCAGAGTTAATATTGTGTTACGTCACATGAAATGCAAAAGACATTGTAACTGTATAGTCCTGTCCTTCATTCTTTGTGCTGTTATTGTCATAGACAGCATAGCAGATCTAATAGCTTATAATCCCTATGATATTGTGGGCTTTATATTTCTTATAGGAGTAATCGGTAGGCATATATCTCATATAACAATTAGAAGAAAAAAACGTATAGTATCTCTTACATTACATACATATTCACCATTCCTTATATTCTTCATTTTTTCCCCTTTTAGATCCATGCTTCTATGTGGTATAATTTCCCTTCAGCCAGAAAATGGTTCTTTAGTGTTTCTTGTAGTGTGAGTTTGCTGTGATGAATTCTCTATTATAACGTGGCCTTGATTTCCTTTTACTTTTGAAGATTATAGTTTCAATATCTAGAATTTTGACATGACAGGTGTTAACCATTTTAACACTGTGAAGATGTTGTGCCATTGTCTTATACATGCTATTTTATTCTGATGGGAAGTTAGTCATATTTCATATAGTTGTTTGCATATATATAATGTGATTTCACTTTTTACATCTGGACAGACCTGTCCATTTTATATGAAAATAATAAAGTGAAAATGCTATATGCTGTGAGAGTTCTATTTATGTCTTGAAGAATTGGTAAGAACATCAGTATCTCTAATTATGAGAGCCTCTATCTGGGCCCTTTGTGTCTTTCATTATGTAAGTATAACTGAGCATTTTCTTTGGTCATGTACCCTTTAGATTTGGTATTCACTCTTTGTTTGACTCAGGTGTACCCAGATATAATTGTCTTTGTTCTTCTCTTGCTTGGTGTTTGATGAGCTTTGTGTTTTGTTTTATTTATTTATTTTTTTGAAGTTAGTGTGTCTCACAAAATTTTGGAATTTTAAAGCCATTGTTCTTCCAAGAGGGTTTTTTGTTTGTTATTTAAGTTTCATTATTTTTCTTCTCTTCTTTTGGGACTCACATTTCATATATTTTAGACAGCTTCATATGTTCTTGTATTCAATGATGTTCCATTGCTTTTTTTTTTGTAAAAATACTTTTTTTCATGTTTTTTTAGCTTGGATAATTTATATTTGTATTGATCTATCTTAAGGTCCACTGACCTTCCTTCTACCATCTCAAAAATTGATCTTAAACCCATGAGAAGGATTTATTTCTAATTCAGATATTGTATAGGTCTAGAATTATCCTTTAGTACTTTTTATTGTTTGTTTTTCTCTTATTATTCCCATCTATCTATTCATTTTAAACAACTCATCTTTGAGTTATTGCACATATTTATAATAAGTACTTTAAAGTCCTTATCTGCAAATAACAACATCTGGACCGTCCAGTGGTCAGTTTTTATTCTTTATTTTTTTCCCTTGACTGTGGGTTACATTTTTTGTGGGTCTGTGCAAGTCTGGTGTTTTTTAATTGTTTACAAGCCTTTATAGGTGATGTATTTTGGAGAGGCTCCAGATTCTGTTCTCTTTTTCTGAACAATGTTGACTTTTTGGTCTGGTAGTTTAGAAAAAGAAAATTCATGACTATACTCAAACTCCAGATTATATGTCCTCTGAAGTGGGAGGTAGATGAGATAGCTGAGGTTTGCCCTTCCTTCCTTCCTTCCTTCCTTCCTTCCTTCCTTCCTTCCTTCCTCTTCACAGTCTCCAGGTACTTCTTTTCTGGAAAATGTGGCACCTCTCATGCATTAGTATGCCTAGTTTCTGGGCTTAGCCAGGGATCTGGGTCAGTTGTTGAGCAGATTTCTAAAATTCTCCTCTGTGGTTCCTACATTCTGGGGTTTCTCTCTCATACTGCACACACTCTGGCAGACTCAGACTCGCTCCTTTCATTTCTAAAGATAGTATTTCACAGTCCTGATAAACTGGAATGTGCACTCAGGTCACATGAATATGAAATTTACTCAGTGAAGCTTCCTTTTTTCTTTAGTTTCTGACCACTTTTCTCTTATTCCAATATGTTCATACATGTTCTTTGGGGTTTTTTGTATTTTATTTTATTTTATTTTATTTTATTTTATTTTATTTTATTTTATTTTACTTTGGTCAAGATTTTATAATTGCTATGTGTGAGGTGATTAGTCTAATACAAGCTACTTTGTCATTACTAAAAGAGGAACTCTTTCTTCTACTACAGTTTTAGTCTTCATTTTTTCTAATTAAAGCTACTTCTAATGAAGTATTTCTGCCACCAGTTTTCTTTTTTTTTTCCCTATCTTTTTCTTATATAGCGGCATTATGGCTACAGACTAGCAGAACTGAACGTTCCTAGCTAATTTAGCCAATAATATAGAATGTTAATGGCTAGAAAGAGAATATGTAGAGAATTAGCAGTGCAGTATATTATAAAATAGCTTTTCTAGTTCATTGGTCTCTAGTGAGGTTTTTAGTTTCCGTGACACTGGGTGGTCAGGCTAGATTTCTACCCATAGTGACAGATGTGAGTCTACCAGTACTGGGAGGTATGAATTTTACTGCTTCCCCACTAATCTGAACCTTGTTTCTTTGCTGTTCGTTTACATATATCTTGTTTAATGATTGTTTATAGCTATGAACAACCTTAATACTGGTTAAAATCATTGGACTTTCATGTCTGAAACCAAACTAATTATTTAATCATGCCACATCTTCACCTTTTCCAGGATGAGTGAGTCAGCACACACTCATACTGCATAGCTTTCTGCCTTTTGTGTTTTAGCATCCCTGAAAAGGACTTCTCCATAGCTAAACATCTATACTCAATAATTGTACACATTTGGCAGTTTGAGAAGGAAAGGTATGGACATATTTCAAAAATTAAGTTTGAATATTTCATAGAGATGCATTGTGGTTGCAAACAACAAATAATCTCTGGATCTCTGAACGTTAACTTTTACTTAAATAGGTATTTATTTAAATGGAACTCTGAGGGACTCGAGAGTAGGAGTGCAAAAGCATTATTTATTAAAGCCATAGGACCTGTTCATAAATTCTGCTTCAAAAAATGATGGCCACACAATCAGTCCTGTTTTGATACTCTTTTGTTGTGAGTCTTTCATGGAATCCACAAAGATCCAAATTCTTTATGGATCAGAGAGGAGGCAAAGATAATAAACCGATATATCTTACTAAATAACGTCTTTACAACAAACAAAACAAAACCCTTCTGTTGTTTCTCACACAAGTGACGTTTTACTTCCCATCTCCTGAGAGGTTAAACCTGTGTTTTAATCATGACTGTCCTCTCATTATCACAACAAACAAATGCTTACATTAAATGTATTATTTGTGAGAGCCATCTGTCAACGTTTTCCTCTGAACATAGCTGAGCTGTAGAATTGTGAGGCCTGATACCACACGTACTATGGGCTGCTTCATCTCTAGTTCATTCCTGGGGCACCACAGGCCATTTTTCAAGCAAGCAATAATCTACGTGACTAGATCGTTGATCAAAGGATTCTGTCAGACAGGATGACTATTGTAGGTAGCAGGGAATAACTAAAATGAACACAAACAGCCATTCTCCTTGGCCCATTGAATCTTTCTTAAACTCAGACAAACCTTCATTTTAATCTATTTCTAAATCACGTCTACTAGCCTGATACGGGTAGTGTGAAGGTATGGAAGCATGAAACAGCAAATGCACTTGGGGAAATGCAAAGAGACAGGGGTAGTGAGGTAAGGAAAGGGCACCTGAGGTGAACTCGAGAGAGATGAGTTTGAAAATGTCGTCAGAAGCCATGTAATGTGGGTCTAACGTGAAAAATAAGGGGAAATGGTCATTTAAGGATTTTGGCAAGAAAGTGACAGAACTGGATGTGCATTTTTAAAAAGGTTAGTCTAATAGTCTTCTCAGTTCAGGGCACTATTGTTCAGGGGGAGTGTTTGGAAGTGTTTTCTGTGTGTGTCGGGGGGGATTAAAAAAATAAACCTTTCTATTTTTGAAAAAATTTAGCTTTACAAAAAGATCTGTAAAGTAAGTACAGAGAATTCCATGTGTTTCTCACCTAATCTCCCTTATTGTTAATATCTTATATTACTATAGTACATTTATCAGACCTAATGCTGGTGCATTACTATTAACTAAATTTCAGACTTCATTAGGATGTCACCAGTTTTTCCATTTATGCCCTCTTTTTGTTCCAGGATCTAAATTAGTATATTACTTGCCTTAAATGGTCATGTCATTTTTGTGTCCTCTGGTCTGTAAAATTACTCCACTTTTCTTTATTATTTGTGACCTTGATACTTTTAGTAGTACTGACTGATCAGATATTATGTAGAATGCCCCTCAGTTTGGGTTTTTCTAATGTTTTTTTCATGAATACATCAGAGTTATGTCTTTTTTTGAGAAAATATCAGAGAGACTAAGTGTCCTTCTTCTCATCAGACTATATTAGGGATACATGATATCCAAATGACAGCGCTGGTGAATAATATGCTTTATCACATGGTTAAGATGGTGTGTGCCAGGTTCTTTTACCATAAAGTTGGTATATTTTTCCTTCTTACTCAATTCATTGGAAAACAATCATAAATATAGTCCAACATAAGTAGAGAAGGGATGAAGCCCCACTTCCTGGATGAAGAATATCTACATATATTATTTGGAATTCTTCTGTGAGGAAACTGTCTCTTTTCTTTGGAAGCATTTTTTATTATCACAATGTCTAGAGATATTGCTGATATTTATTGAGCAGGATCCAGGGAAGCTAAGGATCCTGTAATCTGTGGGTTATTCCTGTACAATGAAAAATTGTATGTTTCTAAACACCAATAGCCTCTCCATCGAGAAGTAGTCCAGTACATGCATTCTCAATGGGAGTGATGTTATGTCCAAGGATGTGAAAATTGGTTCTGGGGGCAGAAAAAATCTTTCTCTTGTTATGTATTATAAAGCACAGATACTCAAACAATAAATGAATAGATATATGGTGTTTCTGTAGTATTAAAATTTCATGGGGGTGCCTGGGTGGCTTAGTCCGTTAAGCATCCAACTTCAGCTCAAGTCATGTTCTCATGGTTTGTGGGTTTGAGCCCCATATTGGGCTCCATGCTGACAGCTCAAAGCCTGGAGCCTGCTTCAGATTCTATGTCTTCCTCTCTCTCTGCCCCTTCCCCACTCACACTCTGTCTCTATCTCTCTCTCAAAAATAAATAAAACATTAAAATTTTTCATGGAGGATGATTAGGAAAAATATGTCTAAAAAGTATTCTTAGGGGGTTCATGATGGGGAAAAAAATGGTAGAGAAATATTGGTCTAGTCAAAAAGTGGTAAATGTGTTGAACTGTACAAGAGGAGACACAGGGCAAGGAGGAGCAGGGGTAGCCGAGAGCATGATACTTCCATTGACCTCCTGATCAGGCATATTATGGACATAAATGAAGACCTTGTTTCTTTTTGTTTAGAATTGATTTGTATGTGATTTTTGTATTACTACCTTTTAAAAAATTACAGTCACTCAGAATGCAGCATGAAATTATTAAAAATATTACAGGGAAAAATAACAAATTGTGTTTCATATGATAATTTTTTCCAAAGCCAGTGCAATTTTGAAATGCACTGCTAATGTATGATGAAATTCCTCATACTCTTCCATGTTTTTGTTGTAATTTCCCTGTAGCTTTTCAGACATTATCTAGATAGCTAAAGTTCTGAGTCACTGGACTCTGGAAAACAATGCAGTGATCATTATACATTTTTTTACTCTTTTTCTGGGTTAACTCAGACAGATGTCTTGAGTTACAGCTTTAAGATGTGCTTTTTTTCTTTTAAAAGAAAAATCTGAGCGTTAGGCAAATAAAATTTAATTTTTTAATGTTTTATTTATTTATTTTTGAGAGAGAGAGAGACAGAGTGAGAGGGAGGGAGAGACAGAGCGAGTGGGGGAGGGGCAGAGAGAGAGAGAGAGAGAGAGAGAGACAGAATCCAAAGCAGGCTCCTGGCTCTAAGCTGTCAGCACAGAGCCCGACATGGGGCTTGAACTCATGAACAGTGAGATCATGACCTGAGCTAAAGTCAGATGCTTAACTGACGCGCCCCAAATTTAATTTTTTTGATAGGAGTAATAAAGAATAAAGACCAAACATATGTATCTTCTTTTAATGGAATCTTATAATATGTGCTTAGATAGTTTGGAAAATAGAGGACAGTATAAAGATTAAAATAATTATGCCATATAATTTTATTATAATTTTCGTACTTTGCTCTCTAATTTTTCCCATGACTATAAATCTATTTTTTCTTTAATAATGTTTATTTTTTAATAACTTTAATATACCAGCATTTAAGATAGATATATTTGCAATCAAACTTTCTTTTCCTATTCATTATTCAATGAATTCTTTACACTCAAATAGCCTCAACTTAATATTACTTGCCTTCTTTTATGAGCAATTCTATCATTCTTCCCTTTCCAACTTCATGACCTTTAGCTGTGTGAATTATCTAAGGCTGCCCTTTAAACGCCATTCTTCCATGGACAAAGCACAAAGAGAAGTTTAAAAAAAATCAGTGAGTATTATTTAGTACAATGCAAAACCTTGAATGATCATGGAAATGAGTAGTTATATTTAAATGCATCTCACAGTTAGACGTGTGTATACATTATAATGACACCAAAATAGAGGTCTTCAGTAAGTTCAAGGATCCTAGTCAGGATTTATGACTTCCCAGGGTACTGAAATAAGTATGAAATTAGATTGCCACACCACTGATCTTTGAAGAATAATAGGGAGTGGAAGAGGAACAGGAGACTGAGGGCAGAAAAGTGATATCCTGATTTTCAAAAACACAAGGAAGTTATATTCCTTAAACAATGAGCTGTGAGCATGACATTAACACCCAATGAAGTTGACATTTTTGTCAAATATGACTGCTTAATCTACATTCCTACTTCCTAAGGCTATTACACACTTCCTTTCAAGTCTCTCCTTTTTCTGAGTCTCAGATCACATGATTTGGTGGTTTTAGTGGTGGTTGTGATGAAAGTTAACTCTACCTCCACTCCTGTAGATGGGTTCTGAGTGACTTAAGACAATCAGTGTATTTTATTTCCCTTTCCAAGTGATTTGTTGATGTGTGGGCATGTTACACACTTGTACCGTTGAGAGAAAGGGCCAGAACTTGTTTTATCCACTGGGAGAGAGTAACCTCTCTCAGCATTAAAGTTTATGGATCTGAGAGAATATGAGGTCTGTAGGTGCTACAGTGTTAATGGGGCCACAGAAGACAACATGGTAGACAATGAAGCCAACAAAGACCATGGAATAAGCAGTGGAGAATCCTGTCTTAATGTAATCATGGGAATCTCTTAGTGTGACCAGGGTTGAGGACAGACCAACTCTTCAAATGTTAACTTAGTAATTTTGAAAAGCCTCACTTGCCTTGCTTCCTTCTGATTACTTTACATCCTCTGCTTCAGAGTATGAGTTTTCCTTAGCATCTCTTTTTTATTCTTTAAAAATTTTTAAAAACCATCTTGTGGTACTCAAAAATGTTCTTCTTGGGTAATATTACCAATCTCCATGGTTTCAATGATAATCTTTGTACTGATGGTGCCCAAATATTTATTGATATTTTCCTAAGTGACAAGTATCTATTTCCAAGAGTCTCCTGGATTCATCTAATTGAGAATACTTCAGAATATTTTATCTTCTCCCAGTAGTGACATGGTCTCCTGTAATCTCAATTTCAGTTAATAGAATTGCCATCCACCTATTTTCTCTAAGTACCACTTGTAACAACCCTGATACATCTCAATATTCACCCCTAAATTCTATCTCTCATCACATTAGATCAATTATTCTCAAACATAACACACATTAGACTTACTTGGAGCACCTGTAGACTTCAATTTTTTTCTCCCTCTACCAAAATTTTGATTAATTTAGACTGTGTGGGGGTACAGGAATATGTATTTTTATCAAGCTCCTCAGGTCATTCTGATATAAGTTGTCTATAGACCATATTGTGAGAAAAATAACATTTAGATCATAAACTTCGGAGGGACAAGTTTATGACATTATATTTGTATCCTCAGCTTTTGGGAAAATGCTTTATACATAGTGAGTGATTAAAATATTAGAAAAATGAATGAATGCTCAACACAGCAAATGAAAATGTTGTTAATTTAGCCATTTCTATCATTAAATCTGCCTCTGCTTTTATCTGCTAAGAATTAATCTATGACATTAAACTTAATAGAATTTCTGAGTGAGGTCTGAACATCTATGTTCAGTAGTGGGCATATGCCCAAATACTTTTTAGGAGAGAAAGAAAACAAAATGTTTAAAGAACCAATAGACAACTCTGCCATTATATTTCACTTTTACTCTAAAAAATATATGCCTTATCAATAGTTTCTCTTGCTTACAACTAATTCCCATACTTCCATGGGAGCTACTTTTGGAAAACACAAATCTGTATATGTCATTCCTTTCAGAAACATTTATGTAATCTCCTCATTTCCTAGTGGATAACATCTTTAGACACCAGTCTCTTTTATGACTAGATGCCATTGTATGTGAAGCTTCTTTGGCATGATTCACTCTCTCTGTTTTGAAAAAAAAAAGTATGTGTGTTTTGGTGGGGGAGTGGGTGGGTGGGTGGATGGATGGATGGATAGATATATAGATAGATAGATGGATGGTTAATAGGCAGATAGATAGCTTACTTCCATCAAGGTCCAACTAGATGGCACCTTACCTGTAAGGCTGTGACTGCCCCCATCCCCATCAAGCAAAACTATTTGCTTCATCCTATGCAACTCTGAGAAGAGCTTTCTTTATATCTCATAGTACATACTATAAAGTCATATTCTGTTTTTTCCATCTGCATACTTTTGTTTGCAAATCTGACAGTTATACTTGTCAGAATTACTAAACACCTTGGTAGTAGTCAAATATTTTAGTCAAGGTCACATAGAAAACTATTGGAGGCCTCCAAGGGCAGGGTACCAATGGATCACAAAATGAATGTCTAAAATTCTCATGTCTCATAGCTCATGGTGTTAGCAACATTCCATGGGATGGATAATGAAACACTTTCTAAAAGAAATTCTGCTAGGATGTCAAAAATTAAAATAGCCTCTACACAGTACTTTTAAGATAAACATCAGGGGTGCCTGGGTGGCTCAGTTGGTTAAGCATCTGACTCCTGATTTTGGCTCAGGTTGTGATCTCATGGTTTGTGAGATTGAGTGCCACATCACACTCTGGCTTACAGCACAGAACCTGCTTGGGATTTTTGTCTCCCTCTATCTCTGCCCCTCCCCTACTTGCATTTGCTCACTCTCTCTTTCTCTTTATCTCAAAATAAATAAATAAACATTTTAAAAAGAAAAAAGATAAACATCAAGCCCTTTAGTTTTATGAGGGTTTTCATTATCTATTTGCTGCCTACATTTCCAAATTCATCCCTCTCCTTTTTCTTCCTTCATATTCTATACTGTAGCCATAATGGACCATTTACCAGGATCTAAATCAAATGCAATATCTATTTCCTCTTTGCTTTTGCATAACTTATTTATTATACTTAGAAACCTCCACTCTCTTCTCCCCCATCTTCCCAGGTACTTTCTGAGTTTGGTTTCGGTCTCATGTCCTCAGGTACAACCGCTGTGAGTGGCTTCCCTACTTCTCAGTCTATTGCGAGAGACCATCCTCAGTGCTTCTCAAGTGATCACATGCTATTTCACTCTTCACATGGATTTTTCTATGATAATCCCTGAGCTTCATCACCCCTGAATATTCTGTATCAACCACAAACCTGAATAAGTTAATTAATGGTGAATTAAATGGGTAACAAATAATTAATAATACCTAACATAATATATTCTTACTATATTAATAAATAAACTAATTATTATTATGGATCCTTCCAAGCAAGGACTGAATGAAGCTTTATTAACTCTACCTTTCCTCATCCCTGCCTCTCCCTACTACTTCCGAACTAACACACAACAACTTAATGCCACTCATTTAAACACACTCATTTAATAATAGCTCCTAGACCCTATGAAATTTGCTGAGTCCCAAAACTGAAAGAGAAGATCAGAATGTTACATCCAACTCTGTGTACATTAGAGTATCCCTGAGCTGTTTATTTATTTTTTATTTTAAAATTTATTTTTATTTTTTTAGAGAGAGAGCTCAAGCAGGGAAGAGGGCAGAGAGAGAGAAAGAGAGTGAGAGAGAGAATTATAAGTGTTAATCATGGTGTTAGCAACATTCCATGAGATGGATAAGGAAGCATTTTCTAAAAGAAATGCTGCTATGATGTCAAAAATTAAGATAACCTCTACCTAGTACTTTTAAGATAAACAT
Organism: Prionailurus bengalensis; assembly: GCF_016509475.1. Lineage (NCBI taxonomy): Eukaryota > Metazoa > Chordata > Mammalia > Carnivora > Felidae > Prionailurus > Prionailurus bengalensis. The sequence goes on from NC_057352.1 coordinate 37,176,122, forward strand.
CAGGAGTGCTTGGGTGACTCAATTGGTTAAGCGTTTGACTCTTGATTTTAGTCGGGGCTCGACCCCATGACCCTGAGATCATGACCTGAGCTGAAATCAAGAGTTAGACACTCAACTGATTGAGGCACCCAGGTGCCCCTCCCTGGGCTAACTTTTACTTATAGTTTTCTTATTCTAATTTTTTTGCAATTTGCAGAAAGATTTAGTTGCTGTTTTTGCAAAAGTACAATTGAGGCTTTAATCTAGACAATAAGTTATACCTCAAACAGGAAACAGGTAGGACTTTTACAAATCGCTGTTTCTCTGGACAAGATTATAATTCAAAACATCTGTAAGGAGACCTCCTTTCAGGATGACATTACAACTATGTAGCAAAGTCTACCTCCCAGGTCTCCTTGAAAAGAAGATCCAACATTATCAGAGTCCCATAGCCTTTGTGTCCTCTGACTTCATTTCTAAGTTGCATTTATACATGTGAGTTAGATCAATAGTCTATATCAGTGAGTCTCTTACCCAGAGTGGAAACAAGGTTCTGTAAAACTATCAGGAGATAACCAAAAGGATTCTGATTTTTCTTTCTCTCCTGTCCCCGCTCCTCTACTCTCTCCTCCTCCTTCCTTTTATTTTCTCTCTCAGATGGCAATTGAGGTACCTCTGGTTAAATGGTGAGATGAAAAGGCCTACGTGGTCTTAAATTATAATTCTTGTCCTACATCCTTTTATTCATTAGTAGCTTCCTAAGCTATATTTCTAACCAGAGAAATGTGTATTTGGGGGAAAGACTATTGCATGTGCAACACCAAGACATAGGGGAGCACCATATGTATGGGACCAGATGAGTTTTGTAGTATGCCTAGAACTATACTGTCTCCATATGACTATTTAAGTGCATTTGAATAAAATTAAAACGCGCAACTTTTTACTCACTCCAGGCTGTATTTCAAGTGGTCAGTAGCCACGTAGCTAGCGGCTACCATGTTGTACACAACACAAAACACAGAACTCAGTTACTTCATCTCATTAGATATGCTAATGCTGACCTGCTCTTCCCTGTCTTCATTTACCCTGGGTCACATCCCCTTGTTCTCTACTTTCTTAAGACTGCTCTTCCTTTCTTTCAAATCCTTACCATAATTTGCACATGCACGCTGATTTGTATTAGTAACCAAATCTTCACTGCTCTAAGGCCCATTAGGCAAAGTACTATCACAGCAGAAAGATTCTACAATTTTTTTTTAATAGATGAGTGGATGAAATGGTAGACATTATGACTTGGGAAAAAGTCCACAGCATACCAGAAGGGATGTGGAGGGTAGAGAAGAACTTAAACAGGAATAAGACTTCACAATTGTATTGTATTGTATTGTATTGTATTGTATTGTAGTTTAGTTTAATATTATTTTATTTTATTTTATTTTATTATTATTATTTTTTAATTTTAGTGAGAAAGAGAGCAAGGGGATAGGGGCAGAGGGAGGGAGAGAGAGGGAGAGGGAGAGGGGGAGAGAGAGAGAGAGAGAGAGAGAGAGAGAGAGAGAGAGGGAGAAAATCTTAAGAAGGCTCCACTCTCAGCACAGAGCCTGACATGGGGCTTGATCCCAGGACCTGGGATCATGACCTGAGCCAAAAGCAAGAGTCAGACATTCATCCTACTGAGCCACCCAGACACCCCCACAATTTTATTAAGTGAAACTTTATACTCCTTAATAAGTGGATGCTGTCAGAAAGCATTTTCTGACTTTCTCTTTCTTACTGTCCTTCTAGGTTCTTTAGCTGAGGCCTTATAAATTGGACTGACAAAAGACAGATTAACAAGAGAAACACAAATAGAAGTTTATTAGCATGTGTATTACTCTTACACCTGGGAGCAGTGAGGGGAGGGGGGTGAGCAACAAAGGAGTGGTTAGAACTTGGGTTTATGCAGCCTTGTAGCAAAGGAACAATGCATTTTTAGAAAAGTGGCAGGATAAGGGACAAGGATTTTATGTTTCCAGAGCAGTAAATTGTGAGAAGGCAAAAATATGGGAACTAATGGTAAAGAGAAGCTAATCAGTAAAGTGTATTATGCGGATTCTTCTGGTGCTATCTGCCAGCTGATACAGGTCTAAAACTGTCTTGAAGGACTAACTTTTGTCCTTCCTAGTAGGAAGGAGAGGGACACACCTTCTTAAATTTATGTTCTAGTTTGAAGCAAATGAAGGGAGGGCAGAGAGCTATTTTTGTATCTGCTTCTTCTCAGTTGCCTTCAGCTCAAAATCATGCTTATGCCCAACTGACCTATTTTTGGGTGGTGCCTCCTGCCACCGTACAATGCTTGGTGCTCTTCACCTCACACCCAACCAGTGTGGCATGTCTGGTCTAGAACTGTGCCATTTGGGCATCATTTTCACAAGAGATTGTGTGTGTGTGTGTGTGTGTGTGTGTGTGTGTGTGACGACCTTCTCTATGCAGACATTTTTTTTCAGTAATGTTAAAACAACAACATTGGGAAGATCTTGTTAGGAATTCATACTGAGATTAAAGAAGATACTTCAAAGGACAGACTTGTGGATGCTTATCTAATATACCATAAAGATAATCAGATAAAAATCCACCTAGGATTCAAACTATGCTTATTATATGGCTTAATAAAGCAATGATTTTCCTTTTGTCCCAACTATAGAATGATCTTTATTTTTAACTTTCAGATATGACATGATTATCTGACTTTATGAAGTTACAAAGTAGCAACTAGTTCCTCAGAATACTTTATATCAAACTTCAAAAAAGAGGAAGAAAAAAACTCTGTAGGTTGGACATAGATTTCCCAGTCTCGGTAAGCAGCAAAACTGCCACCCCCTTTATATTTGATGAAATATGATGGATGAGCAGTTATTTACCTTCTAGTAGAAAAACACTAATGCTGAAGAATTCATTTGTTCAAAGCTAAAGGAATATGTTAGTCTTTCAAAAAAATTAAATACCATTAGTGCTAACTGTCCTTTTCTACTTCATAGAACATAAGTATTCTTCTTTTAAAAAATTTTTAAAGTTTATTTATTTTGAGAGAGAGAGTGTGAGTGGGAGAGGGGTAGGGAGAGAGGAAGAGAGAGAATCCCAAGCAGGCTCTGCACTGTCAGCACAGAGCCCAATGTGAGGCTTGAACTCACCAACTGTGAGATCATGACCTGAGCTGAAATCAAAAGTCAGACGTTTAACCGACTGAGCCACTCAGGTGCCCCAGAACATAAGTATTCTTTAAAAGAATATTCTATAAAGCATATAAGCATTCCTTAACGAATTAACTTAAGGTTCACTCCTTGGATCTATCAAATACAGTTTCAAAGTCACCAAAAGGGCTTTATTGCTGCTATTTCTTTCTAAACTTCTATTTATCATACAACTTTTGTGTTCCTCTATTTCCTAACATTAAGTCATAGGACAAGTAGAATGCATCAAATTATTCAAGGTCTGAGTGGTAAGTCACAAGCTAGTTGCCAGGCAGATGACATTTTACTAAGGACATCAAATACACATTTCTCTGGGAATTCATAATGTATGATATGATTAAGATGGCTAAAAGGATAAATGCCTGGTAAAAGTGTTGTCCTAGCAAGATATTAAAGAAGAAAAGGTTAACATTTTTCTTACTGGTGGCTATAAAGCTATCACCAAGCTTTCTCCTCCTTTTTTGTCACCTTTTTTGGTGTGTCTTAGGATAAAAGACTTGAAAATGAATGGATTATAAATTAGACATGTATTGTACCTTTCTCAGTGTTAAATGCTTATGAAGAATCTGATCCTTTAAGAAACAATCTACATAATGAGGTGGAATTTCTTTGTTCTATAAAACAGTGGATGAATGGCAGTTTTGATGACCCTGCAAAAATAATGGTTAATTGTAACCATACCTTTATTTTCTGAAGTAAAATTATGACCTTATGTCTTTGAACCTAAGTCCCTTTTCCCAATTTAGGATTTCTAATAAGCTATTGTTTTCTTTTCATTTGAAGCTAATGTATGAAAACTAAAAGACAAAAAAATGAACATGAAGTTACATTTACTTTTAATTAATCTATCATCTATGGAATTCTTTTTTTTTTTTTCTTTTTCAGGAAAAGAGAGGCTTTTTAAGTGGGAAATATGATAAAATATACAAACTTAAATCATGACTTCAAGACCGGGTAAGAACAGGGGAGTTTTAGCTAGAATAATTCAGCTGAATTTTTACCATTTTTCCTTATGGTTCAGACAAGCCATGAAAATCTTACTTTGGTATTTTAGTAGTGAGGGGGCCTCTTGAGTAAGGGAAACCGATGGGCCTTCCCATATATAATGAAGGATAGGATACATTCCAAGATCTTACCTCTGTGATAGGCATATAAACAAAAAGTTAAAACAAAAATTCTAGTAAGAAAGACAACAGAATGATTCAGGAGATACAGAGTAACTCAGAAAAGAACACGATTTACTCTGTCTGGAGTATCAGGACAGATTTCCCCGAGCAGGTAATTAGGATTACCGTATTAAAGGAAGGACTAATAGGCTAATTGGATATGCAGATGTATGATGGCATTCAGTGCTTTTCTTTATTTTGTTAATACATGCAGTAAAGGTAGTTGTAAACACACATAACCCAGAATAGTGCACATTCAAATGCTAATATGTAACTCACTCAAGATGGCCTGCAAGCCTTTATGTCCAATAAAAATAAATGTAAAATGCACAAAGCAAAAGGAAAGGGTCTGTTTTAACAATGTGTCATTTGTGTGGAGGAGGTGGATGTGTCACTGAGAACCCTTTGGTTTCTGTAAGTGGCAAATCTGCACAGAAATGTAACAGAGAAATACTAATAAATCAGAGTTGTCTGGCTATAATCAGGGACTACAGCTATCCTGTACCTATAAAGACTATTTAATTAATTCAGCCAACAGCTGCCTTATCACCAGTGAAAATGAAGCCAAGTTTGACCCAAAACTCGACACATAATTCAGTTGGTAAACTGTTGAAAACCATTGGGGGGGGGGGGGGAGAAAGTACTTTCTGTGTACTTGTTTTTAAATATTCATGCTATTGAACCATTCCCACTAAATGCATAAATGACAACGTAATATCCAACTGTAACAGTTGGTGGAAGCCATTTTAAGTAGCAGTTTAACAAACAGAGATGAATTTTAATTTGCAATGCCAGTTGAGCTGTAATAAAAACTAGTATTCCAGCTGTGAAAAAAAAAATGCCACACAGCTTGGTTAGAGTTATTTACAGTTTTTTTTTTAAACTTTACAGTACAATGAAACTGTCTTGTTTCTATCCACACCAGAAGTTTGTTAAATCCCAAAACATGTCTTAGGAAATGAGAAAGGCATGTCTTTAGGGAAATAAAAATAACTTTGTTGTATTAGATTACAGTGTTCAATTTAGTACACGTTTACTTAGTGGTTCAATGTGTTATAGTTTTTGTACGATTTCAGAAATTGTAAAGATTACTTCAGACCAAATGGAAAATTTGGGCTGTTACTTCTGAAGTAAATGGAAAATAGGCGTTGTCAAGCACCAGCGTTTACAAAAACATATTTTTGCAATCAATGCTGCCTTCCTGGGTTGATACTTTATTAACAAAAAATATCAACTTGTCATTTAGGAGGAAAGTGTTTGTAGAGAAATCCACTTACATTCTTGACTGTAAGCACTAAATCATGCCAATCGAGAAATTTTTGTAGATCCACCATCATATTCCTACAGCGATGGTGTTATTAGTGAATAATAACTAAATTTTCATAAATGGGCACCATAGGTTTCAAATTTACTACTTCTTTTTACTATGATTTTTTATTTTTTTAAAATCTTTTTAATGTTTATTTATTTTTGACAGAGAGAGAGAGAGAGACAGAGCATGAGTGGGGGAGGGTCAGAGAGAGAGACACACACACACACACACACACACACAGAATCTGAAGCAGGATCCAGGCTCTGAGCTGTCAGCACAGAGCCCCACATGGGGCTCAAACTCACAGACAGTGAGATCATGACCTGAGCCGAAGTCGGACACTCAACTGACTGAGCGACCCAGGCGCCCCTTAGTTTTTTATTTTTTAATGTTGATTTATTTTTGAGAGACAGAGAGAGAGAGAGAGAGAGAGAGAGAGAGAGAGACAGAACATGAGTGGGGGAGGGGAAGAGAGAGAAGGAGACACAAAATCTGAAGCAGGCTCTAGGCTCCAAGCTTTCAGCACAGAGCCTGACCGACATGGGCCTCCAACCCATGAACCAGGAGATCATGACCTGAGCTAAAGCTGGACGCTTAACCTACTGAGCCACCTAGGTGCCCCTTTACTCTGAATTTTTAAAATTATGCTCCTATCTGGGGCACCTGGGTGGCTCAGTAGGTTAAGCGTCCATCTTTAGCTCAGGTCCTCTGCTGCCTCCCCTGCTCATGCTCTGTCTCCCTCTGTCTCAAAAATAAATAAAACATTAAAAAAAATTTTTAAATAATATTATGCTCCCATCTTTAAGAAAAGTTACTCATTGAATTCTGTGGGTATACTGAAATTCTATTTGTTTTTAAAAATGGAGGTGATGAAAACAACTATGGCAAAAATGAACAAAAAGAGACAACAACCACAAGAAAAAGCAATATCTACTACCAGGAGAGTCCCTTCTCTGCCTTCTGAGGACTTTGGGGGTACAAAAGAGATGCTTTGTTGTGCTGAATGAGGAAGCTATCTGGGGCTCCAGAGGCTGGGTTGAAGACCAGAATGCAGAACATGCTGCTCTATATAAAGAAGAGGATTTCCAGCAGCAGGGCTCTAAAAAGGATAGATGAGACAGGAAAAGAAGGGGAATGGAGCAGGTATGGGTAGAGGGGGTGGGAAGCAAGAGAGAGAGAGAGAGAGAGGCAGGGCAGAGAGGGACAGAGAAAGAGACAGAGATAGAGAAAAAGAGGCAGAGAGAGAAAGCATGAATGAGAATCCAAAACATAGCTGCTAAGAAGAAGAAATTATGAGAATCAAAGGGGTGAGGTGGAATAGTTAAGTAGTTTCACTTGACAAATGGTGTGTGGTATTACTTATTTACTCAGAACAACTTTGGTACATTTTACGTTAGTCAGCACTACTTGTGGAATTGAATCCATGGTCTTTGGATATGAAAATATTCTGAGACTTCTAAGGAAGGTCCAGAGAACAGCTGGGGTCACCACAAGGGCCTAGGTACTAAAATTCTAGTTAAGTTATGTAGGTACCACTCCAGAGACATAAATACTCACCCTTATATAAACTTTGGATATTCAGATTAGGCAAATATCATCAAGCATCTCTATCACTAGTGTGTATCTGACAGTAAAAGTACAAAAACAATGCATTTTGCTTTGTATCAGGGACTAGAACAAACCAGGTACACAACATAATCCTTGTTGAAGGAATGAATGTACAAATGGATTTTTTTTAAAACATAGTTTTTGCTCTTGTTTAATATAATTATCATCATTATTATCATAACGAAGTGTCTCTGGACCTTTTTGGCACACTCAGCATTCCAAACACGATCTCTTCCATCTTTGGGGGGCTTAAAAATCTCACCGTCACAGGTGCTGCTGTTGCTCTCGTTCAGATCACTTAATTTCTTGAAATCGTGTCAGTGAAAAGTCTCTGTGGAAAGCACGGCAATGCAATGAAAACTGTAACGTCCTGTAATGAAACCTAATGAAAAATCTCTGGGCCAGATTAGATGGTGATCTGATGTGAGGCCAAGCAAAAGAGAGCACTTAAGAGAAGTCTGTGGAGTTGAAATTACACTTTGTAGAAGAATAGGCAGGACGTCTGAGGAACTCAAGGCAGAATACCAAAACACCAGCAATGCTATCTGCATTTTTTTAAAGCCTCCCTGGAGACTGGCTGTGAACGCTGACTGCTTCTAGAAAGATGTCAGCGTGAGCTGCTAGAGATCTATTGTCTGCGTCCAGCATCAGGATGTGTGGTCTGACAGGTGTGAGGGTATTTGTGCAGACAGTGGCTCTGAGTATTTGAAATAGGGACTGCCATGTAATACTGTGTTACCTTACAATTTCTGGAGATCAAAAGGTTCTCTCAGAAAGGGATGAGTAGGAAAATGTGAATAAGATTTGGAGACAGAGAAATGTTAAGCATAGAGAGAAAACAAAGAGAGCTTTTGGAATAGGTCAAGAAAAAAATAATGACCAGAGCATTGTGACCTTCATATCGAGTGTCTGGAAATCTCACCCCATCCAGGTTCTCAGGAAACTGAACTGCATGTGAAAGTAATTACGTACATTTGCAGTGCAAAGTATTCAACCATACCAACTAAGTATGTTTTCTCAGGCACTCAGGACAACATTCCTGATATCAAAATAACAGGGGAAAAAAACCAACCATCAGAATATTGATGAGTGTACTGATGATCAAGGCAAAGAAACTGGAAGCGTTTCTTGGATCGTTCATTCATTTAATCAGAATTTGTTTATTTCATAACATAAGCATAAGACTGTGCTGCTCATTGTCGGGGATACCCAAGAAGTAGAAATGCACCTGTCTCCCAGTATCTGCACAGTCTTATTTTGAAACCAGTCAACCACTAATAATAAATCCAAGAAGCCACCCAGTGTTTGTAACAGAGTGGGCGGATCTGTCTTCCACTCCAGGCTCCTCTGGGCTTTCTACCCGTGGGATGGCAGGCAAGCCACTAAATTTCTCATATGGGACAGGGATGCTAAAAGATGTCCAAAAAGGGCTGGGAGAAAACCCTTCCTACAGTACCTGGTGCATGTTAGTGGCTGATAGATGAAACCAAAAGTCACCTTTCCTTGTTTATAAAGTAACAAATGGTGCATATCAGAAATATTTTAATATAGGCTTGGATCAAGGAACAAATTAAGTGTTTTAATGAAATAGCAATTAGGACAATTTAAAATGGAGGGAAAATATACTTTACAGAAAGAAGAAAGTTTAAATTTCTTTTTAATGTTTTTATGTATTTCTGAGAGAGAGAGAGAGAGAGAGAGAGAGAGAGAGAGAGAGAGAGAGAGAATGCATGAGCAGGGGAAGGGCAGAGAGAGGGGGAGACACAGAATTTAAAGCAGTCTCCAGGCTCTGAGCTGTCAGCACAGAGCCAGACAGGGGGTTCGAACCCACGAACTGTGAGATCATGACCTAAGCTGAAGTCAGGCGTTTAACCGACTGAGCCACCCAGGCACCCCAGAAAGAAGGAATTTTAAAAAGCAAAAACAACAGCCACCAGAGCCGTGTGGTATTCGGCGGTTGAGTGCGCACAGTTCCAGTTCGGGTAGCCTGGGTTTGAGTCCTGGCTCCACATCCCCGTCTGCGAAATGGTGACAAGAACAGTACCAACCTCAGAAATCTGTGGAGATAGTACAGGTAATGTGTTCAGAGCAGTGCCTGGCATGTAGTGAGCACTTGGCAAAAGCTAATGTTGACTAGTAGCAGGATCCTGACAGCTTTAAGCAGTACCTGCCTTGCATTTTCCTCAGGGAGATCTCCTGCCCTTTAGACGATGTCAGATTTCCCTGTTAACTGCTCTCACTGTTACTTGTGTTTATCTTTCCCTATATTCACCACAATTTAAAACTCAAAAAAAAGTACTGGCATACGTGTTAATTTAATGATCAGCTCCTCAGGATACAGCAGCGAGCTCCCTGAAGGTAGGTCTCGCGTTCCTGATCAGCAGTATTTCTCCAGTGCCTAGCCCAGCCTCTGGCATTGGGTAGGCACTCAGATAGTCCTCGAATAATGGAATAAATGGAAAGCCAATGGTAAATGGCTATCTCCAGGGACTATTTTTTATGTATAGTTTTGCTTTAATTTTCCTTTTCATCACAAGCATTTTTTTTTATTATTCCAAATGTGTGTGTAACACAGCATGAGCAGCAGTACAGAATATTTCATTAGCAGCCTAAGAAGAAGGAGAAAAGGAGACCATTTACATGTAAATGTATGCTTAACTCAGCCCCTGATGGAGAATACCCAAAGGGCACTGCCAGCTTCCTTAGATAGTAATTGGAAGCCTAATTCAGATAGGTTAATTGTAGGGTAGTGGTGATGCGTGCTGGGCTGTGCGAAATAGCAGAGGAGAGACTGAGAGGCTGCCTCCAGAATATAATAATGCTGTGGCGACCACTTCCTTTGGTTTGAGCATGTCACTGGTCAAGGGTAACTCGGAAGAAATGCAAATGTGTCTCTAGGTATATAAAAAACACCATTTTTCTGATCCACCGAGTTATTTTACTAAGAACAAGTTAGGCTGCACCATTGGTCCTAAAAGAAACTCTTGAACTTCATGAACATATGTAGGGCAAAAATGAGATCCGTTTTTTTCACCCTAACCCATACTAATGTCTACCTAAGATACAGTGGCTTCAAATACCTACAGCTAGTTACTAACAGTGATTTGGGTCAGACTTCTTAACCTCTGTAAGCTTGTTTATGGTTGTATAAATGAGAGGTAAAAATAGAATCTAGCTTGCACTGTTCAAAACAGATCAGATGAGATAATCAGTGTAAAGTGCATAGCCTAGTATCTGACCCTCACTGAACACTCAGAAAAGGTTGGCTCTTTTTCCTTCAAACTGCTTGTAAGTTTATCATAAAGTTAAACAGGTGTCACAGCCCAGTGACCCAGCCCTTCACTCTTAGGTTGTTACCCGCCAAAGAAATGAAGACATATGTTCACAAAAATACATATGGAAGAAAGAACATAAGAACTAATAATTGGAGAGGAGAGGGCAGATATAACTATCTAGAGTACAGCAGGGTAAACAAGAGTTTTCAATTAAAATAGGGGAGGGTTTGTCTTAGTATTTTTCCCAAGGGCTATATTCAAGTTAAAACTTGTTATACTGTAGCTCAAGTGCAGCACTGAAGTATAGGATATTTGGTAACCTTACCTTCTTCCTCTATTCCTACCACATCAGCCTCATGAAGACTGTCAGCTGTAGGTGGCAAAGAGGTAGAATTGCAAGACTATGTTTGTCACTTTGGAAAATGTTATTTTTTAAATTTTTTTTTCAACGTTTATTTATTTTTGGGACAGAGAGAGACAGAGCATGAACGGGGGAGGGGCAGAGAGAGAGGGAGACACAGAATCGGAAACAGGCTCCAGGCTCCGAGCCATCAGCCCAGAGCCTGACGCGGGGCTCGAACTCACAGACCGCGAGATCGTGACCTGGCTGAAGTCGGACGCTTAACCGACTGCGCCACCCAGGCACCCCGCTTTGGAAAATGTTATTATGCATCATGATATGTTTCAATATGAAGGGGTGTTACATAATGAAAGGGTCTTCGCCTTTGGAATTTTAAAAGAATTTACCAGATGTCCAGCCATAGTATAAGAGAGACATTTGCTATCCCTCTTTTCCAGAAGAATTAGAGAAGCATCTAAGGCCCCACAGTACAAGGGTAGAATAAGGATTCCAACCTAGATTCTTCCGATGAAACCCACGAATTATTTAAACATCAAGCAATTCATTTTACTCTTTATCAAGGAATAAAGAAAAACTATTTTTTGAGGTATGTTAGCGTATACCAAGTTTCTCCTTATCTGTATATTTGAGTGGCTCTAGAAGTGGACATTTTCAGCCAGTTTACACATAATATGCTGTAAGGTTCTCTAGTGAAAAGGCTAAACAAGTTTAATTACAGAAAGTCTCTGTATGAGATTCCAGAAGGAACAGTCAGAGACTGTGAACGTTATAAACTCAAGTGGGGTCTGGAGAGGATGATGACAGAATGTAGCATTCTATCAATTAATTACCACAAAAGACCAGATCAGACCAGCTGCTCCAACCTTATTATTGAAGTCCACATATTTCCACTGAATAAAAATCTAGCAATTTTTTTCTCTTAAGATTTCTTATTTTCAACATTGCCTAATCCTAACAGTTATATGAAACCATCATTCCATATTAAGTAAACTCATTTCCATTCTTTCTGGGACAAAAAATAATAAAATCTCAGCCACATTAATGCTAACGGCTTATCTAGCGTATTTAGAACAAACACAAAATTGTTATGATATTATTTTTGTAATTTCATGGCAATATAATAAGGATTAGTATATGAACACTAGACTATAATAAGAGGGGAATTAAAACCACTCTCATATTTGCAGCAGGTAAACCTTTGAAATAGGTTAAAATGCTCCCTTAGATATCATAATTCGAAAGTGTGGATTTTTCTCCCCTTGAAATCCCACTTATCAGCTTGTTACAGCAGGTAAAAAGTATGTTTTTGGGTATAGGGAGATTTAAGACATCAAAGTTAAGGAATGAAAAAAAGACTCTTATCCTTTATACTATAAAATAACGAGAGAGAGAGAGAGAGAGAGAGAGAGAGAGAGAGAGAGAGAGAGACTTCATTACCTGCAGTCTTTTGGGAAAAGCCCTGCCACCTACCAGTAGGAACATAAAGCAAAGATACCCAGGTCTGCAGAGGTTCAGGATCTCCCAGTGTTTGCTGTGTTTTGCTTGAACTCTTAACTCTGTTCAGTGAAGAACCTCAGATGCAGCCCTGCTGTTCATCATATTTGCTAATTCTACATACTCTTCTTGTTATTTCTGGAAAGTACCTCTAAAATGTTATTTTACTCCTTTGCTTGCATGGTCGCCATATTCTTGAGGCTGGAAACTCATGGACTAATCCCCATTTCAATTCCCATTTTCCATCTCATCTAGGGTGGTCACCAGGGCAGGTTTTTCTGAGACTGTCCAGATATTAGTCCTGAAGTTCCCACTTTCAAGGAAATCCCTCATACCTGGCCAAACCAGAGTAGCTGGTAACCCTGAGCATTTTCTGTTTATTTTGTATCCATGTATCCTATACCTGTTGGGTAAGGGGAGGAAGGTTGTCTCTCAAATCAATTTTTTTAAAGGAAATGATTAGTTGCTCTGCTAAATATTATACTACATTGACAGTTTTAGTCTTCTTATGGTACTGGTGACCAATATAATGATTATGATCCACTGTATTCTTCTTCTACTTTTAAATTATTTATTTTTTAACAGTCTCTTCTACTTAAAAAACAAGAAAACATGGTCTTAGTTTCAAATTAAGCCAAAATGTCAAAAACAAATGACTTTTTTATTTTGTTTTGTTTTTCATACATCTTGTATGAGACTATCAAGTAGTTTGGCTTTTGTAAAAGAACATTTGGAACCTGTCCTTACAATAAGGACCAGTAAAGGAAAATATCCTAGAGAATGTGAATGTCTGACAGGGGTAGAGATGAGAAACTTCAAATCATTCCTCTGAATTTTAACCATTTTCTTTACTTTGAAAGCACTTCCTTGTTTATTTCCATTTTTTATTTCAAGTTTTAGAAACTGTGGATTGCTTTTATTTGCTGCAAAAGAAACACATAGCTATATATCTGGCACCTAAGAATAAAATTTGTTATTTGTGAAGAACCTCCAGGACATCCATTCATTTGAAGTTACATCCCTAGATCACTCTTCCTCGTCCTAAGATGAATTTAAGGATGGAACAAAAAGTCTTTAAACTATAGTTTTTCTTAAAATGGAACTGGCATTCAAAGAGGCATTTCATATTCCAAACAATTTTTCCATTAAACAAAAAGCAGATGGATAATTAAAAGTATCTGAAGATATGATGGTAATGATTACTTACTGTAAAGAGAAAAACCTCGAGACCCCAGTTCCACATATTGGTCTCTGCCAAGTCTATTTCTCTTTCTTAGAGTACATAAATAAGAGAAAAACCAAAGAAACATGGGGAGGGGACTGTGGGAATTTTAGTTGTCAAATTAGCATTATTTTAATGAAAACCTAGGCTTACCAGACAAAATAAATCATCAAACTCAGGAACATATTCTATATGGCATCCTCTTCCTCAGATACACACCTGATTTATAAAGCACAATTTTACATCCCAGAAAGGATAATTCCAGTAGAATTCTCATGTTCCATAGGTACTCAATTATAACTATGTTATCAAAACTATTCTCTAGTAAATAGGGTGTAAAATATAAAACAAAAAGTGGTGTATGTAATACACGAATGAGTTGTAAACTTTAATTTTATTTTCATATTAAGGAAAAATATTTTTCACACTCTTAGGATCAGGAAAAAGGCTATTGGTGGTAACAGTTCAGATGGGCAAAGCCATGAAGAGAATGATCTAAACAGAAGTTTTCCAAACGTTTGCAACTGAAAACAAACATATCTATCTATCTATCTATCTATCTATCTATCTATCTACCTACCTATCCATCCATCCATCCATCTATCTAGATATATGTTTATATATGTTTATATATGCATTATATATATATATATATATATATATATATATATATATATAATGAATGCACACACCCACATATATATAAAGTAATAGAAATTTGGTCAAAACCCTTATAAAGGTGAAACTTACGAACATTCATGATTCTATAAATAGATAAGCTTTCTAGATATTTTGCTTATTTTGGTGAGTAGTCTTGATATTTGAATGTAGTCATTTGAGTGATTTTGAGAAAATTAGGATAATCTTAGGCACAAATTATTAATATTCCTCATATAATTATTCTTTATATAGAACGTTCATTGTTTTCCAGCTTAGCACAATTATAAACAGTTCTGTGGTGAATATCCTATTGGATGCATGTTTAGACATTCCCATGTTCCATAATTATGTCATTAGAATAAATTTCTATAATTAGCATTGATGCAAAAGGAATGCTTCTTTTTTATACCCTTAAAAAAAACTTTTTAATGTTTACTTTTTGAGAGAGAGAGACAAGAGTTTGAGTGGGGGAAGGGCAGAGACAGAGAATCTGAAGCAGGCTCCAAGCCGCCATCACGGAGCCCAATGCGGGGCTCAAACCTGCAAACCGTGAGATCATGGGGCAAGCCCAAGTTGGCTGCCCAACCGACTGAGTCACCCAGGCACCCAATTTTTATGCCTTTTATAAATTGATGCTTCCTAAACTTTAGTGATCATCAGAATCTACCAGTAGCCTTATAAAAACACAGGTGCTGGGCTCTACCCAGAGTTCTTGAGTTTCTAATACTAGAGAGATCTAGAGAGTCTGAGTATCTAATTTCCTAGGAGGTACTAATGCTGCTGATCCAGGGTCCACATTTTGAGAAACACTTTGATATATGTTTTCAAATGTGGACAACCTTAACCCATTTGAATGACTAGTCATTATGTTAACATTTATTGTTTGAGAAAATACTTATGTGACTTATGAATCGTGAATCCATTGCAATGATACTGAGGTGTCTAGGGTTTGGGAGAACATTCTTGTGTCACGGGTCATTGACTTAAAAACAAAACAAGTGTCAGGGCTCCTGGGTGGCTCAGTCGGTTGAGTGTCCGACTTCGGCTCAGGTCATGGTCTTGGCAGTTCATGAGTTCGCCCCCGCCCGCCCACCACACCACCTTGGGCTCTGTGCTAACAGCTCAGAGCCTGGAGCCTCCTTCAGATTCTTTGTCTTTATCTCTCTCCCCCTCCCCTGCTCATGCTCTGCCTCTCTCTGTCTCTAAAAAATAAATAAATATTAAAAAAAAATTTAAATAAAAAAACAAAACAAGTGTTCATCCTTTATACTTTGATATTTTTCTCTTGCCTTTTGCACACCAAATTTGTTTCCTGCTGAATAAACATGTTGAGTTGGCTTATGATGGTGCTGACTGAGAAGCACAGCTAATTTTCAGCTTTGTTACCAATTGTGATTGCTAGACAAGTATATTTTTTTATATAAAGCAAAATGTGTACAAGCTTGCATATATTTCATGGCATTAGGGTTTGGATAGGGAATGACAAAAATAGTGCAGATACTAGCAATAAGAGGTATAGGTCTATGAAGAAAGAAATATACTGGAGACAAAAGTGGAAATAATTAGGAGTGTCAAAAGAGACTATTTAGCCCGTGTTACATGCACAATGGGCTTAAAGTGGTTGGCTCTGTGCAGTTGCAAAGGGAAAAACAAAGCACATGCGTGTGTTGCAAATATAACATCTGATAGTGTTACTGAATTGGCTTTTGTCTTCATGTATAGCGCTCTCTAAGAAGAGAATCCTGGAGGGCATGGAATGGTAAGTTTCGTAGGCAAATATCCAATTCACATGGTGTATATGTTACTCTACCTCTTACATATTCTACCACCACCCTGCTCAACCCTCTTCTAAAGATAGAGGGCTTCTCTGATAGAACTGAATTAGAGACCAGACTTAGGTCTACAAGGGAACAGGACTTCCAACTCTCTACTCCTTCAATTTTCAGATGCCTGCACAAGCTCTGCCTGATTTATTAACCTAATCATTGTGAAGGAATTGGATCCTGGAGAATGATGGCTGGACTTGTTAAGACAGGATCAGTGGGTTAGTATACCACATCATTGCCAGAAGCTTAAAAAGCATTTGCTGTGCAAGTGTTCAAGAAAGGGAAGAGTGAGCAAGGCTTTGTCCCCTACTGTTTATACTTTGTTAATCCCTCCCATTAGTTGTTTCCATCAGTTCTGTTTAGCCAATTAGTTTATCAAATCCTCATACCTGGACAAATGGGCAGATACCAGAGAGTGCAGAACATCCAAATACTGGATGAAATTATTCTCTTTCTCATTGTCCTTTGGAGAAATATTCAAAGAGCAGAAATTACCAGCACCCAGTCTCCCCACCCCAACCCCACATTTACACAAGTGCACAATTATGTCTAGAAAGCAGATGCAAATTTTAACTCTTCTAACAAAGTTTATTCAGCATCTTTATATTAAAACAAAATCAAGATTGCCTGATATTATACGTTTGTACAAAATGCCCTTGGAAAAGAAAACATGTGAAGAGCTTTCTGAATAGGAGTGGGGGTGGTATGGGTCCAGCTGGTGGAAGGAGAATTTTTTGGTACATCCCACAAACAAATTTTCACCCAAGCCTGTCTATATATGAAGAACCAAATCGTGGACAAAGCATGTCTGTGATTTAATCACTGATGTGCTAGGAAAGTGCTTTGTGCAAGGAAAATATTTTTAGCTTGGCCTAAACCCAATCTGACTTACAAACTGGCAGGGGGGTAGGAGATGCATGGCAACCTGGTAAGGGAAAAAGGTAGTTGGAAAGCTTCATTAAAATTGTTCTCAGTGTAAACGACAGCATCAAGTATCATTTCAGTGCTTGGCATGTGATAAAATTTTTATCCCCGTTTAAAACAGCATTTATGGAGACAATACGTGCACTGTCCTTCAAATGCTTGAGAATCAGGAAAATAAGAGTGCCATGTGAGTTATAATTATGCCTCCCCCTCTCATCATGTACTGATTTATATCTACTAGGTCTATAAGCACTATCGCCAAAGTGTGGGTCAGGTGACACCCAGTGATTTTAGGCACTAAGTGAGAGGAATTTAAGTGACACATAGATATGGCATGATATACTTTGAATGTCTTACAAGGGAAAAATGTTTTTGAGATAATCAATAGGAATTAAAGAAACTGAAAGGACATGTCATATTTTCTAGCTACTGTGACTTTCACATCTAATGAATACTTGTCTCTGTGTCTCTCTCTCACGTGACATATATGACATAAATACATGACATATATGTATTCTCAACCCAGTGATATATATATATGCACACACGCACACACACATACACACACACACACACACACACACACACACACATCTCAACCAAGTGATCTGACTACGTGTTCAGATCCTTAGGCAACAGAAACAAAATCAAACAACATCTTTTTAAACACTGCATTTATTTTTTTTATTTTTAATATATGAAATTTATTGTCAAATTGGTTTCCATACAACACCCAGTGCTCATCCCAAAAGATGCCCTCTTCAATGCCCATCACCTACCCTACCCTCCCTCCCACCCCCCATCAACTCTCAGTTTGTTCTCAGTTTTCAAGTCTCTTATGCTTTGGCTCTCTCCCTCTCTAACCTCTTTTTGTTTCCTTCCCCTTCCCCGTGGGTTTCTGTTAAGTTTCTCAGGATCCACATAAGAGTGAAAACATATGGTATCTGTCTTTCTCTGTATGGCTTATTTCACTTAGCATCACACTCCAGTTCCATGCACGTTGCTACAAAGGGCCATATGTCATTCTTTCTCATTGCCACGTAGTACTCCATTGTGTATAGAAACCACAATTTCTTTATCCATTCATCAGTTGATGGACATTTAAGCTTTTTCCACAATTTGGCTATTGTTGAGAGTGCTGCTATAAACATTGGGGTAAAAGTGCCCCTATGCATCAGCCCTCCTGTATCCCTTGGGTAAATTCCTAGCAGTGCTATTGCTGGGTCATAGGGTAGGTCTATTTTTAATTTTTTGAGGAACCTCCACACTTTTTTCCAGAGTGGCTGCACCAGTTTGCATTCCCACCAACAGTGCAAGAGGGTTCCCGTTTCTCCACATCCTCTCCAGCATCTATAGTCTCCTGATTTGTTCATTTTGGCCACTCTGACTGGCATGAGATGATATCTGAGTGTGGTTTTCATTTGTATTTCTCTGATGAGGAGCGATGTTGAGCATCTTTTCATGTGCCTGTTGGCCATCCGGATGTCTTCTTTAGGGAAGTGTCTGTTCATGTTTTCTTCCCATTTCTTCACTGGGTTATTTGTTTTTTGGGTGTGAAGTTTGATGAGCTCTTTATAGATTTTGGATACTAGCCCTTTGTCCGATATGTCATTTGCAAATATCTTTTCCCATTCCGTTGGTTGCCTTTTAGTTTTGTTGATTGTTTCCTTTGCTGTGCAGAAGCTTTTTATCTTCATGAGGTCCCAGTAGTTCATTTTTGCTTTTAATTCCCTTGCCTTTGGGGATGTGTCAAGTAAGAAATTGCTACGGCTGAGGTCAGAGAGGTCTTTTCCTGCTTTCTCCTCTAGGGTTTTGATGGTTTCCTGTCTCACATTCAGGTCCTTTATCCATTTGAGTTTATTTTTGTGAATGGTGTGAGAAAGTGGTCTAGTTTCATTCTTCTTCATGTTGCTGTCCAGTTCTCCCAGCACCATTTGTTCAAGAGACTGTCATTTTTCCATTGGATATTCTTTCTTGCTTTGTCAAAGATTAGTTGGCCATACTTTTGTGGGTCTAGTTCTGGGGTTTCCATTCTATTCCATTGGTCTATGTGTCTGTTTTGGTGCCAATACCATGCTGTCTTGATGATGACAGCTTTGTAGTAGAGGCTAAAGTCTGGGATTGTGATGCCTCCTGCTTTGGTCTCCTTCTTCAAAATTACTTTGGTTATTTGGGGCCTTTTGTGGTTCCATATGAATTTTAGGATTGCTTGTTCTAGTTTCAAGAAGAATTCTGGTGCAATTTTGATTGGGATTGCATTGAATGTGTAGATAGCTTTGGGTAGTATTGACATTTTAACAATATTTATTCTTCCAATCCATGAGCACGGAATGTTTTTCCATTTCTTTAAATCTTCTTCAATTTCCTTCATAACCTTTCTATAGTTTTCAGCATACAGATCTTGTACATCTTTGGTTAGGTTTATCCCTAGGTATTTTATGTTTCTTGGTGCAATTGTGAATGGGATCAGTTTCTTTATTTGTCTTTCTGTTGCTTCATTGTTAGTGTATAAGAATGCAACTGATTTTTGTACATTGATTTTATATCCTGCAACATTGCTGAATTCATGTATCAGTTCTAGCAGACTTTTGGTGGAGTCTATCAGATTTTCCATGTATAATATCATGTCATCTGCAAAAAGTGAAAGCGTGACTTCATCTTTGCCAATTTTGATGCCTTTGATTTCCTTTTGTTGTCTGATTGCTGATGCTAGCACTTCCAACACTATTTTAAACAAGAGTGGTGAGAGTGGACATCCCTGTCGTGTTCCTGATCTCAGGGGGAAAGCTCTCAGTTTTTCCCCACTGAGGATGATATTAGCTGTGGGCTTTTCATAAATGGCTTTTATGATGTTTAAGTATGTTCCTTCTATCCCGACTTTCTCTAGGGGTTTTTATTAAGAAAGGATGCTGAATTTTGTCAAATGCTTTTTCTGCATCAATTGACAGGATCATATGGTTCTTATCTTTTCTTTTATTAATGTGATGTATCACGTTGATTGATTTGCGAATGTTGAACCAGCCCTGCATCCCAGGAATGGATCCCACTTGATCATGGTGAATAATTCTTTTTATAAGCTGTTGAATTCGATTTGCTAATATCTTATTGAGAATTTTTGCATCCATATTCATCAGGGATATTGGCCTGTAGTTCTTTTTTTACTGGGTCTCTGTCTGGTTTAGGAATCAAAGTAATACTGGCTTCATAGAATGAGTCTGGAAGTTTTCCTTCCCTTTCTGTTTTTTGGAATAGCTTCAGAAGGATAGGTATTATCTCTGCTTTAAATGTCTGGTAGAATTCCCCAGGGAAGCCATCTGGTCCTGGACTCTTGTTTGTTGGGAGATTTTTGATAAATGATTCAATTTCTTCGCTGGTTATGGGTCTGTTCAAGCTTTCTATTTCCTCCTGTTTGAGTTTTGGAAGTATGTGGGTGTTCAGGAATTTGTCCATTTCTTCCAGGTTGTCCAATTTGTTGGCATATAATTTTTCATAGTATTCCCTGATAATTGCTTGTATTTCTGAGGGATTGTTGTAATAATTCCATTTTCATTCATGATTTTATCTATTTGGATCATCTCCCTTTTCTTTTTGAGAAGCCTGGCTAGAGGATTATCAATTTTGTTTATTTTTTCAAAAAAGCAACTCTTGGTTTCATTGATCTGCTCTACAGTTTTTTTAGACTCTATATTGTGTATTTCTGCTCTGATCTTTATTATTTCTCTTCTTCTGCTGGGTTTGGGGTTTCTTTACTGCTCTGCTTCTATTTCCTTTAGGTGTGCTGTTAGATTTTGTATTTGGGATTTTTCTTGTTTCTTGAGATAGGCCTGGATTGCAATGTATTTTCCTCTCAGGACTGCCTTTGCTGCATCTCAAAGTGTTTGGATTGTTGTATTTTCATTTTCATTTTTTTTCCATATATTTTTTAATTTCTTCTCTAATTGCCTGGTTGACCCATTCATTCTTTAGTAGGGTGTTCTTTAACTCCATGCTTTTGGAGGTTTTCCAGACTTTTTCCTGTGGTTGAATTCAAGTTTCATAGCATTGTGGTCCGAAAGTATGCGCGGTATGATCTCAATTCTTGTATACTTATGAAAGGCTGTTTTGTGACCCAGTATGTGATCTATCTTGGAGAATGTTCCATGTGTACTCAAGAGGAAAGTATATTCTGTTGCTTTGGGATGCAGAGTTCTAAATATATCTGTCAAGTCCATCTGATCCAATATACCTATCATTCACGGCCCTTGTTTCTTTATTGACCGTGTGTCTAGATGCTCTATCCATTTCTGTAAGTGGAGTGTTAAAGTCCCCTGTGATTATCACATTCTTATCAATAAGGTTGTTTATGTTTGTGAGTAATTGTTTTATAGATTTGGCGGCTCCCGTATTCAGCGCATAGACATTTATAATTGTTAGCTCTTCCTGATGGATAGACCCTGTAATTATTATATAATGCCCTTTATCATCTCTTGTTGCAGCCTTTAATTTA
The DNA here is from genome assembly GCF_016509475.1 of Prionailurus bengalensis. NCBI lineage: Eukaryota > Metazoa > Chordata > Mammalia > Carnivora > Felidae > Prionailurus > Prionailurus bengalensis. The sequence continues at coordinate 37,197,665 of NC_057352.1, forward strand.
AAGTCTAGTTTGTCTGATATAAGTATGGCTACTCCAGCTTTCTTTCGGCTTCCAGTAGCATGGTAAATAGTTCTCCATCCCCTCACTCTCAATCTGAAGGTGTCCTCAGGTCTAAAGTTAGTCTCTTGTAGACAGCAAAGAGATGAGTCTTGTTTTTTTATCCCTTCTGATACCCTGTGTCTTTTGAGTGGTGAATTTAGTCCATTTAAGTTCAGTGTTATTATAGAAAGACATGGGTTTACAGTCATTGTGATGTCTGTAGGTTTCATGCTTGTAGCAATGTCTCTAGTACTTTGTCTCACAGGATCCCCCTTAGGATCTCTTATAGGGCTGGTTTAGTGGTGACGAACTCCTTCAGTTTTTGTTTGTTTGGGAAGACCTTTATCTCTCTCTCTATTTGAAATGACAGACTTGCTGGATAAAGGGTTCTCGGCTGCATATTTTTTCTGTTCATCACATTGAAGATTTCCTGCCATTCCTTTCTGGCCTGCCAAGTTTCAGTAGAGAGATCCCTCAGGAGTCTTATCTGTCTCGCTTTATATGTTAGAGTAAGTTTATCCCTAGCTGCTCTCAGAATTTTCTCTTTATCCTTGTATTTTGCCAGTTTCACTGTGATATGTGGTGCAGAAGATCAATTCAAGTTACGTCTGAAGGGAGTTCTCTGTGCCTCTTGGATTTCAATGCCTTTTTCCTTCCCTTGATCAGGGAAGTTCTCAGCTATTATTTCTTCAAGTACACCTTCAGCACCTTTCCCTCTCTCTTCCTCCTCTGGAATACCAATTATGCATATATTATTTCTCTTTCGTGCATCACTTAGTTCTCTAACTTTCCCCTCATACTCCTGGATTTTTTTATCTCTCTTTTTCTCAGCTTCTTCTTTTTCCATAATTTTATCTTCTAGTTCACCTATTCTCTCCTCTGCGTCTTCAATCCAAGCTGTGGTTGTCTCCATTTTATTTTGCAGCTCATTAATAGCATTTTTTAGCTCCTCCTGGCTGTTCCTTTGTCCCTTGATCTCTGTAGCAAAAGATTCTCTGCTGTCCTTTATACTGTTTTCAAGCCCAGCAATTTATTATGACTATTATTCTAAATTCACTCTCTGTTATGTTGTTTAAATCGTTTTTGATCAGTTCGTTAGCTGTCGCTATTTCCTGAAGGTTTTTTGAGGGGAATTCTTCCGTTTTGTCATTTTGGATAGTCCCTGGAGTGGTGTGGGACTGCAGGGCACTTCCCCTGTGCTGTCTTGAATAACTTGCGTTGGTGGGCAGGGCCGCAGTCAGACCTGATGTCTGCCCCCAGCCCACCGCTGGGGCCACAGTCAGACTGGTGTGTGCCTTCTCTTCCCCTCTCCTAGGGGCAGGATTCACTGTGGGGTGGCATGGCCCGTCTGGGCTACTTGCACACTGCTAGGCTTGTGGTGCTGGGGATCTGGCGTATTAGCTGGGGTGGACTGGCAAGGTGCACAGGGGCAGGAGGGGCAGGCTCAGCTCGCTTTTCCTTCGGTGATCAGCTTCGGGAGGGGCCCTGCGGCACTGGGAGGGAGTCAGACCCACTGGAGGGATGGATCCATAGAAGCACAGCGTTGTGTGTTTGGGATGTGCAAGCAAGTTCCATGGCAGGAACTGGTTCCCTTTGGGATTTTGGCTTGGGGATGTGTGAGAGAGATGGCGCTGGCAAGCGCCTTTGTTCCCTGCCAAGCTGAGCTCTGTCCAGGGCTCAACAACTTTCCCTTCCATTGTCCTCCAGGCCTCCCGCTCTCTGAGCAGAGCTCTTAGCTCATAACCTTCCAGATGTTAAGTCCTGCTTGTTGTCTGAACACACTCCATCCAGCCCCTCCACTTTTCAAGCCAGACTGGGGGGTTCTGCTTTGTTGGCGGGCTGCCCCTCCACCCCGGCTCCCTCCTGCCAGTCTGTGTAGCGTGCACCGCCTCTCTGCCCTTCCTACCCTCTTCCATTGGCCTCCCATCTACCAACACTGAATTTATTTTTATGATTATCTTCTTTTGCTATGACTGCTGCAAAAATAAAATGAATACAGTGGGTATTTGACTTAACATTTTCTTTTAAAATAGTTTTATCAGTGAAAATTGATTTTTGTTTAAAGAAAAAATTAAATAGGAAAATATGCACATAGTTTAAAGGAATCATAAAAGATATGAGCAATGTAGAAAAATGAAGTTTGGGACTATTAGCCAACAGATATTAAAATTATTCTTTAGAATAGCAAATAGGGTGCCTGGGTGCCTTAGTCAGTTGAGCGTCCGACTTTGGCTCAGGTCGTGATCTCACAGCTCATGAGTTCAAGCCCCAGGTCAGGCTCTGTGCAGATAGCTCAGAGCCTGGAGCCTGCTTCAGATTCTGTCTTCCTCTCTCTGTCCCTCCACCGCTCACACTCTGTATCTCTCTCTCAAAAAGAAATAAAGATTAAAAAAAAGAATAGCTAATAGTCATCTGAAAATTAAAATAGCCAAAGCAGAATTAAGTTTTCAACGTATCCACCCCACCTGCTAAGTTTTCTCCATTCTTCCCCTCCTTAATCTGAATTACACATGCACCTTCTTCCACTAAAGACTTAAAAGTTATTCTTGAGTCTGCTCTAATCCTCATCTTCACAACACATGCTTCAGAAAGTCCTGTTTAATCTGTCTCCAAAAGAATCTGGAACTATCCATCATCTGGAAACTATCCAGCTCCACTATCACCACCGTAGTCTAAACCTTAATCATCTCATGCAACCTGTTCTCTATTTCCATTGGTACCCACCAGCCTATATACTGTGTGTCCTATCATCAGTGACCATTTTTACATAATTCAGATCATTTCCTTCCACTGAATTCCCATTATCCAAAGAATAGAATATAAACTCATGGCCTGTGAGGTCCTCCTGAATCTTTCCCCTGCCTTGCTCTCATACTTTATGCCTTTCCTCATCCACCATGGTTCTTCCCTTTGTCTCAAACACTCCAAGCTTATTTCTGTCATGAGAGTTTGTAGCTGTCTATATTACCCGCCTCACAATATTTTGTTAGCTTGTTGCTTTTTATCCAGATTGAATTTAGATACGAATTACCTTCACAAAGAGGCTTTTCCTGACCATACAGTCTAAATTACCTGAGTAATTTGCCTTATAATACATGATTTAAATTATCTACACAATACTTACTAATATTTTTTTCCTGTTTGTTTATTTACTATTTCTTCTTTGTTTTTTTTAAACTGCAAACTTTTTTTTAAGTTTATTTATTTTTGAGAGAGAGAGAGCACAAGTGGGAAAAGTGCAGAGAGAGTGAGAGTGAGACACAGAATCCGAAGCAGACTCCTGGCTTGGAGCTGTCCACACAGAGTCAGACATGGGGCTCGAACTCACTAATCATGAGATCATGACCTGAGCCAAAGTCATTTGGTTAACCAACTGAGACACCGAGGTGTCCCACTTCTTTATTTTTTTAAATGTTCATTTATTTAGAGAGAAACCTAGCATAAGTGAGAGAGGGACAGAGACAGAGGGAGAGAGAGAATACCAAGCAGGCTCCATGCTGTCAGCACTGAGCCTGACCTCACAAAGCTGTGAGATCATGACCTGAGCTGAAATCAAGAGTCGGACACTTAACTGACTGAGCCACCTAGGCACCCCACTTTGTTCTTACTAAGACACAAACTCCAAGGAAAAGGTACTTTAGTATGTTCTGTTTGACCTGGAACAGAGCCTGACACATAATAATAAGAATCATTCATTCTTAGTTGTTGTTATTACCATTGTTGTCATTGTCATTATTTTTATTATCTGACTTCCTAGAATAGCCTGTGTTCTATAATATATTAGTGAATAAATTGGTTTTGGGTAGTGTATTAGTTTTCTATTGCTGCTATAACAAATGACTACAAACCTAGCAGCTTGAAAAAAAACACCCACAAATATAGTATCTCATACTTCTATAGGGATAACGTAAGCCCTGACCCTGGTTTGTTTTGTTTTGCTTCTTTTTTCTTTCTTTCTTTCTTTCTTTCTTTCTTTCTTTCTTTCTTTCTTTCATACAAGTACTTGACTTAAACTTTGATTACCAAGACATCCATTCAAAGATGGCCATCTGGAATAAACATATTGCTAGGCATAGGACCAGAAAAAGCAACAGCTCCCCCACAGTGTCCCCTTACAAAGAAGTTCCTGTTCTAGAGATTTGGGTTGGTTTCAATAATTGACCATTTGGGCCACTTGACTTTTCTCTTCTTGTGCTAAATTCCCGTTCTAATGTTTTTAATGCACCAATGAAGGGCGCCTGGGTGGCTCAGTTGGTTGAGCGTCTGACTTTAGCTCAAGTCATGATCTCACAGTCAATGAGTTTGAGCCTAGCATTGGGCTCTGTGCTGACAGCTCAGAGCCTGGAGCCTGCTTCAGATTCTGTGTGTCCCTCTCTCTCTACTCCTCCCCCGCTCACACCCTGTCTCTGTCTCTCAAAAATGAATAACGTTAAAAAAATAAAAAATGAAAAAAATAAATGCACCAATGAAGAATGAGCCAAGGAAACCCTAGGGCTCTACTCTTGACCACAATAAAAGCAGAACCTCAGGCCCATATGCTCGAGTGCTCTCTCTCTCTACCTGTGACCTTGCTCTGTGGCCACAGGTGTGCTATGTAATTTCCAGGTCTTATAAGTAATGAACTTTTGTTTTTTTCAAGGTTTCCTGATGGCTGTTGGGCACCTGAGTGGTTCAGTTGGTTAAGTGTCTACCTCTTGATTTTGCCTCAGGTCATGATCCCATCTCAAATGTGGGTTTGAGCTCCGTGTTGGGCTCTGTGCTAACAGCACGGAGCCTGCTTGGGATTTTCTCTCTCCCTGTCTGACTCTCTCTCTCACTCTTGCTCAAAATAAATAAATTTTAAAAATTAAAAACATTTCTTTTTAAGTCTCCCAATGGTTGTTGCTGGAGGGACTCTTTCAGTCATAAGAACCACAAGGGTCTGTCCATGGTAACATTGGTTCAGAAAGGGGGCATGTCTATGAGAAGCTTACCAGGGTTCAGGTGAGTGTCTGCAGGCATTTTTAGTCATTTTTAGCACTACTATAGATAGCCTGATAAGGACACAATATGGTAAGTAAGTCTAGTTGGCTTAGCTAATTTCTCAGCGCTGAGTCTCACAAGGATGAAACCAAGGTATGGGCCAGTCTACTTTCTGGTCTAGAGGCTCTCAGGAAGAATCTGCTTCCATTCTCATTCAGGCTGTGGGCTGAATTCAGCTTCACATGACTCTAGGACTGAGGTCCCCCTTGTCTTGCTAATTGTTAGCCAGGGATCCTGCAAAGCCCAGCTTCTAGAGGTCAACTGCATTTCTTGAGTCAAAGCTAGCATGGCAGATCAAATCCTTCTCACCTTCTAATCTGTCTGCTTTGTCTCTCCATTGTCTTCCTCTTCCACTGCATCTTTATGACTCCAGCCAGAGAAACTTCTCTGCTCTGAAAGACTCAAGAGATTAGACTGGGCCCACCAGGAGAATCTCCTTATTTTGAAGACCACAACTAATTTTATCACTGAAGTGTCTTTTGATATGTTAAGTAACACATCCACAGCTATGAGAGCAAAGGTTAAACTTCATGGATGTCAAATTCCTGTCAACCACAAGAGTCTCCTTTTGAGAGGTGGACCGTTCTTAGCTTTACTGGTGAAGTCCAGTTTCTAGAATTGTCAGGCATGTTGCCTCATGGTCACAAGATGGCTGCTGCAGCTTTAGACATCATGTCTACTTTTAAAGGCAGGAAGGCATGTGTCTTCAGGAAGCTGAAGGAAAATGCCCTTTTCCTGGAGTGAGTCTCTCCTTTATCCCCTACCTCAGCAGACTTCCTATTATGTTTTACTAGCCCAAACTGGTACATGGCTACTGTTTTAAGAGAGGCCACAGAAGTAAGTAAATAGTATTCCCCAGCTTGTACAGTAAAAGACTAGCAAGGGAGAAGGGAATGGGTGATAGCTATTGGGCTGTCTCTCTGTCTGCCACAGATATACTACAGAGGATTAAATATAAGAAGGAGGTTATGAATATATATATTTGTTAAGAAAAAGTCAGCTATTCTTTCCTATGTTCCACCTTCTTGACAGAATTTATTGATGGTATTCTGGGCTGTGTTAATAGATGCTCTAATATTTTCATCTTAAGAGAAAGAACCATTTTTCCATGCTATTAGAGATGAGACACATCCCTTGGAAACTGAGAAGGCATGGGATGATTGACACTCAGTCTGCATTCTTATTTTATTGAGATGTTACCATGCCACTCATTGGGAAATAGACCGCTAAATGACATTCACATTTACCAGATGGATTGTCAAGGTATATGCAATGGCATCCCCTCTCCAGAGTATAACTTAGTGCCTGATGCCACTTTGTCAGGAGTTTCAGATTTGATGTTCCAGAATAAGTTGGCTCAAACCATATAAGCTCCCTGCGTGTCTTCCTGCCTGGGTTGGGCATGGTGCATCTCTAAGGTCTCATCCGAAAACATACACAATGCCAAGAAAAATTATCCCCAGTCTGCTGATGCCATTAAACTACATCTCCTTGTTATTGGAATGTTTTTTTCTTAAAATTTTGTTTTAACGTTTATTTATTTTTGAGACAGAGAGAGACAGACCATGAACGGGGGAGGGTCAGAGAGAGGGAGACACAGAATTTGAAACAGGCTCCAGGCTCTGAGCTGTCAGCACAGAGCCTGACACGGGGCTCGAACTCATGGACCGCGAGATCATGACCTGAGTCAAAGTCGGCCGCTTAACCGACTGAGCCACCCAGGCGCCCCTGGAATGTTTTTTTCTGATATGACATGTTTGACCTGCTGGAACACTGTGAACAGGGACATCCAATTAGAAGTCATATATGAGGCCTTAACTCAAGGGATTTCGTTTATAGACCTGAGTATTCTCAAATCTTTCAGAATTTGAAAAACATGAAGCCAGTGATTGCGTGTCCTCCCCTGCATGAGACAAATGAGAGCTTTCAATAGACCCCAATTCTGAGACTGTCTTCCTTTTTTAAACTGATCTAAATTTCAAAGACAGAAATTAACTTCAAGTCTATTACTAAGTAAGGAAACAATAACAAGAGCAACTTATATTCTACCTTTTGCTTCATATTAGGTAGTGTTCTCACTTATTTAATACTGGTGGTAATACTGTAGGCTAAACACATGCTATCATTATCTTCATTCTACCGTTGAGGAATCTGAGGTCTTGGTTTGCTTGGACTGTGATTACAAACTACTTTAGACTTGGTGGCTTAAACAACAGAAATTTATTCTCTTACAGTCTAGAGGCTAAAAGCTTGAGATCAGGGTACTGGTATGGATGGGTTCTTGTGAGGGCTTTCTCCTTGGTTTGTAGATGGCAGCTTTCACACTGTGCTCACACCACCTTCTTGAGCAGGCATGTAGGGAGAAAAAGCAAACTATCTGGTGTCTCTTCTTATGAGGGCCTTGACCACATCATAGTGCCCGCCTCTCATCTAACCCTAATTACCTCCCAAATGCTATCATATCCGGAGTTAGAGCTTTAGTATATGAGTGCTGGGGACACCCGCATTCATTCATAATAGGCACAGAGAGGCCAAGTATCTTCATCATGGCCAAATAGCTAATAAGTCAGGAAACCAATATGGAAACCCACAGAGGCAGAGTCCAAAATCCTTACTCTTAATGAATGTACAGTGTAACCTTTTTGATGTCTTAGTAAGTAGGATTGGAGGAAATAAACACATGGATCAAAATTTGTATGGAATTATAATCTCAAAATGATCTTCCTTCAGTGTATTCTGTCAGAGGAATATATTTACTCTTTTAGCATATTGACCACAGACTTTATAGTCAGCTTTCCCAAACATCAAGCCCCCAGACTTTAAGCATTCATAAAATTATAATTAAGATTCATTATTTTTAAAAAATAGTTCAAAAGGCCTAGCCAAATTTGTTAACAATTCTCTGAAGCCTTTTGTCTTTGCTTTGAGTTAAAGTCACATTAATTTGGTGCAGTGACACTAATTATTGAATCCTGCTAATAGGCTCTGATTGACTTTTCTTGAAATCAGAGAAATTTCTCACAGGTAATTGAACCTGGTCTATCTGTGTACTAATAAGCAATAAACTCCTGCTAGAAGTACAACCAACATGATACTTCTAAAAATAGGGGATAACACTGAGGGTTTATATGTTAACTTAGTATTATTATTTATTATTTATTAGGCCATGGGTCTGAGTGTGACTTAAAATAGCCTGCCATTTTGAATTCTCAGCTATCTTAGAGCATGGAGTATTACTTTTGCTTTCCATTTTATACTTGAGGGTCAGTTTTATATGTCTAATTAATTTTTTTAATGTTTTATTTATTTTTTGAGACAGAGAGAGACAGAGCATGAACAGGGGAGGGTGAGAGAGAGAGGGAGACACAGAATCTGAAACAGGTTCCAGGCTCTGAGGTGTCAGCACAGAACCCGATGCGGGGCTCGAACTCACGGACTGTGAGATCATGACCTGAGCCGGTCGGATGCTTAACTGACTGAGCCGCCCAGGCACCCCTGTCTAATTAATTTTAATAGGATGAATATATGTATTCATTAGCACCATAATTGTGCTTCTGTGATCTAATCTTTAAAAAAATATTTTTTTAATCCTTATTTATTTTTGAGAGAGAGAGAGAGAGAGAGAGAGAGAGAGAGAGAGCATGAGCAGGGGAGGGGCACGGAGAGAGGGAGACACAGAATCTGAAGCAGGCTCTAGGCTCTGAGCTGTCAACACAGAGCCCGATGCAGGGCTCAAAATTACGAGCTGCGAGATCATGACCTGAGCTGAAGCTGGACGCCCAAATGAATGAGCCACCCAGGTACTCCTTGTGATCTAATCTAAATCTTAAGTTTATGGGCTAAACAAACCTAAGGGTGGAATCAAAGAAGCCAAAGAACAGTTTCATTTGGATGCATCAAACACAATAGAGGTAGGAGGGGTAAACTTGGACTTTAAACTTCAGAACATTCTGATTTCTAGTACTATAGTTCACTTTACTATATCTTTGGTCTTGCATTCAACATGTCTGACATTTAGGGATTAGCCCTGAACAAAATGGATGCATCCTTTGCTTTGAGTAAGCTTATAGTTTAGGGAATAATTATACAATCTATTTCTTAAGGTTCTGCTTGTGTAACTTAACCATAGAAGTTATCACTTCTCTATATAAATCTTATTTTGCAGATATTTGAAAATGAATCCCAAAGACACTGCTTGAGTATGAGCATTTGGGAGACCAAAATGTATTGTTTATCAAAGATAATTTTGCATTGTTAACAGGATATATATGGAAGAATAAATTTTTATGGTGCACAATGCAGTGATTTAATGCCCATATACATTGTGGAATGGTCACCACAATCAAGTTAACTAACATGTCCATCACTGCACATAGTTACTTTTTTTTTTTTTGAACAGTTGAAGTATATAGTTTTCATTGTCCATCATACCTCAGTAAGGCTGGGGAAAAAAAGAATGTTTTGGTGATATTGCATTAGCCTGTCCCCATCCCCCACAAAAGGAGAGACTGAGATATTGAGGATAAATTATTTCTTTTAGAAAGGGAAGGAGGTACGTAGGGAAGAGTAGACTACTGAAAAGAGTAAAACAGACAAAGGCAACATGAAGACCTTAGACAGGACATTGGTCTTCCTGGTTCTACAGCAGGCACTGGCTGCTTCAGATACCAACTGGAACATCAGCTCTACGAATTTTAGACTTGCCAGCTCCATAATCATGTCAATTAATTCCTTATAATAAACCTTTTAATATGTATATGATATATATAAAATAGTATATATGTATACATGTGTACATATGTACATGTATATGTTCATGTATGTATGTATATGTACACGCACTATTGTATATATATACAATATATAGTATATATACACACACACATATATACTGGATATATTCACACACACACACCTACACACACATAAATTCTGTTCTCTTTCTGTGGAGGAGAACTTTCTTCTAGACTAGACGTTTTCTGAGTCCTTGGCAGACACATGCAGATGTCTTTTTAGAAAAGATCTAGGGCAGACATGGAGAATGAAGTGATACCATTCAGGTAAAAGTACCATCAGGTCACATCTGTGGGAAGCCCAGTGGCTGCAACAATAGTTGGATTCGAAATTAGGTGGAGAGGATGTGAAATGGGGCACAAAAGGCATTTGATACATTTACTTATAAAGAAAAGTTATATAGTTTTTAAGTTAAAGTTAAGCGACTCACATATACTCTTTCATCTTCATTTACAGCATTGAAATATTCTGGGTGGCTCAGATGGTTAAGCATCTGACTTTGGCTCAGGTCATGATCTCACAGTTCATGAGTTCAAGCCCCATGTCGGGCTCTATGCTGACAACTCAGAGCCTGGAGCCTGTTTCAGATTCTGTGTCTCCTTCTCTCTCTGGCCCTCCCCCACACACTCTGTCTGTCTCTCAAAAATATATAAATAAATAAACATTTTTAAAAAATCATAATTTCCTTGCTTATTTCAGTAATTTTTTTCTTCCCCAAAAATCTGATTCTCAATTCCACTGAAAGTATAAGTGAAAGTACCATTCTGGACATCATAACTGTTTACACAGAAAAGCATCAATGGCTCAAAAGAAAGAAAAAAAAGAAGGAAGTAAACAAAATACGATGTGTCTTTGTCTTTAGTGACAGGATTTTTATGCAATGCATGATTTATTAAAGGAATTTGAGCTATTAAATCAGGGCAAGAGAGAATGAAAATTCATATCCTGTTTATAACGAGGCTTTGAAAATGAGGCCAATTCATTAAACAGTCACTTGATGAATATTTATCAAGAACTTACTATATTCCAGGAATTTTGGTATGTCGGAAACATTAGTGAATTACACAAATATACTTCCTTCCCTTGTGGAGATTACTATCTAGTGTGGAGCACAAAGAAATTACCATGTGAACAGCTTGCTGGGAACAAGAAGGTTAAATAAAGGTCTCCCAGAAAATCAAATACGATTTTTGCTCTTAAGAAATATAGGACTTCAATAATAATATTGAATAATATACAAGACAAATGCTACAATATACAATACTACATACAAATGCCAAGAGCCACAGATATGCTCTTTTAGCTTAGATAATGGGAATTTAATGTCCATAGGATCAAAAGAGTTAAAAAGAAAAAAAAAAACAGGAATGAAACAAACCCTTGATAATCATAGTCAATTCTCAGTAAGAATTGGAATGTCTTTCCAAAAGTTAGAGTCTCTCTTATAATTATTTATACATTGAGTGTTTAGTCATCTGGTCTCCTTGCAGTACCTACTCTAGTGTTTTTCCATTAAGGCAGCTTAGTCACTGTCTCTTCTGCTTCTATACTTTGCTGACTTCAACTAATTGCTTCTCTGTATAACTTTTATTGTGGGAGGATGATTGGGCTGCAAATCATCCTTTTGAGTAAGCCTATTATGCCAAGTCTCTTATAGGCTTCTGTGCAATTTGTCAGAAGGCAATGTGTGCTGTAGCAATGGAAGGTGATGATGTCTAATGCAATAGCCTGCAGCTACTTCTTTCAGAAGGGAGGGCAGTTATAGAACAATAGATCTCTACATTGCAGAGACAAGATGTGTAAACACATTCTTTCATTCCTTCTTTCAGGCCAAAAAAATAAAATAAAATAAATGAAGATATCTGCATCACACAGTGTTCTAATACCTAGAAAAAAACAAGGATGTCCTTGATTATTTCCATTCTTTTTTTTTCTGCTTTAAAATTCTTATTCTCAATTCCATTGAATTGGTTCATAAAATATAGCTTATAACACCAGGGAGCCTCCTTTCTCCAGTAGGAGAAAAGGATACCGAAATAGAATCCCACAAATAAATAGGCACCTGAGAAAATATTGGAAATCTCTGTGCACCTCAGATCTGGTTACAATGAACTTCCACTCAAATTCCACAGGTGTATGATCTCCTTTATCTCCTCCAAATTTCTGTGAGTTCCTAGGACATCCTACCTTATTCTTGCCTCCACCTCTATACTTCTATGTTCTCTTATCTGGCTTGCTTCCACATTATGAAAGAACTATGCATAAAAGTCAGTTGTTTCACTGATTTCCACCAAAAAAATCTGTTAGCTCCTAGCCATTTGGGGTTGATTTTGCTGACAGTTTTATGAGTCATAAGGTAAGGTCACATCTCAGAGGGCATGACCTTCTTCTGCGGAGTCGCGCCATCTACAATAATTTACTTTCCCATATCTTTCAGCTTCTTCCTCAATAAGAGTATCCCAGTTTTATTCAGAGTAGCAATGTGCTCTGTTTCCCAACTTCTCTTTTATTTCTTTATTTTGTTTTATTTTTTTAAGTAGCTCAATGCCCAATGTGGGGCTCACACTCCCAACCTGAAGATCAAGAGTCACATTCTCTATTGACTGAGTCAGCCAGGTGCCCAACCCAGCTTGTCTTTTAGATGTTTGTGATAGGCAGTCTCCAAGATGGCCCACCATGAAACCCACTTCCAGGTATTCAAGCCCATGTATAATTTCCCACCTCTCAGTGTGGACTGGAGTTATTGACTTACTGGTAATGAATAGAGTATGGCAGAAATGGATACACTGTACATTCTGAGATTAGGTTATAAAGAAGTATGACTTCCATGTTGGATATTTTCTTATATTCTCTCTCAAACTGCTTGCTCTGGGGAAGTTAGCTAAGTGAGTCCTGTGGAGATGTCCACATGGGTGAGTTTGGGAATGTATGTTGTCAGGCATAAAAATACCACATGAATGGACTTGAATATGGGTCCTCCTCAGGTTAACCTTGAGATGACCGCAGGCCCTGTCAACATTGATTGCTTCCTAATGGGACATCCTGAGCCAAATCCACCAGCCAAACCACTCTCAGATTCCTAGCCTCCAGAAATTGTAGAATAATAAATGTTTGTTGTTTCAAGGTCTTAATTTTGGGGGGTAATTTGTTATGTAGCCGTAGATAGGTAATACAATGTTCAATTTAATTGACTAAATATTTATTGAAAGCCTATAAAGAATAGGCTTTCAGTACTACTGTTTAGTACAGTGAGAGCAGAAAGAAGAATTAGAAATTGTTTCTGCCCTCAAAGAGCTTCTGAACTATTGGATATAAATCAGGATTTGTATAAATGGAAAGTAAAAAAGAAGAAATCTAGTCAATGAATATCCGATGCCCCAACCCCCCTTTTTTTCTTTGTCTCTCTTTAGCCCTTTCCTTTTGGTCTCTTTCAATTTTATTAATGTGCTTAGCTCAAATAGTGCGTTTTATAGGAAAACCTAAGGACATTCTCTGTGTGTATTATCAGGTAAGCAGGTATCTGGATTTCAGCACAGTTGTAGTAAATAACTGGGACTAGAGTATCTTAATTTTTCCTGCTGGAATCAAGCTTATATTTGACAATGTTGTTTTATACCAAGTATAAGAGGCTTAGCCAGCACAATAAAAATCTCTTGAGACAGCAGTGTGTTGCAAGCTTGAGCTGAGCGTTATAAGACATACCTTGGTTTTCTTTGTTTTATTGTTTATTTTAAATGTGCCAGATTTGAGATTAAACTGTTTCACCAAAGAGAGTACAGATTTAGATATAACCTTGTTAATAAGCTGCTTCTGCAGCCTCATTTTTCATTATCCATTGAAGCTCTATGTTCCAGTCAAATGAAAACTTTTGCATAGTGCCAGTGTTCCAAGACCTCTCCTAACCTCCAAACCTTAAAACATACTCTTCTGGAGAGCCAAAGCATAAGAGACTCTTAAAAACTGAGAACAAACTGAGGGTTGATGGGAGTGGGAGGGAGGGGGTGGGTGATGGGTATTGAGGAGGGCACCTTTTGGGATGAGCACTGGGCGTTGTATGGAAACCTATTTGACAATAAACTTCATATATTGGGAAAAAAAAAAAACATACTCTTCTCTCTGCCTAGGATTCTTTTCTCTGTTTACCTGGGTAAAGCATACGCACTCTTTAGAAATGATATATCAGGTCTTCCATGGTGCCATTAATAAGTGATTCAGAGAATTCAATCATTCCCTCTTCCCATAGAACGTTTTTTATGATATTAAATCATTTGCTTAAATGTTAAGACCAGAAGTTGGACACCAGAGAACCCACAGTATATATAGACTCTATCCAACCACAGGCATATTTTTTGGTAAAAACAAACATACAAAATAAAAAAAATAATGTTGAAAATTATAAGAGTTTGGGCTCAAAATTCTCCTAGTCTGTCACTGGTCCTTATTGTTTTGTAAATGGCTGGCATCCCCAGTTTGCATTACTTACCAGCCTCTGTGGGATTTATATCTGACACCTGTGACCCTTGAAGATAGGGACATTTTTTTGTTGGCTTTCACGTCCATAGTGTATGTCATTGTTCCTGGAACACTGTATGAACACTATTGAATGAATGAATAATGAATGAATGAATGAATGCATGAATGAAAAATTTAATTATTAATCAATAAACAGTCATACTCTAAGCTCTGTATAATTAGGACAAAGTCCTCTCTCTAGCTTTGATGTCAGATGGCAAACTGTTTGCCAGCAAACAGCAAATGGATTGCCAGCTTTGTTCTCCACAGGGAGCCATTTATCAACATTCTGACGAATGAATGGATTCCAAATAAACTCTAGAGAGCCAATCCACTCCCATTCAGTCCCCTGTATTTCTTATCTCCTTGGCATATCTCCTTTAAAAAAAAACAAACTCCTCTTTATATTGTCCTTATAAAGGAGGTGTATTGTGAAATATTTCTTTCAAATAATTTTGTTCCATTTTTTCCCTCCAGCTTGGAAAGAGAGGAAAACATATATGTTACATACAAAACTCTTACTGATATCAATGTTTTCATCAATAATTTGGTTTTTTTACCTACCTTACCAGGCAAGGCTCTTTTTTGGCAAGAGATGGTAGCCTGACTCAAACAAATTTAACCATGAAGAATTTTTTGGCTGATCCAGCCTAGAAAACACCTAGTCTTAGCAATGACTCCAGAAAAGTACAGACCTTTATAGCTCTTTGTTTTCTCTTCTTTTTGAATGTGATTCTTCTTCAGACCAACTTTTTCACAGTATAGGAATCCTTTATACAGGTGTTTAAAGCTCAGCACTATCCTTTCTGCACAATCAATACCGAATCTCAAACTGAAAATCAGTATAAAAAGAATCAAGAGAAGTTGCTGATTGGTCCAAGAAAAGACAAGTGCTCTAAGTTGGGCCAATCATGCTGCTCAGAAGAGGATGATGGGCTCACTTCTGGGTCTCCATGCCTTGGTTAGCCAGCTCCTGTGAAACAACATGAATTGAAAGGGAATTTCATAGAAGCTGAAGGTGGTTGGGTGGGTCTGAGCTATTCTGCACACAAAATCAATGAATATCCATGATGACTACCTATGTGCCAAGAAGTATAGATGAAAAGGAGAATAAAATGTTGCCTATGCCCAGAGGAATTCCCAATCAAGTTATGGTGTCAGGTCATATCATTATAAGTAAATAATTATCAATAAAATTTAAATGCAAAACAAGTATTAGAGTCTTGTGATTCAGAAGAGCATAACTCACTGATTTTCTTGTTCTGTGTGTAGTAAATTTTAGCAAATATATATATTGACATTTTCCATCCTAGATTCCTACCCCATCTCTTCTATAGATCAATTAAAGCGAATTCTCTTTTAAATGGATTTGGAGCTTAGAGATAAGAGGTTAGAAATAGAATCACCTTAGACATAATATAACCCAAACTGGTTATTTTGTGTCTGAGAAAAGAAGGCCATAAAATTTCACTTCCAGAGAGTCAAGTGTGCTATTTTATTACTAGAGGAAGTATTTTTTTAAGTGTTTTAAGCCTTTCTTACAAACTGTTCTCCTTTAGCTTCTCTTACAGACTTCAGTGTCACTAATGTTCTAATTAATATAAAAAGCAGCATTAAGTTTACTGAGAACAATGGGAAAAAGACCATAGAGTCCCACTTAAGAAAGCTAGACGTGCAGGAGTCATCCTGGCTTCCTCTTCTTCCCTCCCTTCCACCCTCATTCTTCATTTATGTTTTTGCCACATCCTGGACATCAGTGTTTCTCAACAATGCACAGAAAAGTTATCTGCCAACAAAAAATTATCTGCCTCAAGATGTTAATCATTTCAAGGTTGATAAACCCCACTGCAGAATTTGCCTCCAAAGAATACTCCATACATGCCCACTGTTCCCTATCATCAACCATACTGTCCTTTCTTCCATGATCTGTTTCGGTCGCTTCTTCATTGGTTTTATTCACTCACTCCATTCCTGTCCCCTATAACCCATTCTCCATAAAGTGGCCAAGTGAGCTTTTAGAAAAATAAAACACTATTGTGTAAATACTGCTTAAGCCTGTCTAATAGTTTACTATCACACTTAGGGAGAGGTTGGGAAATAGGCAAGGACCAGATCACATAAAACCATGGAAACCAAGTTAAGGAATTTGGGTATTACTCACACACCATTCTCTTTCCTTAGCTCATTATCTTTTTGTCATCTTCCTTCTATTTGAAAAATATCCCAGGGCGCCTAGTTGGCTCAGTGTATTAAGCCTCCAACTCTTGATTTTGGCTCAAGTCATGATCTCTGGGTGGTGAGATCAAGCCCCTAGGTGGGCTCCATGCTGGGTGTGGAGCCTGCTTAGGATCCTTTTTCTACCTTTGCCCCTCTCCCCTGCTTGTTCTCATGCTCACTCTCTCTCTATCTCAATTAAACAAACCCACAAACAAACAAACGATAAAAAGAAAAAGAATATCCCAAACTCATTCTGGTTTATGGCTTTGGTACTTTTTAATCCCTCTGTCTGAAGTGTCCTTTCCGTGGATATTTACTTAATTCACTTCTTCTTGTCATTCAGTTCTCAAAGAGATCTTTCTGTCTACTTTGAAATTGTCCACACCTTCCTGTCCTCTCACTTTCTATTCATCCTCTATCTTATTTATATTTACACTCATATATGTTAAATTTATCTTGTTTTTTTATCTTCATGTAGAGTATTATCTAAAATATGATTTTTAGGGGCACCTGGGTGTCTCAGTTGGTTAAGCGTCCAACTTCGGCTCAGGTCATGACCTCCCAGTTGGTGGGTTTGAGCCCAGCCTCAGACTCTGTGCTGACAATTCAGAGCCTGGAGTATGCTTCAGGTTCTGTGTCTCCCTCTCTCACTACCCCTCCCCCCCGCTCTGTCTCTCAAAAATAAGCATTAAATTTTTTTAATATAATTTTTAGAAAATGGTAAAAATGATATCCCTATTCCCATACTTCATAATGAAAGCCTATGGAGTAGGCAGAAAATGGTTCTCCAAAGGTATACACATTCTACCTGTGGATACGTTTGTTTACGTAGAAGAGAAGAATTAAGGTTACAGATGGTATTGAGATTGCTCATCATCTGACCTTGAGATGAGGTTATCCTGGATTATCCAGGTGGTCCAATGTAATCACAAGGGTCTTTACAAGTGGAAGAGGGAGACAGGAGAGTCAGTATCAGAATGATGTGATATGAGAAAAATTTGGCTGGCCTTTGTTGGCTTTTTGATGTAAAGGGGCTTCCAACCAAAGAGTACCAGAAGCTTGTAGAAGATGTTAAAAGCAAGTAGATGGACTCTTCCCTAGAGTTTCCTGAAGGAACACAGTCCTGCTGACATTTTGATTTTAGCCTCATATAATCCCTTTTAGACTTTTCACCTTTCAGAATAGTAAGGTTGTATATTTGTGTTGTTTTAAGCTACTCAATGTGTGGTAATTTGTTACATCAGCAATAGAAAACTCACACAGCCCCTCTCACATTTCCTTGTTTACCTTGTTAACTCTGGGGTTTCCAGGCCTTAGAGAAGTGCGCAGCACATAATAGGCAGTCAGTTTACTCATAATATCCATGCAGTGAATGAAAAGCATGCATAAGCATAGCTGTTAGGGTTAAGAAACCATGGATTTGAGCTCTAACTCGATTAAACAATATTGATGTTTAGGGCAAATTACTCAGCCCACCTCCCTCAGTTTCAATAAACCCATTTTTAAAACAAAGAATAACTCCAGAATTTTAGGTTTGTTGGGGGGGATTTTAGGACAATGTCAGAATAGTGTCCTCCATAAGAGTCCTTAAGCAGAGGTTGTGGCTCTCTTCTGTTTGTATACTCCAGAATGTTCTGTATGTTCCTGTTCACTTTTGAGTAGGGGGAAAAAGTAAAGACATTTATAATGAAAACAGGTCTTGATCTTTTCTATTCAACCATCCATATTGCCCTGTTGAGTTCTCTCCTCCCTTAGAGCTAGAACATGAAATAATTAAAAAAAAAAAAAAGAGGGGGCACCAGGCTGGCTCAGTCAGAGGAGCATATGACTCTTGATCTTGGGGTTGTGAGTTTGAGCTCCGTGTTAGGTGTAGAGGTTATTTAAGAATAATAATTTTTAAAAAACTTAAAAAAAAAAAGAGTACTGAGATATATTTCCTTACTGTTACGAATCTCTGACAGAACAAGAAAGCAAAAGTAAATTAGGATATAAGAAGTAAAATATTTTTTAAAAAGTTTGAATCACTATGTAGACATTAGATGTCTTCTGAAAAGAGGCAGTGATGAACATTATTAGCTTTAGTGTCAGACTGATCTGTGGCCAGTTTACTTTCTTTAACAAAGTTGGCAGTTATAGCAAATAATAGTACAGGATGCCCAGTTAAATTTGAATTCCATATAAACAATAAAAATACTTTCCTTTTGGTATCATTAAGTCTCAAATACTACATGAGGCCTACTTATATTAAAAAGAAAGGTTTTTTGTTTGTTTATATGAAATTCAAATTAAACTGTAATTTTAAACTGTAATATATGTAATCCAGCAACCCTAATCTTTATAGCTGTGTGGCTACAGTAAGTTATTTAACGGCTATATGATTCAGCTTCTGATCTGTAAATTGGATAGTCTTGGTACCCAAACATCAGTTTTTTCTGAGAATTAAAAGAGATAAGGTACATGCTCACTTAATAAAGTGATTAGCACAAGCACTCCACAGATTTGGTGCTAGTTTTCCAGATATCAGTTGAACATTTAAATATATGACAATATGCTAGGTCAGAGAAAACATTAAGATAAATTAAAAAGCAGAAATTATGTCATTAATATTTATCTGATTAAAATAAACTTCATTAATTGATATTTCTAACAGGTGCCTGAAACTATAGGCATCTTAACTAAGCTTTTCAAAATTCTCATGCAAATTTTCCTTGACAGAGTGACAAATTCCAATAGCACATAACTTTTAGCATAGTCCCATAATGCATGATCTGTATTATATACTGATGAAATAATGACAAGATTGCAAGTCAACGTAAATAAGACAAAATGGAAGATCTAACCCACTGGCAAAGGAATTGTTCTATGCTAATAAGGAATGAATGGATAACTGGTTCCCTGGCAGGCTCATCTGTCTAAACAGCTGTAGACTTTATGCTTTTATTTATTCTTTTGAATGTTACTAACTTTGAAACTCCATTGAATAGATTAACATACCCATTGTCTTTCTAAATTGTCACATCGCACTGTACGTGGGAGGGTGATCACCACAACCCTTTGATTTTAGATTGCTAAATATGGGTGTTTTTCTAGGCTGAATGCTCTGTGTTTAATTAGACTAAATGGCCAACCAAACCATTGGTATATAGAAGGAAGTCTCTGAATCTAGCATTTGAACACATAGCCTATAAAGATGCTACATAACTTCCAGTTAATTTAATGCCATGTATTTAGCACAATTGTTGACTGCCAAAAGCTTTGTGTTCTGCTAAATATCAACTTGTTAAGCGTTTGATTTCCTTGTGGAAAAGTATCATTTTATTTCTATTTAAAGACAGAAATGGACCGTTTCTACTTTGTGTGGGGTGGGGAGAGAGGGGAGTATACGCACACAAACAGACTTATGTGTGTGTTATAGTTCTTTTATAGATACAGGGAGTGTATTTTTCCTGTAAAATTAATTAAACCAGGAGGCAGACTTTGGTGGCTCTAATACCATGGCAGCCTACATAAGCAAACTAAAATTTAAGCCTATAAATGCTTCAAGATTACAAAATTGAAACTCTGAGGACAACTAATCACAAACAGCCAATCAGGTTTTACGCGATAGCCCACCAAATAATTCCCTTTCTTTGTTTCTACACTTTCTCTATATGGGTCTTTCCCCTGGCTCCTAACTACTTGTGGTTTGGTGCTGCCCCATTTGAATGGAGTTTTGCTCAAATAAATTCTTAAAAGTTTTGATATGCCTCTTCTACCACTCCATACATATCCTTAAACTCTTTTAATGAGATGCTACTTTGAGGCTGCTACCCAAGCAAGTCCTGTTTTAATCCTTGAAGAAGCAGATCTAGAAGTGATAGGTTGTAGTGGCATTTTCCATCCACTTTGTCAGGTCTTTCTGCAATGTATTACCATTAATACAGTTTTGAAGCCTAATGATGCACTTTAAAAAATATAGCCAAACAAATATCTTATTAATTAAATAGCAGTGACATGTTCAATATATATATTTATTGAGTACCTTCAACAGTACCCAGGGTGCTGATAATTTTACATTTGTCAAAATATATTAGGAAGGTAGGAACATGTGAGTTTCATTCATCATTGATTTTGTTTCCATTAAGGCTTGAAAACTGCTGGACCGCAGAGCAAAGAGAGGTGCTATATTTGCAAAACTGATTAAAGAACCTCAGATAAGAGCTTTTAGTGTTTCTAGAATAGTGACTTAATCAGATCTTGAACAGTATTTCATTTTCTAATACTATTAATTACTTTTTTGTCTGTTTCCTTAAAATATAAAACAGATTTGGGGCTGATTGGATCATTGTTCTTGAGTACTGATATCACAGAAATGAACTATTTTTTAAAATATTATTCTTGATTGTTTTTTCTCCTGCATGTATGCTTATGTAGACACTTTTCTGATAGGAATCATAGGGTTTAGGATGACATTTAAAGTCAGAATGACATTCTTGATATTTGTGAACTGTGTCAACTTGAGCAAGCAAATAATTCTTAATGAGATTTATATATCTTTCTTTTTGTATAAGGATCATTGCATCCACTTGAAAGGGGTGTAATGAGTGTTAAATGAGCAAATACTTTAAAAGGCATAAAAATAGATATCACATATTGAGGTCCTACCATTAGTGAAAAGGACCAAAATCTCCAGTCTAAACTCTTGATGTCAAACATTTCAGGATTCAGATTTTTTCTCAGATTTTAGAAAGATAATAGTGAGTGTATATTCCATGTTATATAGCACTGGCATATTAATAATTCAATATTTTTTGAATATTAAGACAGATTTTTAAAATACTACAATTGACTTACATCCTTTCGGGTCAGGTCCTGCCACATAATGAGTGTAGGTCAGGTCAGATTTTGCATGAACAAGTGACAAAAATGTATTATTAAGAGATTCAGAATTTCACAATGCAAGTTTATCATATATCTTACAGGTGGTAATATATTTTAAATGCCTGGCAAACATCTGGCTATATCCTGGGTGCATATTAAGTGCTCATCCCTCCTTGACCTTGGTTCTTCTTCTCCCCCTAATATAACAGCCCATTTCTAGCTTCCCTGGAGATGTGGGCTTCAATCCAGAAAGCCTCTCTGTGGGAAAGCCGTCCATTTCAGCATGAGTTCACACAGGGCATTGGAATTCCAAATAGCTTTTCCTCTGCAAGATTTCTGCCATTCCCTAAGCCTTCTCCTCTCTTTTCCCTCATCCTACACTTCCCTTTCTATGACTTTCCTACTTCCTGACATGTTATTATTTGAAGATGCCTCTGGCAATAAAGTGAATGGGTTAAGTCTAATTCACTAGGAATATTCCCTAACAAAGATTTTTCCAAGTATAGTTATGATAGGGAAAAGATAGGATTCAGTAGGCAGAGAGGGAAAGGTTAGGACTTGAGGTCCCTGGGTGGGGAAAAACACATATTTTGGAACAGTGCTGGGAGCAGCTGACCACAGCAAACCCCCTGGGGTATGAGGTCCCTCTTAAGAATTTAACAGACACCACCTGCTCCCCCTCAGGTCCCCTCAGGAATTTGACGATCAAAATACCTAGCTGAACCATAAAACTTATACATGGGACAGTATGACCAGTCTGATTCCTCACACAATGGAGTCGAGCCAAGCAGGAATGGACAACCCAGCGCCTAGAGTGATCCAGCCAGTAAGGGTAGGACCTGAGAAGGAACGAGGGGGAAGGGACGGGGGTGCTGACCAGAACCATATAAAACAAGGACCCTTGCCTCTAGTTGCAGGCATTCACTTTCGAACGCCACCTTTCTGTAAAGAGAGCTTTCATACTGTTCTTCCTTTCTGATCTTAAACTCTAATGAACTTTTTCCTGCTGCTCGTTTGGTGTCCTCCTCTCCATTCTTCAAAGCGGTGAGACGACGAATCCCGGGTATTGAGATAATAAACTCCTGCAACACGGTCATCATTGTTATCCCTTTTCGGAGTCAGTAATGATTGCAGAATCTGGTGAGGGTGGTTTGGTGCAAATAACACACACGCGCGCGCACACACACGTATATACATAAATGTGTATACTAATAAAGATGTGTCCGTACATCATAATATATGCATCCATTTATATCTATATCTGTGTATCATACATATACAATATATGTATACACACACATACACGCACATAATTTTCCCCTCAGGCTTATAGACTTAAGACAAGACTGAGCTATGTCTTTCTGACCTATATTCACTGGCAAGCCATGAATGTCTCCATGATTAGTCTGAGATTAGCCAGTGATGGAGACAGGAGAAAAGCTACCTCCTATGCCTTTAAAATCTCCTTCCTTGAAGGGCACCTCATAAAAAAACACTCAGTGGATATTTAAAACAGTTTAGGCATCATAATAGGCTCTATTCTGGGTCACTTTGTACACCCAAATTGTTTTTTTGAGACTATTAACAATGTCATGCTGAGCAATTTAATAAACACAATCAGTGGTAAAGCCTGTTAACTTTTGTTTTACTGGTTTGAAAAATCATCCTCATATATATCTACTCATGGTTATATGCCTGCTTACTTAACTAGGGAATCTTGAAGAATAACTTCTGCATGTATGATAGGGATCTTTTATTCGTGGGTGACAGAGCCTATTTTGCAGTTTCTATTCACACCCAAATTGTTCTTGAAGAACAATTCAGGCATTATTTGTGGGGGCCTACCACATTCAGAATAGGTTAATAGCCAATGTCACCTTCACTGGGCTGTTCTTTGGATAGAGACCATTAAGGGAAATAGCTATTTCAGTGAGTGGCATATTAAAGTTCTAGCCCAGAGCTCTGTCTGCCCCTGGTTCCAATAGAAGTGATCGTGGCTCAGTGAGGAGGTTGCATTCCTACCATCTCAGGGTGTAAAGACAGAGGAATCTAGCCACAAGGCTGAAGCTTGGGGAAGGTGGGGGCCGGGAAGGATCAGAAGGAGCAAGATGCCTTCTCACTCAAACTCCTTCAAGTACCTGTGTCCACAAGACACTCATTTCCTGCCCATTCACCCATCTCATACCCACCAGCCCTTTATACTTTCCATTAGCTCTTCACGCGCTCATTCATAGATGAGTTTACTAGTTCAGACCTGAAATCCTCTTTCTGAGCTAATTTCTCTGCCCTCCATTTACTATGCCTCACTATCTGTGCACATGAAATGTTATTTTAGAGTTAAGTGTTAGCAAAGCTTCACTTCTCCCCAAGAAGCTAGTATGTTTACTGCATGTGGAAAAATTTTTTTAAATTATAAAACTAGCCATGTTTCCCTTTAAATTTTCACTGCCTGGGGCTCAAGGCCAACTATGTACATGAATCAAGAGTCCAAAGACTCATGGTAAGTATCTTTTTTGGTGTTTTGTTCACCACCCAGGCCAGGTCTAGAGTTCACATTCTAACATATACCTTTCCTGGCCCTCATCTCTTATTTTAACTCATTTGATCTGTTCCTGTTTTTGACTCCAGTTGAATAGAACTGGATTAATCATAATCCTGTGTTCATATTGTACTTACGTTTTCTTTTCTTTCTTTTTTTTTTATTGCAGGTGATCCTGTAGTACAACAAATCCTTTGTGGAATGAGGCAAGGTATAAATAAATTACGAGTAAGTAAGCAATAACTTTGGAGCAGGAAGAAAAATGAATACAGAAGCAGGACTAGGAAGAAGGAGATCAAAATTACTGTGCATGACAAACTAGACTAGGGTGAGGTGGCATTTCCTGGGAACAAGGAGAGTAAAGAAATGTGAGGCGATGGGCAAGGCGGAAAATAATTACGGTTCCCACGGAGAAATTCTGTGTGGGAACCGTCCATCAGTTTGTGGGACCAGAGAAATCTTAGGTTCAATAAATGGGTTTGTTTGCCTTTAAGAATGTCCCTCTACCACAGCAAACCTTTGGTAAACCTTGCTACCTTAACAGCCTGGAATTGGTAGGACACAGAGAAATGACAGTTTCCACAGTGAGACTTGACAGGCCATTGGGATAGGATGGCAGGATGAAGAGAGAAAGCTTGGATTGTTAGAAAATGATAAAGCAAGTAGTAATGGGGCCCCGTAAGGAAATAGTTAAGTCTCTCAACACATGAGAGAAGAGATATTCTCTGAGATATTCACCTTTTCCTTTTCTCTGTTTCTTCCATTTTTTTTTTATCCCTCTCTTTGCTTTCCTCTCTCTTCTGTAGCTTTCTTTTCCTTCCTGCCATCAGCCCCTATTGGTTATTATCTCTCCTTCTCCCTTCCTTCTCAGAAAGTGTTTGACTATCTCCTAGGTGTGGAGCCTCTGCTAGGCTGTAGGCATTTAGAGTAAAAAAGAATGCATGGCTTCTGACGTCCTGGAGCATACATTTTAGTAAAGAACATATAAGAAAAATTAGATTAAAAATAAAATGAGTAGAGTTTATGATTAGTGCTATAATAAAAATAATCAAGGGATACAGAGAGAGTATATAAGACAAGTAGGGTGGAGTAAAAGCTATATTCATAGGGAACATATTTCTTAAATTGTATGAATTAATACCGGAAGCAGTGGAAGGCTCCCTCAAAAGCTGGAGTAATTTGGGGCATCATATCTCATTTCAATATTTATTCTTATTATATGCTGTTGAAATTGGGTCTAGGAAGGAAAGTAAATGGGTTTATGGTTGTGCATTTTCTACTTAGGCCTTGGTTCCCTTATATTTCTATTTAGCTATTCAAAATGTGATGCTTTTATGTAAAAGCAAATAGAGTAGCTGTCAACAACTTTTAAAATGTAAACCTATTTGATTTTTCTCTCTGCCTCTCTGTCTCTCTCTCTCTGTCTCTCTCTCTGTCTCACACACACACACACACACACACACACACACAGCATCTATGAAGCAGTCAATGGTCCACCTTCTAAATAAATTGATACTGTTCTTCTTATTCCACAATAGGAGAAATTTGCAGAAACCAACCATATTATGGGTTGAATTTGTGGACTTTATGACTCTGGACCATCATTTTCTTTCATCCATGCTTTCATGGAATGTATTAACCTTGGATGTTTTTGTTAAAATTTATTTCCAGGAAGTATTTTAATTTTTCCAAAGTAGGAGTCTGATCCTTTACAGTTAGGAAACGTTACATTAACCCTGCAATGAGTAAGACAGGTTTTGAGGATAGTTTCTAGTTATTTTGGTGAATTAGCCTTTGAGTAGGTCCTGTCTCTCTAGTGACTTTCTTGACCAGCATGCTCATATTTATCATGACCAGAAAGAGACAAAAAGGAAAAGGCTAGAATTCAAAGTTAGTTGTAGACTTTGAACCAGAGAATTACCATTTTATACTGTATTTTTAAAAAATATAATAATAATAATTACAGGAATAGTTCCCACTTTCCTGCCATTCAGGCATTTTGCATAAATTGGCTGTTTTTACTTCTCAGAACCTTACAAAATTAGGATTATTGGCCTTATTTATATGAAAAGAGGAAACTGAGGCTTGAAAAGTTAAGTCAAAAAATTCACAGCTAGCTTGTGTCAATTAGAAGGAGGTTAATTAGAGGTTAAAAAGAGGGAAATTGGATAAAGTTGACTTTCTGACTCCACAACTCCAAAATGTATCGTCTTCATTGCTGGGCTGTGGTACTGCTCTCTAGTCAGAGAAAAAGGTAGACTTATCCACGAATAGCTGAGACTTACGGTGGGGGGGGCGGTGCTTTTGCAAGGTAGATGCTCAGAAAACACTGAGTGAGGAAAAGGAGCTACAGCATAGTAATCTAACAGGAAATAGGGAGTGAGACGTGTGTAAAAGCAGCTGGCAGATATAGTAAGTGTCTAGGCCAAGTTATTGTATCATTGATACAATCCTCATAATATCTGCTTGAGAGTAGTTTTATTATCTTATTTTGCAGACTAGGAAGTCAGATTTAGAGAAGGTAAGCGACTCGACACTGACTGACTGAGCGACCTTGCAAAGAGCCTGGGTTGGCACTATCGTTTTAAAATGGAGAAAAAACAACCCCCTGCGGAATTATTATTAACTAATGTGAGCTTTCAAGTCAGTTCACACAAAATGGCTGTTAGTGTAACTAGTGAATAGAAGATACTTGCTAATGATCACAGTTCCTGTTTATTATCACCATCACTAGCACTTAAATCTGCTGCTCTATTTGCTTCATTTTAGGAAGGTCTCCTAACAACGTGGCCCTTGTTTCTCTGCAACAGTGAATCATCACCCACTGTAAAATAAAATCTCTCTCTAGAAGGCAGGAAGCATTGCCAGCATGGGTGGAGAATGTCAGAGGACAATCTTTAGATGTATGAGAAAAGTTGGGGCACCTGGGTGGCTCAGTCGGTTAAGCATCCGGCTTTGGCTCAGGTAATGATCTTACGGTTTGTGAGTTCAAGCCCTGCATCAGGCTCTGTGCCGACAGGTCAGAGCCTGGAGCCTGCTTTGGATAAACGTTAAAAAAAATTAAAAGATGTATGAGAAAAGTAGCGTTCAGTAAGTTAGGGAATGTGGTGGCCATGAAGATGCTGTTCTCAGAACTCCAGCTGCAGGAATCATACCCCAGTCCTGCACCCTGAAGTTCCCTCACAGTTTTTGCACATGGAACTGGGCTTCCCACTGGCTGCTCCAAGCCCAGGAGACTGGCAGACACTAAAGCAGGCTGCTTGCTGGGAGACGTGGGACCCTCTGACAGGAGGATCCACGTCTTGGCTCTAGGAATTACTGGGTTTGGTGAAACTGTGTTACAACAGTACTGCAGTCTGAGACTTCTAGGCATTCTTTGCATCCTGCATTCTTTGTTAAACCTGAACTGAGGTCTCATGGTGCATCCAGGCTCCCGCTCCCAATATTTTCCTCACACTGACTCTGCTTCTAACAAACACAATTTCCCAACATCTGGATTCCCATCCCCAGTTAACATGATCTTTGAACAATTCATTTATTCTTGGGTGTCTCATTCTCTCTCTCTCTCTCTCTCTCTCTCTCTCTCTCTCTCTCTCTCTCTCTGTTTTCTTTTGCTAAACTGAAAAAAGACAGGGTTATAACAGACAACTCTTAATTGCTTTCATTTTATGATTCTAGAGTTATCAAATGCTGGCTATAATGTGGATTAGCACAGTGTTTCTTATATTTCAGTGTGAGATCATAGTGGTGCTAAATGGTTATTCCATGTGTAAATTATTCTTTGATCTAAGAACAAATATTGTTTTATCAAAGAGTAAATATTGCTTTGATTTTTGGCTCATGGATACCAACATATTGCAACATAACAACAACAAAAAAAGTATCTTTGAAGATTTACCATCATTAACACTTCTGATCCAGAACTACTTATATAATTTTGGAGTAAAGCATGAAATCTTCCTAATTGGCTTCTTGTTTTCCAAATTGAAAAACAATTTAATTAAACAAAATTATATGTCCATTATTACCATCAAAAGCTGACTCAAAATTCAACTATTCTCTTTCATTAGTTTTGAACTAGTGGGAATAGTAGCAGTGTTTTAAATCCAATCATGATAAAAACACAATCTTACTCCAAGGTAGATTGCTCCTTCCTAAGTCAGTACCTGATTCTTTAAAGGCACAATAGTTGGATTATTCACTTAAATGACGAATAGATCAAATATGGGATTTTTAATACAGAATGGAAAGGTTATGGTATTTGTGCTACAACTATAAGAAGCAATAGGTATTGTCTGTCTTTAATTAAGAGGCGACCACTGATAATCCATCTTTATCAATGGATTGGAACATGAGCTTGAAAACCAGCTAGATTTAATCTAAAATGGAGTGTTGAGATTTTCCAAAATCTCTTACACATTATCTCAGTGTAGGACTATTTTTTCTAATCTTGTTCTAAGGCTATGATCAATGAGAACTTTAAGAAGGATTTAGTGGTGATGATAGGATTTTCTTCTCTTGAAAGATGTCACACTGGGGAAAAATGCATTAATGGAAAAGAATTTTTGAAACTTATTACTTGGCCAAATTTTACAATACATGGTTAAGACCTTTGTTATCAAAAGATTTTAAAACCCAGTTTATGAAGGTAATAATCTTGATATGTTCAACCTTGATATGCAAGAACTGAAGTAATTGTCTTTCCAGATTTTGTGGTATCCCAAATTAAAATGCAATGAAATTGTGCTTAGGCAAAGTCTGTCAGTAACATGTTTATTTAAATCCATCTTAGCTGTGAGAATTACATTCAAACTTTATTAAAACAATTTACATTTTAAACATTTTCATTGCATTTGTGGATTTATACAAATTTGGGTTCTATTCAAATGAATTAAGGAGAAAACAGATGCATCATTAGTGTTTGTGGATATCATGTCCAGGAGTAAAAGCATGCCTGCTGTCTGGTAGGAGTCACCTGCCTAAGTTCAATTTGGGATAAGATTAGCTACCACTTCAGTTAGAAAAAAAAAACACCAATTGCAAAAATATTAGCCATCTTGCTAGATGAAAGTCCAATTATGAATATAAGGACATAATGCCAGCAACATTATTCTGAGGGTTCGTACCATTCATCAACCCCAAGGTGAAAACTGAAATATCTAGTACTGCCATAGCAGCTTGGCTTCATTTGGCAGGTTGCATTTGCAATTAGCATGAACATTTTTAAAATTTGATTAAAAAAAAGTGGTTGGCCAGCATTATTTCATTTTCGTTTTTAAAGCCATTTATAAAGTACACTAAATTCTCTACTTCTCCATGGGTAGAGTTGGACTCAATAAATGTTCATGGAGAAGGTTGCATTTCAACCAGAATGTTCTTCTTTGCTTATGTACCCCTTGCATGCACCATAGTGACTGTATTTCTCCTCTCTCAATCTCTCTCTCAAAAATAATAACTACATGTGTATGTAGATATGTATATGTATGTATT
Source organism: Prionailurus bengalensis (assembly GCF_016509475.1). NCBI lineage: Eukaryota > Metazoa > Chordata > Mammalia > Carnivora > Felidae > Prionailurus > Prionailurus bengalensis. The sequence goes on from NC_057352.1 coordinate 37,227,138, forward strand.
TATATATGGTGTGCGTCTGTGTGTGTGTGCATGCACGTGTGTGTGTGTGTTTGTGTGTGTGTTTATGTGAATCCTTTAAAGAGTCCATGAAGATTTAATTGTTTTCAAACACCTGATCTCATTATTACTAAGCAGATTCTTCATTTGGAAAGCTTCTTTCCTACCTGATACTAGCTGCATTTTAATTCTAATAAAAAATTTACCAATAAAGTACCATAGGTTAGCAAGGACTTGTTATTTATTTGCACTTCCAGCTGGACATTTTGAAGTCTTAGTTGTCAGTTATTCATTGAAAAAAATATATTTTCTTTTTGAAGGATGCCTGGCAATATTCCTGCCAGCCCGTAGCTTTGGGTACTATAATGGTTTCAGATTTACCGTGTCCTGCCATTTCTTTATCCTCTCCATTTCTTTGCCTTATTCTTGTCTTATTTCTTAATTGCTTATTTTTCTTTTGACTTTCTCCCTTACGGCCAGCTTTTCAGATTGAACTCCTTCCACACCCCCCCACACTTTTTTCTGGCCAACTATTTTTGCTGAAAACCTGGGCTTTCCTTGCTCTCCATTTTAGGCATTTTTTTTTCTGATTTATATCTAGAAAAACATTGTTCTTCTCATGACTCCAAAAATATCAGCATATTACAACCTCAGCTAAGTGTTCCTTCCCATGCCCTGCTCACCTCTTAAGAAAGTAGAAAACTACTCTCAAATCATGCTTGTTATTGCTGTTGGTAGTTGCAGAAATAGTAGTAGTAGTTGTTGTTTTTACACATTTGGAGAATACATGGCAAATACTTGGAATTTCCTCAACAGACATAATTGCATTTAGTGAAAGCATCAGCACCACCTAATTAAACAAGCCAATAATCTACAGTTGTCTTTAGACTAGAGATTTCAAATTGGCCATTGATTGGCTGTACTCATATACGGTTGTATTTTCTTTAACCACAAAATTAAAAAAAACAATCAGAACAGTTTAGAAAAATATAAAAATTGTCATTTTTTTGTGGTGGAAAAATTAGTAGATTTGGCAACAATTGGCTTTGGCTGACAAGTACTGCCCCCTTTAATTCAAGTCTACTTTCTTCTTTTGCTAGCCCCTACTGTTCTTTATCATTTCATACCTCCTCCACCTCACTTATTGATATTTCCTGTTCAGCCACAGTAAGAATTTGAGTTTTTGAAGAATGCTCAATCCATGTTATTTATTGCTTCTACTTGACCAGTAAGTTCTGGCAATTGTATCCTCTGAACTGAGCATGGCAACCTTTTTCCTTAAAGGGCCAGATAGTGAATGTTTTAGCCTTTGCAGACCCTAAGGTCTCTGTTGAAAGTTCTCAGCTCTCCTGTGGTAGCCACAAAGCAGCTATAGACAATGCAAACAATTGTGAAAGACTATCTATATTCTATATTTATAAAAGTAGGCAGAAAGCTAGATTTGGTCCACAAGCTATAGTTTGCTGAATCCTGCTGTAGATGATCATGTGCTAAAATTTGTGGTCCTGAACACCATGTGAATGTGTGTGTGTGTGTGTGTGTGTGTGTGTTTGCATTCCTTTTGTCTTTGTCTTTCACATAGTCTGAGAATACTTAAAAAAAAAAAGTAACATTCAATGTTGTTGTGTTACCTAAAGACAGAATCAAAACTCTGAATAGAGAAATTTTCATGAGCTGATAATTTCCTCTAGAGGTGTTTCCACTACTTCTCTCTTTAAAATATCTTAGGTTCTATGCACCTGTTTTTCTACCTATAAAATGGACAGGAGGGAGGAGATAATAACCATTTGTCATAGATTGTATGAGGGTTAATGGGATAATGTCTATAAGTTGGTAAGCATAAATAAATATTCAATAAATAGCAGCTGGGGTACAGTGGTGGTAGGCATAGTGGCTGTATGTAAGTTTGAGAGACATTGTGCAGTTGACAACCGTTGGGAGCCATTTTGTGCATTAATAAAAATGTGATATTTCATGGAATTTTGAAGTTTAAAAAGTATTTTAAATGTATAATTCCATTTAATCCTCGGTCATACCTTCTCCAATTATTTATTTAGCCGTTCTTCCTAGCACAGTAGCTGGAACATAGTAAGAATTTAAATGTTAGACAATATTGACCACATGAATAATTTCAAAGAACTTACATTCTGGATGAGAACCCGATGGTAAATCAATACATAAAGTTGATGATTGTATACTATGGTGAGGATTCTTTAGGTAATAAAAAAGGTCACATAATGCAGGTTAAGGGGTAATTTGCTACTGAATTTTGATGGTGGGCTACTGGAACTGTATTCCACATGGGTAACATTATCCTAAAATATAAAATGTCAATGAGGGCTGTGGGGTTGGGCAACCAAGGTGGCCCTGTTTAACCTTGAAGGGCCCCAGGAATATCCCTGGAACATACTTTAAAAAGGTTATTGGAATTCACAAAGAATTTATTTACTTCCTTGAGGAGCAAAGACTTGAGGAAGTTAGTAAAAAGAAATAGTAAAATAAAAACGACAGTCTTCTATCATAGACTGTTGGCAGATGGGAAGCAGTCATAGAACAAAACAACAACCAAAGGACCTTGGCCTGACATCTTGGTTAAGTGCAATAGCATTAATGGCAAAACAACTTGTCCAGTGCTTTCTTCAGTATTTCTTAACAGAATTATGGGGGACGGAATGAGAGTAGATGCAGTCACATGTTCAAGAAAGTTTAGTTCATCCACCTTTGATGAGCTGTAACATATATTTCAGGAAGGAGTATGTAGTCACATGGTCATCAGAACTTTCTAGGTAGAAAATTAGAGCCGTGTGATAGATTTTGGTCACTTTTTTTTTCTGTATACAAAGGGAAGCCATCAAATCGTTTGGACCATCTACTAATAACCCAGAGTATTAACTAAGAGAAGTATTTACTGTGAAGCTCTTATAAGCATTGCCTGTAATAGAGGTATTATGTATACATTACCTTATTAATCCACTTAATAGCCATAGGAAGTAAACATTAGTATCACTACTTTACAGATGAAGACACACCAACTGAGTCTCTGAGAGAAATATGAAACAATTTAGGGGAACCTGTATTTCAGTCCAGACATACATGCTTTCACCCACACCTCAGTTCCTTATATTATATATACGAAGTTCTGACCACATTGATTGAAATGAATATGCTTTCCCATTGAACTGGTACCATGAATGGTAGTTATGCTCTTTGCTATATTACCCTATCTTACAGCTGAAATGATGGAGAATCTGAAATCTAAATGGGCTTTACCATCTCTATCTGAACAGGGAACTCAAAACTCTCAGCCTTTCCTGGCTCTTTGGAGTATGCGGTGATCAGAGGAGAGGCTGTGGGAGTGTCCATGCTTAGAGAGAGCTTTGCAGACACAGAGAGGGAAGACAGTTGGAAGGGTTTGCACCAGCAGCCCTGGCAGTGGACATGGGTCGGGGCCGGGAGAATAGGGTTGTGAGCATGCCACAGTCTTGAGTGCCAAAAGCATTTTCAGGCCCACAGAGGGTCATGGGTGAGCCAGGTCAGTCAGTGGTCTCATAATCTTTATCAGAATGCCAGGTGTTCAAAAGTCAAATACTTACTTGTGTGTGTGTGTGTGTGTGTGTGTGTGTGTGTGTGTGTGAAGGACTCTGTCTGCAATCTTAAATTGAGTGAAAACGACCACTACTTTTTTCCGTGTGTTTTTGATTGTTTTGTTTGTTTGTTTCGATCTGAAAGACTGCCACTTTTTCTGCCTGGCAACTCCTATTAGCTTTCCTTGACACCACTCACAATCCTCCCTTTTTGCTCTGTGCATAACTCTGTCGGTGTGTTTACCACAACACTAAACGTTTTTATTCGGTGTATTCATCTGCAGGTGTCTCTTGACTCTAAAGCTGCTTGAGGGCAGGGCCAATGCTTTATTTAATCTCTCCGTCCCCTGTACCAATCCCTATAGGTGTAGCACCGAGGCTCTTTGATTTGGATTGAATGAAACAAATGGCAAACGAATATTTGCAATTTTACCATATGAAGGCAAAATGGGGTTAATTAGTTGAAGATTCTAGAGAAAGATTTGATGAAAAATTAAGTACTGCTTCCCCTCCCTCTGATTTCCCGGTTTGTGATGAAGGATGTAAAGCTGTCGGGGTTTTATGAATCTTGCCACTAGCCAGAAAACCTTTCAAATATGATTCAATTTCATGCAGACAGAGACTCAGAGCAACTTGGCAGTTAACTGCTAATGGCTTTTAAGGGTTTAAGTCAGCCCTAAACATTATTCCAATGAGTTTTTGTGGTTTAATTACCTTAAAACATTAAGTAGTCAAAGAGCCCATCAATATAGATACATTTAGAGATATCAAATGTGCACTGCTCACAAATACCGCCTTGAAGGTGTCTAATACAGAATCTTATTTTGCCAAAAAAGCATGTAAAAATAGTTTAAGTTTACCTATTTGAGCCTAATGATGTGTGCCATCATTAAGCTGGGAGAAATGTGAATTCAAAATGATCCTCTAAACAGCAAGGAAGAGCTTTACAAAGCACGGGACAGAGCAATCTCATCCTTGCCCTGTTCGCACCCACACCACATCCACTTTAAGTAGTGTATACATTTAGTAGTTCTGATCCCAGGCTTCGGATTTCAACGGTTCTGGGTTCAAATCTCGCCTCTACAGCTTGTAAGGAAGTTAAGTAACAGGACAGTAAGTCTCAGGGAGAATAATAACAATAATCATCCAGCTAAATTTTTATGAAGATGTCAGGAAACGATCCATATAGAAATATTAATAGTAACAGCTAGTATGTGTTAAGCATTCTTTTATTTTAAAAAGGCTGTTCTCATGGTTTATGGAGGAGGGAAAATAAAGGAGCTTGAAGGTTCACTATCCAATTTTAAGTCTGTAAAAATGGACCTAATATCTTCATTGTGATTTTCCTTATTTGAAGTTTAATTAAAGAAGCCAAAGGTTGTCACTTATTTTATGCACTGTTTTCTTCTGCAAAACTCATCCTTATCCTTGGACTCACAATAGCTTCATTACTCTTTTCAAGTCAAATCACATTCCAATCTCAACAATTCAAATTAGCCTAAGATCCCGCACTAACAAAATGTTAATATTTATGAGTAATGCATTTTGGGTTCAGAGATAGGGAGAGAAACCTTCAGGGAAGCAGAAATGAGTTATTGGCCTGCTATAGAATGTGTCATTTGGAAAGAGCTTCATTGTAGGGAGAGATGATTCAAATGCACAATTTCAAGGGGCAATGCAATCTAGTTTACTAATCTCTCATTATACTAAGGTGAGGCTTTTGTGAACACTGACTGTTCATTAGCATCTCGATGCCACAGAAGAATCCAGATAATGGGTGCCAGTTTTATTCTCATTATTGAGCAATTCAAATGTTTGCATTTCTTTCATTAAGCCATCATTTAAAAAATTAAGAGTAGCAAAGGGTAAGGGTGGATGATTTGAACCATATAATCATGGGCATTTTATGTTAGGTAATAGTTATGTATTTTTAAATTTGAAATTCTCCAAGTAATGTATGTGCATACCTCATGATCTCTGGAGTCACATGTCTCTCTTCACTTCTTCTTTCTTTCACACATTCTGTTTTGCTCTCTCACCAGACAAGCTGATCTCTCCCCTATGATAGAACTCAGTTCTGAGACTGTGCCTGGAATCTGTTGATCATTTCTGATCTAATGCATGTAAAAATGTTTTTGCCTGGTTACAAAAAAAGGTAGATTTTTTTCCCCAAAATTTTTATTTAAATTCTGGTTAGATAACATATAGTGTAGTATTGGTTTCAGGAGCAAAATTTATTGATTCGTCACTCACATATAACACCCAGTGCTCACCATAAGTGCCCTCCTTAATACCCATCACCCATGTAGCCCATTTCCCACCCAACTCCCCTCCAGCAGCCCTCAGTTTGTTCTCTATCGTTAAGAGTCTCTATGGTTTGTTTCCCTCTCTCTCTCTCTCTTTTTTAGGTTTTTTGTTTGTTTGTTTGTTTGTTTGTTTGTTTTTAACATTAGGAAGGTAACAGAGAAGTTGAATAGGCTAGTAGAAAGCTACAACTTAACATCTATTAGTAGCTGGACAAGCCAGTTTCCCAAAATTGGCATAAAATCCCTTTAAGTGAGGGAAACTCCAAATGCTAGCTCAGAGATTTCAATTAGATTTTAATATGGGATCTTAATTGATATTCAGCTATGGGAAATAGTAACTTAACAAAGGAAAGAAAGAATATGTATAAGCTTTTCTACTTCTTTACCTCAGGCCTCCTTAGGTTGAATCTTTTAGTAATCCCATCAGCCAATGCCCTGATACAAGGTAAATAATAGTGCTAAACAGCAACAACTTCAGTTCCCAGTATCTAACTGCATCTAGATGGTCCTTGAAGTGTTGGGGGAAGAGGAGGTTATATGTGAAAAACACCAGACTGGTGTGAGGACCAAGGAAGTAAATCACCTAAAAGGCATGTGTAAGTTATATTGCATAATATAAATCTAAGGTGCCATTAGATTAACAAAATAATGATTCACTGTGAATCCCCAAAATATTTATTAGATTTTAATTGCTCTAATACTAATAACAGTAGTAGTAAAGGGGCCCCTGTGTGGCTGAGTCAGTTAAGCGTCTGACTTCAGCTCAGTTCATGATCTCACAGTTTGTGAGTTCAAGTCCCACATTGGGCTGTGCACTGAGAGCACAGAGCCTGCTTGGGATTCTCTCTCTTCCCCTCTCTTTTCCCCTTCCCTACTCACACTCTTGCTCACACACTCTTTCTCGCTCAAAATAAATAAATAAGCTTAAAATGTATATAATAATAGTAGTAGAAAGTACTAGGACAATTATAAATCTGTCTGTATTGTGCTATAGTTGATTAAGCATGGGTTTGAAGTCAGACAGACTTAATTAACCCTATGGTTTCATTCTTACAGCTCCATGGCATTGGGCAATGCACTTTACTTCTATAAGATGTGGATAACAATTTGCATTTCCAGAGTTAGAGATAGTGTATCTAAAGCATGTAGCATGGTGGCTGACACATAGGTATTCAATATTCTAGTCCTTATTTCAAGAAATTTCCATCATAAAAAGAGAGAATGGGTTTCTTTAGAAGTAAAACAGTGTCTGTGCACCTCTAAAGGGGCCAGAGGCAAGGGTGGCAGTGAAGCATAGATAGTGGATGGACGTGGGTCTAGATTCTGGCTGGTTGAGTGAGGTCTGGCCAAGGCTCTGATGAGACATGAAGACAGACGCTTGTGCTTCAGGTTATTTTAGTTCTCTGTTTTATAGGATACCGCAAGAAGACATTTCCACTCAGAGACCCTTTGTTTCATGCAAGCACACCATTAGACTCACTTAAAAGCTGATAATCCCTGCCAGCATCACTAGCCTCTGCCAGAAGAGGAATAGAAATCAAGTTTCCCTGTTGGTTTTATCAGAGAAGAAGCTATTGAACAGTTCCTCATGTTCATCATTGAAAGGGCTCTAGGTTTTTATAGGTCAATTGCTGAAACTCTCTACGTTTCAGTTCCCTCGTTGATAATATGGAGCCAACAATGAAACCTGATAGACAGGGATACTGTGTGCCATTTCTATCCGCACATCAAGCGCCTGTCACAGGGTCTTTTTAGGTGAGGTGTCTCAGCCACTCCAGCCCCTGCTAGCCAGATCTCATCCATGACAGGGTGAACCTGAGATGGTATCCGAGCCCCTAACATCTTCTTCATCTTGCTTCCATTTTCACTATGTTCTGGATCATGGTCACAAAGTAATATCAAGCTCTATTCCTTCCTCTTAATACTAAATAATAAGCCAGTGCGTTGAAAACTGCTGTCATCAGCTGCTGTTAAAAACCCTACCTCTGAACTCATTAAGGAGGGGTTAAATGGTTTCATCCAAAACCTTCATTGTCATCATGATCACTTGTCACATGTTCTCTATATGGCCATTGCTAAAGTCTGAAAGTTTGTGTCTCCCCCTCCCCCCAACTCCTATGTTGAAATCTTAATTCCCAAGCTGATAATATTTGGAGGTGAGGCCTTTGGAAGGTAATTAGGTTATGAAGGTGGGAGCCATCGTGTTTGGGATTTCTGCTCTTATAAGAGAGGTGTCACAGAGTTCTCTACTCCTTCCATCATGTGAGGACACAGTAAGAAGGAGGCGTGTGCCATCCAGAAGAAGGCCTTCACCAGAACCTAACCATGCAGGTGCCTTGATCTCAAACTTCTAGCCTCCAAAACTGTGAGAAATACGTTTCTGTTGTTTGTGAGCTACCCAGTCTTCAGTGTTTTGTTATAGCAGCCTGAACAGACTAAGATAGGCGTCATTGGGCTGTGTTACACACATTATCTCATTTAATCCCTAAAACAACTTTACAAGGTAAGTATTATTATTATTACTATTTTATAGATGGGGAAGATGCAGCTTATTTGGGTAAATAATGTGCCCCAAGTTCTAGAGCTAATACAGAAGAGGCTGGAGTTTGAGCCATGTTTTCTGGTTGTAGTGTCCATTTATAGTTCTTTGTATGATTCTCTCATCTAAGGTCAAGTGACTAAAAATAAGTGGCTTAAAATCATGAGGAAATTTTCGTACGGCATAACTTGGCCACTGATTGGCCATCACTCCAGTGTGACAATGATGAGGTTATTTGTCCTTTGTTTTTTAAGTTTATTCATTTTGAGAGAATTTATTTTGAGAGTTATTTATTTTGAGAGAGAGAGAAAGAGTGAGCAAGGGTGTCCGTATGCTACAGTATGAGCAATGGAGGGGTAGAGAGAGAGAGAGAGAGGAGAGAGAAAATCCCAAGCAGGCTCTGCACTGTCAGCACAGAGCCCAATGTGGGGCTAAAACTCACAAACTGTGAGATCATGACCTGAGCCGAGATCAAGAGTCTGACACTCAACCAATGGAGCCACACAGGTGCCCCTATTCATTTTAAACCTGAAATGTCTTTTTTTTTCTCTAAGAAAAGACCTGTTCTTATTAGGATCAGCAGCATAGCAAGTGTAAGCATATCTTCTCATAAGTGTCTGTAGATAGTATGTTCCTGGATTGTTTTAATTTATAGTAGAACTGGAAGAATATTATGCACATCAGTCTTATAAATAATGTGACATAAATAACAGCTGCATTTAGTGCCAAAGCAATTATTTTCTTCTGAAGTAATCATTCATTTCTTAGTGGGAACTGGAAATTTACATTCAGCATGGTCTCCTTACATAATTTGGGTGAGGCTGCTTTACTCAATTGCCTGGATGTTTAATACCTGAAAATAATTAGTTTTTATTTGAGAATTGTCAAGATCTACTGGCACTTTTTACTTTTGCCTGGGATAAGGAGCAAGATTGTATTCATAGTAATGGTGTAACAGGTACTCGTTTTGCTTTCAGCCTTGTAGGAGTGCTGCAGAGTTGATACAATGAATCCCCAGTGCCTGGTGCAGTGCTCCGCTCTTTTGCGTGTGAACTCCTTGTACAGTGATTTGGGGAAAAAACATACTATATATTGGGCCCTGTACTATATCCTGGGTACACAATGGTGAATACAACAGAAATTACCAGACCTAAACTCTGATCTCAAAGATATTTTTGTCTAGGGTAGGATGCAGGCAATAGAAGTGTAAAAAATATGAATTTCAGTAAGTGCTATAAAAATTGAGACAATGAAAGCAAATTGCTTAATGATCAGAGACTATGAGGGCTTAATTTTACAAGGAGGACTCGGAAGTACTAGAAGCAACTTGTCCAGGAAAAGGGCAAAGCTGTTTTCCAGGAAGGGAGAAGACAACACATTCTTCTCTAGAGCTGGAAACAACTTGATGTTTTTGAGGAACTGACAGAGGCCAGTATAGATTGGACATAGTAAGCAAAGATGAGTTATAGCTCAGGGAGAGATCACAGAAGGTGCCAGAAAACAAGGAAGCTAAAGAAACTTTCAAAGTTAAGAAACTTTCTCTGGGCCACCTAGTTAATTAGTGATCCTTTGACACCAGGTTTCTATGACTGCAAATCCCAGCTTATGTATTATGTACCTTATGTATTATGAGGTCCTAGAATTGAGGCATTCAGTAACATAATGATGAAACTTAGTAATAATAATAATTACAGTAGCTAAAGTGATTTGGTTCTTCGATGTCAAACATTCTTCTAATCGCTTTTCATGCACAAAAGAACTTAATCCTCGTGTGAAAACTGTGTGGTATTTTATTCTTGGTGCAAAACAACATTATCCCCATCATACATATGTATGGAGGTTACATTACTTATCAGTATCACACAGCTAGTCATGGATGGACTTGAATTTGAACCAAGAGTCCTAGGACACTTTAGAGATTCAACTTTAAATGCTCAGCTTAATGACAGATTAAAACTTTTTTATTATTATTATGAAGCTATTTACAACTTACCCAAACACTGTAAGAATAGCACAGTTTCTTTTTCTTGAGGTAAAGTTGTTGATATGATGCCTTACCACCCCTGAAAGCCTTACCAAATGATATCTACAACCTAGACACTCTCTTCCCTTACTACAATACAACTATTAATATTGGAAAAGAAAAATTGATACCTGTTTTCTGATTCAAGACTCTGTTTAAGTTTAACTTCTAGTGCCAGTAATGTCTTTATAGTAAAGGGATTCAGTCTAAGATTATACATTGTATTTTGTTGTCATGTCTGTTGAGTCTCCTTCAATTTGTAGAATTCCTCATTCTTGGTTTGGCTTTCATGACCTTGTCACTTTTGAAGATGATAAGTCGGTTGTTTTATAGAATCTCCCTCAGTTTGGGTTTATCTGATATTTCCCCATGATTAGATTCACGGGCATGCATGTGACAGAAATATTGCCGTGTTCTTGTCGTTGACTCCAGTCAGGGGCTATAGTTACAATTTGTCCCAATTTTGAAGGTAAGAATGTTGATCACCTGATTAAAGTGGTGTCTGTGGGTCTTCTTCACGCTCTTTGTGCTCCAACACCCCGCGTGGGCTTCAGCTCTCACTCACAACAGTCCTGCGCAAATTCCTCCCCTACCCACCTGAATTTCGCATCCCTGTGCCAGGCTACTGTGGCCACTCATTCCCCCTCCATGCTTATGCACTACTCACCTCCAAATGAGTATCCCTTGCACCCACGCAGGCTCTGACCCTCCTAAGCTTATTCAATCCCATCTGATGGCTGTTGGACAGAATTATAAAGTAAGAAGGAAGAAAGGAAGGGAGGAAGGAAGGAAAGAAAGCCAAATCATAACTTTTAATTAAAATAAAAGACATAGAGAAATCAATTGCTTTCATTTGAGAAAAGTGCCCAAAGTGATGCTAGCTGAAACAATGTTGAGCACATTGTTCTTTCTCATTACACACCACAGAAATTATTGCCCATGCCCAAAGAACAACAAAAACCAAAAAGCATTGTTCACCTGAATTTGCTTCTTTCAACAAAACATAATTAGGATATGTTTCACGTACAGTGAAATATCCATCATTAGCACAAGGGCCAACCTTGCACATTGTATGCATGTATTATATACATATATTATATATATATATATATGTGTGTGTGTGTGTGTGTGTGTATACATATATACATACATATATATATATATATACATATATACATACATATATATGTATATATATAATGGATATTATGAGCTATGATCCCTTAGTCTGCCTCATTGTACCTGCTGTTCAGTTGTCTAATCACTGTTCTCAGGAAGTTAGGTGTTTTTCTAGTATGAAGAGGCTGTAATTAATCATTATGTATCCCAGTTCTTTTTTCTCTGTATTCTGGACAAGATAAATATGCAACTGGAGAGTGCAATTCTGCTTGCCCTCACTTTTAGACATAACCTGTTCACATCTGCCTTGAAGCCCCCTACCCGTAATGGCAGCAGCAGAGTAGTTTTGAGAACAAATTTTGGGGTCAAGCCCAAGATATACTATTTGTAACTTGACTTTGACCGCATGGCTTACTTAGGTAAGCTTCAGAATCTTTACCTTTAAAATAAGTATAATTTTGTGATGTTGTGAGGAATAAATGTAATAACTTGGATAAAGTGCTTAGCACTGTTTGGTTCAAGGACTGGAAAGCATAGACTTAAATGTATCAAATGCTTATCATACTGACAGCTACTCTCCTTTGAACATGATAGCATTTCGTTAATTTCTCTCTCATAACAAGAGCTGTGTTTTATTTGTGAATCATAGAATCCCACTGGGCTGGGATCTTAAGGGCAGCAACCAGGTTTCATTGCTATATCCTCAGCACTTAGTATAGTCACTCGTAACATAAAAGGTACTCCATGTATACATGAATTGAAAGATGGAGGGTGGTGGAATAGTGGAATTGTTAGATGAATGAGTGTGTGGATGAAAGAATAAATGCATGAAAGGATACGTGGACAAAAGACTAAACAATTATAACAAAGAATTCAGCATTTATTGAACATCCATCATGTGCCAAACAATTAGCAATTTTACATATATGTTATTTAACTGGGTTATTATGTTATGGGAGAGAAAAACGAAGCTTAAGAAAAAATAAAACATTGTTCAGGCTTTTGACCTTACCAAAAGAGCTCTAAAAATGTTGTTTCTGTTTTGATATGACCTGCAATAGAGTCTACCTATTCAACATGATATAAATGTTTTTTATTTATTCATGAGATTGGATTGTGCAATTATTAGAAAAACTGAGCATAGTCTAAACTGTTGAGGTGGATAACTATCCATTAGAGAAAAAAAAACAACAAAAGACTGGGTGAATATTTCTATATACAAACGAGCCTGTGCACTACCCTGGAGGAGACACAGTTTTCTTTATTTTCTTTTTCTGGATTCAATCCAGTAATGTCAGAGATGAAGCATTAAACCTATACAATATCTTTGAAGGATAACTCTGAGGGATTATGTGGGCACAGAATTTATAGGCTCCCACAGATCACTGCTACAACATTATCTATAGTTTCTTGGTAAAAGTTCATGCCTGTGAGTAGGAAGATGTTAACTAAAATGTGACGAGATGGTGCCCACAGTAGAAGAGTAGTTATAAGAATCCAAAAATAAAAGCCCCATGGCCCATAACCCATTCCCAGAGTAAATATTTGCAGAATGTGACTACATTCTAGAATCTACAATCTGCATCTAGAATGTAGTTCTAGGTACTTGGGAGGCAAAGCCCAAGATGTATGTCGCCTGCCCTCCGGTGTCTCCTCATCCGCAGAGGTGAAGATGCTGGGAAAATGCATAGTTTCAGAGGTATAATGAACGTTTGTGTAGCAGAGTGAAAGGGACGCAAGTGAAGCCCTGAGAATATGGCCCTTGATGGGCTGAAGGAGTTGGTGATGTTGTGGCATCAAAAATAGGTGCCTTTTTTTTTTCATTCATGAAACATGAGTGGAGATCTGCCAGAAGGATAAGCGAGGCCTATTCTGAGAGAGGAACCACAATAAGATAGACTACTACACAGCTGGGATTCAAAATGTTTCCCTACGACCCTAAAGGCTGCATATGGCTCTGATTTTCACTTAGAAAGTTTCGTTTTTGGAGAGTGACCTTTGAGTCTGAGAAAGCTGAGGTAGACAGAGGTCAGACCATGAACCATAGAGGGGAATGCATAGAAGCACATGTGTAACCCTGTTTCCTGTCATATTGGAGCCCCTTGAAACTATATATATATATATATATATATATATATATATATATATACACACACACAGATACATATATATATACTAATTATATATACTATAGACTTAGATATAATTTCCAAATATATACACATATATGCACATATGTACACAATATATATACACATATATGTAATTACATATGTGTTTATTTATCTTGAGAGAGAGAGAGAGAGACAGCACAAGTGGAGGACAGGCAGAGAGCGGGGGACAGAGAGAATCCCAAGAAGGTTCTGCACTGCCTTCGCAGAGCCCTGTGTGGGGCTCGAACACATGAAACTGTGACATCGTGACCTGAGCCGAAACCGACAGTCAGCCCTTAACCAACTGGGCCACCCAGACGCCCCTATATATTTTTGAAGTACATGTTACAAGCAACAACTTTATCAACTAGTAGATGCACACGAAAGGGGGATCTTGATCATTATTTCCTCCTTCCATTTTATAATTTTTGTTGTTTTCTCTTACAGGAATGGTCACATTTTGACTGATCTTACTCCTTCTTGTTTCATTTCATACAGTACTCAAACTTGAATGAATGATAAAAAAAATTTCTTGTACCTTTCCTTATTATTTTGAGTACTGATGAAGTGTGACCTTAATAGAATTAGGAAAGTTGTAGCATCTCAGTAAATGGCCTGGTAAGGAGCATGGCTCAGTATTCATTTTTCCACCTCCATGTCATGCTGTGCTTCTTGAAATCAGTTGTGTGCTGATGCTTAATTAGTCCCCAAGAGGAGACTTTTCTAAGGACTTTCAGGTATCATTTAGCTTTTGTGTGGAGTGTGCTATCAGAATGTCCTTTCTGGCCTGTAACTTCCCCGTCTACATCATCATTCCTAGAAACAGATCTCCTGGTATGCTCTGACAGTGGTTTCTGAAATTCCTGTTGATATCCAAATTTTTTGGAAGAGCCAAAATAAACAAATAAATAAAAATAGATTTGTATAGCAAAAGATATGTATTATCCAAATCCCTTAATTTATTATGAAATGAGAATGAACATTTGAGCAACACTTAACTCACCAAAATGCTGGCTCCATTGCAATTACCATTCCTTTTCTCTATTAGACTGTATTTTGTGTCACTCATATTCTGTATTTGAAAGGCATCTTTAGTTTTCCTAAGCAAATTATTAGGTTTTCAAAAATAAGATAACACAGTTTGGTTTTTTTGAAAAGTAAAGAGCCCCTTCTAGACTCTCCCTTCCCTTTGTTGGAAGCAGTAAGCCAAGAACAAAAGAATCACAGTGGCATGTCTAAAGCTTGGAGAATTTGCTCAGAAAAGTTTCCCAAACACAGGTCTTTAGGAGCCAGTAAATTAAACACCTGACACACTGTCTCATTGGCCCCACCACACAGGGTCATCTGATTATGCCTCCTCATAAATGGCCAAATTAATCTCAATCCCTTTAAAAGGTATAATTCCTGTAGAACCCAAGAATATGTGGTTAGTTACTGTCACTCCTGAAAAGTTCTGTTTCTCTGGTACTAACTGATAAAGACGGGGATTTCTCAAAGTCAATCACTCAAAATAAAGAACTTAAATCCGTTTTAACATACCTCTGGGAAGCAGATCTACATTAACTTCGTCTAGGACTTCTCTGGCAATAATAAGGTTTAAGAGAGTGCACAGCCACTGGTGATTTCTGCAAGTGATACAGTGAGGGGACAGAGACAATGAGGCAAACATAAAATGGGACCTGGGATTAAGGGATCTTCCACTCAGCCATGTGTAGAATGTTGGAAATTAATGTGCTATTGTTTAGCAGGCAGCTGTCAAGTTATTGTAATTTGCAAAATGCTTTTTTTTTTCCTCTTCTCCTTCACTGAAGGCATGTTAGAAATGGCTTCATTTCTGAGGGATGACAAAGTTAATCCTATCTTGAGTTCCATTTGAAGAAAGTGACACTCAAAGCTTGTTTTGCATTTATCAAATGAGCCAGTGAGTTCAACATTTACTGAGCACCTCTGAATGGAAGACTCACGGTTGGATACCAGGGTTATAAAGATGAATTGAGAACAGTCACTTCTATCAAGATATTTAATGTCTGGTGGGAGTTACAAACAGAGCAGAACTTTGTAATTTTCTTTTCTGGAAATCTATGAGTAGAGGTCAGCAAAGGGTAGTAAGGGAAGACACAGGTGGACGTAATGGGTAGTTTGAAAGTTTAAGAGCAATGGAATGGAGACAAACCCAGAGAAAGGAGACTAGTGCCCAGGCATGGTCCTGGGTTGGGTATGGGTCTCTCAGGTCTTTAACATATCCAGGGACAATCTGTGTCTCCACAGAAATATCTCACTGTATTAGAATTATATAACGGTGTTTATTAAATACAATTTAATTACAAGCCCTTGAGCAAGAACTGTGTTTTATCTTCTAGCATCTAGCAGTGTGTGATATCCTGTGTGCACAAAGTAATCAAAAAGTGGCAGAAATTTAGCCACGCCTGAACAAAGATTTTGAGAACCCTGCTAGTGGCACAAATCTAAGTTCAAAAGAAACAAAACACAGGGCTATGACTGTGATACACAACAGCGGTTCAGAAGCTAGGACAGCAGTAAACGCTTCAGGAAATGGGGGTCTAAGGTGGGCAAGGAGCAATCATCTGGCATATCGGCTCTAATAAATAAAGGGAAGCTTAGGAATAGTTCATAAGAGGTGGTGAATTGTGAGGGTGCAGGGCCAGTTGGTAAGTTTACCAGTACAGGAGTTGTTCAGATGAGCTGAAGAAATAACTAACTAAATAAGTAAACAAATAACAAAAAGGACCTTCATCCCTTTGCATCCGCTTTATGCCAAGGCATGCCAGAATAATGATTGCTTTAAACTTCCATGACCCCTTCCCTACATTGATCTGCTGATGAAAACCTTCCAATCATAAGGACTGCACTGCACCCCAAATAGAAATGCCATAAAGTTTATTTTGATAAATTGTACTCATTCTGTACCTGAGAAGCCTACCACAGATGGAACATATATCAGATGATTACCTGGGTTCCCACTTGCTGAGGATGTCCTACTTGCCAGTTGGTCAGAAGTGATCAGCCACTGCGGTCTTACTTTGATCCATTGCATTTTATTTTTTCTGCAGCCAAAGAACTTGGCGTCCAAACAGAAGTGTCATCACTTGATAATGGATATACTTGAATCAGCCAAGCTACCCATTCAGCAGCAGGATATTTGACAGCCTTTCTGATTAAAGAAAAGAAGGTACTTTACAAAAAAGTTCTCTCATGTTCATGAATTTTCAAGGTGGGACTTTCATTTTCCATCTGGCATCTGTTTATTTCTAATTTTC
Source organism: Prionailurus bengalensis (assembly GCF_016509475.1). Lineage (NCBI taxonomy): Eukaryota > Metazoa > Chordata > Mammalia > Carnivora > Felidae > Prionailurus > Prionailurus bengalensis. Next base: position 37,244,137 of record NC_057352.1, read on the forward strand.
TCACTTTAGTGAACAAACTGTAGGGGATTTAGGGAGAGTTCAAAGATATCATTCTGAGGCATAAGGGCAACACCTGTACCACTTTTTAAAGAACTGTAGGTTAATCGGCTCACTTCTCTGGGCTTAAGCTTATTTGTCTGTAAAAAAGTTTCCATCATTCATCTCTACATTCATTCATTCATTCAACAAGTATATACTGGAAATGTAGTATGTGGAAATCTATGTACCAATAATATGATGGTAAGAAAAAAAAATCTGCTATTATCAATGAATTATAAGGGGGGAAACCTTTCCCATTTTTCCCTTCTAAGTTATTTGACTGGTCTAATCATTCAATTGTCCTGAGACAGATTAACAGGAGAAAAACAAATCTAATTGTGTATATAAGGGACTTATAAAAATATGGGAATTCAAAGAAGTGACAAATGCAGGCAGCTTTCAGACAAAGAAACAATACATTTGTGAAGAATGGATAAACAGAAGGTTTGGGGTTGGGGGAGTAAATAAGTGAAGCAGTAAAAAGGTTTGTTTATATAGCCTTCTGGCTCCTTTACCTTCCCTCTCTCTGGTGATAAGGATGTCTCTCTTCCTCCTGGTACAGGGAGGGTACTTTTCACATGGGAGATTTATTTTCTGCTTTCAAGGGTCAATGGAGGGTCAGTGTGTTTCTTGCACTGGCTGTTTCTTAAGTAACTTTAATTCAAAAAAAATCAATATGCCAAAATGTGTATTCTCCCCCCCCCCCCAATCATGAAGTTTAATACGCATTACATGTACTTGAAAGGTTCCTATAGCATGAACACATATAATAGGGACCTTCATGTGCTCAGAAAGAGGCCTGTGCAAAATGACACTTAAATTGAGATGTAAAGTTTAACGATGAGTTAGCCAGATGAAAAGGAACAGAAAAGAGTTTTCAAGGCAGGGAAAATAGTATACACAAAAGACCTGTGGTTGGAACTGGTTGTGGAAGTCTGAAGAAAAGGCCAGTGTGAATGTAACGCAGAGAGAAGGGAACCAATGCAGCTGTGTCCTTGCTTCTGATCTTTCTCGAGCATATAAAACACCTAGGGATTTTCTTTTCAATGCAGGTTTTGGTTTAGCCCGTTCTAAGTGGAGACAGAGCAGAAGCTCTTCCAGAGAGACCTTCCCATGATGTCAGTGTTCCTGGTCCAAAGACCATGCTCTGCATAGTAAAGTGCTAGATGGAGTTTGATTTCTGCCACTATGACCAGAACGGGGGATTGTGTTGTTTATTTCAGCATTACCTAAGAAAGGGTGGGGATGGGACATTAGGCATGCCAAAATAACAACTTTGTCATTCCCTTATTTCTTTCTCTCTTTTCTCCTCACACTCTTTCCCAATTTTTATGTTCAGTCTCTATCCAATGCAAATGTAGAGAGAGGAGTATTTTGCGCTACTGTAGAGAGCCTTTTCTACCCAAGGAGAATGGGGCATGATTCCTCTGACTAGTTTCATGGCAATAGTTTGACTAATCTTTGTAGCTAGGACGAGTCATTGACCCATCATGGGTCATAAGTTTATACCCTGGTCAGGTGTAACCTGATTTACCCAAATATATAGTTATCAAGATATGAACACTGAATAAAGAATAATTGTGAGCTTATCAGTGATCCCAATTTATGTCTCCTAATAATATCAAAACAAAAGAATAAATTTAAAGCTGTAGTGTAGGATTTATTAGCGCTTAGGCAAGAAGCAGAAGGAGATGTCATTTTACCCTTTAATAACTCTATTTATTTATGCACTAACACAGGTAAGCAATCGTTATTTAGAAGGAAAGCAAGAAAATGACAAATTAAATACTACTACTACTAACCTCTCAAAATGTACGTTGGAACTAAATGAACAGAATTCTATTCTGAGTTGCTCTAATTTTATAGACAATTCCTGTGGGTGTTCAGAATAGAGTCAGTAAAGGTCAACAACATTACATGTGATCCAGGACCTTATCACAAGCTCCTCCAGCATGTGAAGAATTATTATGAGACCAGGGGCTCTTTCTTCTCCTAACAGCAGGTCCCTTTTAGTGGAGAGAAAACAACAGTTGAAAAGGAAGAAGTCAATATAAGAATGCTATATCAAGGTCACTGTGATATGGTTATTAAAACAACAACAACAAAACACTGCAAAAAGATGCAAGCTTGACTTATACTACTGTGACCCTGGGCATATCGTTTATTCATTTATAATATGCATTGATTACATATAATGATATGTCCTTGATTTTAAGAGGTTTGGTCTACTAAGGAGGACAATAATAGTTACAAAAACTTCTATAAGAAGAGAACTTTGACAGGGAAGAATATCATAGGGAAATGGAGAACTAAAACTTGCCTATGTCAGTCAGAGAGACCTTCACAGAAGTGGAACCTTTTCAGGCATTTCAGCTGAGGCATGAAGACTTAATTAGTGGAGGATTTTCAGGCTGCAGGAAACTTAAGACAGAACAAAGAGCCACTTACAATTTCTCATGATCTCTCAGGAGACTACACAAGTAGGTCAGAAGGGCAGGTGGATATGGTATGTGAGCATGTATGGGGGGAGCTGAGGCAAGAAACAGGATTGGGGATGAATTATGATGAAAGTAGATTAGCCTGAATAGATAGAAGGGAGATACCACAACATGATTTCTCTGCACTTCAGTTTTTCACCTTTTAGATCAGCATGAGAATGCATATATGTTTTCTCATTTAATCGTTGGAAAAACCTCAGAAGGTAAACGTCTGGCACTTTGTCAACACTTAATTAATATCAGTTGTATGGGGGGGGGATAATTTTCCCTTTACCCTTCCAGGTTCTTGGCTGAGACTTCCCTGTAATAAAAGATGGATCAACATGAAAACAACAAACTGAAGTTTAGTAACAAGTATACATCCTGCGTACATGGAAGAGACCCAAGAAAACTGTGTAACTCCCCACAGTGGTCCAAGCCATCACCTTAAATATCCTTTCTACCTAAAGACAGAAGAAGATGATGCTGGGCCAGACCGGGAAGCTAGTTCTGGGAGATTTTTAGACAAAGCACAGAAACCAAAGGTATGATTTTTGTGCAGATTTAAGTCACTGCCTTCTCCATTGATAACAGTTTCATTGATTTAGTCATCCATTGATTTAGTCATCTCCCTCTTCCTGATACAAACAAGGTGCCTCTTACAAATGGAGATTTCCTTTATAAATGTAAATATGTCTCACCAAAGGATAACTTTTACTTTGTTTTCGGAGTTTTTCCTGTGCCTGCTGCTGGTTATTAAAAATAACCAACCTAAAATAGTCATTTTGCCAAAAATGCATATTTTGTGGTGGCCAATTCTGCTCTGCTTCTGTTGAATGAGAATCCTATTGATACCGAAAAGTAGAATGAGGTGTGTTTGTGTGTGCATGTGTATGTGTGTGTGATGTACAAATACAGTGGCAAAACTTCCTGTAAGGAAAGAGATGGAAAAGAAGTACCTTTTCTCCTAGATTTTCTACCCTAAAATAAAAAAATAGATAACCAAAGAGTATTCTAGAAGAATTTATAAACACTAAAGTTTGTAGGGGAAATATTATTTATTTTATTAAATTTTATTTAACTTTGTTTAGAGTTTCAAGTACCAGATAGTGTTGGTAAATGTTTCAGAATAAAAATCCTATTTGATCCGATACTTCCAGATCTATGTAGTCATAGAGCAACTCCACTAAGAAGTTAATTGCTTTCCCTATGTTCAAGTGAGGAATTATGTGTATGTGCAGTTTGGTGGTTAGAGAATTGAATGGAGTTTACACTGTTGAGTAGCAGAAACCATAATTCATATGACTGTAGTAATAGCCTTCTATAAAACTTAGCTGCCATTCTCTCTTCGTGAACTCAGATCCCATACTCTAGCAGAAGTAGAAGGAAGACCTAAAAGATGGCAATAAACTCTGCTGTGCTTTTTACTACTTTTTAAAGTTTATTTTGAGAGGGAGAATGAGAGAGAGTGGGGGAAGGGCAGAAAGCAAGGGAGACGGAGAGAATACCAAGCAGGCTCGATTGTCAGCACAGAGCCCAATGTAGGGCTTGAAATCACAAACTGTGAGATCATGACCTGAGCTAAAATTTAGAGTTGGCCACTTAAAATTAAGAGTTGGCCGACTGAGCCACCAAGGTGCCCTTGCTTTTTAATTCATTCTCTTCATTAGAGTCCTGTAGTGATCTACATACTTGTGTTTAATGCTCCATTGTGACTTTGACATCTCTATATATCTACCAATTATATTAAATTTCTCCTTTTGAATATTGCATCTGAAAAACAAAACACAATAAAACAAAAAGAAACACACAAATACAGATGCCCACACAAAACAATGCCACAAATTTATCCAAATGCCAATGATAGAAGGGAATACAGGGAGAAGACAGACAGATAGGGAGGTATTTTGCAGTTTCTCAAGATAATGTGTACTTTGATTTGCGTGTGCGCACACACACATGTGCACACACACACACACACACACACACACACACACACAAAACCCCACAAAAACTGACATGGAGAAAGAAGGGCTTATGGGTCATATATTGTCTTCTTTAACATTATTACCTCCTCTGAACTTTAAGGACATGTTGGGGAGGACAAAATTTTTACTCTACTCTTCAAGATTCTTTTGGTTGGTCTAATAATTAAATTGACATGGAAGAGGGGCATCCAGGTGGCTTAGTCGGTTAAAGGTCCGACTTTGGCTTAGGTCATGATCTCATGGTTCATGCGCTCACACCCCACATCAGGCTCTATGCTGACAGCTCAGACTCTGGAGCCTACTTTGTATTCTGTGTCACCCTCTCTCTCAGCTCCTCCCCTACTCATGCTCTGTCTCTACCTTTCAAAAATAAATAAATGTTAAAAAATTTTTATAAATTTAAATTGATATGGAAGAGATGAACAGGAGAAAAACAAATTTAATTACATACATGCATGGGCTCCATAAGAATATGGAACTCACAGGCAATCAGGCAGTTGAAGCTTATAAGCTGTCCTGAGCTAAAAAGAAGTGGGTAGGGGTCTGGGACTTTAAAGGAAAGAAGACAATTCACAGGAAGATGAAAAAGAGTAAATATTTGGTAAACAAGTGTTCACTGGATCACACAGAAACCATGGGACATGGAGAGGAATTTTAACAAACAGATTTTGCTAAATGCCTCCTTGTCTACCATCCACATTTCATATTACAATGTAGTTACCTGTGGTGATAGCTCTCTTCCTGAAGCAGATCCTCTACCTATACTCTTTTAGACATTTAGGAGAAAGGGCAAAGAGTCTTTCTGAGCCTTCTGTTTCTCAAAAAGAATCAGCCTAAAATAACCCACATGCCAAAGAGACACATTTTGGGGTGGCAAATTTTGTAACCCTACAGACATGTCATGGTACTCCCACAATTCTGCAATAAATTTACAATGTATTAAGAAAATGAAGCAAAGACTCATGTTCATCTGTGTCAATATGATATATGCTTCATGTGACCTATGGTTTTTAGACGTGACCTGTCATATAGGTGCTCGGGAAACATCTATTGAATGCTTAATTAAAGTTACTTACTTATCAGAGAGGAAAGGGTAGTATCAGTATAGGTAATTATTTCATTATGTCTTTATTTCCTGCTTTTTTTTCCTTATATCCTTCTCTTTTGATGAAGCAGCCTATCCAGCTTTTCTCCTTTCTTTCCAAAAAATTCTGTTCAATTCCAAAGGCAAATGGCAGAAGATTTTCGAATGTGTGGGTATATATGTATGCATAAGCCTCTGTGTGTCTGCGTGCATGAGTTTCATTGTGTATCCATGAGTATGTATATATGTTCCTATGTATTGATATAGGCATGAGTTTGTGTACACAAGCTGTTTACATGCACATAGATGTATATCTGTGTACACGTGTCTGCATGTGTGAGCTTGTCTCTGTATACACAGGTCTATGTGTATCTGTATGTATGCACTGTATCACACATACAACGTGTGTGCTATGTGTGCATGTCTTTATGTGTGTATTTTTTAATCCATATGTATCTGTGTGCCTGTGCAGACATATGTGTGCCTCTGTGCACATATGTACCTTTGTGTATATGTGAATTTGTGTGTGTGTCTGTGTATATAGTTACCATGTGCATGTGTGTCTACTTGTGTTAGTTTGTGTGTCTATACGCATGCACCATTAAACCTATTTCCTACTTTTTAAATAAATGAAAGTGTTGCTTGCAGAAAAAATAAGCCACTTAGAGCCTAATGTTCTGGAAAAATTCATATTAAAAGACATCTGCTTATACCACATTCTGTTTTGTCTACATTTAGCCACAGGTGTTAAAAAAATGATAAGCACTTGGAAAGTAGACAAACCAAAAATGGTAAGAGTATTCATATTTATCTTAGCTTTCACAATGAATCAAACTATAAACAACGAAGAAAGTGAGTTTTCATAAGTGAGTTCTGTTTGGTATAAATGGGAGTCATTTCTCATAGAAATGTGCTGACAGTAGGCACATTCTGAAAGCTTATAGTGCAATGAATCTGCTTACCTGATATTAATTTACTTTTTATAGTTTTTTAAATATAATATTGATTAAATTAGCATTTGGATTAATGACCTTTTAAATTCAGATAGACTGCGCCAGTACTGTCTTAATACAGATTGATCCTTGTAAGACCAAAATGTTTGAAAATCAGGGTATTTTCTAAATATTTTATGCCTATCTTCTGCATCTATGATTATATATTCACAACATATGTTTATATTAATTTAGACTATATAAACATATATACATAAATTTTTAGATATTGAGGTGTTATGCAGATATGCACACATGCATGTATTTGTTATATATATTTATATACAGACACATATATATGACATAAATCAAAGTCAATTAATGTAAGTTATCTCAAAAATTCTCTTTGAGCCCCTGATAAATGCTATATTATTATGCTAGATGCAGAATACCAAGTGACAAAACACATGCCCGGACTTTAAGGAACTCATTGAAAAATGAAAATATGGGATCCTTTGTTCAAAAAGCAGAAAAAAGTGTGATTAAAGGTACACACACAGATTTTTCCTGTTTTCTGTGTTCTCTTCCTCTTGACTTGTCATGGTGTTTTGTTTGTTTTTTAATTCGCTAGCAAATGCTTGTCTAAGTGTAGAAAAACTAAAATCTTAAGTTATTAGCATGCATTTTACCATTCGTCTTTATATTGTGCAGTGACAGTTTTAAATTCAAATATCAGAGCATGTAACCTTTATGCAGAATTGCTGAAATTACCTAGTCGTAATACATGGCTCATCCTTCAGGGGTGCCTTGAGCTTCCCAGAAGAGAGGAACACAAGCCAGTCTCCCAAAGTTTGGAAGGAGGAAAGGAGGAGAGCACCAGATAGGATGTTCTGGTGATGCAGAGCAGGGGGATACTTAGGGAACAAACGAGGACTCTCACAGGTACGTTGCCCCTCTTATCAGCACATCAGACCTTATTGCCAGTGTCCTAGCCAGAGATGGTGTGCGAATTTGAGCTAGGCATCTCCCCATTCTCATGAGCCAATCACCTCACCATGGAAGATGGGCAAACTCCCCAAGGATCTTTAAACCTGGTGCCTGAAAGTTCTAGGTACCTATATAGAGATTACCAAATCATACTGCCACCAAGAAGCAGCCTCCCTATGGCCAGACACCTGCCAGATAATCTGGGGTCCTGGCAGGTCACTGTGGGAGGGCTGCCACCAAGACCCTCCCCAAGAGACTATGGGTATGTGCACCAAGCCTTTCCTTCACCTAGAGGAGGTGAATGGAGGCAGCAATGGGGAAACAGGGTGGGAAGGGGAGGCTGGGCTGGGATCCCAGAGGTAAGGGAATGGACAGCTGAGAATCTGTTCCTGGGAGGCTATGGGAGGTGGAACCGCTGGTGAACCAGGTTCCAAGACTCAGGCACATGTCCCATTAACCCATCTTACAATGCACAAATTCAAAGAAACGAATAAATATTTCAAGATAGCAACTACAGAGAGCATTAACCCTTCTGGAGAAGGTGAAGGGACTGGTCGCATACCCGTAACACCAGACATGAGTAGACCAGATATAGTTCAATGGAGCAACAGAAACATATACTTGAGTACAGATTTGTCATGGAGAAAGGTGTTAAGGGACAGTTCCTAAAGAAGTGAAGACCTGAGCTAAATTTTGAATCTGAATCTGAGTTCTTTGAGCCAGTAAAGGTTGGGAAATGGCATTCCAGGCACAAGAAAGCCCATATCCCAAGCCTCAGAAATGTGGAAGGTCATGGCATATTTGGAAAGCTGCAAATGATGATATAGTGGCAATGTGTTTGTGTGTGCTTGCTTACATGTGCATGGACGGTAAACAAAGGTGCAAGGGGAGTAATAGGCATTTGGGAGTTGGTTTGCATTGTGATAAAACTTGTATTTCTCTATAGGAGCTTGGAGCTCTGTAGATACTTGCGATGAATTAAGACTTGGTATGTATACTCAAGCTCAAAAATGAGACCTTCAGTTGACAAACAGCAAAACAGAACAGGGTACATTATACTCTCCAGTCTCAATGTCAGAAATTTGTCATTGATATGCAGCAACATCAAGCCAGCAAAGGTCTTAGGTTGAATGGGAAGAAAAGAGTTCACATATTAGACTACTTTGTTTTTAAGAGTTTTCTGATTTCCCCCTATTAGGGCATGTCATTCATGTTATTAAATAACTTTTGTTAAATTGAACTTGGCAATGAGGTTTTAGGCCACCATCACTATAGGTATATGCCTGCATAACACCCCATATAATTTTCTTACTAAGCAGAGAAATCACTTTTAAAACTATCTCCATTTCATTTGAATTTGATTTTTTTGGGAAAAAAATGTGAGGAATAAGCATTCTTTTTTTCCTGTCCTCTACCTTGCTTATAAAGTTAGGATTGTAAATCTGAGATTACAAACAAAACCAGAAATATCTGCATGGCATATTCTTTGTCATTGACTCATGACAAGAAGAGATTTCAGTGTTTACCATGAAATCTACTTTCCAAAACACAAAACTTAGGGGATCCCTAGATCTTCTTCATCTTCTCACTTTATAAAAGGTCCTGCTTTCAGCATTCCCAAAGTATGTATAGTCTTCTTGTTTTATACACTCCTGAAATCCTACATTAACTTGCCCCAATGGTAGAGAATATATTTGATTATGTAATGCTGACATTAAAAACAAAAGAGCCAGTTATTTTACCAGCAAATTGAGTTTATCTGGGAATTGCAGAGGAATTGAAATTCAGGGTGAACAAAGTGTGATGAACCATAGGCAAGTCCAGAAGAGTGAAGAGAGGGACTTGCTTCTATAGGAGAAAGGAGGAAGCTGCATGGGGCTGTTTTTGCTGATTTCTTACTGGCTAATCTGTTGCCAGTTCAGTTGGTAAAATCCTTTCTTCCTCCCGCTGGGGTGTGTCAAGTATGCTTCCTTCTGGGGGGGAATGTGAGCTATGCTTCTTGCTGTCAGTGGTGGCGCCTGAGAGCTCCTCCTTTAGGGCTCCTCAACTCCATTTTAAATGAGGTTTCCTTTATTTTATTTTATTTTTTGCAATATATATGTTAAAATATGCTTAATGTAGTATCCCTTTCTAGTCAGATTTCAAATATAACGGGGACCATGTTTTTTTATTCCCTTTGGCACATACAGGCCACTAGCATTGATGTTGGCTAGTAGGCAGCTTTTAATATTTGTTGTATTAAATTGAAATCCATTACATGAATTAGTCAATGGTAATTAACTCATTTTAAAAATCATAAAGTGGAAGCATAGTCTTGAACTTCTTTCTTCAAAACCGGTATTTAATTTCTTTTTTTTTAAGGTGTAGCTTAGGTTACAGATTCACAGCCTGAGTCGTAGACCCCTTTATCAGGAGTAGGATGTGTGCGAGTAGATCATGTAGAGGTGATGTTGAATTATAAGAGGGATCCAGCAATCCACAAGCATGTTAAGATTTCGCAGTCAATGAACACTAAGTTTTAACTAATATTATGTAGATGTTCATGGAATTTGAACTTGTTAGAGAGGTCTCTTTATTTCTAACAGAGTGAGGAATCCATGGTCTGTTTGAGGTTAAAACATAGTTTATGAGTGTGTTTCTGTGCACGTATGTGTGTTTGGGCTGGGAATATTGTCAGTAGAGATGGGATGCATTTTTTTTTCTCTTTAATATTTACTTATTTTTGAGAGACAGAGACAGACAGAGTGTGAGCAGGGGAGGGGCAGAGAGAGAGGGAGACACAGAATCCGAAGCAGGCTCCAGGCTCTGAGCTGTCAGCACAGCCTAACACGGGGCTCGAACTCACGGAGTGTGAGATCATGACCTGAGCTGAAGTCGGGCGCTCAACCGACTGAGCCACCCAGGTGCCCTGGATGCGTTCTTTTTTCCTAGAGTGTGTTACTATTCACTGTAGAACTTGGCTATTTTTGTCACCATCCTCATCTGCTTTACTTTTTTAACCTAACATTTTAAATAAATTATTATGCTGAGCATTTACCATGTGTAAACGCAAAACAAGCTGATGAACATGCACTCACTTTCATCCTTAAAACAATCCTGGCAGATAAATATTCTTATCTCTATTATGAAGACCTTGAGGCTGCCAGGGAGTAAGAGACTTTCTCCAATTCCTGGAGTCCTTGATGGGCAGAATCTGGGATTCAAACCCAAGTCATTTAAACTGCAAAGCCATTGTTTTTTCCCCATATATGTTTCTCAAAATGTTGTTCATGGATCAGCTGTAGCAGACTCACTGGTGGGCCTAGAGTCCTGGCTAGGAATGCGTTTGCACATATTTAGAGGGTGTCAATCATGAGACATCCCTGCCCAGCCCGATCTCCAGGACTATAGAATCTCTGGAGAGGGGGACCCAGGAATCTGCATTTGAACAGGCATGAGAACCACTACACCACATTGTGCTGTTATGTAAGAGAAATTATAATTGATGGAATTTTAAGTCTACATTTAAGATCAAAATTGAGAGAGGTATAAAATAGCAAAACAGGATCCGATGATTGCTACAAGAAGTCACTTCCTTCTATCTTCCTTCACCAGCTCTCAGGTTCATATTGCTGAGTATATACTGGCTATGAACATTTCCATTTCGGGCTGATAGATCTGAGCATCAAATTCTATCATTAGGCAGCATTTCCTGTGGCTATATGTTAGACATTGGAGCTGCTGCATGTATAATAAGTTTTGCATGTGACGTCAAAGGTCTATTCTCAGACCTTTAAGCTGATTGGGATTTTCTTAGTCTTTGTTTATTTTGGGAAATAGTTTAATCTAATCTTTATATATGCTAAGAAAATGTCAATTTTAGCTTCAGTCCAAATACTGTATAATCACAGCACTCTGATGTAAACTCCGGAGCTGAACTTGAGCAAACTCCACACATTCCATTTTGTAACGTAATAACCAAGCTTAAATCTGACTGCACTGGGAAACGACCAAAAACGTAAGGGCAATTTAAAGCCTAATGATCATATTTGCTGCTGCTGATGGCGATGATGATGCCTGTTCTCTAAAATGACTCCAGCCAAGGAAAGCAAAGTAATTGATTCTGAGCTTGTAATTTTAAATTAAAAGGAAGGAATGAAGGATAGGCAGATGGAAGGGAGAAAGGAAGGAACAGAAAAAAGAAAGAGAGGAAAAGAAAATTGTTTTATCCAGCAACTGATCTGCAGTTTTTCCAAAATGCAAAAAAGTTTCATTTTCAGTGGATATACTTCTGTCTTTCCTGGTCCAGATCCAAAATCAGAAAGACAAAGTTGATTGCTCCTCACCTGTGTTGTATCTGCTCTGCATATCCAATAAATATTTATTTCTACCTTTTTGGTCATCGGCTTGCTGCAGGAGGCAGCATAAGCTTAGGGGTTAAGAGCATGTGTACTGTAAACAGACTGCTATGAATCAGGACCCTGCCTCTTTACATTGTGTAAATAAATTTAACCTCGTCGCTCTTGGCTTTTACTCCTTTCCTAAAGGGAGGGATGATAACACCTCGTATCGTTTTTAATATTAATCAAGATAATATATGCAAAACGGTCTGCCCAGAGGTTGCTACACATTATGTTCTCATAGACATAAGTTATTAATAAACCCACATAGATTTTAGAACAAAAGGCTGGTGAAGACATTTATTAAGGATGATTGATTTGGAGATCCAGCTTGAAAGAAGTTGGTCAGTGAGCTAAGCATAGAGTACAGGTGTTGATGGTATCATAGCTTAACAAGTAGAGCATTTATTTGACAAGTGGTGCTAATGTAGCTCGTTGGAAGAAGAAAAGGGACTTTACATCGATCATTTGACTTCTGGGAGCACACACTGGGCTCTGTGCTCCACGTTTATTAATTCTTGCATCCGGGTTTGAAAGGTTGAGAATTAACCAGAAAACAATAACCACAAAAACATGGAATGAAGAATTTTATTTTGTGGGAGGTCATTGATTAGAGTAGAAATGGTAGTCTTAGAGTTTCTAACATTTCCTTCCTCAAAAAGCCTGAGCAAGTCATTTTACTTTCTTTTGCATCTGTAAAATGTAGCACTGCCTGCTACATCCCAGCAGGATGCGAGCACAATCCTGAGACAATGAGCAGAGTATTTACACAATATTAGAATTTATAAAATAATCTTTCAGACATTATAATGTTTCGTTTCATTTTATTTTATTTTATTTTATTTTATTTTATTTTATTTCATTATTTTTCCTGCTCTTCCTTATAAACAGGTATGTCCATAGTGTCACATAAAACTGACCTATAGAGTTGCTACAACTCCTCTACACCAATACACTTATTTTTTAAGTGTATTTATTTATTTTGAGAGAGCATGCATGTGTGTGCATATGAGTGGGGGAGGGGCCGAGAGAGAGAGAGAGAGAGAGAGAGAGAATCCTAATCAGGCTTCACACTGTCAGCACAGAGCCTGATGCGGGGCTCAAACTGATGAACATGAGACCATGACCTGAGCCTAAATCAAGAGTCAGACACTTAACCAACTGAGCCACCGAGGTGCATCCAATACACTTTTTAAATGTCTTTTTTTTTCTCAATAACCTACTCATTTTACTTTGCAGAATCCCTCTTCTGCCCTGTTGGATGAGTTTTTGTTATCCTTTAAGACACATCACTCTCAAAAATAAATCAACTTAAAACAAAAATTAGGGGTGGGTAGCCTGGGTGGTTCAGTCAGTTAAGCATCCTACTTCGGCTCAGGTCATGATCTCATCATTCATGGGTTCAAGCCCACATCGGGCTCTGTGCTGGCAGCTCAGAGCCTGGGGTGTGCTTGGATTCTGTGTCTCTCTCTCTGCCCCTTCCCCACTTGTGCACACACATACACACACACACTCTCTCTCTCTCTCTCAAAAATAAATAAACTTAAAAAAATGTCACATCAAAATGTCCTCATCTCTCTGAAGACTTGCTCTCTCTATCTAGTTTCCTATATCTGGCCATTACCTCTTTGTGGTCACATAACAATTTTCAAATGCCTCTTAGTACTCGTATCAAATTACCTTCTAGTTTTCTGCATGCCTGTCTATATCTGTAGACAGCTAGCTTCTTAAAGAAAAGACATATTCATTTTTGTATTCATTGTATCTTGCATGTTATCTGGCAGAGACATGTCTTCATTTAGTACACGCTTGTTAAATGCAACAATATTCGCCCACTAATATTAGTACCATTAATATTAGAGAGGCATTCCTATTTCAGTTTTGGACACATTACCATTAGGGAGAAAATCAGATATCAAAGAAGAAATTCCCATTATGCTTCATATAAAGCATGAAAAAAATCCTGATATATCTACCATATACCAAGGATAATGGTGCAATTTTAATATAATGTAATAAAGAAGCATTCATAGCATATATTATGTGAGTCATATCCCTTCTTCAAAATGTATTGTAGGTATTTCTGGCTCTAAATTGTTAAAAAGGTCTTGGGGCTTCTTCCTGCATTCAATGCCTCCCTCTACCCCTCTACCCTAAACACACGTATATCCTAAATTCAAACACTTCTTGATCTGAACTCTCTCTTTTTTTTTTCTCAGCAGCTATTCACTTTTTCATTAGCTCTAATAGTCCCAGTAGAACTTTGATCTCACCATTCTTTTATTATATCCATTTTACATTATCCTACATTATATTCAGGAGTTGCCACATCATGGGCATGCTGACACCAAGTAGGGGTATAGTTAGTAGTTTCAACACACTCCTGGTAAGGTTGATTAGCACTGGGCAGCTGAGCATATAGTTTAAAGCCCTTGACCAATAGCACTTGGATTTCCTTATGGTCTCATGCCCGTCTATAGCTAAGTGGACATGAAATCAATATGCACTCATGGAAAGCTGGCCCTGATGAGATACATTCTAAATAATGCAGCATATTGTAACAGTCGGATGGTGCGTAATTCCCTCCATCTAAAACAAAATTGATTTTTGTCTTCTAACTATTATCCCTGCTCTGCAGAGGGATCTGTTTCACTTAGTTTCAAACATTTCAGCCACGCACCATAAACAAACACTAAAAGATTCCATAATATTCTCAAGATCGTCCACTCTTAGCAGCAAAGAAGTGCCACTAAGAATGCTAACGGCTAAGAAGTAATAAACCATCAAAAACTCCATTGCAAATGCTCTGAAAAATCCCTTTCCTTCCACAGCTCAGCAAGACACAGCTCTGTTTACACTCTCAGGCCATGATCCATAAAGTTGCCTTTGGCCTCAACTGACCCCCTTTCTCCATGTCAGAATTGGAGAGAAGAAACACTCACAAGATGGAATAAAGAATTGAATGGTCTACTTCTTGTTTCTGCCAAGTTAGTGTCTGCTACAAAAAGAGAAACAAATGAAAAAAAAAAAACCTAATTAACTTAAGTCTAAGTAAGTGCTTCTTATTAATATGCATATGAATCTCCTGGTGATCTTGATAAATTTCTGCTTCACTATTTCTGAGGTAAGGCCTGAGATTCTGCATTTCTAACAAGCTCCCAGGTGATGTTGATACTGCTTGTCGGAAGACCACATTTTGAGTAGTGTGTTAGCAGAATTTTAATGAAGCCCCTCCCCAGCCAAGGGGAAAGGAGTTTGCTGTTGTAATTAAAGTCTCAAGTCAGTTGACCCTACGATATGGAGGTCATCCAGTGGAGCCTGATCTAATCTCATACGACCTTTAAATGGCAGGCTCTAGAGGGAAAAGAGGAGTCAAAGACATTTGAAGCATAAGAGGGGTGTGACCGGCTGCTACTTTGAATGTGGAGGGGGCACATGAGAAGGACTCTGTCGACTTTGAAGAGGTGAGCATGGCCCCTAGTTGGCAGCCAGAAAGGAAATGGAGACCTCCAAACTGGCTGACACCTTCGATGAGCTGGATTCCACAGCAACATGAATGAGGTTGGAAGGGGGTTCATGCTCAGAGACTCTGGAACAGATAGCTGCCTGGCTGCTTTCTGCCTTGTGAGGCTCCACGTGGGGAACCCAGCTTGGCTGTGCTGTGCCCAAACTTGTGACCCACAAAAACTGTGAGATAATAAATGGTGTTGTTTTAAGCTGCTAAATAGTTGGTAATTCGTTACACAGCAACTGGAAACTAATTCAGGTAAGAAGGTTCTAATTCAATCCAACCAACTAAAATTTTGCCATTCGTGTCTGGGTAAGAAGTTCTGATTATTTTTCCCTCAAAAACCTAAGGACAGTCTTTTTTTTTTTTTTTTTAGGTTTATTTATTTTGAGAGAGAGAGAGAAAGGAGGAGGGGCAGAGAGAGAGAGGGGGAGGGAGAGAATCTCAAGCAGGCTCTATGCTGTCAGTGTAGAGCCCAACTTGGGGCTTGAACCCATGAGGCCGCAAGACCCCGGCTGAAACCAAGAGTCAGAAGCTTAACCTACTGAGCCACCCCACCCAAGTACCTCTAAGGATAGTCTTTTTAAGACAGAGAACAAAGAATTTGCCGTCAACAATTTACATGTAGTAATCTCATCATAAATCTCTCACTACCGCAATAAATTGTCAAACTTCTCTGGCCTTAGTGTCCTCAATTTAAAAAAAAAAGATTAATAACATCTGTTCTAAACAACTATCGCTAAAGATAGGTTAGGAATCACAGACAAAATAATGAAAAAAGACGTGTAAACTGGAAAATGCTTGACATATATACAGAATCAGATACGGCACTCGTTGAAATTATGCCTCATTGAACTTTTCTCTGGTCATAAAAAAAGTTCTTGAGATGTTAAAATACCGTAGCTTACTGCTCAAAAATCCCATCATTCTAAGTGAGACTCGATGAAAGTGAACATAAACCCTTTGAAAATACCTTGTTGTCATCTACTCTTTTTATTGGAGATAGTAATTTAACAGCAGAGTCTCAGATACAAATGTATATCATGTCTTCTTTAAGAGCTGTAAAGTAAAAGCTGTATTTTATTGGATTAATTGGAGAAACAAGTCCATTCCAACTTTCTTTCTCCTTTGCTGTCATATACACTTAGGTAGATTGTAAATTATTCAGGTATTATTTGCAAACAAGATTGTTCTCAGGTGAACAGAATGGAAATTGCTGAGAGAGGATATGGGTGAGCTGTGAGTTAGGAAAGAGCCGTGCAAATGTGCTTAGGGTTAACAGAAGAGTTATCTAATATTTAATGTCTTCCCCATGCATCGTGCCAAATCATTATTTTATGGCAACCTTTCCTCTGTTTTTAGTGTGTGTTAACTTTCTGCAGTGAGCAGATGTGGCCACACACATTCTGTTTGGCAGAAGGCAGATGCCAGCCCCTGAAATGGGTGCCCAGTTCCAAGGGCAACATCTGGATCCCTGGCTTGGCTGTGTTCCTGTCTGTGCTTGTGGCTATAAAATGCCCCCTGGAGACATTTTATGATTAGTCTGCAACAGAGTTGGCATGAGAGTCTTGTCTCCCTGGCAACCATTTTCCCTTTGATTCTTATACATCTGCTCAGTAATATACAGTATTTGGGAAACTGCTCCCCACCTCATTTCCAATCATAAAGCAGATGACAGGGGGCTTTTGTTGAATGGCATATCATTTTCCCTGGTGTCTAAAGCTATTGTTTTCCAGCACACTTGCAACTGCATCAGATTGCAGAGTGAGCCCTCTCTGCAAGGCCAGTAGGTTTAAGACAAAGTGTTAGACTCTAATGAATACTCAGTAGCACATCTTGAACCTGTGAGGATTTCTCAGAAGCCAAGAGGGAGGAGGCAGTTGAAGCAGCCTGACCAGTCTTCTTTCTTGGATGAGAAGGACCTGGTTGGATGAAACTGTATTCCTTTATTCTTCATTTTTAATATCTTTCCTCTGCTCTCTCTCCCCTCTGCTCTTCTCCCTTTCCTCTCCTCTCCCTTCCCCTCTCTTCCCAACCCGTCCACCACTACCCCCTACCCCCTCCACCATTCCTTAAGGCAGTAAGAACTCAGACTTCCTCATTGAAAAGAGCATTTGCTATGCCTTTATTAACTCCTTATCAGAAAAAAAAGCTATTATTAACCAGGTAGTATCCCTTAGACTGCTCTTTTTTCTGTAAAGAAATGGGGATGTAGGGATGTGATTCAGGCATTTGCCAACACAAGATCAGTTATTAGCCATTCCCCAGGTGAAACAGGAGAAGAGATTGATTTCCAGCCCATCCTTCTTTCTAGCCCATCCTTACCATGTCTGTAAATAAGTACTTGGTGCGTGTGCGGAAGGAAAAGAGTTAAAATTTCACAGGAATCTACTCTGGACAGGAATTTACAGAAAATAATTAAAGTAATTACAAGTACCCTTTAGTATAGGAGTGTGTGATCCCATTTTATAGATGAGGAGGTGCAGCTCTGAGAAATTTAACAGCACTTTTATTCCAGTGACTTGTGTAATGGGAAGAGTACAACGTATACCAAGGGAGGATGCTTAATCTAACAGGATGCGGTAGAACATACCTTCAAGAATTAGCTTAACATCACCACTTTTTAGGAAGAAACAGTTGGAATTATCAGGGTGAGATTAAAGATGCTTCCAGAGAGAGAGGGGATATCTTAAGCTAGAGCCCAGAGGCAAGCATTAGAAGTCACAATTTGTGGGGCGCCTGGGTGGCTCAGTTGGCTAGGTGACCAACTTCAGCTCAGGTCATGAACTCACAGTTTGTGAGTTCGAGCCCATGTTGGGCTCTGTGCTGACAGCTCAGAGCCTGGAGCCTACTTCGAATTCTGTGTCTCCCCTCTCTGCCCCTCCCCTGCTCGCGCTCTGTGTCTCTCTGTCTCTAAATAATAAATAAACGTTAAAAAATTTTTTTTAAGAAGTCACGATTAGCACAGGAGCTGCTAAAAATAAATAAATAAATAATTTAAAAAAACTCAACTCTTACCTCCACTAATTCATGGAAACAGATCCCAAATACTGCATCTCATTGGAAACTTCTGTAAATTATCACCTGAACATTCCCCCACTCTTCTTCCCCTCCCCACAAAAAAAAAAAAAGAGAGAAAGAAAGAAAGAGAGAGAGAGAGAGAGAGAGAAAACTGTAACAGTTACTAGCTAAATAGATCATTAGGAAGCTAAAAAAATATATAGTTCATTTAGGAATGATGTCAGCCTGAGAACAGGCTGTTGTGAGGCATGTGTCTCTGTTTTATTCAGCTGCCTGCTTACTGCCAACCTTCCATCAGCCAGAAGCTTGTGAGTAACAAGGACTCTTGCATTATAGAACTCAGAACAGGATCTGGCCCACTACATTAATGTTTAAAACACCCTGTAGCTTCATTTCCGTTTTCTTCTGGATGTCATCAACATTCTGTCCTTTTGTGTTGCAAATATATTATGGAAATGACAGCTATATGGACCTTTTCAAACTACAATCTTGAATGGATCCAGATTACCAACCGACCCCCCCCACCCACCCACACACACACAAAAGCTAAATAAATGAATCGTGAATGAAAATATAATTTCAAAACCTAAAGAGTGCTTATCATAGCTAGGGAAAAGTCCAAAAGCCAGCTAAGAGTGGAAGTTTCTGCTCCCCCTCTCATGGTATGACCTTCAGTTACTCAGCCATATGCACTGAGGACATTTAGGTTTCACCATTTCAGAAATGAGGATTCATAAGACCAATGACTTCATCAGAAAGTTGTGAGAATTGAAGGAAACAATTTACAGAAAATGCTCAGAAAGAACCTAATAGTAAAATGGTAATTGTAAGCATTCTGGCTGGTGGGTTTACAGGAAAGCCAATGTTGAGACGGAGGTTAACATGAAGGAAGATTATTAGAAGTTATCTCGGGCTCTGCACCAGAGGGTAAAGGCAAGGAAACTGGACTGGGGAGAGGAGGAAGGTGGGCTGGAAAGCAGTCATGAGAAGGTGTCTGCCAATCCCAGGGAGAGCTCCAGACCTCAAAGAGCCCTTTTGAAGTGTTGTAGATTGGGGTGAGGGTCTGTTTTTGGGTAAGGCAGCTGTCATTAGCCTTAAGCAGTCCCCAGACCAGGCTACTCCAAGTAACTGAGATAGTAATTTCTCCCTCTGTGAGGTCAGATCTGGGAGGCACAGTAGAGTATTACCATGAATTGGATAGTCGTTGTGTCTTGTTATTGCTTTGATGATTCTTCTGGTTCTTTTGTTCATCTTGAACCGTTTTCTCCCATCTCTTACTTCCTTACACAAAAAATAACATCTGTGGAGGCCAGTGCAATAGTATATATGGAGGGCCTTATAACACATGTCTAAATATATAAAAGGTATAAAGCAGGCTCCCAGATAATTAAATGCATATGGGCACTGTATCTTGTGAAAGATAGACTTTTACAATGACCTGGAAGACTAAGTAGGAATTTAGAAATCCAGACTGCATGGACTGGGACAGGGTGGTATGGGGAAAGCCACTCCCAAGGACACAGACCATGATTGGCTCCCTTTCCCATCCCAACTCAGGCTTCACCACAAGAAGCTCACGTGAGTATGTGTGAACTCCCAGCCTGCCTTTCCGATCACTTATCATAACTTCCACAAATAACTGTGCTTTGCTGTCCCTCTGGGTGAGCGCTGCATACTCTGGTGATGTAATCCATTCTCAGAAGGGCAGACTTAGGGAAGGTGTGTAAAGGCATCTCAAAGCAAGCTTGGGACAGTTAGGGAAAGGAATTCTGGGGGCTACACACCTGGACAAGATCTAGAAGGGGATACCTGCAGGCGGGCCTGTCCATTTGGCCCTAGAGACAGCTTATTCTGTGGAAAGATGCCCAGCTGAAGGACCAGAGTGGGAGCTCTCTAAAGCTTGCATAAGGTGACCTAATATCTTGCTAGCCCACGATGGAGGGGTTCCTCAGTTGTAGGATATTCAAGGCTGGAATCAGCCAAATGAGTAAACTGGTCATCCTCGTAGGGTCCAAGCCAGAGTCCTGCCTTCTCAGATCGAAGGACAGTACTATGCTTACACATCCCTCTTCCTTCTGCCCAGGAAATATGCACATGCTGTTCCTTCTCTGGGAGGCAGGAGTCTCCATCCTCTCTGTCTATATGCCTGGTTAACCCATTCTCCCCCTGCAGATCTCAACTCCGTAGTCTCTTGCTCAGGAAAGACTTACCGGATGTCTTTCAGAGTGCAGTTTGACCTAGTCTGATGCTCATATGGCAACACGTGCCACCACCTAAGAGTTTATCATGGTGGCAAGTGCACGTGCATGTCTCATTGCAGGCAACCATTTTTCCATCATCAGCAACCTGAGCATCTTCCACATATGCTACTTTACAGAGTGCAGCAGCTCATTCTCAAGTGCCCAGGAGCAGACATCCTCTTCATTTGTAGGTCAGAGCCTTGGGGTGTGCTGGAAAGGGCGGTCATTTCTTCCCTGGGCTCTGACTGGACTATTTATTAAATGCTTGGATAGAGAAAAAGTCTTTCAGTAAAGTTCTCCTGTCACTGTGTGGCTGAATAGAGTTTGAACAATTCCCTGGGGGTGCAGTATATCGCCTCTTTTGGATTTTGTGATAAACTTCTTTTATCCAGGTAGGATGGTAACCCTGCTTAATTGATTAACAAACATTGACTGAACCTGTATAGTGCCTGCCTCCTCCAATATATACCATCATTTAAGTTAGCAATTAGAGCTGTAATGTAAGTAAAACAGGGTCATGAGGCCAACCCCCTCCATTTTAAAGAAGGCATTCAGGGAAGGCATCTCCAAGAAAGTAACATTGATCTGACACCCGTGAAGACAGAAGAAACGAGCCATTCAGGTATCAGGGAGAACGCATGGCCGTGGAAAGGGCGGTGAAGTGGGTGTGGTTTTGCAGGTGTGCCCCAGAGAAAGAAGAGCCCAGCAGCTGAAATCCACACACAGAGGGAAGGGGGAACAAAGGTGTGGGAGGACCACACGGTGACCAGAATTCCAAGACCTTTTTATATGGTGAGGAGCTGGTGAAGAGTAAGTGACTGCTTCTACCCCACCACACCTGCAGACTTAATATGTGGGGTCTTAGCATGCAACATCTGAGACTTGACATTGACATGCTGACAGGGGAGGAGAGGACACCCAACCCAAGTGTCCAAGGAGGAGGCCAGGTGAGGCAGGGGACTATGAAGTGAAGGTGGACATGGAATGAAGAGAGGTGAGACACCAGGAAATAGTAAATGCTCAATATATGCTGGCTCTCGTCATTAAAAAGCCAGGCAGTCTGCTAACTTTTAAAATTGTAAATGCCACAACTATTTGCCTTATATGTGTAATGGGGATAATATTTCCTCTCTAATAGAGTAGTTAGTTTACACATGTTAAGTAGTTCCTTCAAGGTTAGGCAATTAGTAAATGCCTGGGGCAGGATATGAAATCAAATGTATGGACCCTGCATCCCAGGATCATAACCAGTTACACCACACAACCACCTAATGAGAAGGGAAGGGCAGTGTGGAGGAATGTAGGGAATTCTGGCTGATGGATGCCTGGAGCATGTGTTTTGTGAGCAACAACATTTTAAAATGTAATAGTAATGGGGCACCTCAGTAGCTCAGTTAAGCATCTGACTCTTGATTTTGGCTCAGGATATGATCTTACAGTTGTGAGATCGAGCCCCACGTTGGGCTCCGTGCTGAGCATGGAGACTGCTTAAAATTCTCTCTCTCTCCTTCTCTCTCTGCCCCCTCCCCTGCTCTTACTCTCTCTTTGCCCCTCCCCCTACTCATGCACGAACTCTCTCTCTCTCTCAAAAAAGAAAAAAAGAGGGGCGCCTGGGTGGCGCAGTCGGTTAAGCATCCGACTTCAGCCAGGTCACGATCTTGCGGTCTGTGAGTTCGAGCCCCGCGTCGGGCTCTGGGCGGATGGCTCAGAGCCTGGAGCTTGTTTCCGATTCTGTGTCTTCCTCTCTCTCTGCGCTTCCCCCGTTCATGCTCTGTCTCTCTCTGTCCCCAAAATAAATAAACGTTGAAAAAAAAAATTAAAAAAAAAAAAAAAGAAAAAAGAAAAAGAAAAAAATAAGATAAAAGATAATAACTAATTCTATCATAAAATGTTTCTGGGGCACGTGGATTGCTCAGTTGGTTAAGCTCCTACTTCAGCTCAGGTCATGATCTCAGGGTTTGTGAGTTCGAGCCCCGAGTTGGGCTCTGTGCTGACAGCTCAGAGCCTAGAGCCCGCTTCAGATTCTGTGTCTCCCTCTCTGCCCCTCCCTGCTGTCTCTTTCTCTCAATCTCTGTCTTTCTCAATAATAATAAACATTAAAAAAAAGTTTAAAAGATTTTTCTGCAGAAATATAAAATAATAAATTATTAGAGGGAAATTTATATAAAATCCCAATTCTTGGAGATATAGATAAGTCCTGTGAACACTGATTATTATTGTCTGTTATCTTTCTGTAATATATTAACATATATTTAAAATAAAATGTCTAAGTTGTACTATACTCCTCTACTTACTTACATGCTCCCATGACATTAAATGTTCTTTGAAATTATTACCCTGTTGTCTGTATAATACCTTACCATAGATAATTTATTTTACTCATCCCCTTTGTAATCACAGTTTGTTTTTAATTTATTTTTTATTGCAACCAATATTGCAATGAATAGTCCTGTAAGTTCATTTTGCAATATATACAAATATCTAATCATTTTATTGTACATCTGAAACAAGTATGTTGTATGTCAATTATACCTGAGTTAAAAAAATGGGAACAAAAAAGGGTCCTCATAAAATAGACAGCGGGGATAGTTGACCAATTTGTGAATCCCACTGAATTTGATACCTAAAAATTGTTAAAATGGTAACTCTTATGTCTATTTTGCCACAATGACAATATATAGAAATAATTTTAAGTGTATAAAAATCCCCCCAAATTATTAAATGATCAAAAATTAATTTTCTCTATATAGTTTGATAGAGCTGAAATACATGCATATGTTTATATTTTATATACATTATACAAGCAACATATGATCTACCTTCTTGATTTTTTTGTTGTTGTTGTTCTCTCTCCTACACTGTTGATCTCCCATGCCTAGATCAGTGCCTGGCTTGCAATAAGGATTCAATAATTCATTGTTTGAACATAATTCCTGGTTAAAGGATATGAGTAAGTTTAAGAGAAAGCATTTTTAAAAGGGATCAGAATCGTGCAAACATTAGGACTTTTCCAGGGTACAAACTAATTCAGCTTTAGCCTTTACACTTTGGTGGGGAGGGAGGCCGTGTGTACACACATTGTAAAACCAAAGCCATCCCTAATTGCCCCGTATTCAGACAGTCCTGGGGTGCACTCATTTCCTGATATTCAACAGAACACCAATCTTCACTTAACACAGTTAATGATATAATTTTTATTTTTAAAAGGGAGAGCTGATGTTCCTACCAGCTTCAGAAGATGTTTCAAATCTGGTTGTGGAGCCATTCTATTTCCAATTAAGCAGTGGGGGGATTCAATTACAAGCTGTGGGAAGCAAAGAGTTTGTGTCAATAAACCAGCAGTGGTATTAAGGGTGGTTTTCTGGTTTGCAAACATTAACAGCTTGAAACAGAAAGGCGTATGCTTTTCAAATTATCTAACCATGCTTCTCGTGTAGACAGGATTAAGAATACCTGAAACCCGGCCCGGGGTTTCCTTCAAAAGCATTTTCTCTCCTGGAAGTCACAGCAAATTTGTGCATTAAAGTAGTATATTAAAGGGCTCACTGGGAGCTTGTTAAGGAGGTTAAAGCGATTTAAAAAACAAAAAAAAAAAAACAACTATCTGGAGGAAGGCAACATAATTTGTAGCAGGGTCTGGTTAGAGAAGAAAAGGGGACTATTCACTTGGAATAGAAAATTTTTTAGTATGATAGGGTTTTTTGGAAATACATACACTGCATACAAAACAGGAAACTGCGGCCTCAAAGGGTGAAAGTAATATCCCAGCCCCATCAACTAACTGTTAAAAATAAATTAAAATGAAGACCAGACTTGAATATCCCCCAGACACAACCATTTAAGCTGTGTGAGCAAAACTAAATCCAGCTTATTTCATGAACATAAGTGAAACGTAGGTGGTTTCTTGTAAATGCTTCTAATAATCATAAACAAAACTAAAGTCATCTTCCCAACGTGGCAGAAGATACATCTTCGTCATTTTTAACCAACCCTCTGCCATATGGAAGCCCCAGTTGTAAAAACCAATCATTGTAAAGGTGAGACGAAATCCTTATTGTCACTTCATAAGCCATCCTGTAACATCAGGCCTTTGAACTTCATACCAGGTTTGGGTCTGAAGTCCTCCGTGAGCACTTTGTTCTTTGCCAGTAGAGTTCTATCAAGTAAAGCTTCCTGAATTTTCTTTTGACATCATGAGTAGGTATAAATTGCCTAACAATGTGTCAGTGCTCTGCCAGGAGTTAGATACACAAATAGACTAATCCTCAGTGTCTGCCTTTAAGGAATTTATAGCTCATCTAGGATCTATTCCTCCATCTGAAGTTCTTTTTCTTCAGTTCTCCTAACTCACCTAAAGCATGCTGATGACCTTCTCTCTTGCCTTTTATGTTTTTCACTATGTCTTCCTACTTGGCAAGACAGCAATTTAAAATTCTTTCATTATACTTAGTTTTGAAAGACATTTTTCTTATATGACTGGTTGAGAGCATTTAGCCAGCATGTCATTCCCTTTGGAAATGAAATTTCCCTTTAAGAAGGGAACACTTCCGCCCCCCCCCCCAAACCTATACCGTTTGTTTCCAAAACGAGGGCCATATCCATTTAACTTTCCCCGAAGCTGAAACTAATTCCAGCTTCTCACAAATTCCAAGGGAGGAGAATAAAAATTCACCTGGTTGGTGACTTTCCGAGACAGAATTCAGCCTTCCCCCCCCCCCCATTCTGTTCTGCACATATTCGAAGTAAGTTGGGCATCCAGTCAGAGCAGCCTGCTATAGTCTGGCTTTATAGCTTAATTCAGGACTGAAGAGATAACATACCTTTTTGGTCTCATATTGAAAATAAACTACATTTTCTAATCGGATTTTGGGGGTACCAAGTTTAGGTTTTGACCTCCATGTGTCTATTGGAGTATCAATTGGTTTTGACTTGGGGAGGGTAGAAAGAGGGTTTTATTGGACTGGGGAGAGAAATCCTGAACCACATTACCTATGTTGGGCCGAAGAGCAACTGTGTATGTAATAGCTTTATTTTTCTGCTGAAGGAAAAGGTTTCTCAAGGCTGAGAGAACCATAGCCACCACATGGCTCCTGGAGACAGTATTTTCCTGGTCAGCAAGGTAAGAGACTGATGAAATAAGGTGGCTTTTGCTTTTCTAGCTTCTGTCAAAAGAAAGAATGGGTTGTGAACGGGACGAGATTAGTATGGGAGAGAGAAGGGAGTAAGCAGGTGATACACAAATAAATTAAATCAGGGCTTCACAACTTGAATCTTGCAAGGTAATGGATAATTGAAGCTATTCTGGAGAGGCTCAGGTAACTAGGGATGGCAGAGTGGAATTTTACTTGTGCCTTGTTCTCTCCCCACCTTTTTTTTTTTCTTCTTCTGGATCTTCTCTCATTTGGAAGGTGTGTGTGTGAGAGGGGTGGTAGTCTTTGATGTATTAAAATGTTATCAATGATTTTTCCCCCTCCAAATATATCTATACTCATGTATAGATCAGGAGAAGCTCATTTTTAACTTAGACCATCACTTTTCCAGGATGGAATTGGGAACTTTATGTGGGTATGTGTACAAGGATGTGTGTGTGTGTATGGATGGATGTATATATATGTATATATATATATGTGTGTGTGTGTATTTACATATATATGTTTGTATGTATATGTACATATATAATATATATCTGTATGTGTGTGTGTGTGTACAAAAAAAAAATCACATATAACCTCAGGTATGTGAGGACAGGGGGAAGCAGTTAAGAAAAGGGGCAGAAAAGGACCAAGAAAATTGGATGTCCACCCTCCTTTTTCTGCATGAAAGAATCAATAACATGAAATGGATTCTGTATGACATCGTGGTAGACTAAAGAATGGCTCCCCAAAGATGTCTGCATCCTAATTCCTGAAACCTCTCAATATGGATTTTGCAAATGTGAATAAATTCAGGATCTTGAGATAAGGAGACTATCCTGGAATATCTGGGTTGGCCCAATGAAATCATGAGGGTCTTTATAGGAAAGAGATGGGGAGTCAGAGTCAGAGATCGATTAGGGATTATGGAAGCAGATGTGGGGATATGAGGCAAGGAACGTGGGCAACCCCCAGAAGCAGGGAAAGATAAGGAAACCATTTCTTCCATAAAACTTCCAGAGCAGATGAGCCCTGCCAACCCATTTTATACATCTACACTCCAGAACTGTAATAGAATAAATCTGTGTTGCTTTAAGCCACTAAATTTGTGGTAATTTCATATGGTAGCAATAGTAAGCTGATACAGGGATGCTTACTAAGTGGTAAATGAATCAATATTATACAGTTCTTATTTCCACATATTTGTGATGGAGTAAAAACAGACCTTCTTTTTCTACATGTGAGGCCTTCTGAAAGGTGAAGGCATTTAAAGGGGATATTTGCCACTACTTTTCTTCCTACTGAGAGATTTTCAGGTGTATCCCAAGCCTGGAAGTTTCTGGAAGACTCACTGCCAGGGGTTAGCCAATATATGCTTCCTTAGGGAGAGTCTTTGAGAAATTACGAAAAAGAATAAACACCCCTCATTTTCTCTATAATCATTTAGTGAACTATTATTATGAACAAGCTTTTAAACACAAAGGATCAGATTTACAGCCTAGACCTAGGCTTAGGCAGAGGGGAGGCAAGTTTAATGTGAGCAGTTCCAAGAGTCTGGCAGGTTGTGAGTGTTGGGATTCATTAACAGACTAAAAGCCCGTTACATACCGTGGAGCCATTCTTTTCTAAGCGTTCAGTTCACTTCTTACATAAGGAAATAACATTTAATAGCTTATTCAGGAAATAATTGGATTTTTAAAACCCTAAAATTAATTACAATATAAAATTATTGCATTTTTTCCTTAAACAAAATAGAGTAGTAAAATTTTGAGTGTCTTAACTAAACTCATCTTTTTTTTCCCAGATAAACTTCTACTTCAAAGAAGTTCAGATTTTAATAGTTCTTAAAATTATCTTTTTAAAGAAACTCTAAACTTTACTATTATAGTTAAAATTAGATTATAAAATCAATCTAATATAAATTGAATCATTAATTAAGTCAATTTTAAAAGAAATAATTCAATTTCATTAAGGAGTTGTTACACTGATATTACAAAGTGAATGGATTCGTGTAATTAAAAAGCATTGAATTCCATATGACCATTTATCTTTCCCCCTCTTTTAACCATTTTGGTGAATTTCTAAAACAGAATTTAATTAAATGCTGAAACAAAGGCGTGATTCAAAATTAAAATTCTATGGAAGAACTCACTGGCTAATCATCAGAGCAGTCCCCCTAACCCCCAATATTTTGAGAACCCATACCCATGTAAAGTATATATGAAATTATGAGAATGTATAGAATATAATGGCAACTATTGAGATGTTACTCATTATCAGTGTGTTCCCCACCAAGGAAAGGGTTCCTTTGGGGCACCTGGGTAGCTTAGTCGGTTGAACGTCTGACTCTTGGTTTCGGTTCAAGTCGTGATTGCATGGTTTTATGAGTCCGAACCCCACGTCAGGCCTGCTGCTTGGGATTCTCTCTCTCTCCCTCTCTCTGTGCCCTTCCCCCACTTGCTCTGTCTCTGTCTCTCTCAAAATAAATAAACTTAAGGAAAAAAAAAAAGGAAAACGATCCTTTTGTAAATGTTTTAGACCAACTTTTATTAGGCGATTGACGTTGTCTAGGCGTTTAGACTTGAGTTTAAGCTCTGTTTTCCAGAGTTACATATGGTAGTATTTAAATCTTACAGAAAATAAGTCACACATTTGGATGATCATAACTTTGAAGAAAGAGACTTTGAGGTCAGATAGACTTTATTAGTGTTACTGAGCTGTGTCTCACCATTAACTCCACTGAGGCTCAGTTTCTTCATCTGTAAAGGTAGAAACAACTTCTCCCATGTGGAGTTGTTATGAAGATTACATGTAATATCACTTGTCACGTGTCCACTGCATGTCCTGGAACCTAGGAGATGGTAAGTAGATATTAGCTTTTCTCCCTTTTACCTTATCAAATTGTGGAATTTTAACAGGAGAGGGAACATTTGATCTCAGTTAGATAGTATCTACCAGTGGGAGAGACTTTTTTTCTATCTTTGCTTCCAAAATAGTACATTGCAATTTCCACTAGGTAGTTGAAGTGGGACATCTTTTAGGTAAAATAAGCCTGTGGTATAATGGCTTTGCGAGCAAATTTGTAAACTATAAAAAATATACATACACATGTGCAAGTGAAGTAATACTGTTATTCTCCTACAGTTCTACAAATAAGTTTTAGCATATGCTATTTTCCAACTTTCTCCTCAGCTTCTCAAATATATTAATTTGAATGACTTTCATCAGTGATTTTGTCCACAGACCTGCATCTTTAAAAAGCTGTGGCCACACCTCCCCTTTTGCCTTTCTCCAATACTTTGGACCACAGAAGCTAATTGCAGTGTCTAGTTGTATCCTCAGTTCGCTGATTGCACCCACAATTAACTAAATATAAGTACCAAGCGTCTTGGTACATTCAATTTTATGCTTCAAAAGGAGCCTGTGTGAGGAGGTAGTTGGCAGTTGGCTATCTTCAGGAAAACAACTTCTCAGACTGGGAATCGTAGGTCTAATTTTAAAGCCTTCAAATATTTTTAGGTGGCATAGGCCATAAAGCTGGTGGCTATCTTAATGCACCTTCAAGAACATAGAATCCAGATGAGTTGCAGACAGTCCACAATTTCAGAAAAATATCAGTAAAGGCATGAGGTTACATCTCATTGGCTCGTTCCTTATAATAATAGTACTTGAGCGGCTCCTGGAATTGCTGCCCTGGTCAGTATGCATGGAATCATGGCAGACTTTGGAATAGAAGAACCTAGAAGCACTGGGGCCATCCAAGGCAGGTTGGAATCCCCTTCCTCAGCAGTTAGAGAGGCCTCTCTGAAGAATTGGTTGCAACCATGCATTGAATGCAGGTGCTCTTACAAAACAGGTGCTTTCAAAACTGACTGGGGGGCCAACAAAAATCCCACTCTGGAAATCGGGCTGGAAATGCCATTGGGATGGAAGCCTGTTGTAGCCTGTGTGTGAACTTCCAAATAACCTCAAGTCTTTGGCAAATGTGTCAAACTCAGACTTTTGTTAAGACTGTTCAACCGTCACTAGAATGTTGTTTTGAAAGCAAATCAAGAGGCTATAGAAATATTTCTCTCTAGATTAATTAATTAGTAACAAAACAAAACAAAAGTTCCCTATTCGAGTACCCAGAAAATAAACAGATTGGAGAGCTAGAGAAAAAGAAGAGAGGGATGTGTATGGAAGAAATTTCCAGCTTTTGTTTTCATAATTTTAGCCTGAGAAATCCTCAGTGATCTGCCACTTCCAGCATAGTCTTTTTTTTTCTTCCCAGCAGCATAGCTTTGCTTAATGGTTTCAAGCAGTAGCTTTCTCTGCCTCATAGGGTGTCGTCATAGGGTGTCTGAGTCCTAACTCAGATAAATAAGTCCCAGGCCAGGGATGAGTCTGTGACTTCTAATTTCTAGTGCAGATTAGCGCGTGCATGGTATAAATAATGACTGCATTATTCTGTATATTTGAACTGGGCAAACAGACCCTATCCTTTGTCCAGCTCTATAAACCATATACTCAATATGTTATTTCAGCTCTTTCTTCTTTTTAAAAAAATTTTTTTAAGTTTATTTATTTATTTAGAGAGAGAGAGAGAAAGAGAGAGAGAGAGAGAGAGAGAGACAGTGCAGGGAAGGGGAGGGGCAGATAGAGGGAGAGAATCCCAAGCAGGCTTCACACTGTTAGTGCTAACCCTGATGCGGGATTTGAACTCACTAACTATGAGATCATCACCTGAGCCGAAATCGAATCAGATGCTTAACTGACTGAGCCACTTAGGCACTCCAAGCTCTTTATTCTTCTAATGCATTGAACTCGTACTACCACCTTGTTATAGACTAGTCTTACATATGTCTCTCAACTCTCTTGATAGGTGAGACTGAATTTTTTTTGTAATAGTCTTTGGTAAAATAAAATATCTTGATAACTATGGTCTGGGTTGATAGGCAAGGTAAGCTTATTATAAAAATTTGGAGATTAAAAAATGCAAAAGAGAGATAAATTTGTTGTTCTTGAATGTGGCTTTTGGGGGTAAAGGGGAAAATGGGAAAGAGGGAGAAGAGGAGAGGGACCAGGGGAGGATGCACATGCAGCCCACGACAGGGATTTTGGCAAGATTGTTTTAAGACAGGAATGCCTAAGGTGAGATTTAATTCACTTGGGCAGGCAAAGCATAATGCTACCCCAGTAAAGTCTACTCTATTCATGGGAAAATATGTAAGTGAATTGTGTCTGTTGAAACCAGTGTATTAGGTCATGTCTGAACACACATGTTCAGAGGTGTGAAATCAGAAACAAAAGGGTCCGTGGAAAAATAAGTTCTTAGGAACTTTCTTAAATATAAGGAGGCTGTTGACTTCACCATGTCATGAACAGGGGTGTTCCAGATAAACTTACATAAAAACTGAGGAGCCAGGAAGATCTCAGCTGACATCTGACTTACCCTTTACTCAGAAATAATCCAGGTTCTGCTAAAAACACAGATACGCGTGTAAAAATAAGGCATTCTTGTGAGATGCATCTATCCCAGTAAGGGAGACCATTCTGGTCAAACATTCACACGGCACCATGATCCATGCAATATCAAGAATGTGAGCAACTTGTCATGGCAATAAACAGAAAGCTCAAATGGAAGACCAGCTCCTGGGATGCTCAAAGTCTTTCTGAGGCAGGCAAATTCTACAGCATGTATTCAGAGGACAGATCCTGCTCTAGCCTGTAAGTCTTAACTTGTGAGAGATATTACACCAGAATTAGATGCATCAGAGTTTCTGGACACCTTGAAAAATCAGCAATTTCCTAGACTCTCCTGGATCCCTTTGAACAAATGTGTTTTTTGATGCATATCTTTTATCCTATTGGATCTTCACATTGGAACTTTTCTGGATAGGGAAAGAGAAATCTGAAGTGAAACCTTGGTATTTTCAGCAATGTGGAGTTTTAAAGAGTTTCGAAAGTTCAAATGAGGTTTGCATGGCAATTTATAATTCTAAATTCTTGATCAGAAACGACGGGGGAATCGCAGCCTAAATGGCCCTCTTTTAATATTTCTTAGAAGTGATTTTCTTTTTCCATCTATAGGAGAAAATATTCTGCCTTTACTAGTAAGCAGGCAGCTGTCATTTATTTTTTGGCATAATTTAAAGCTTTTAAATGCTCATTTTTAATTTTAATAATTTTGGAGGTGTTCACTTGTGCATTAAAATTCAGAAAGCTGGCATAGCCCTCGGCTTACCTTCAGGGCAAAACTGTGTGCAAGACATGCTTCTATGAGATAATTTGTTTCCTAATTGGCATCCGTTTGCTGAAATACAATTAAAGTTATTGCTCTAATATTAACATCAACATCTTGATTGCTCTGTAAAATATGAATATTTATAAATTTTTTCTTCTATGGTAGATATCTCTTAGGCACTTTATTTTTTGGTATTGGCAGTTTCTTATTTATGAAGAAGTTTTAATTTCTTACAGAAGAGTAATAACATAAGGGGAGTCTGGGTAGCTTGCTGAGGTTTAAAACACTGTAAGTTTAGATCACTTAGACTCTAAATAGCCATGTGTGGTGTCATTTGAATGACCTGTGTTTGGGTTCTGGAGCCAAATTGACATGAAAACCTGAGAACTGAATCACTTCTACCTACTTTGCACCACTGTGGTCAGGAGCACATGAACTAGACAGTTTAGTGGTCCCTTATTGAATAAAAACAGTGCCTCCTTATGCATAACCCTTTATAATGTACAGTAGGCTTTGAGTCAATCTCAGGGGTGATTTATTTAGGAAACATGCTCTATCGCTACTAAGTTCTTAGAGGTACCATTTTCAGGTTCTCTTCTTTCTTTCTTTCTTTCTTGCTTGCTCTCGCTCTCACTCTCCCTCACACTCTCACTCTCGCCCTTCCTGCCTGCCTGCCTGCCTGCCTATAAAGTAAAACATTTGTAGTGGCTTGAGAGGAAGCATGTAAGAACATAATTCTATAACTATATATTCATAATAAAAATGATTACTGTTGATCAGTTAAAATGTTTAGATTACATATATTCATCCATTAAACTCTTTTCACCTAACTTTTAAATTGGAAAAGTAATGTAAGATATCATTTATGTGAAGCTATCAAATTTTAGAAAGGCTGTATACAAAAAATTAAAGCACTCTCTCATCTTTGATTATTTAATTCTCCTCTCTAGCAGTAACTTCAGTTGAGTTCCTTAGCTCTTCTTCTTCCTCCCTCCCCTCCCTTTTCTCTTGAATAATTATCTAAAATCATTAGATGGGGCCACACAAGACAGACATCCTGACGAGGTCAGAGGTTCTCCAATGGTCCAATGCATTCGTTAGAGCTGCAGCAAAATGAAGATTCAGTCTGTGCCAGGGGTAAGGATCCTACTTGATTTGAGTATAAGACTCCAAGAGGGAGGGTAGTAGGGCATGTACATAGTGAGAGCCACAGCAGGAATGTAACGAGCAGGTCTCCACCATACACATGGGTTAGCCAGAAGAGAGATTGGTTACTTGTAGAGTACAGATTATGAAATCAAATGTTAATTATAATAGAAGCCTGGTTTCTCACTGTCAGATAAGAGTGTTTTAAATGCAAAAAGGAAAAAAAAAACCTGTGATAAACCCTGGTGTTGAATTGGAAGATATTCATATGAGCTTATAGTTTTTAAAAAGATAGAGATAAAGATTGGATATAAATATAAATGTAAGACGTGTGTGTGTGTGTGCGCTCATGTGTGTGTGAATGTATTTCTAGCCCTGTCCACTCAAAGAGCCTGTTATCTATGATACCCAATGGCAAATAATATACCTAGTGCGCCCACATCATGGTTTCTAAATGTAATTTCTACCAAATGGAATCAACACACCTTGGAGAAATGGCTGATTCCAAGCCTGAAGCAGGAAAAAATAAGCCAGAAAATAAAAAATGATGAAAGCATATAAAAATAAACAGACACCAGCTTAAACGGGCTCCCTCTGGTCAAATCTGAGTGGATTTTAGCATCACATTAAATAATGAAAGTAATGGGTGAAAACTCATGGAATAAGAAGAATCCCTGAGACCATAGTGATATAAATATATGAATAAATTAATTGAAAGGTTGATGAGGAATGAGATTTGTATAATCTCATAATCTCTCTCCCCAAAATACTTATTATTTATAATGGGAAAATAACTTTATAATGGAGAAGCCTGGAAACACCCCCTTAATCAGATGATCAAAATTAACATCACCAGTAATAGAATACACTGAAATTTAGTGCCTTCTGACAGGATGCAATGAAAACACAGCATTACTACTATGATCTTGTTGTCAAAGATACATCACCTAAATCTAGTAATGAGGGAACATTAGGCAAACCTAAACTGAAAGTTTGCATTGTAACTGGCCTATGAGAAATGTGGTTATAGAAGTCAAGAGAAGATTGAGGAATGTTCCAGATCAATGGAAATTAATAGAAGATGACAACTAAATGCAATGTAAGACTCTGGATCGTACATTTTGTTTAAAGGTTGTTTGTTGGGATAACTGGCAGAACTTGAAGAGGACATTGGTGAAACTGGAGGTGTCTGAAGTTTAAATAGTAATAATACGGCAAAGTTATTATCCTAATTGTTACGGTTCTATTATGTTGTGTAGGAGAATGTCCTCAGTGTTAGGAAATAATTTTTTTATGCTTGTTTATTTTGAGGTGGGGAGGGGCAGAGATAGGGAGAGGATCCCAAGCAGGCTCCATGCTGTTAGTGCAGAGCCTGACGCTCGATTTCACAAACCATGAGACTATGACCTGAGCTAAAATCAAGAGTCTGACACTTAATGGACTGAGCCACCCAGGTGCCCCAGAAAATAACTTTAATTATTCAAGGGTTTGGGGCAATTTACTTTCAAATAATTCAGGAAAACCTCATTTTTACTATTCTTTGATTTTTCTCTGAGTTTCAAAATAAAAGTAAAATAAAAATTCTGTGTTTCTAGAAATACCATCTCCTTATGAAATCAGTTGTGAGTATATAAGTCCATGTTTATATTTTGTCACACAAATGAGAGAATGTACATGCTATTTTCACTTGGCATTTTTCTCCTGGGGGTGATCTTGGCAATCACTACATATTAACATATGTACCAGGCATTCAAAAGTACTCATTTTTTTTGGAAAATGGGAAATTAACCATCTGGTTCCTCTGAATCAAAATTCTATAGTCATATTCTGATCTCAACAGAAAGATTCTACTGCTTGTAGTTTGGGTGTCTTTCTTGGGCTTGGATATATTTTGATTCTTTATGCATAACTAAACTTGATTTAATTGCACTCATTTAAATTCATGTTTTTCTCAGGTAAATTCAATTAATGTGTGTGTGTGAGAGAGAGAGAGAGAGGGACAGAGGGAGGGAGGGAGGGAAGGAGTGAGGGACAGAGGGAGGGAGGGAGGGGAGAGAGTGACAGAGAGAAAGAGAAAAGGAAAATATACCAAAATATTAATTGTTACTTTCTTTGACTTTGGGGATCACAAAGGTTTAAAATATTTTTATTTTTATCTCTAATTCAACACATTGTTTTAGAAAAGAAATAACATTGGACTATTCTTAAAATACAGTATTGAATGCAAAATACTTTTTGAAGGCTGTAATTGTTTGGCTCCTTATGTGGAGCATCCTTCCTCAGTATACACATTCATAGTACCTGTTTTGTCACAAAACTCCAGGTGCAGCTTGAAAAGCCCACAACACAGAGTGACCACGATCAGGAAAAACATAATTCTAGGAGAGTTAGGTTAATAGTTGTTCCTATTTGGGTAAATGAGGCACTTTCTGGAAGTTAGCATGTGAGACGTAGAAAATATGTGGTACAATGCATGTGGAGGACCTGCCAGTGGCTGGCTCATATTCCTCAGACTTTACTGTAGATAGCTCCCCTTTGCCACTGTCTACCTATCAGTGTTTGAACCTTCTTTCAGTAAGCATGGACAGCCACTTGCTCCAGTCAACAGCAGTCTAGAAGTGCCAGAGAAAGGACATTATGCCAGAGCAACCCTAAAACAGTGGCCTATAGCTCATGGTATGCAAACACTTGCTCCCTTACCCATACGGAATGTCTAAAGCCTGAGTGTTGTACTGTTACCCAGATTTTCTCTCCTGAGATGAACACTCCAATTGCCCACATTTTGTTGGCTAAGTGACATATTCTTCTTTGGCTGACTTCCATCCCTGTGTCACCTCCTCATATCCTGTCAGTGTTCCCTGCACTAACCAAGTAACCTACTTGTACTCAAGTCAGGTATCAGGGCCTACTTTTGGAGGATTGCTAGCTGGACTGTTGGTAACAGTAGTGTCTGTGGCTAGATAAGGACCTTGGAAAAAAAGATCTCACTTAGGCGTTGGAATATAGTTCATCATGACCTGAGAATACTAAGAGATACAGAAGGATAGAATTTCAGGGCCAGGTATCCCAAGGTCATCTAGTGGCTGCCATGACCGTCTGAACCTTGAATTTTTATGACATGCCCTCTTCAATACCTTCAATGACTAGG
The DNA here is from genome assembly GCF_016509475.1 of Prionailurus bengalensis. Lineage (NCBI taxonomy): Eukaryota > Metazoa > Chordata > Mammalia > Carnivora > Felidae > Prionailurus > Prionailurus bengalensis. The sequence goes on from NC_057352.1 coordinate 37,280,444, forward strand.
AATTCAGACCCTCTTGAGTTAGATTTCTACTTGTCAGAAAATTCTTTGTGTGGAGAAAGAATTAGATCAGTGAGTGAATGTTGCCATACGGTTCTCAGAGTGTATGTGATAAATGGTTCAGGGAGGATACTGATTGCTTACAAGTAGAGTAGGGCTCTCACCTCTCTTATTTACATTGCACAAGTAAAAATTCGGCCAGAGATAATATCATCTTTTTCTGCCACTGTTTGACCTGGAGCCAATTTTACCAAGCCCACATCTAACCTCATTGACCTTCAATGTTCAAATGACCCCTGAGATGCCAGCCCATGGCTATGCCTTTAGCACTGCTGTCCTCTGCAGGGAAGCAAGTGATATTTATATAGCCAAGAAATTCCTAGCAAGAGCTAACAAACTGGAATTTTCCTTGTCTAACTAGCTTTGGAGACCTGTGATTTTTCTAATCTGGCTGCTCACAGCAAAGACAAGAGCATGAGAGACCATACAGCCATGTGCACTGTGGACATCAGTTGACTCCTGTCGAGCCAGTGAAATGCATTCTTAACCAAGGCAGCAAAGAAAGCTGTGGGATTCTTTTTCTTTTCCTAAATAAAGTATCAGGATACCATCATCTGCATAGGCCCAGGAGTACCTGTAGACAGGAATGCAATAATGTTTTATTTAAATCGAGAAACAATCCTTGGAAAAGCCTCGGGACATCCCCAACTCTTTCCAAGCTAGAGATTTGAGAGCAACTTTTAGAAATAGAGCCACTGAGAATGGCATGTGAGTCATGCAAGAGCAGCGAGAGGCAGAGCATCCAACAGGTGATGAGAGGTTAGTGGGATAGCACCAATGGGATGTGTCCTGCCAAGCCAATGCAGTGCAATGTGGTTATACAGAGAGGAAAAAATAGACAGGTGAAGTTTCATATTGTGCATTTAATTCCTGTAGGAGAGACAAAGACAAGAGCACTGCTTGTACTTATCTTTAAAATACATTAAATCAATTGCATTCTAAAAATGTTCCTTAAAGCCATTTGAGTGTTGGAGGAAGGCTCTTCTTTACGTTTCACTTACAAGCATGGAATCTAGAAGGAAAACCATACAACCTCATCTAGATCAGCTTGTGCTGGGTTGTCATTTCTCTCTTCTCCTGGCATTATATCTCTTCTTTCACATCTCCTTTGCCTATGGGGACCTCAAGGTCTCCCGCAGAATATAACATTCTGTTCTGGACACCATATTTGAACAACATCATTGGCAAATGGAACCAACTTCAGCAGAGAGATGTAGAGTTATGGCACAATTCCTCACAATGTCTGATGAAGAAAAGTGTAAGGAATTCTCTTCTGTGAATACTTGGTATGCATATATCTGTGAGATACAATATGAAAAAATGTCTTAATAATTAATGGATGACTTTTGTCTCTCCTTCATGTCGATAGTATTCTTGAATGTGGAGATGGTTATTTTCCCTAGCCAAAAACCCCAACTTTCCTTTCATATAGTAAGCACTCAGAAAATGTTGATTGAAATCTTCTTTAGTTATACATAAAATGATAGTCCTTTGAGGGTTACCATTCTACTTCCACTGACCTTTTGTAAAACCATCCATCAAAACATTTATTTCACTCTACTGGGTTTCTTTTTACTTCTTGATCTCCCTTACCAGATCATGAGATTCCTCGAGGGTCATATATCATTTCTGGTGCTACTGATACCTGGTACATAGTAGCCCTTCCATTAAGGTCGAATGAATGGATGGATGAATGAAGATCCCGTAACCTCTGACTGGAGCCATCAGATGAGTGCACTTGGGTGGTTCATTCTCAATTTCTTCTAGGTATACTTTTTAATTTTAGGTAGTGTTTTTAGGCTAGCAGGTAAAGACTATATTTTCTATCTTTATATCCTTGTGTTTTCTTTCTCTTGTGCAAGAAAATGATGCCTTGCTATTCATGATCACTACTTTTTTAATTTTTTTTTCAATGTTTATTTATTTTTGGGACAGAGAGAGACAGAGCATGAACGGGGGAGGGGCAGAGAGAGAGGGAGACACAGAATAGGAAACAGGCTCCAGGCTCTGAGCCATCAGCCCAGAGCCCAACGCGGGGCTCAAACTCACGGACCGCGAGATCGTGACCCGGCTGAAGTCGGACGCTTAACCGACTGCGCCACCCAGGCGCCCCCATGATCACTACTTTTATTCTAGCAAGGAAGAAGTTTGTATGAGAGACATGACAGACTCACATACTACAGCTCAACAGATTTCTGGGTTCAATCAATCCCTGCTGGCCCCTAGACTTTGCAAACGACAGGATATATGAATGAATGACAACTTTGCTGTACTAATTCATTTCCCCATTGCCCCCTTTGGCTGAACCAGTTTTTCTTCTCCTGGCATCTAACTCTCTGAATTACCTTCCTTGGGAATTGAGATCTTATTTTCTCAGTGTAATTATATTTGTCAGACTCACCTGCCAGTTTGTCCAAAGAATGTTTCAATGATCCCGTTGTTAGCGGCTGAAGTAGTCCCCAGAAATATGTGGCGTGACAGGTATGGAAACTTATTTGGAAGAGTTGCTAATTGTATTGCTTATTATTTTAGTAGCCTCCAATCACATATATATTCCAGGGTTCTTAACATTTGCATTTGCCTACATTTATGATAACTGTGTTCAGAGATACATTGTTACCACTCTGCTGAATCTAAATCCCATAACTACAGCTGTCCTGCATCAGTAGTGGAGTTCTCTGATCTAGAGTGCAACAGTCACTCGATAACTAACTATAAGATATGTTAGTTTAATTATCTGGCCCATTCCTCATGCTTTATTTCCATTTATTAGGCACATACCATGTGCTAGCAATTTTCACACATAGTTTTAGAAAGGTTAAAAAAATGAGTCAAAATCAGAAAGCTAGTATATAATAGAATCATATTTTTAATTTAGATTTATATAACGTCAAAGCTTATATTAAATCTACCAAACCATGTGCGTGTGTGTGTGTGTGTGTGTGTATATACATATATATATACATACATATATATATATATATAAAATATTGACATTTAAGCAGATATTTCATTGTCATTCATTGACACATTCATGGCTATATCTTGGAAACCTTTAAATAATATATGAAATATGATGTTGCATAAGCATATGGCAGTTTTACAAACAGTTGATTTTCAAGTTTCCTTTTTTTAATGTTTATTTATTTTTGAGAGAGAGAGAGACAGAGTATGAGTGGAGGAGGGGGCAGAGAGACAGAGAGAGAGGGAGACACAGAATCCTTAGTAGCCTCCAGGCTCTGAGCTGTCAGTATAGAGCCCAGTGTGGGGCTCGAACCCATGAACTGTGAGATCATGACCTGAGCCGAAGTCAGACGCTCAACCGACTGAGCCACCCAGGTGCCCCTTCAAGTTTCTTTTTGAATAAAGTATGCATATATTTCAGTCCATGCTAATAAATACCTTTTGCATTATATTCAGTTCCTAACATTCTTTTGTAATACTTAATTGGATTAGAAAACACTCCACTGCTGGGTATTTATCCAAAGAAAACAGAAACACTAATTAAAAAAAGATATGTGCACCCTTATGTTTACTGCATCATTATTTATAATAGCCAAGATATGGAAGCAACCCAAAGGTCCACTGATAGATGAATAGATAAAGAAGATGTGATATTATATATATGTGTGTGTGTGTGTGTGTGTGTGTGTGTATAGTGGACTATTATTCAGCCATAAGTAATGGGATCTTGCCATTTGCAGCAACATGGGTATTATGCTAAGTGAAGTCAGACAGAGAAAGACTAATACCATAAGATTTCACTTATAGGTGGAATCCAAGAAACAAATGAACAAATGAACAAACACAAACCACAAACTGACTCATAAATACAGAGAACAAGCTGGTGGTTGCCAGAGGGGAGGGTTATGAGGGATGAGCAAAATAGATGAAGGGGACTAAGAGGTATAGTCTTCCAGTTATAAATAAGTCATGGAAATGAAAAGTATAGCATAGGGAATATGGTCAATAATATTGTAATAACATATGGTGACAGATGGTAACTACATGTATCATGGTGAGCATTGTGTAATGTTTATAGAATTGTCAAATCACTATGTTGTTCACCTGAAACTAATATAATGTTGAATGTCAACGATACTTCAATAATAAAAACTTTTTTTAAAAGGCAAAGGTGATCCAAATGATCAAATTATCTCTTTGACATTGGGCCCTAGTATATGCCTCTCTCTTAAGCTGTAATTAAAAAATATGAGAATCGTTTAACAATGTATAAATATATCAAATTACCATATTGTACATTTAAAATATAATTTATTTGTCAATTATTCCTCAAGATACCTCAAGAAGAAAGAACTCCTAGAAGTTTGCTTAAGGCTCTTCCAAGATTTTTTTCTGTTCTGACCAGGTTTTACCACCATTTCAGTAGAAGTGAATGAATCACTGAGAAATTCAGACTTTGGGTCCATTTCCGCCATATCACCACCCATGCACACCAGTCATGTTGTTTACAATTTAGTTAACTTAAGGTTAAAAAAATGATACCCAGTGCTTGCAAAGATACACTGAAACAATCACTTGTTTATAAAGCTACATTTTTATAAGTCATTTGGTAAGGAACTTGGCAATATGAGAAGAGCTTAAAAATATTTATAAATATTGACCTAATAAATATGCTTCTGTGAATATAAGCCAAGAAAAATATTCTGACTACATAAAGTGTGTGGGGAAAGGGGAAACACTAAAGGGCAAAGAAGATTATTGTAATATGTTTTACTACAGTACGAAATAGGGGGAAAGATATGAATGTCTCCAACTGGGAATTAGTTAAGTAGCCTATGGTGCATCTGCTTTATAAAATATTATGCAATCATTAGAATGATAATTCTGAAGATTTTCTAATAACATAGAAAATACTTAATGGTATCATATTAAGTAAATTTACTTTGCTGTAACTGCACCTGTATCTATAATCCCTTTATACCTAATCTTCCATGCTTTTGTTCCTAAGAAACAGTTTGTAGGATTCGAACTCATATTTCTAGCCCCATGGCTCCCTCTGCAACACGTCTTCATTAAAATCTAACAGTCTTTCGTGCTCCTGAGAGAGAAGAGAATCTAAGTAGAGATGTAAAATTGAAACAGGAGGGATGAGGCTAGCCTGCAGATGAGCAATACAACAGTTTCAGTCTCGGATGAAATCCTGTATCTTTTTTTTTTCTTCGTTTGCTTCCTGAAGATCCTTTAAAATCTTATTTCTCAGTGAGTAATTTTGTCTTTATGGTACAAAAGGTAATTCCCATACCTAATATTGTTTCTAAGCACATGTGAGTACCCTGCTGAGTTATATATGAGTTTTTTTATGAATATGACACAAAATGAAAATTCCATTTCTTGAATTGAAAAAAAAAAATTAAATTGACTTTCACGCTCAAGTGAGTTGTTTCAGGGACTGGAGGGGGGGTGCAGGATAGATTCAGTGCATCACCTACTCTATATTCATGTGTAATTGATGTAACTTTTAGCAAATGTTCTACATTTTCTAACATCATATTCAAAGGGTAAAGTTACAGACCTTATTGATTTTAAACAGATTTTAGGTTGCCCTCATCAAAAATTGTCTCCTCTTGGGTAAAGGCATTAGCAGTATCTTTAAAAAGATGTTAAACTGGTGAGCATTCGAAGTTTTAGTCCTTTTGTTGTTTGAGTTAGATTCTAGTATATCTCGCAATATGCCCATTATGTAGTAAGAAATGGGCAGTCGGCATTCTAACTGTCATTGCTCATATTTTCTTCAATTTGGGGGCAATTTTTATAAAGCTCCCTAGACGGATAAACAACGCTTTGGTATAGGGCATGGGATACTGTTTTTAGTGGCCCTGGTTGGCCAGTCATGAGGATGTCATTTCTGCCGGAGCAAACAATTAAAGTTGTGAATAGACAACATATTAGTGCTGATATGTGAGAGGGTTTTAAAGCCTGTGCAGGAAGTTTCACAGAGAAAAGATGATAAAAAAGAAAATGCATACACATTGGTGATGTTAAAGACGGTTTGTTCAAATTATAAATATAAATTATGAAATGTCACATGTTATATAAATGAATTTTCACATGGAAAACAATACTGGTTAAGTATCCTTATATTCCATGTGTAATGTTAGGTTCCAAAGCTTTTTAGTTAAGCAAAGGATATTTGCTGTTAAAGATGGAGTTATGGGCTCAAACTCAGGTCATATGACTGCAAGACCATCCATTATGTCATCACACAAGAGTGAGGCAGCCTTAGAAGACACACGTGCGCACATGAATATGAGCTCACCCATGCATGCACGCACATACACACAATGTGTCTTTAACGAACAGTACCAGTTATGTTTGTCTTAATCTCTTGTGTGTTCCTTGAATGAAAGTATTGCATTATACTTACTGATAAATCTGGAAAGTCTATTACTCTGTCAGGCATATAATCAGTTCTCAATTAATATCTCTTAAGTGTGAGTGAGTGACCGTGTATGTAATCATGTATTTATAGAGAGAACATGTTAAATGTTCTTTAGGTGTGTCCTAGAGAAAATCTTTATATATTAATCAACTCAAATAATTCTTATACCGGGAACAAATAACCTTCTTTTTTTACTCAATCAATAGTAAAAGGTGAATTATTCAATTTAATATCCACATACTTTAACAGAAGAGGGTTTGGTGAGCAGAGCTGGTAAGCGCAATTGATATCCTTTGCAGAAATTTAACATTCTCACTTCCTGATGGCTCTGCTCTTAGCAAGAATATACTGGCAGAGGTGCCAGGACAACAGACGTTCTAAGCTGCTTATTACTACCTTGCTATGCAGGGACCATAAATGCAGCTTGTGTGAAGGAATTCAAGTGCAGGCTAATTGTTTTAAGTGTCTTTAATTGCAGCCTTCTGAGATCATTGGTCACTATTTGTAATATTATTTTTCCTTCCAGAAAGGAAAATGTAGCACTTATGGGAAACAACACAGACTTCCATGTAAAAATTAAAACAATATGTTTAACTGATGATACAGATAAGAGGTGTTCCATTTGGCGCCCTTATGTTAATTAAAATTTTAGGGTGATTCTGATTTCAATGCACTGTTCACTCTCTCCATTTAAGTACATTGTGTGCCATAGTTTCGAACCATGTAAGTGTTAGTGTTAGAAAACACTAGATGGTATCTAGCCAACCTCCTTATTTTGAGGATGGTCACAAAATTTTCCTGAACTCTGCTAGCATAGAAGATCTCTCCAGAACATGAGGAAACCTATGGTTTGACATTTCGAATGAAGGATTCTGTGTAGAATTCTAGACTTCTAACTCCTCTATAGATTCTCAATTTATGTGATAGAATAACTCAATAGCAAAACTTGCTTCTAGGGAAATCTGAGCCTCTGGCCCTAGACAAATTGAAAACATACCTGCTTTTTTGTATTTCTTATCGACTGACCCTGAAGCTTATGGGTTTTGTTTTTTTGGGGTTTTTTTTTGTTTTCTTTTTGTTCACTTTCTTTTTTGTTTGTTATTGCATTTGAACTGAATGATTCCATGAGCTTAAATTTGTATCAGTGGTATCATTATTACTGTTGTCATATTTATTTCGTACAGCATATTTCTAACATGAATCGTTACTAGCTGAACTGACATTTTGAAAATATACTTAAGAGAATACAGCCTTTTATGAAGGAGAGAGGATGGTTCTGTTATGTCATAATAATAAAAATTCTTTGAGACTATAGTGTGATACTCTTTTTTTATGACATCCTGAACACCCTTTCTTGCTGAGGCTTTTGCAGGGGAAAGGGAAGACAGAAAAGACTAAGGTGAAGGGTAGGCATACAGGAGAATCACCCAGTGAGCATGAATTAGAGAAAAGATGGAATCACAGAGTGGCTCTCCAACTGTGAATGGTCAGGATTATTGGATACAAAGTCACTGAATGTACTTAATTCATTGATCAACAAAGCAATTTGGTCTTTGCAACCTTGTGAATATCAGAAATGGGATTTTAAAAGTGATTGTTGTGTGTATTATGTGGCCCAACTCAAAATTCATTGAACATAAACTTCCTGAGAAATCTTTAGCGTCTAAAAATAATGCTAAGGCTGAGCAAACAAAGATAGAAGCCAGGCTTACAAACAACTCAGTTTGGTGAAGTCAACAACATAGATCAGCATCTGGGAGATATGTGTTCTAAAAAGAAACCAAGCTCAAAGCATATTTTCCCCCCTGTGGAAATCAAGGTGGAAAAAGCCAATGCTTAAATAGTTTTTTAAAGGGGAAGTAGAGTTCTATGTAGGTAAGTAAGATGGTTCAGAATGTCTTTGATATTATGGGTATTGCATAGCAGATAGTCCTTCAGATATCTAGGCAATTCTTCACGATAAAGAGAGGTTATCAAAATAGATATAGCAATACACATGTGGCAGAAGTAGACTTCTACTTCTTGACTTTAGTTTCTGGGCTTCAGTCATTCATTCCCTGCTTCTTCCTTATCCTGAATGTCCAGTCTCTAAACCATCATTTCCATCTCAAGAAGCTCACATTTTCTATGCTCATTTTTATGCGCATACATTTGAGCATAAGATCTTCCAAAACACACAACAGAGCCGCCAGATACTTACAGGGTTCAGCATCTAATTGCACATATTATAGATTTTGTATTTGATATGAGAGATTTTTTTCTGAAAGTGGTAGTAGATGGTCTTGAGAAATGAGTGCCCTGTTTTTTGTTTGTTTGTTTGCTTTTACCTCCTTAAGTATTCTGTAGATGAGGGTGTCCTTGCTGCCAAGATCTCTCACAATCCAAGGAAGAGACTACACCATGAAGAAACTCACAGGTCAAAAGTCTCACAGGAAGAGAAAGACATGTCAATATCCTTGGCTAGCGTGAGAAATATTCTTGGCTTCATTTGGGTAGGAAATTTATGTCTCCTGAGACTATCCCTGCTCTGTTTCGGCCACCTTGTAAAGAATGTCAGAACGGCTCTGCACTGTGAGCCTAGAGCCTGATGTGAGGCTCAGACTCACAAACCTGTGAGATCACGAGCTGAGAAATTAAGAATTGGATGCTTAACCGACTGAGCCACACAGGAGCCCCTTGGAATTACGTTCTAATTGTGGGAGCGCTCTACCTAATCAGCATCACCTGCTGTCTCAGTCTTAACTATAGGCGGCATTTAGAGGAAAATGCAGTACTTTCCCCTTATCCGCAGTTTCGCTTTCCACAGTTTTAGTTCCCGCTGTCAACTGAGGTCTGGAAGCCAGCGATCCTCCTTCTGACGAATCATCAGAAGGTTGATAGCAGTCTGACTCTACCTCGCAATGCCTGCATCTTTCACCGGGCTTGGTCTCCTTACACAGGCGTTTTATCATCTCCCGACATCAGAACAAGAATGGTGAGTACAGCGCAATGAGGTATTTTGAGAGCGACCACATTCACATAACTTTTATGGTACAGTGGGCCCTTGAACATGAGGTTACAGGCGCCGACCCTGGGCAGAGCCAAAAATCTTCCCCTAACTTTTGACTTTCCCAAAACTTAACTACTAAAACCTGTTGACCAGAAACCTCACCGAAAACGTAGTCGATGAACACGTGTTTTGTACGCTATATGTATTATATACTGTATCTTACAATAAAGTAAGCTAGAGGTAAAATGTTATTAAGAAAATCATAAGGAAGAGAAAATTTACATTTACAGGCCTGTAAAACAGTCATGTAGAAATGGACCCGTGCAGTTCAAACCCGTGTTGTTCAGGGGTCAGCAGTGTATTGTTGTAATCGCTCTATTTTATTATTAGTCATCGCTAATCTCTGCCTGTTCCTAACTTCTAAAGTAAACTTTATCCTAGGTATGTATAGATAGGAAAAAATAGGATGTATGGAGGTTTGCCACTTTCCATGGTTTCAGACATCCACTGGGGTTTTTGGAAGGTATCCTGCATGGATAAGGGGGACAACTGTATGGCATTGGTCTGAATGCCTTGCTTGAATCCATTTTTATGGCACTCCATATTGTCTGTTCATTCCGACTTACAGAACATTGTTTGCTTTCCCTTTTTAACTCCTGCCTCAATATTCAGAGTGTTACTTGACGTTATTTTCCCAGCTACATGCAACCTCAGCTGCCCTCTGAAAGTGAGTTTTCTCCTAGCAAGCCTGCCACATATTTCCTCCTGCCATTTAATCGGGCTTATAAGCAGAAATTGGGTTGCTGCCAAGGATGTAACTATCCAGGGACCAAAATGCCTTCCATGTGGAGCCATTTAATGTTAGAGAACATAAATGGATATTTTTATTGGCCATCGATTTCTCTATGAAGGGAAATATTTTTGCCTTGACCAAGCTAGCTTAAGTGGGTTTAGGCCCTGGTTGCAGCTGGACATGCAAACTCTCACACCTTCAAGGGATGATGTGATGATTTTTAAGTGTTATATGTAATGATACACAATGCAGTCAAGGTCTGGTCCCTATAATTTGTATTGGTTTTTCTCTCTGCATCCATCTACCCCTGTTGGTCCTGCTTTTAGATGCTATTACTTCCTGGAAGAACTATCACTTTGATCAGAAAATTTGAATTCTTACAATATTCCTAGTCACTCCTCTCAGAAGGAGCATAAAAGGCTGGTTGTGCTCCATTTTCTAGTGCAATACAGTGCCTGCTACCCAGGAGAAATACAAAGCCTATACCATCAAGATTGGGACTGGATGCATTCATGTGACAATCATATAATGAGTTGTGAAATCAGGATTTTTAATGAAACTCCATTGTCTGCCATACAGATTAGAGTATGTCACCCTCCTGAACAAGCAGAAACATTTCCAGATTGATTGAGGCGTCTTTACCGAAGCAGTATCTCCATTTATTTTGCTGGGGCCTTTAACCCCTAAGAATAGTAGCTGATTGTAATTGCATAAATGGCATAATATTTTAGAGACCTATGGAGAACTTGTGTGGAACTGAAGGCTTTTTTCAGCACAGCCTGCCTTTGTACATAGTTCCTATTCATTTTCCTGATTTCATTAGTAAGGATATTTGTATGGAAATGGATTAAGGTTTATAGGTTTATTTTATTGTGCTGTAGTTTCAGCTGTAATTATACCACTGATGGATTATATTAAACTGCTTTGTGGGAAGCTTTCAAAACATATCAAACTCCGGAAGTGCTTTTGATCTACAAAATCTTTTTTTTTTTTTTGTCCCACCTGGAGTTCCTGAGACACTCTGCCCCTACTTAGCTTGCCCACAGCCCCCAAGTCATACCATTTTTCTTTTTCATTTGTATAGTTAAAGGGCACTAACTTAGCTGTGGTAAATATACTTGAAAGACCCTCTATTCCCAAGTATATAAATGTTCATAAAAGTAAGAAAAATTGAATAAGAAGGAGAAAAAGAATGAATAACAAGTTTAGTCTTACTGTATTTTTTTAAATGATTACCTATGACATTATGAATAAAAAATTGTCTAGAATGTAGAAACATTTTCATGAATGTTTGAATCACTGAGGGGTGAGAGTGTTGATGTCAATTCTGCTTAATTTCTTTCTAAGGTAATCTATGATTTCTGAGGAAATGACAGAGGACAATTTTATCAAGGAGTCATTTGACTGGACTTTATGGCTCATCAGTGTCTGTCATCAGATTACAACTTTAGCGCTTCAAGATTTAGAATTTATTCCCTGTTCTTCCTTCCCTAGTTTGGGAGGCTAGGGCATAAATGGTTATCAGCTCATAAATTTTTAAAGGACCACACTCTTAGAATATCCAAATATAAGGGCCCAATCTCTGGCCAGTGTTCTATTCAAAAGGAAGTGAACCTAGAGTCTTACTAATGAGGCAAAGTAGAATTCAGTAGTGAATCTGGGCATCAAATGTATATAGCCATTGACTATCCCATATTTCCAGGTACCTACCAAATACTCATCGGGCATATAACCAGTTCAAGGAGAATGAAAATATCTTGGTTTCTGCACAAAGGCCTGTTCCTAATTTTATAACCCTCACATAATATTTCTTACCAGGTTTGCCCCATTTCAATAAAGGGCATCACCAGCTCAGGCCAAAAAAACCAAGTTGTCTTTTGTCACCCTCTCAGATACCTTATCCAATCCAAAACCAAGTCCTCTTGATTTGCTCTAATTTAAAAATTGATCTCAAATTGAGCTAGTTTCCCAGCTTCAGAGTAAACACCCTAGTTCAAGCAACATCGGTTTCCCTCCTGGATTACTGAGATAATTTCCTTCCTAGCATGCTTTTGTACCTTTATTCTTATATGTTTATGGTACATTCTACACCTGGAAACCAGAATGATGTTTTAAAATTGAAAATCTGAACATCAGTCGCCCATTCAAAACTGTCTAGTGGTATGTCGAGGTAGTCAACATTTATTCCAGACGTTGCCCTGGAGCTACAAGGCTCCATTATTTTCTTGCCTTCCCTACCTTCCTGATCACATCCCCCATCCTTCTCTCCTTTGTTTATTGGTCCTGAAAAACACTGGCTTTCTGGTCATTGCTAGAACATGCTCAACTCATCTGTGTCATAGCAATTTTTATGTTCTTTTCACTCTACCTGGAATGTTATTTCTCAACATCTTTCTGTGTCTTGCTTCCCATTCATTCATGTCCCTCTGCAAATGTTGTCTGCTCACCAATGCCATTTATAATCACCCTATCCAAAGTGACTACTCCCCTCCTCCTTTTAGCCCCTATTTTTACTTTACAGAAATGACCTCTATATTTCATTTCACATTTAGTCATGTACTTTTAATTCTTTTTTTAAAGTTTATTTATTTATTTTTGAGAGAGAGAGAGAGCAGAGGAAAGGCAGAGAGAGAGGGAGAGAAAGAGAGGATCCCCAGCAGACTCTGCATTGTCAGAACAGAGCCCAAAATGGGGCTCAAATTCATGAACTGTGAGATCGTGACCTGAGCCGAAATCCAGAGTCACTCGCTTAACCGACTGAGCCACATAGGTGCACCTAGCCATGTACATTTTATTCTTGTTTCTCACAATAAATGATAAAATTCTGGGAAGATGGAGATTTTTGCTTTATCCACTGGTGTTTGCTGGTTCGTCAAGTCACGTAGTGTATGACACATGATAGGCACTCAGTAAGCATTTGATGTCTTAATGACCAAAGCAATGAATGGAACAAAGAGAGGTTAATATTGAGCCCTGAGGAATTTGAGCTTTTAAAACTTGAGGAAAGGTAAATAAAGAGGAGGGGCTGGGGATCTGAGAAAAAACCTAGAGAGCTACTAAATATGGTAGACCCTTGTCTTCTCTTCCATGAATATGTATTCCAGTGAGATATTCAGTGCTTCTTAGAAAAACAAACAAGTCCTCAAACTGGCATCTGGGAAGGGAGGGAAAAGCAAAGGAGAAGTGGAATCATTTAGAAGCTGCAGACTGTTCCTTTAGCAAATGACTGAATGCTAAATTTAATTGGATGTGCTCCACTAGAGAAAATAGTCTACTCATTAAAACATCAATACTTGAAGTTCCAAGCAATCTGGCATCTTTTTTGAATTACAATATGTGCAAAAGAAAGACTCCTACAATGTTTTATCCTGATAATAGTTTTTATCCATAATTTGTATTGGGTGTGCAATCTGTGGAGATGAGAATTTTCTAGACATTGATCATCTGATTTTGAATCAATGTTATAAGCGTATCTGTATTTGTAAAACTGATAGAATGTTATATTCTAGTCCCCTGAGCTTAAATCAATTACAAACACGCAAGTTTTCATAGACTTTTTATTTTGATTTGGAACTCAGAGTTAAAGATCAGCTTTGTATAGTGGAAAGAATGTAAGCATTTCAAAACCTTGACCTGAGTTTTTGTCCTAGGTTTAAACTTCAGTAACTCCTTAACCTCAGGCTAGGTCTTCAAGCTCAGTTTCTGCAGATACAGATTAGAGATTATTTTGAGGTGTGCTTTGAAGATCAAATGATACAACATTTATGCCTGAATTTTATAAATTTAAAAATATCATTAGGGATATTATAACAGCAAGTATTAAAGTTAATGCGGGAGTAAACTTAATAGCTTTGACTTAATAGATTTTTGATTTATATGCCAGTTTGGCAGTAAAATTAAACTTCATCATATGGTCTTCAAAATCCTATACAATAAGGCTCCTGACTATTATTCCCAGCACACTGATCTTGCTTTCCTTCTAACAGGTCAGGCTCATTCCACCTTGATGTTTCTCAATTGTTGTTCCTTTTTCCTAGAAGTTTCTTCCTTTAGATGGCTTGGTCCTTTGCCAAATATATGATGCATTTCAAATAATATGTCCCCAGAAAGTCCTTACTTGACAACCTGAAATAAAGAGCCACCTCCTTTTATATATATCTTCACAAATAGGTGCTTCTTAGCAAAGTCGGCCCTTATGCACTACCTGAATGTAGGTATTCATGCATTACTTTATTTCTGTGTTTATTGATTTATTGTGAGAAATAAGAATAAAATGTACATGACTAGACACATCTGAGTGGCTCAGTTGGTTAAGCGTCTGACTTTTGATTTCCGGTACAGGTCATGATCTCACATGATCACGCCTTACTCTCTTTTCACAAAGAAATCTAAGTTTTGTGAGAGCAAGAATTATTGTTCATAGGCATAGTCTTAGTGTTAGATCCATGATTGTAGAAGGAAAGAAGGGAGGGAGGAAGGATGGAAAGAGAGAAAGAAGAAATGATGTAAAGGTTGAAAGAAAAAAGAAAATTTAAATTGGAAGATCTTTTGAAGAGTTTATGACATTATTTGGCACACATTTAATCCCTAATAAGTGATAGTTGTAATGTTTATGGCTGTTTTGCCGCTGTTGTTAGCTTTGCATACATTCAGTTCTCAGGGGATAGGAAATAAAACTTTTTTTTTTTCCATAGGAAAATAAATCTTAAGAGTTAGCTAGGATATCATTGTTCCTAGAAAATTCCTAGGATGAGTTAATGCCAAATTTAGCACTTAGCTATTGTTCAGTTACCAGTGGAGCCATCAGCAGTGTTATGGGAAATATTATGAGAAGCACATGGGGGACCTAATACCTGAAATTTGAAGAAATTAGTTTGTAAAACCTAGGTTTTCTGAACCATTAAGTTAAGGTATAACCTTTTGAAAATTTCAAAATGTATTTGTTTCTGTTAGGCATTCCATGGTTTATGTATTACAAATATATATAGAGATTATTGTGGCATTTTGGTTGAGAGAAAGATCTATTAACATTTTCTATTCATATTAAATTATCAGTGATATTTTAATAGTTTTTTCCATCCTTGGAGAAATGTCAGATTTATTTGTCTTTTAAGCCCACATATTGACCATTAATCCCCTAGGTGTCACCATGTGTGTTGAACGAAGGAATTAAAAAAAATTATTTTACTAGGCATAAATTTTGCTTCATTCAACCATGAATAAGGCATCATAAAAAATTCAAAAAAAATTTAAAGTAATTTGTAGGAGGATGATGAAATAATGAAAGAAATAATTAGAATCCATAAGAGTCTGATTTTAATATAGTAACAATGGTAATAATTATTAAAAAATTATAATTATCATCAAAGTCATTATTATGCATGTTGTTTTGAAAATTGAAACTATTAATCAGGGAGATATTTGATAGCAAGACAGTTCCTGATCCTTATGCAATCCTCCATGTATAGGCCGGCCTGACAAGCAGACAGTAGCATTAAAAAAGAAGAAAATAAATACGTTATTGTTGACACTGCCTTATTCAAAACCCCTCTTTGCCTTAATAGGTTAGGTTTTCCTGATAGCTCAGTATAGACTGAGCAGTTTGGAAGAGGTTCAAGATGTGTTTTAATAGGGCATGTCTGAGAAGTAGCAATTTACAAATGAAATACTTATTGTAAGTATTAGGAGGTTTAATTGGAAAGGAAACTATTCTTAAGAGAATCATCTTGAATCATTATCTTGTAGTGCTAAGTGTACTGTGCTATATATATTTTCAAACTAAGTAATAACCCAATTAATATTTGAAATTCCTGAAAGCCGTTCTGGTGACTGCACTCACAATGTGGCCCATGTAGGAAGTAATCCCAGTGAAGCCAGAGGAAGACATTCCTTCATGACTTGTATTTTCTAAGCTTTAGGTGCTTTATATTCTACTGACTTGGCAGCTAATCATTCATTTTCTCTTTTGCCAATTACCTCCATAATTATTTTTTCCTTTCAGAAGCTTCCCTCTTTTGTCAGCTTCTCCATTCCAAAGATTTCAGATCTTTTCAGAAAATCATTCTCAAATAAAGCCTGTAGGAGATCCTTAAGTCATTCTTTCACTTGGGCTGATTTTTATTGTGTTTTTCTCATTAACAGTCTTCCTTGAAGGATTTGAGTGAAAGAAACAGGTGTATTATTTTATATGACCTCATTAGTTGGAATTCAGGGTTTGCATAATTACATTTGACTTAGAGTTAGAACTTTTGTTTATGGTTTTGAGATTTAGAGATTTTTTTTAAGATTTCTTTTATTTTCTTTAGCCCCTTTTCAAAAGTTAAAAAGACTAAGACATTACAGAGACCCAACGGGCATTTTCTAAATTTCCGTTAGAAATAAACAAGGATGTTGAATTGAACAAAAGCTAGCCTAAGCACTCATTTGAAATCAAACCAGAGGTAAAACCTATTGTTTTGGATTACAAAAAGCTTAGTCAGAGGATAAGAAGTTTGAGCTTTTCTCTACTTCCTGATTTGCATTTTTTGAGGCCTAAAACATCTCTTTGTTCTTGGAACTCCTATATAAACACAGTATCAATGCTATATGATCGGCACATTTTTTTTTTTGGTAATGATTTCATAAAAGATTTGGGTACATGTATTTAAGTATGTATTCTTTACATGTTAAAATTTATCTGATGAGAAGAAATAAGGTCTCCAGCAGGCATTGGTGATACATATTTATGCTACTGAAATACATTTAGACCGAGGATTTATTTGTAAATGTATGCTTGACCATTTGTACATGGATGTATCCACTCCTATGAGAAATACTAAGCATCTTGTGAAAAAGTAACATGAATTCAGAATAGTCTCTGCAAATAATATGAGACAGGAACAATCTGTGTTAAAATGGAGTTTAATACACAGGATTATGGGAGTGCAGAAGAGAGACATTTTGGACCATTTGAAAGGGTTTGCCATCTGAGTAAAGCCTTGAGATAGTACTTGAATAACTGGAAATAGAAAGGAAGGAAAGCTAACCAGGCTAAGGGAATAACATCAACAAAGGCACAGGACATGAAACAAGGCCTCCATTGAAATGTCAGAAATGGGAAATGAAGAAGCAATTTTGCCCAGCTAATGTCATAAAATTGGAACACTTTAACACCATTTCTGCCATCTCTTGTACATTTCTTGTACTTTTACTTTGTCAACTAGGAGTGTTACTACTGTTCTGTGCATTTAATGTTTGCTTAAATTTGCTAACACACATCTGTAACTTACTTTCTTCTTTCCTTGTATCTCAGACTTATCTGGAGTCTCTTTCCTTCTGCTTGAAGCACTTGCTTTACAATTTCTATTAGTGAAGTTCTGATGTGATATATGATCTGTTTTGCCTTTTTTTCTATCATTATTCTTTATTCCTTAATTGAAGGACTTTTTGTATTTGTAATTCATAGAATTATTAACCTATTTGGATATTTTGTGCTTTCTATTTATTCCACTTATTGTAGCTTTTCATTCTTTCTGTCCCTACCTCCCCCCACCCCTCTTACTCTCTGTCTGATTTTGATTGAGAATGGCTTCAATCACTTTTTCTCCTTACATGTGTGGTATCAATGCCCACTGAATGACTAACCTAGAAATTACATATGCATCCTTAACTCATCAAATTCTAATGTCAATCAAGGCCAATATTTTCTCTCCTGAATAACAGAGAAATTTCGTATAAAGCTTTTACTCTCCTCCTAAATTATATGGTATTGCTTTTGTGTATTTTAATTTTAGTTGATTTAAATTCCACAAAATATTATTTTTTACTGTACATAGTCAATTTTTATCTACACATTAATTATCTATTCCATTATGGAACTCTATCCAGGATCATTTTCATCTGACGGACACATACCCTTTAGGGATTTACCTTTAGTGTAGGCTTGAGGATGGAAACTTCCTTTTTTCTGTGTCCATGTCTTAAATGTCTTTACTTTGGGAGAATATTTATACTGATAACTGAATCCTAAGTGGGCTCTTGTTTTTTGCTTTCTATGTTTTATTTTTTTCACAATGAAGGCATCATTCCACTTTCTCAGGCTTGCATTGTTCTTGTTGAGAAGTTAGGTGTCAAACTTCTTTGAAAGTAGTGTTTTATTTTTCTCCTGTTCTTTAAAAAAATGCTCATTATCTGCTTTGTATACTGGTTTACTCTGATGTGTCAGGTTGTGGATTTATTTTGAATTATTCTGCTTGAAAAGTTTTGAGGTTTTTGAAACAGAATTTTTTTTTTGCTCTAGAAAATTATCAACTGTAATCTTTTCAATGTTTCTTCTGCTTTTATTCTTCTTTCCTCCTCTCCGTTTAGTATTTTCACCTTTTTTCACTCTATTTTCTATATCCCAACTTCTCTTTGAGTTTACTCTATCTTATCTTTCCATGCTGAAATGCAGATATTTCAGATCTATATATATTCCATTTCACTAAGTATGTTTTCTGCTCTGCCTAACCTCCCATCAGAAATGTCCAGTGAATTGTTAAATTTAATTGTTTTTCATTCTCAAATTTCTATTTACTATTTTACCTCTTAGATTTTCCTGTTCCCTACACATATTTTCAGCTTTGTTCTTTATTTGTTTAAATATAATTATCTTTAAAAAATAATGTTGGTTTTCAGTACTTAAAATTCAGTGTGACTCTCTTTCTGCTCCATATTATTTTTCTTATGGTTTTGTTCAGATTATCTTACTTCCTTTGTCACCAGCTAAGCTTTATATCCTGGTCCTGGCTTTCAAAAAAGTATGCCAGTTTCTGGAGGCCTGGAATAAATATCCTTTTTGCGGAGAGTTGAAGTGTTTGATTCTGCTTGGTGTCTGGGAGAGTACCATTTTGGGACTCTCTAAAATCAGGTTTGTGGCTTGATGTTCCCTGCTCCACCTAGATTATGTGTAAACCTGAAGAAACCAATGCTGTGGCTAAAACTTCTCAGGAACATTTTATTCTCTTCTTTCTCACGCTGGGCTCAACACTCCAGTATTCTTTTCTTTTGTTATTTATTTTTTAAGGAGGGAAAGAGAAGCATGTTTATGCTTGCCCATCCTGAAATTCCAACTTAATACAAAGAAGGGTATTCTCTGAGACTCTTACTTTTGATGAGTCTGGTGCTTGACTTAGAATTTCTCACTGTGTAAAGATAGCACATCAAAGCCCCGAGTGTGATACTGGCAGGTGCCACCAGGAGGACATGGCGTTGCGCTTTAGGACTTTAGCTTACCGACTATCTTTTCAGATCGATAACTCTTTTAAAATGATTACATTAGCAGTTTTTAAATGTTTATTTTTGAGAGAGAGTGAGTGAGCACTCAAGCAGAGGAGGGGCAGAGAGAGAGAGAAGGAGACACAGAATTTGAAGCAGGCTCCAGGCTCTGAGCTCTAAGCACAGAGCCTGACACGGGGCTCAAACTCATGAACCACGAGATCATCACCTGAGCTGAGGTCAGAGACACTTAACTGATGGCCACCCAGGCATCCCGATGATTATGTTTTTAGTTCTAACATTTGTGTTGTTTTCATAGGAGAGACGATTAAGACAAATTCACCTACTGCACTGTAGTTTTTCCTGACTTCTTAGTTCTTCCATTTCTGATGACCATTTCTGTAATTATTTTTGCATATTACCAAATTCTATGATGTGAACTTGAGGTTCATAGATTCCTTACAAAAATGAAACAAAAACAAAATAATGTGTGCTGTTGAATAACTGATATTCTTAAAATTTTTGTCATTTTGTATTTTGTCATTATTTCCTTTCTTCTTTTACCAGTAAAGTGACACTAATACTTACAGCTTAATAACCATATCTTTCCACTTCAATATCTTTCCTTCCATGAGACAGGGTGTATTTGTGTGGCTCATAATTTTTCACTTGCCAACAATTTATAATTTTGATACATATATAAAACAAATATATATTTGTTTTAGAGCACTAAAATTGATATATGCACATAGTAGGAAATGAGAACAGTAGATACAAAACAACCTATGATATTTTGGCTCAACTGTTGTCACCATGTAGGAGTATTTCTTTTCACTTTAGCTTAGTAGACTTCTATTATAAAGCTGTTAATCATAAAGTGATACATCTTTTCTCTCTAGGTAACATGGGTAAATGCTCATGGGTAAATTGGATGGACCAATTAGGACTTTGGCATCTAGAAACAGAAGTTCACTATTCAAATTGGTGTAAATGAAAAGGGCATCTACCTCCTCACAAATCAATGAGTCTTGTTGGCGCATGGCACATGAGGTGTGTATAGGTGAAGCTACTATAAAAATGAGACTCCAAAATTCATGGTTAAACGAGATGTTATCTTGACTGGTTTATTGCTGACATTTATTAGTGAGTGTGTAATATTGCATTAACTGGTAGGCTCGAGTTACAAGCTAATACTCTCAGAATAGCTCATCTCTGGTTGACTTCTAGATCTCTATTTATACCAGGGCAGTTTCCTCAAAGTCATAAATTAAATAAGGATAATAACAGTAGGGCTTATTCCATTAGAAAATACATATAAAACACTTAGACATGTTTCTGGAACATAGCCAGCACTCTGGCATTTGCCATTTTTCATACTCAAAATTTCACACAAGTTGGGATATAATAATACATAGAGTTGGAATGTTATATGCATTATTATTTCCCCAAAGTTTTAGGTAAACAATGGAGCAAACTAACAACACAAACCAGCTGAAGTTCTTCCTTTTCTGGAAGTTTACGACTCATCAAATTAAGAAAGTTAGACTTTGGGCATTTACAGCAGAATTATGTTTTGTGTGTGTGGGAGGTATTTTCTGACCACAGCCTGATTTTTTCTGGTTTTAACAGTTTCTCAGCAGTGGTTCAGCTGATAATCATGAACTTTCTTTTCTTTTTAAAAAATGTACATAAGGGGCACCTGGGTGGCTCAGTTGGTTAAGTGTCCGACTTCAGCTTGGGTCATGATCTCACGGTTTGTGGATTCAAGCCCCACATCAGGCTCTGTGCTGACAGCTCTGAGCCTGGAGCCTGCTTTGGATTCTGTGTCTCTCTCTCTCTGCCCCTGCCCACTCACACTCTGTGTCTCTCTCTTTCAAAAATAAATGAAACATTAAGAAAAATTTAAAAAATGTACATAATATCTATAGTGATAATTAACTGTATCATCACATATTCATATTTCTGTTCTAAATTGATTTTTTCTCCATCTATGGACGTGGTACATCTGTAGCGATGTCAGTATATGCCACGTAGACACTTGGATCACTTCTAAAGCCTCTTTACTCACAGAGAGTGAGTATCTGCTCTGTAACGCTTACATAGAAGTTTTCCAGTTTGCCAGAGGAGCAGCACAGGGTGGGCAAGGGAACCTGTCCCACGTTTGTAGAGTGTAGACAGTCACATCTAGAAAGCATCTTAGTGGCCACTTTATTTTTCAGGGGATGACATGGAACCCCTGAGACTGTTTCCTGATCATGCCAAGTGACAGCATATAGCTGCTCACCTCCATCATTTGGAAGAATTGGTCAGCCTCTCTCTTGACAATTTTAGTTTGGTTATTTCCTGTGTCTCTTTGGGCTGTCTCATCAGTGATTCAAAGGACTCCTATAATCTCCCTGGATCTTAAATTCTGAATCATAATGACTTTCCCACAGTACTTACCCCTTTGAAGAGCTGTTCAAGTTTTTCTAAATTCTTCTTAGATTTTCTGCTACATTTACAGACACTTACCCTTATTTCCATTATTCATGAAGGCATGCAAACAGTTGGAAAATCTAAAAATGTTAGCCCATGATTTCTTTATTTTTAATTCCTGATCATATTTGGATTAGGTCTACATTGAAATACCCTCTAGACATTAATTTTCAGTAGTTGCTTTGTAAAGCCTTTATTTTGCTTTTGTTCACAAACAGGGCACAGATGTGAAATTTGGCTGGACCAGTTAGAAAGACGTTGGCATCTAGAAACAAAAGCTCACTATGCAAATTGACTTAAATGAAAAGGGAATATATTACCTCACAAAGCAACGAGTCTTGTTGAAGCATGGCATATTAGGTGTGTATAGGTTAAGCTACAATGAAAATGAGACTCCAAAATACATGCTTAAACAAGATGAGCTATTTTCTTTCTCAAGACGTAGGTAGACCATATGTAGAGGAGGGTATTCAGGGCAGGTAGGTGGCTCTGCTCTGTGAAGTCCTCCTCCCCAAAAGTTCTGTTTGTTGTTACTGTAGCATCCTTTGTGATGTTATCATTCTTCTGTTCATTTCTGCCTCATTTGACCCCATGTAATATGTTCTAGCCCATAGGAGAGGGGAAAAAGACAAAATACAAAGCAAGCAATTTCGTTTTAAAGAAGTAACATGAAAGTTGAAAACTGGGCAGTTCTGTTCACATTCTGTTTATAAGGACTCCTTCTCAAAGTCATACCTAGCTGTGAAAATGACTGGCCTAATAAAATTGAAGTGAATTTGGGGTGCCTGGGTGGCTCAGTCGGTTAAGCAGCCGACTCACCTCGGGTCATGATCTCCCGGTTCATGAGTTCAAGCCCCATACCTGGCTCTGTGCTCACCACTCAGAGCCTGGAGCCTGTTTCAGATTCTGTGTCTCCCTCTCTCTCTGTCCCTCCCCCACTCCTTCTCTCCTTCTCTCCTTTTCTCCTTCTCTCTCTCTCTCTCTCTCTCTCACTCACTCTCAAAAATAGATGTCAATTTTTTTAATTGAAGTGAAATTTTACTACTAAAAAAAGAAGGAGAGGAGAGTGGATAGGGCTTGCGGGTGGGAACAATTAGCACTAGCCATAGGCAGGTTTCATGGTGTGTTGATTTAGTAGCTCAATTGTATCAACTTGGTTCCTTTGTTCTTTTCTATCCTCAACAATGTGTCAGTTTTCCCTTATGTCAGTTCCCCTCATTATTCCAAGAAAAGCCAGAGAGGATCCAATTTACCAGTCTAGATATAAGATATTCAGGGGTAAAAAGGACTATTTTTTTTAAAGATTTTATAGCTAGAGTGATTTAACCTTACCCAGAAGCCCTTTAGCAGACTCTCACAGGGTTATGTGCCCATTGATGGATCCTCAAAGAGAATCAGAGCGCTATTATTATTTAGAACAGTTAGTAATAAGCTGAGCTGGGAGTAGTAGGTTCTAACCCGGGGAAAAGCCAGAGGTAAGAGGTAGGTGGTTGAAAAAACCTGGAATTTTAAATTCAAGGAAGAAGAGGGAGGATGGATACAAAGTAGCCACTGCTTACTGACCAACTATGTTGTGAGACCAATGAAAAGTACAGCTTTCCAGCTTAAAATGGTTCCAGGAATCTAATAATCACTTTTCTTTCCCAAACTAAAGAAATTAAAGTCCAGATAGTTTAAAGGAGTTATACAAGGTCATATGGCAAACTAACGGTTTAACTGTATAATGTCATTCCTCCAAACGCCCCCCAAGCAAACAAATGTGCCTATAAATAAACAAAGCAACCCATTTTTCAACATATGTTTATGTTGATAAAGCAACAGCTATATAAGTTTGTACACATGAATGAACAGCTAGAATTCATTATAACACTTTCTCGAAGGGGCTTTAAAAATAACAACTGTCTCCAAGTTGTAATTTTCCACTTCTGGTCTTCAAGAAAAGCAATCACTCTTTCTGTGACTTCCATCAGGTCCAGACGTTTGAAAGGTATGGTGATTTACATCAGGCAGTGTTGATTCTGCAATTATCATGTAACTAGTTCTGTGTGGAAGGACAGTGGGTGGGGGGTGTGAGAGACAAGAATTCTACATGAGGAAAATGAAGCCATAAAGTTAATATGGGTGCTGGAGAAACATGAGGAGTCAGAATAGATACTATGGACTGTAGTGTAGAAAGTATTCATCAAGTAGATGGCTGTAGATTTCCAGTTAGGGCAGTTTTGTAAGCGTACTGAATATTAGAATAGAGGTGTCACTGTGGAGTGCTCAGAATGACAAAGGCAGGGACATTAAGACAGCAGTGAGAAGAAAGGACACTAGCTCTTGGAGATGAACCAGAGAATTGGACAATGGTCCACAGGGACCCCACTGGAGTCATGCAAGCCTGTTTTTCAGATTGCTCTCTGAACTTCTCTCTGAAGAGTGAGGGAGACCTGGAGGAGGTTTTTAGCAGAGGATGAAAATAAAATTAGATCATTAAAAAAGATGAATTGGATATGTGTGTGGATAATAAATTGGAGAATGGAAAGAATGAAGTCAGTAAAACCAGTTAAGGAACTGTTGCAGTAACCAAGGGGCAAGTTTCCTTTTTGTTTTGTTTGCTTTTTAGTAAAGGTTTAGAAAGGCACAAACGGAAACAGAACATAAAGGAGAACATACTTAAAAGGTGGAAGAAGCAGGTCACAGTATATCTCCAGAGGTCAAAATTTGAAGAGATGTGTGGCCACACTTCAAGTCAGTATAAGACAGAGCTTTCTCATACGTAGAACTTTCAAAAACTGTAGTAAGCCGTCTCGCTGGG
The DNA here is from genome assembly GCF_016509475.1 of Prionailurus bengalensis. Classification (NCBI taxonomy): domain Eukaryota; kingdom Metazoa; phylum Chordata; class Mammalia; order Carnivora; family Felidae; genus Prionailurus; species Prionailurus bengalensis. The sequence goes on from NC_057352.1 coordinate 37,305,195, forward strand.
TAGCAGCTTCCTCATCACTGAAAGTTGTCAATCTGAGGTGAAAGAAAGGAAACCTGGAAAAAAAAAGTATTATCTTAACTTGTGCATCCAGGGTGATGGGGTCAGAAAGGTGGTAATCAAAATCTTTCATGTAAATCATGCAAATACTTGATGACTCTATTCTGGAAATGTGTCCTTAGATAGAAGAGCTTAATAAACACAGGAAAAATATTTTCAAGAAAACACCCTGCAGGTTTACTAAACTTGAGGGAGGGAAGGGGGGGGGGAGGAGAGACAGAGAGAGAGAGAGAGAGAGAGAGAGAGAAGATAAATAATACAATACAAACTAAATGTAATGTGTGTATTTTAAGTCAGTGGTTTTCAACTGAGGGCATTTTTTATTTCCTAGAGGTCATTAATTAATGTCTGGGGACACTTTTTCTTTTCACAACTGGGGAGGTGTTACTAACATCTAAGTGGGAAAGGCAAGAGAGTCCCCCAGTCCCCACTCTATAGAAAAAGAAAAGTATTATCTGGCCCAGGATATCAATAGTCCTGAGGTGAGAAACCCTGCTTTAAATGAAAAGGTACACAGCCACTCAATCACCATTCTTGTTTGGTTTGAAATTGTGTATGCTGTTGGTCATACATTTCACTGATTTACAGATACACGTGTAAGGGATACAGGAGCTGAGTTATTTCCCCAGTGCATGCTGGAAGTAAAGCGTCAGAAATAAAATGTGTCTAAGAGATTAGAATAAGACCGCATTCTTCTTGCTGTGAATGACTTCTTATTCTATTTCATTATTAAAATAGGTTCCTCTTCTCGGAGGCATAACATTACTGAGTGTGACATCTCATTTAAAATTGTCCTTGAGAACAGTAGATAATAATATTGTACCTGGTTTCATAATTTGACTCAAAAGCTAAAAACCAACCACATTTGTTAAGCACTTTACTTAAAATTGGTTAATGGGTGCAAAAGTTATAAATTAGAGCGACACCGTCAAAAAGGCCTATTTGAATCACACCACAATAAAAAAGTATGCCTTAAGTTCAGTAGCAAATTTGTTATTAATATAAACCTTGTCGATGATCCCAGTAAGGAGGACTTTCTGATGGTGAACATTGTCAGACTCCTAAAAATGATTATGTAGCAGATGAGGGGCTTTCCCTGTGGTATAGTCATTAGAAAAGACCTTAGAAATGGCCCAGTTTCACATGATGAACAGGTGCTCAGAGAAAGGAGTCTAAAGACTCATTTTTGGTATTAGCAGTTTATTTGCAGACGAGAATCCAGGTATTCTGACTCCCAGCCTGCTGCTGCTTCCAGGACTTCAGGATATCTCAATTTAAGAGGAGAACCCATGTTTCAAGGGATTATCTAATGCAGATTCTCCCAGGTTGGCCTTTGTAGTCACTGGAACTAGATGATGCTGAAGAAGAAAAATGGCAATATTGCAGGGTACACCTCAAGAGTATATTTGTTTCACATTTGCACATGGAAGGTATCTAAATTCATTTTAATTAAAATCATAGTTAACTTAAAAGATACTCAACTTTGTCTACAGTAACTTGACTATGGGATTATAAATTCATCGATTACCAGCTAATGTCCCATGGTCCACAGCTTCATGCACAACGTAAAAACTGGCCAAACTCTATCATGATTAATGTTTTAAGCCTGGCCCCTCTGTCTGAAGTGACTTTCCCTTCTTTCTTTCTTGGTCTAATCCCCATCCCCCATCCCTGTAAGATCTCTTATTGAGTGTCATATCCTCTGAGAAGCTTTCCTGACCATCCTCTGGTTTAGGTGACATTTCTCTATTTTTAAACCTCCTGTGAAGATAGCTATTACAGGACATTTCACACTATAATTTATAACTTTGCTTCTATTCCACTAAGGAATGTGACCCTTGAATTGTGTTTCATCCCCAGCTTATATCAGTGTCAACAGTAAAGTAGATTTTTGGGGAGCTGGGTGACTCAGTTGGTTAAGCATCTGACTCTTGATTGTAGCTCAGGTCATGATCTCATAGTTCATGAGACTGAGCCCTGTGTCAGGCTCTGTGTTGACAGTGCAGAGCCTGCTTGGGATTCTCTCTCTCCCCCTCACCTCTCTTCCCCTCCCCTGCTTATGCACTCTCTCTCTCTCTCTCAAAATAAATAAACTTAAAAAAAATAGAGTGTTAATGAATGCAATCTCAGTCAATAAAATTTGTAGTTTATCTTCTTTATAAGAAGATATCTTTAAAAAGATATCTTTAAAAAGAATATTCTGTGCCTTCTTTTCAAATCTAATCTTTCCTTTCAGAAAATAACCCATCTTATTTAGTTCTTACTCTTATTCTGTCAACAAAATTATGTTCAGTTAAGTGCACCATAGAATGATGTCTTTCATATATACATGTGTACATATATGTATACACACACACACAATGATAGAGTAGGTTGGGAGAGAAGAAGCTATGCCATTTATAGGTTATTACATTTGGCCAGGTTCAATGTATCACTAATAAGTATGTGAATCGCTGAAGAAAAATGATAATTGATATTGTTGATAGAATGCCTACTTTGTGCCAAGCAGTATCCAGACATTTACAAATTTGTACCCCTAAAATTTGCAACTATCTTAAAAGTCAGCTAGACAAATAGTCAAGAACAAATTCTTTGAATTTGGGTCTTGGCTTTGAATTTTTGACCTTTGAATTTGGATTCTGTCATTGATATTATTAGACAACAATACATTCATTTAATAATATCAAAAGGTTGTCATAAAAATTAAATTAGTGACTTAAAAACCCTAGCACATGGAAGGTATCAGCATGTATTGAATATTTGTTTTGTACCTTTTCATTATTATTGTTATGTAGAGAATTTAAACCCATTCAAAAATCTGTCTCCCTCCTTTATGTTTGAGTTGAATAAATCCATTTTCAGTTAATTATGTATTTGAAGAATATTCTACTTAATTGCTAAAATAACAAGAATTAGGGGAGTGGTTTGGTTGACTTTAATTTTACTAACCTGTTTCTCATTCTTTTCATGAAGCAGGGATCTGTTTAAATTTTGTCAAATTTATGGTTGTTTGAAAAGATAGGTGTAGCTAATTCATCTGCCTCTGTGTGAGCCCATAGCACCGATCACTCTAATCCTGCAGTGCTTTGACAGGCTTACAATCTAAGAATGAAATGATCGAGGAGAGACAGGACGGATATGCTCAGTGGTGTAAACACAGGGATAAGGAAAAGCAGTGTGGCTCAGACTCAAATGTGATAAATTTCAGTAGCTAGGTTTGAAACTTACTACCTTTGATTCTTTCCAGATCCAGTTAAAAGCACTTTCTGTCTGAGAGGTTTGTTCTGGTGATTCCCCTCCGACACCAATGGATTGATTCATGTCGTGTGACACTATAGTAAATACTATGACATGGCATATGAACCCAGCCCTTGGACCTTCCACTGGACTGGTGCCCCACCTATACACCACCATGCAGGTGGTCAGTCACTGCTCCCCTTTGCCTCGCTTCCACTGTTTGTGGAGGAGTTTGAGTGGACGTGTTGGCGAGCATGTGGATTTATCACACTTTTTAAACTGTGGCTCTTGCTCTTGAACCTGGATTTCTCCTTTTGACTCTTGGCTCTCTTTATGGACTCAGCTTGTTCTCAAACAGAATGCTTTTGTGGACAATACTTACACCCAGTTCTAGGGTATGGCCTCATTGTAGTCCCATGCAACACAAGGATCACTCAGCCAGTCCATCACATTTCTCTGGGTACAGTACTCCAGCGGGACAGCACACAGGTGCAAAACAATTAAATTTTTAAAGGCTCCTCTGAACAATTAAACAACTTTCTATGGAAGCTCAGCTGAGTATTTAACTGTCTTCTCTGCTATCACAACCTTCTTATGTCTAGTTTCAGGCCTTACTCTAACTAATGCCTCTCTGTGACCCTTCCAGGGAATATGGGAGAAACTGAGTAAAAGAGGCAGTAACCCATATAGTCCAGTGGAGCTCTGAGGGGGTCCCTGGACCAGTAGCAACAGCCACCCGGGAACTTGTTAGAAATGCAAATTTTTGACTCCCACCCCAAACCCACTAAATGAGAAAATCTGGGTTTGGGGTCTATCAATGTGTCCTTTAGAAAAGCTCACTGGGTGATTCTGAGGTCTGCTGAAGTGTTGGAAACACGGGCATAGTGGTTACAAGTATGGACTCTTCCTTCGGGTCAACTGGCCCAACTCATTTCTAGCTATGTGCTCTGGAAAGATTAAACAGCTCTGTACTACTGTTTTCTCATGTAAAATGCAGGTAATAATGGAATCAACATTATAGGATTGTGAAGTATAAATAATTAATATAGGTAATGCCCTCAAAAAGGTGCCTGCTGCAGAGTGTTTGATAGTGATAATTATAGCAAAGACCAAAAGAAGGCATTAACAACAGATTCCAAACATTAGGGAGGTGGATAAAATGCCTATATTTCTGAAATCTATTCAGATTTTCACATTATTGTTATTTTGAGTAATTCTACTCTATTGTACTTTCTGCCTAGAATGAGAAACATGATTTGATTTTTTAGTTTGTCAGGTACAACTGCTCCTGTATTTCAAGTGAAAGAGAAAGAAATATGTGTTTTTTTTTTGGTTATTAAGTAAATACTAGTCAGTCTTAGAAATGGAAAGTAAAAGTGCAGTAATTGAGTGCTGGGTGTTATGGAATCAAAAAGTCTTCTCTTGGGAAGAGCCTCAGAGATCAGCTGTTGCCATCACCTGACAAACACATGAATTTTCTCAAAAGTACAGCCAACCAGGCTTTGTCATTCACCTCATCTTTAGTAAGGGGAATTTCACCACCTCACAAAGCAAGGAGTTGACTTAGTGGACCTTTTTAATTGTTGAAATACAAGAAAATCTGCATTCTCTTTACTCTCTGTCCCTTCATATGCAATCTGCAGGACAAAGTACAAGTCAATTAACTTCCAGGAGCCTGCAGTGCTCTCCCTACAAGGAAGACAAGCACGTCAACCCTCCAGGTGTATCCTAAGGATTCCATGAGGAGACACCTGTAGAGCACAAAGCCCTGAGATATTGCTCACCAAGTGACGTCTCTCTGAAATGTCTGCAAAATAGGAGTAGGCTAAGACATGGGGCTAAAAGTCTCTACTTCCATAAAACAGATGATCGTGTTAGCGTGATTTTAATATGGGAGACAAGACACAGGAAGTGGGTCTTACTGGAGGAGATCTAGGTTAAAGAAAAGGTTCATAGCAACCAATGTGTATTTTACAGCTACAATAGGTTTGTTTGCTGGCTGTCCTTTCCTTGACAGCACTCATTGCTATTTATGAGATAACTTATTTTTGGCAATATTAGAATGTGATTTCCAAGCTTGCCGGCTTATTTAATCTTTCCTACTCCTTGATATAGTTCTTCCCACTTGTGTTTGCAAGTGTTTGGATGTCACCTTTTTGTTAATTAACTCCTTTATTTTTTCTGTCTCCTTTTTGTGTGCTCTGCAGCTTTCCTTTTTTTTTTTTTTCCTTTTTGTGGTTTCCTAGTGACAGCTTCTTTTCAGTTCGTCTTCTCTGTTTGCCTTTCCTGAGAAGGAGCCAGTGTCAAAATGTTAGCTCAGTCAGGTTTCCCATTACCAGCTCTGCAAATCCCCAGGCCCCTCTTGTATTTAGCAGTCTAGGAGCTATTATGGCCCAAACATCATTTTCAGATTGTCATGTAAATACATTCACAAGGTGCAAGAAAATAGGAAAAATACAAACAACTGTGAAATAATGATTGCTGTTGCCTTACCTCGTGCCCACTCCGTGTTAGAGATATCCAAGTTCTTTCATTGGAAGCTGATACAGCTATGCTGTAACTGTGAAATTAATTATCAGCTAGTAGGGTTAAGGACTTAAGGTGTGAAAATTGCTGGTTGACAAAAGCCCTGGCTCCATTATATCTTAAAACTGAAGGAGATAAAGTGAACTGGTCTCAAAACCTTGAGTTTATTAATCTGTTAACAAATACCCCTGGAAGGTGTATAACAAATACCCCTGGAAGGTGTCCTATAGGGAAGAATTAGTCAAGTAACAACAGCAGCAACAAAATAAAAATGAAGTAGGCAACTTCTACATGTGGTGTCTTCTTGGACCTTCAGTGTTCTTAAGCAGATACTTGGGCATTAATTGATATTTGGGCATTAATATCAGGTATTCCTTGGTCAGAAAACAAGTTGGGTTAGATGAGGTGGAAATATGTGGTCTGCCTCACAGGGCAACTTTAAAGAATTGTTCTTTACCAACTGTGTGGTCCTGGTAAAGTTCAACAGAAAACTCATCTTTCTAGCTCAGAGATTGGTACCAGCAGGACACCTGACCAAAGAAACATGGATGAGAGACTACTTGATATTTGATAAACATATGTTCTATTCCTAGTTGAAAGTTGTTAAGATGCTTGGCTTAGAGTTGTCAGCAGTTACCTTTCCTCTTCCTGGCAAATGTTTCTTTCCAGAGAGAAGCTAACAGAGAGAGGGAAACAAAGATGACACTTCAAGAGGGAAATATAAAGCCCCTGATAAAATGGTCAGAGCCTCTGGGCTCCAGCCATACCTAAGCCAGCTTTGTTTCTTGCCTTGAAGGTTTCATGAGTCAATAAATTCATTTTTATTTGAGCTCTCTCAGCTGGGTTTCTGACCCTTGCTACCAAAGACTTCTGACTAATATAGAAGTCCTATTAAGAACTATCTCAATTCCAAGGTAAGCTATTCTTTTTTGAGTGCCTAAATATGATAGGTCTATAACAAGCATTGGGGAACAAAGATATGTGACACATACCTTGACTTCAATGACCTGTTCGTCTTACTGAGAATATAGTGCATATTACACGAATAGACCCTTGTGTACTGGAGGGTAAAAATAATGATTAAATAAGGAATAGGGAATGTGTACTACTAAGTCATCTGAGAAAACTGATTTTAGCAAGCAGATGCTAGGAAATAAAACTATCACAGTGTCACTTTGCAAACAGGTTCAAAAAGCTTCATAAGTTAGTATAAGATCTCTTCAAGGGGAACTAACATTTATTTAAATAAACTCAGGCATTTGGACAAGAGGCACCTGAAGTATCAGTTACGAAGACTTGGATTAGTGGCAGACACCATGATAATTAAGAGAGATCTTACATTTTACATTTTCTGGCTATCCACAGACATCTTGATACCCCCACCCCTCAGTCTGCCCCATTGTCGTCCACCTTAGAAACTCCTGTTATATTAAAAACTGCTCTTACATGTGCCCTCTTCTCTGAAACCCTCCTCCTCCTCAAAGACAGAATGAATTTTTGATCTTCTGAACCATTTAGCTATCTCCATAATTTTGATGCACATAGATTTCTACCCTCAAGGAGTTTATACTGTGTGTGTAGTTCCCTGATTTGCATTGATTCTCCTCCTGTATTTTACTTGGGACTATCCCACACCTATACCAGTTACTATGTGCAGTTATTGCATTAAAATTTTTTAATAGTTATGATCGTTTTTGCATATAGTGAATAAGCCAGTGTATATTTGTCTTTTTGCTAGGTATTCATTTAAGAGATGAATAGACCTTAACTTAGAAGGTCTGAGACCTTGACTAAAGAAGGAAACCTACCATTCCTCCTGGTGATATTTCTCTTTCTCTCTCCTTTGGAGACCTCGTGGTGAATAAGGCCAATGAACTACAGAAATCAGTGTTCATGACACAGTCATGTCTAGGCTAGACATGGTTTTATTTCATGTTCACTCTGTAGATCTCTTTCATTAACCTTATTCATAGACTTTTGAAAGTTCCAGTGTGTCTTAGCAGAGCTACCAAAAGCATTAAATAGTAAATAATCCATGTGGATTTTTCCTACGCTTGATGCGGATGTTTAAAAAGTACACAGAATACCAAAGGAGACAGTGGAGATACAAGAAGTAGAAAATAGAATGAGAGCCTGTTTGAAGAGAAGGGGATATTAAGAGCAACAGAATTTGGAATACCTGCTCAAGCTGTTCCTCCCCACAGATATTGCCCCTTGGCTAATAACCTTGAAGGTTTTAAGTTTTATATGACCAAGGGATGCCATGTGCCTGATGATAATCATGCATTCTTGATGCGTCCATACACTCATTCAGTACATTCCGAGTGCTAACATCATACCAGGCACTACTGTAACCATTGAGATCAAGTCTTCAACAAGATAGACATGGTTGATTAGGTTGCAGGGCTTAAATTCTAATAGGGAAGAGGATATATAAAGAAGTAAATGCATAAAGAAGGAAAGTAGTCTTTCTACTGCCTACAAAAATGTTGCATTCTGTGAACAGAAGAATGAGATAAAGACTACATATGAGAAGGGGCAGATGCAAGCTGATATGCTCAGGAGGAGGAGGAGTTAGTAATTTCCACAGCCAGAAGAAGAGCTATCTGAAAAGAGGTAACAGCAAATGCAAGTGCACAGCTATTGCAAGGGGGTTTGAAGTTCAAGAATCCAAAAGGCTGTCATTGTGCCTGTGATGTGCTCAGCAGTGAGGTTTCGTGTTAGTGAGCTGGAGACTTCATCCATGAGAGGCAAGACCTTGCATGGCTTTAAAAGAGTTTGTGCAGAGTTTGCTTTCAACCAAATGGTGACAGAAACATTAAACATTCTAAAAGAGTAGCATGGACAATATTTTCAAAATACCACTGTGGTGATTCTGTGGAGGACAGTGCATGATAGGAGAAGTAGAAGAAGAAAGATTTGAGTGTCTTGGATAAGGGTGAACATGGACAGTAGTGAATGCAAGTTTTCGAGGAAGATACTTCTTGGGTTGAGTTTGGTAATCTCTCTGTTCCCTTTCCAGTCTATTCAATCTTTAGGAAGTTTCTCAGTGTTGAAATACAAATATACAAGATTAATGATACAACTCTACAACTAATGTGTGTATTTGGGTAATGTCTAATATAGATATTAGCCATTGCAGGGGCTATCACATAATTACCTACATAATTGCTCTTCCATTAATATTGATGATATATGCTAACTTTTTGAGAAAAATTAGAATTGTCCTATGATACCAGGAGACAGGCTTATAATTTCCTGTCTATTATTATTATTATTATTATTATTATTATTTGATTTCAGGAGTAGAATTTAGTGATTCATCACTTACATATAACATCCAGTGCTCATCCCAGCAAGTGCCCTCCTTAATGCCCATTACACATTTAGCCCATCCCGCCACTCAACACCCATCCAGCAACCCTCAGTTTGTTCTCTGTATTTAAGAGTCTCTTATAGTTTGCCTCCCTCTTTTTATCTTATTTTTCCTTCTCTTCCCCCATGTTCATCTATGTCTTAAATTCCACATATGAGTGAAATCATATGATATTTCTCTTTCTCTGACTTATTTCACTTAGCATAATTCACTCTAGTTCCATCCACATTGTTGGAAATGGCAAGGTTTCACTCTTTATTGATTTCAGAGTAATATTCCAGTGTGTGTGTGTGTGTGTGTGTGTGTGTGTGTGTGTGTACAGGCACCACATTTTCCTTATCCATTCATCAGTTGATGGACATTTGGGCTCTTTCCATAATTCAGCTAATGTTGATAGTGCTGTTATAAACATTAGGGTGCATATGCTCCTTGGAATCAGCATTTTTGTATCCTTTTAATTTCCTGTCTTTCAAGGTAGTAGAGGTATGCCTCTGACAGGGTTCATTCCTAAGAATAGGTCCTGCTTCACCAAGGTGCTGTCCTCATCAGATCCTCTATGCCAGCCTCCTACCCTCAAATTCCAACCCTATGATCTTTGTTCTGGGATTATCCAGGAACCGATGACTTCTAATGTTATTGCTTATAATTAATAACTGCTACTTTTGAGAATTCTAGCCCAACTTATAATGGTCCTGACTGTGCTTTATGCTAACCCTCCCATCCCTCCAAGGATTCTGACCCCAGTCCATTTCCTCTCTTTGTCCTTTGTAGCTCAGAGTCCCCAGCACTACACAAGCTGAGGCAGGTCAGATCTCAGCACACATCCCCTCATTTTAATATGGATAACATTCTTGCCTCACAAACACAGTTGCTACTATTTGTGTTTCTTCTGGATATCACCTTTAGGACTAAGTCTCCTGAAAATAGTTGCCAGACCCTGCTTCACTTTGCTCTGTCAATATGTTTAAGAACACTTACTGGAGTTAGTTTTCTGTTCAGGTACAGATGGTGGTGGAGAGACTATTCAATGAGAAAATAATATAAAATATAGAGCTGTCACTAAGGCATAATTATAAAAACAGACACAAAACTGAATTTACATGACCCCTGATATTCACATTTATTTCTAGTATTTTAGGATGGAGCATTCTTCTACTTTTTCTGAATGGTGTACAACCAAACCTTAATTTTCAGATCCTTTCTAGCTCAGCCTAATGGATGCCTCTTACTGATGGAATGCCTTATGCCTTGGCCAAGGGGTGAAAAAATATTCATCTTACCAAGCCACCTGCAGGGACTTTAAAATCATGCTGAGGATTTGGAATTTATCCATTGACAGTAGAAAACCTTTAAAAGGCTAAAATAAAAATGAGCTTAAGTCCCTCAAAAAGTGTTCTTCGAGGGGGCACCTGGGTGGCTCAGTCAGTTAAGCAGTTGATTTTGGCTTAGGTCGTGATGTCATGGTTTGTGAGGTGGAGTCCCGCATCAGCCTCTGTGCTGACAGTGTGGAGCCTGCTTATGCTTCTCTCTCTCTGTCTCTCTGCTCCTCACCCTCTCTCTCTTAAAATAAATAAACATTTTTTTTAAAAAAAGTGTTTTTCTGACTCTCTCCCTGTTCACTCCTGTGTTAAGGAGCATTTAATTACATATGATGAAACATCAAAGAATGCAGCTGATAACAATTTTAGTTTATAAGGGAACGGTTCTTGGTATTAGTTATGCCCTTTAATATCCATTAATGTTTGATCATTTCTTTATACATTTTATTTATGTATTTCAGCTCTTTCAGTTAAATTACTCAAAACCTCTATTAGCTTCGTTTTGTGTTACTTGATCTGTCCGAAGCTGAGAAAATTGTATTGAAGTCACATTCCATTTTCAAAGAGCTATTACTTTATTTTGATTCAATATTTTGTTACATAATGATTTATGACTCTTAAGTCCATTATGAATTGTACCTTTTATCAATATGAAATGATGTTTTCCCTCCTACCTAATGTTGTTTAGCTTTGATTTTCATTTAGTCTGCAATAAATACTATCTCAGAATTATTTGCCAATCTTCTAAACATTTTTCTAACTAGCATCTTTTTGAGTTAGGCAAGTATATAATCTGAAAATCCTTATTACAAGTGACATGTTAAGAAACCATTTCCATCTTTTGTCATCATTAATATAGATCTCCAGAAATTAGGTGGAAAATTCTGATATTATATAAATATAATTATAATTATTATAATTATTATATTATTTTATGTATTATATATAGTTATATATAATATATTTAAATATATAATATATTTAATTATTATAATTATTATACTTTTATAATTTGTTATATTTTATTATATATTATTATATATAATATATATTATATATATTATTATATATTATATATTATATATTATATATATTTTATTAATATATTTATTATCGATTACAATTTATTATCTTTTGTAATTTATTATTATAATTACAAATATTATGTAAATATATAAATATAATATCAGAATTTTATATTTGATATCATAATTTTATATATATATATAAATTCACATCTTCCTTCATCTTTAGTAAGTGTTCTTCTGAACAAATGTAATCTTAGTGAAAATTGAGCTAACAAAGGTATTGGTGAATTTGTATACAACAACTATTAGTTTCATATTTCTCTGTTAGAATAAGGTAGACTATTTTGTAGTAATGAAGGAAGGAAGAAAGGGAAAGGACAAAGGATGGAAAGGAGGAAGGAAGGGAGAAAGAAAGGAAGAGAAAGGAAGAAGGAAGGAAGCAAGGAAAGAAGGAAGGAAGAAGGAAAGATAGAAAGAACCTCAGTGGCTTAACACAGTAAAGGACTTTTGTTGTTGTTATGGCACGGTGTGATTCAGACAGTTCATCTAAGGGGTTCTCTTCCAAAGGATGACTCAGAGATCCAGGCTCCTTTTCCTTCTCTGGCTGTGCTACCACTTGGGGCGTGCGGCTCTGAAGTTGCTATAGAGCAGTGAGGACTGTAGAGTATAGAGCACGTCCACCCACCTTTCCTCCTTTACATCACTTTTACACATTTGCTTATTTTGTAGGAGAGCTTCTTAGTTTGTCTTCTATTCTATTAATCCATTTTGATGTCTTGTCAGTTCCTTTTTCTGTCTGTTTGCATACATAAATTCTTCTGTTGCATTTTCAGTTCCCTTGCAGTTTTTTTCCTGCCATCATACAGCTGTCTTTTTTCCTCCTAATGACACATTGTTATCCCATAGACAAAGTACTGAAGAGAGCAAACCTGTTTTATAGAGAATGAGGCATTTTGGATTCTTTGGAAAATGTCAGACATTTACCTAAATCTTCTTCTAGTTTTACTTGTAGTTTTGGTTGAATGATAGGATCATCTGAGTCTTCATGATGATGTGCAGGTCTTTTTTTCAAACTCCCAGGGCTCATTTTCCCCCCATCTGCTGGCTCTGCGGAAATAGAGCAGTGCTCTGAACGGACTCAATTGTGTGTACAGGTGTGTGAATCAGTCTTGATTCTGATTTTATCAGGTGATTCTTTGCCCTGCTTCCTTCTCTTACCTCTGATTCCACTTGAAAATAAAGTTCTATGTGGCTCCAGCTCACTTTGCTCTCATGGCTTCTTGCCTCACTCAGGAGTCTTGCTGCCTTCCTTTGCTCTTAGATGCCAATGCCATGTCACAACTCAGAACAGTGAGGTGGTTAATACTTGTTAAGTTAACGTTTTAAAAAACAGGAAATCAGAAGACTACTACTTCATTCTCCAATTGCCAATTCTGAGAGTGTTTCCTTGTATTCTTTGAAAGATTATCAAATGTAGTTTTAGAGACTGAGATCTGATTCCAGTTGCCCACATGCTTACTTAATAACACACACTTGCATTGCCTTTTTTTCTTTCCTATTTCCCTTTGTATAGTCTTTTGTTCCTATTCCCTTGTGTTTCCACTCAAACTCCTTATGCACAATTCCTCCTTTTCTAGCTGTGTGCTTAGCTTTGTTGTAGCTTAACCATCTCCCCCTATATCATGCCCTATTCTTTTCAGTAATTAGCAGTTCATAGTTTGATATAGAAAAAGAGGTAGTTATAGTGTCAGTTCAGCGAGAAATAGTATACTACAGTCATATCAAAACTAGTAACTACATCCAAAAGGTACAATTAGAGAAAATTCTAATTAGTACAAACCTGGGGCCACAGAGGGAAAGAGAGAGACAGAGAGACAGAGAGAGGGAAAGGGAGGAAAGGAGGGAGGAAGGGAGGGAGAGAGAGAATGAGAATGCAAACTAATGCAACTGCTTTCTTTTCAGATGAGAGGATTTGCCTACAGTGACAAACCAGAAGAAATTGTTGGCTATCGATTCTAATTCCAAAGTGAGCTATAGAGATGTTAGACAGAATTCACAAGGATCTGGGTTGAAAGAAGTTTACACTGTCTGCCTTAACTTTTGATTGTGTTTTCAGTTTAATGTGTGTTTTCACAGGAAATAGGAAAGTTGAGATACGCACACCCAGGATTGCTGTTTAGATGCCACACTAAACTTTTATATAGTTATATTCTTCAGTAGTTTCTAACTCATAAGGAAATAATATTATCTTGCATTTTCCAGTTTGCTAAAGCAAATTAACCACATTGTTGACTTTTGTGGTCTTCCCTTGAATGGGAAAAGCAATAAAAATGAAATACTGGTAATAATCACAGTTGCTGGAAGGTTCTCTTCACGGTGCATATAGAGAATATGCACCCATAAATGAAAACCCATAGGATCAGATCTTCTTCAAACAGGTCACTAATTAGCTTCTATAATTAACACCTTACTACAGTAGGGGGAGCCAGGTAATTATCTGGCATATTCTGAAGGTGAGTCACCTCATTTTAAGTAGCCATCATCCTGGAAATACAATTGCAGAATAACAACTTTTGCATGTTTAAAGGAGTCATAAACCTCCCCAGCAGTTCTAAGTACAGCTGTGTGAAGTACCTTTTCCTGTCTGTGTCAGCAAAGAGATTCTGGCATGAAAGCTTTATCAATTTGATCATAGTGTCAATGAACAGCTTCTATTTTTTTTTAAAAGACACTCTCATTTCTTGATGCAAGAGGCTGAAACTATTTGAATGTTAGAATTCAATCTTTTTTGTTTTGAAGTTGTCTTTTACATAATACTATTTCCTAATCTACTCAACTAGCATAGTATTTATTCCTTGTAATTGGCTACTTCTTACTCAGACAAGGCCTGTGTGAGCTGAGGAGAGTACTCAAGGAGAAATTCTAAGGAAAAGGAACTATCACAGGTCATGTTTTGCAACCTGTAGATATACTAAAAGACATCGAATTTTTTCTTGATATGTTGCCTCCTATTAAGACACAATGTCTTTATTCTTAATCTAACTTCCTCAACTCTGTTCTACAAATCTATCACTCTACCTGGAAAAGGAAAAAAAAAAATACACACACACACAAACACACACACACATTCATGATCTTATCTGTTCAAGGCAATTGAATTTCCTAAGTTACTGTTAATAAAAATAAAACCACTAGCTATCAATTAAAAAATCTTAACCTAGTATGGCAGTGTGTTAAGTATTTTGCCTATATTAATTCTAATCCTTTCAAAAATTTCATCATGATTCTTACCTGTATTTTTACACATTAGTAGTTTGAGGCTTTGAAGTGTTCATATATTCAAAGTGGTAAAAATTCTGACCCGTTTTGATAAACTTCAAAATACTCTTTGCATTGCTTCATATTGCTTTATACATTACTGGGGTTGGTTTGCCAATAATATGATAGACATTGTACCTTAGATACACACATGTGAATATATCAGGGCTGTATTAGGGGGAAAAACCCCACAAACTGTGAAGATAGTCACATTTCGTTATTGACTATACTAGGAGTGGGAAAACAATGGCCCATGAACCAAGTTCAGTGAGCCACCTGTTTTTGGAAATAAAATCTTATGACAACACATTCCCACCCAATTGTTTACATATTGATTATGTCTGATTTCACATTACAATGACAGAGTTGAGTAGTTGTGACAGAATTTATCAATTAGAATTTAGCTCTTTTTATAGGCTTAAGGACTACAAGCCTAAAAACTTTACACTCTTTTGCTTTATAGACAGTTTGCCAACCCTTGGACTAGAACATTACTGTAGTAACTGTGCTGAAGTAAGGTTCTATTAAAACAATGCATATACATTTCATTAACACTGAGTCTCAGGACCTAAGTAGAACATTAATTTTCTTTTTATTAGGTGAAATTCTTCCATGATCCCTAAACTGCTGTTTTTCAGCTTTACTAAAAAAGTGATGGGGTGCCTGGGTGGCTCAGTCAGTTGAGCATCCAACTTCAGCTCAGGTCATGATCTCACGGTCCATGAGTTCAAGCCCCGTGACAGGCTTTGTGCTGACAGCTCAGAGCCTGGAGCCTGCTTCGGATTCTGTGTCTCCCTCTCTCTCTGCCCCTCCCTTGCTCATGCTCTGTCTCTTTCTCTCTCTCTGTCAAAAATAAACATTAAAAATTTTTTTAAAAAGTGACAATTATATTTTCTTAATGTGTTTCCCTCTTTGCAATATATTTCTTAAGTTAAACCCAACTATGATTGTTAATACTGTGTTGATATCTTCTCACAAATCATCTTTGTCTATTTACTAAGTTTATTTATTTTGAGAGAGAGAGAGAGAGAGAGAGAGAGAGAGAGAGAGAGAGAGAATGCACTCATGTGCATTAGGGAGGAGCAGAGAAAGAAGAAGAGAGAAAATTCCAAGCCGCCAGTGTGGAGCCTGACACAGGGTTTAATCCCACAAACCATGAGATCATGACCTGAGCTGAAATCAAGAGTTGGACGCTTAACCAACTAAGCCACCCAGGTGCCCCACAAATCATCTTTAAATAGTGCCTCATTTATACATCTAATCTATTACAAAGTCTTGTAAGTTCTGCCTCTGAAAATTTAAGATTTCCTCTCTTTGTACATTTTTATTCTTTTATAACTTTGTATCTTAAATATTGTAGTCTCTTACTAGTCACTTCTTTCTTCCTTTTGTCAAAATAGGCAGTTTTTATTTTCATTTTTTAATATTTTTTATTTATTTTGAGAGAGAGAGAGAGAGTCCCAAGTGCCCAAGAGAATCCCATTCATGTGTGCACAAGCAGGGGAGGGTCAGAGAGAGAGGGAGAGAAAGAGAATCCCAAGCAGGCTCTGTGCTGTCAGCACAGAGCCCAACGTGGGGCTCCATCCCATGAATGATGAGATCATGACCTGATCTGAAATCACTAGTTGTATGTTTAACTAACCAGTGTCTCCCAGGTGCCCCCAAAATAGGCAGTTTTAAATTTCTCTGTTCCATCTATAATGAAAATAACAAGAGTAATAATAAAAACAATGGCAACAATAGCAAAAATACTTAGGTAGCACTTACCAAATGTATAAACATATTTGATCCAACAGCTCAATGAATTTTTTATTATTTTAAGGGATATGAGGAAACTGAGGCACAGAGGGGTTAAATAACTTGCACCAGAATAAGCATTTGAGCTTAACATTAGAATCTGTATCTTTCTCAACAGTCATCCTCATGTCCTTTGTCTGCTTTTAAACATGTCATCTCTTTACTGAGACCTGTTGGATTGATTCTCTGGTCTGAGAATGGCTATTTTGATTTAGGCCTCAGGAATATCCCCAGCCCCTCAACCCATATTTCAAGTCATGATTTCCAGTCTTAGTGCCTTTATCCATTTGTGGTCCATGATGGCAGTGGGAGTGCCTGATGGGAAGGCTTTATAGAGCCTCGAGTGACCCAATTTTTCAGAGGGTATCTTTCCTGTATTGTGGGTTCTGGGCTTAGGGCTGGTTGTTACTTCTTATCTCATTCTAAAAAAGAAAATGTATCTGGTCTTTAACATCTCTTGCCAACTGAATTTTATCTGTAGCTCTAACATTATCCATCCTTTCTTCTGAACCATGCCTTGTTCATATCCGTGCTTAGTATGATTTCTGAAGTATGGTTTTCTAAATACAGTAAAACCTTAGATTGTGAGTAACTTGTTCTGAAAATGTTCCACAAGAGGAGCAAACATGTCTAATAAATTTTTACTTGATAAATTAGCGCTGTCTTGCAATATGAGTAGTACATGATGCTGAATGTCACATGATCACAACTGAGCCAATGGTTCTTGAAATTTACTTTCATATATGAATGCTTTGGATTACAAGTATGTTTTTGAAGGAATTATACTTGTAAACCAAGGTTTTACTGTATTTATTTTGTGGCTTTGCTCACCTGACCTCCCTTGTGTAGGTTGCCTTGGTTTTGTTTGTCACCTTTTTTTATGTGAGAACTGACTTTACAATCAGCAGAGGAAAAGGCAGTAGAAACGTTGGAAGTGCATGCTAGGTAGTCATGATGTCACAGTTTCTACCCTACTCACAGCACTCTGTGACCTGGTAGTCCTTGTCTCTTTTGAGCCTCAGTTTCTTCTAACAGGAAACAGAGGTTATAATAGTAGCTACCTACTGTAAAATGCTGTTATGGGCACTTAATGGGATATTTCATGGAAAATGTTTAGTATATGGGCTGGCACATAGTAAGCACTCAATTTTAGTATGAATGAACATGATTTTCTAAGTAAAGAAAAAAAACATCTGAGATAAAGACTGGAAAACTTTTCTGTAAAGATCTAGATAGTAAATATATTAGGTTTTTTTGGCCTGAGAGGCAAAATAGAGGACATTATATAGACATTTATACAACATTTAAAAATTTAAATAGCTCTTAGCTCACTGGGCCATACATAAATAAATGGTTGGGGGGGGGGGATTTGACCCATAGGCTGTAATTTGGTAAACTCTGTTCAAGGAGAGAAATAGCAAACATAGCTAACACATACTATATTCATAATTTGGATTATTAATTTTTTCCTTCCTTTTTTAAAATTTGTAACTAAATTGAGAACTCTTTGGGTCATAATTCTTATTTTGCCAAAATTATTTTTCTCTTGTTTTCATTGTTCTTTATCTTTCCAAAGATATACTGTAATATAGAGTGATTATATATTTGTGTGTATAGATAGCCATGTATATATACATCATAGAGAGTGATGTGTGTGTGTGCATACACACACACACACGTATGTATTGCTGTTTAATAAGTTACATATACGTATATATATATATGTGTGTGTGTGTATACACGTGCACACACACACACACACACACACACACAGACAAATTGAGAGAAGAAAATTTGTATAGGCACCAAAAAAAGTTTCCTTATAATAAATAATGATTCATCAGATTACCAGATCCATTCCTTAGCTCTGTTGCTTACATTCTCCCATTTGTGTTTATATTACTGGAGGCCCATGTTATCTGTTTTTCATTTTTCTTTTTTTTAATGTGATTTGCTGTGACTGGGGCTGCATTTACAATCACCATTGCTCATAGGATTTGATTGTTTAAAAAATTAAATCACAATTACCTGGAGGGAAAAGGTTGATGGAAACACTGAGAACGAAACTCTGGTAATTCCATTTATGCCTTCATCTTCCTTGCAGAGTCCAAGAATCTCTTTTAGGCCATGCTCTGAGCAGTTTTGTAAAGTTGTGATACAAAAACCATCAGGCACATTTTAAGTGGTGTTTGACTGCTCTTCATTTAGGTTATGAAGGGGCTCTTCTTTCCTGGCTTTTTTATATTTTGTATTTCTCACTAATGAGTCACTAGTCTCCAGTATGGAGCAGTAATACAACTTAATTGTATTTATACATAAGTGCAATGTCCGTAGTCATCTAAAGCTTTGGAAAAAGACTGTGGTGATTCAAATTTAAATATCATGCTCTTTGAGGGACGTTCTGTTGAAGGCACCTGTGTACTGGTACAGGCCATGGAGCAGCTGCATTTCTTTAAATTAAGTGGACAAGGCTTTAAAGTAAGTATTAGTAAGAAAATGGCCCAGGTTTTTTATTATGGCACTGAATTGAAGGTTAGTAAATCAACTGCATTTTCCTGGAAGAAGGTAAACCATTGAGGACATTTTTCTGGTTTTTGTTTCCTATCTCTTTGAAAGAGAATTAGAAAGAACATATTTGAGATGCCTGGGTGGCTCAGTGGGCTAAGCATGGGACTCTTAATTTTGCTCAGGTCCTGATCTCACAGTCATGAGATTGAGCCCTGTGTTGGGCTCCTCACTGGACATAGAACCTGCTTAAGATTATCTCTCTCCTCCTGCCCCTCTTCTGCTCACTCAAATATGTATGCTCCTTCTCTCTCTCTCCTCTCTCTTTCTTTCTCTCTCTCTTTCTCAAAAAAAAAAGACCTTATACTACTTAGAGTGTTGAACCCTGAGATGGATATTATAGACACTTCTGTCATCATCACAGATTTCTCAGTCTATAGATGAAAGAATAGTGTGAGAGTGGTTATATTACTCCCTGAAACTAGCATGGCTACTATGAGGCAAATCTATTAATTCTAGCCCACATGTATTTGATTCCAATACCCATGTAAATACCTAACTATATTTTTATTGCAAAATAATCTTAAAATTAGCAATCTAGCTATATTCTTTGAGCATAATGCAATAATGCATATTATTTTAACTGATAATTACTGTTATCATTATGCAGTACTCTGCCACTAAATAAATACTTCCGTTTCTGAGATTATCTGTGATTTGGTAGGTCTCTTTTGTGATAGCAGGTATACTCCCTTACTGCTTTTTCAGTGGTCCCCATTCTTTAAAGCCAATCTTGATACCTACTGGCAATATTCCTGATATCATGGATCAGTCTGTCTGGGAGACTAGCTCAATCCCTAAGTATTCTTCTTGGTTTTACACCAGACTCACTTTTTCACTCTTCATGCTTTCTCTTTCTGGCTCTCTCCAGTTTCATGGCCTCAACTAGATATGCCCTGTATTTCCAGTTAAATAACATAACAGTCCCCCAAATCAACCTCCCCAAATGGGACATGTAAATTCTGCTCCCAAAATGGTCTGACTCCAGAGGAACCATTTCAGTGATTCCAAGGAAAAGGAAGAAGAGCATAGCATACTGATCCTATCTTCATTTAAAATTTGTATTCATCATGAATTTTTGCATTAGTTTGGAATTTGTAAAATATTGTATTACATATTATTTATCTAGATTACTGAATTTTTTGACATCCCCTTAAATTCTGTGCCTGTAGTAAGTGCCTCGTGTGTACCCTTGTCCCTTCCCTGTCGGGATAAACACTGTCCTAAAGGCAGTCTGACTGGGCTTAAATCCTTGGCCCACCACTTCCTGGCTAAGTTCCCTTGACCAGGTTACTTAACCTTTCAGCATTACTTTTGTCTCTTACAAACTGAATACAGTAACAAGCTAGCCAATATGAATGTTGTACATTTTAAAGAAATACTTATATGGGAAATATTTGGAATAATTCCTAGCTAATTAAAAAACATTTTTTAATGTTTTTTTCATTTTTGAGAGAGAGAGAAAGAGACAGACAGAGTGTGAGCAGGGGAGGGGTAGAGAGAGAGGGAGACACAGAATCTGAAGCAGGCTCCAGGCTCTGAGCTGTCAGTACAGAGCCCGACACGAACCATGAGATCGTGACCTGAGCCAAAGTCGTCAGACGCTTAACCTACTGAGCCACTCAGGCGCCCAAATTCCTAGCTAATTTTAAGTGCTATTAAGATATTCACTATTATTAACAGATTTGAAATCTTACTGATAAAAAGGAAGTTTAAAAATAGAGATACATCTTTATTTTATATTTGAGAGAGAGCGCAAGAGCATGCCAGGGTCCAGGTTGGGGAGGGGCAGAGGGAGGCAGAGAATCCCAAGCAGGCTCAATGCTGAGCGTGGAGCCCAACATGCAACATGGGGCTCGAACCCACGACCCTGGGATCATTACCTGAACCAAAATCACGAGTTGGTCACTCAACCAACTGAGCCACACAGGTGCCCTAGAAATACATCTTTATACATAACTCATTTACTGATTCAGTATTTCTAGTGTGAGGCCCTAAATCAGTAGTTGAAGAAATAACACAAGATACAGTATTTCCTGGTATCATTTTAATGATCAG
Organism: Prionailurus bengalensis; assembly: GCF_016509475.1. Taxonomy (NCBI): domain Eukaryota; kingdom Metazoa; phylum Chordata; class Mammalia; order Carnivora; family Felidae; genus Prionailurus; species Prionailurus bengalensis. The sequence goes on from NC_057352.1 coordinate 37,326,476, forward strand.
CTTTGTTGGAAACTCCTGTGGAAGATGAGTCTCCTCAACTCCTCTCATTTTTACCCACTTCTTACTCTACTCAGTATTCTAACCTAGGTTCACATTCTAATCTTCTCATGCCTATAGGAATTAAAGAAATTTCTATATGGTTTCCCTGCCTCTAAAATTACAGCAATGTAGAAAATAGGAGAACAAGATAATTATGTGAAAACACATCAGATAAAATCATCACCTTTCTTAAAAACCTTGAGGCTCAAAGGTAGAGGGAGACAGAAACTTTGAACTTTTAGCTAGTGGATATAGTCCTCAATGATGTGGACCAGGTCAAAATCTCCAGGTTCATCTTGTATGCAGTTTTAGATAAATATTTGAACACCATTTCTCAAAATGGTGTTTCTATTTTTGTGTGTTTGTAAGCCTTGTCCTTATACTGCAATATGGCAGAGAGAAGGAGAGGGAATATATATAACTTCAGATAGTGATACATGCTATGGAGAAAAACAAATCAGAGTAATGGAAGAGAAAGAGAAGGAGTGTGGGCTGAGATTTTTGATAGACGTGACTTAAAATAAGATGTTTAACTAGGGATCTGAGGAAACATGAATTCCAAAAAAAGGGAAAAGCAAGTGACAAACCCCTAAAGTAGGAACAGACTTAACATTTAAAAACAAAAGATAACTGGGCCAGAATAATCAAAGAATGAAGTTGAGAGAGAAAGATGAGGTCAGACATGTAATAAACTCCACATTGTTGGCAGTTTTATAACTTGGGGAAGACTGGATATATATATATATATATATATATATATATATATTTTTTTTTTTTTTTTTTTTTTTTTTCTGAGTGTGATGGGATACTGATGAGTTTTGAATAGGGGAACTTGATGTATTTGTTCATGTCTTAAAAGGTTTCCGTGTGGAAAATACACGTTGTTGGGTGGGAGGAATGGAAGCAAACAAACTAGAGGTCATGATTGTTGTCTAGCCCAGACACAATGATGGCTTTTATTGGAGATTTTGTAAAACTGTTGAGAAGTGTGTAAAACTTGGATCTTTTTAGAAGGTAAAACAAATGATTGGAAAGAAAGAAGTAATACTGTCCCTATTTGTGGATGACATGATTTTATATATGGAAAACCCTAAAGACTCTATCAAAAAACTGTTACACTAATAAACAAATTTAGTAAAGTTGCAAGTATAAAATCAATATACAAAAATCTGTTGCATTTCTATACACTAATAATGAACTCTTCAGAGAAATTAAGAAACAATCCTTCTTACAATTGCATCAAAAAGAATAAAATATGTATGAATAAATTTAAGGAGGTGAAAGACCTGTACACTGAAAACTATAAGATGTTGATGAAAGACACTGAAGAAGACACAAATAAATAGATATTCTGTGCTCATAGACTGGAAGAATTGATATTGTTAAAATATCCATACTACCCAAAGCAACCTACAGATTCAGAGAAATCCCCATCAAGATTTCAATGGTATTTTGCATATAAATAGAACAAACATTCCTAAAATTTATAGGGAACCATAAAAGACCCCAAATAGCCAAAGAAATCTTGATAAAGAAAATCAAAGCTGGAGGCATCACATTCCCTAATTTAAAACTATACTACAAAGCTATTGTAACCAAAACAGTATGATACTGGGATAAAAACAGACACATAGATCAATGGAACAAAATAGAAATCCTAGGAATAAACTCATGCATATATGGTAAACTAATTGCCAACAAAGAAGAAAAGAATATACAATGGAGAAAGGACAGTCTCTTTGTTAAATTATATGGGGAAAACTGGACAGCCATATGCAAAAAGAATGAAGGTAGACTTCTATGTTACACCATATACAAAAATAAACTCAAAGTGGATTAAAGACTTGAATGTAAGTCCTGAAACCACAAAAATTCTAGAAAAAAATAGATGATAAGCTGCTTGGCATCAGTCTAAGCAATGTACTTTTAGACCTGACTGCAAATTAAAGACAACAAAAGAAAAAAATAAATAAATGAGGCCACATCAAACTAAAAGGCTTCTGTACAACAAAGGAAATAATCAACAAAAGGAAGTAGCAACCTGCCGAATGAGATAATATATTGCAAATAATATATCTAATAAAGGGTTAGTATCCGAAATACATAAAGAACTCATACAAGGCTATAGCAAAAAAAAAAAAAAATCTGATTAACACTGGGCAGAGGACCTGACTAGACATTTTTCTAAACACATACAGATGTCCAATAGGCACATGACAAGATGTTCAACATCACTATTCATAAGGGAGCTGTAAATCATAGCCACAATGAGACACAACCTCACACCTCTTAGAATGGCTTTTATCAAGAAGACATGAAATAACAAGTGTTAGTCAGGGTGTGGAGAAGAGGGGATCCTTATAGCACTGGTGAAAATGTAGATTGGTGCAGCCACTATGGAAAACAGTATGGAGGTTCCTTAAAGGATTAAAAATAGAAATACCATGTGATCCAGCAATTCCAATACTAAATATTTATCTGAAGAAAACAAAAACACTAATTCAAAAAGATATATGCACCCCTATGTTCATTGCAGCATTACTGACAGTAGCCAAGATATGGAAACAGCCTAGGTGTCCACTGATGGCTGAATGGATCCAGAAGTGGTATATATACACAATGGAATAGCACTCAGCCATAGAAAAGATTGGAATCTTGCCATTTGCAACAACATGGATGGACCTTGAGAGAATTATGTTAAGTGACTTAAGACAGATAAAAACAAATACTATATGATTTCACTTATATGTGGAATCTAAAAAACAAAACAAGTGAACAAACAAAACCATACTCACAGATACAGAGAAGAGAATGGTAGTTGCAAGAGGGGAGGTTTGCTGAGCAGGGGAGAAACTGGTCAATAGGGTCAAGAGGCACAAACTTCCAATTATAAAATAAGTAAGTCATGGGAATGTAATGTGCAGCATGGTGACTAAAGCCAGTAATATTGTAGCATACACTTAAAAGTTGCCAAGACAGTAAGTCCTAAGAGTGCTCATCAAAAGAAAAACAATTGTAACTGTATGGTGATGGATGATAACGAGACTTATTGTGGTGATAATTTCCCAATGTATGCAAATACAAAATCATTACATTGTATACCCGAAACTAATATAATGTTACATGTCAATTATACCTCAATAATAAAAAAAATAAGAGAAAAGCAATGGGACTTGCTGAGTGAATGAAAGCATTTCCTCTAGGGTTTTGACATCTCCACACCTCTTTCTTTTCTCCTTCCAATGCCTTTTCTTCTGCATTTCTGTCACTTTTCTCTCATTATGCTGCAGTCCCCTGGAACTCTAGCCAAATATGCAGGTCCCCCGTAGCTTTTTATATGCATTTGGTGCTTAATGACAAAATTAAAGTCATTGGAGTTAAAAATGAATCACCATTTGTAAGGGTCTAAGTTCTTTAAATCTGCAATTCTTTTCCTTGTTGTAATAAAGAAGAAATCCTCCTTGGGTACTTCTGTTAAAATGTATGATTGCATGCTTCCTTCTCACCCATATGAGATTAAATGCAATCTCTTCCCCTAATACACAAGTGCCTATGCAGCTTTACAGGTGAATTAATTGTTCATTTCATTTGATTTTCTTCAAATGAGCTCCAGTTTATTTCTCCTCAATTTGTCTTTGGCAGATTTATTTTAAGTCTTTTATTTCAGTTTCTAAAGTATTTATCCTCTGGGTCTATTCTCTTTCCTGTAGGATGGGAGACTAATTATTCTTCTCCTAATGAATGTTCTAAATGTATCCCATATGGTGGCATATGTGTGCTCAGACCAAAGATGCTTTGGGATAAAATAAGTAAATTCCTCTCGTGGGGTTTCCTTACAAACTTCGCTTTGTAACAGTGATAAGTTCAAAGATTCATAGACTCTAGGTTGCTATAGAGATCATCTTCTTCCCCCTGACCTGCCTCATTTTGCAGTTAGGAGCAGAAGCCTAGGAACTACTTAGCTGCATTATGAGAGAGCTGGAGGCTGTGTATCAAGAAGCTTGAGCTCTATTCCCAACTCTGCCACTGACATTTTTAAATGTCTTTTGTATTACAGTCCCTTGATTTCCAGATGAGAAAACTGGTCGAAGAGAGATATACATTCCTAAGGGGAGTCTTGTCTAGTCCTACCATTCCAACTTAGGCTTCTTTCTTTCAAAGTAATTATCTTTGTTTGTAAATAATATAAATCAAGTAATTATACTAATGAAAGTTTGAATCCCTTTTGCTCATACAGTATGTGTATTTTTGTTCATCTTACCTTATAAATAATAGGCACAAAATAAATATTTGTTGAATGAGTGAATGAGTCTATTACATGGTATTATAAAATATCCATTAGTTGTATAATAGAATAGCAAGCATTTTATCTACTTAAATTAGCTTGATCTTCATAGGAAGCTAGTATATTTGGAAATACTGCCTGTTAAAAATGGGAAACTGAGGCTCAGAAAGTTTATATACATTAGCACTAGCCAACTCCCAGAACTAGAATATGAATATGTCATCTCATTTCAAAATCCAAGGTCTTTCCACAATACCAAACAATAGTTAAAATTCTCTGCTGTGTACCAACCACTGTTGCTAATGGCTCTACATGTTTTTTGTCATTAATTTTTCAAAATGACTCTAAAGTGAGGTGCAGTTTTATCCTATCAAGAAAACAAAACTTGATATTTATGAATCTTTTTGTCAAGGTCAAACAACTCATAAGTGGGGTAGGACTTGAATCCTTACCTATTGTTTATCTGAAATTCCTATTTAATTGAATGTTGTATAATTTTATTTTCTAAATCTGGCAATACTATCCATAAGGGATCCTTTCCACATAATGTCTTTGGGATCTCATATGCTTGCACATGTAAAAATTGGACAAGTGGCATTCTGTTATTTAGTTTGTATAGAGAGCCTTCTGTCATGTTCCTTGAGTCATCAAGGAAAATAACGTACTAGGTTGTTCATTTTTATATGTCTAGTTACACATCAGTGACTTGTCCCTACTTAAGTATTTACTCAATACATATGGATAGACTTTGTAGTGGGGATGGAGGGAGGAAGATGATGAAATGGGAGATATTAATTTTTATTTCTAAAAGAGCCATTGATTTCCTCTTAATGCCAATTTTAGGCTCCATATTTTAGTAAATAATATACTTTTCCTGCTGCAAATTGTGTGATTTGGAGGAGAAAATGCAATTAATTTTATTTTTAGGCCTTGAGTTGGTAAGAGATATGTTAACTGTATCATGTAAGTTTCTGTCTAGTTGCTGCATGGTGATTATGTGTAATATTTAAATGTGCATAATTATGCAATTCGGGTACCATAAATTTACTATAAAAGGAAAATGGAACATAAGAGAAAAGAATGCCACTTATGGTGAGCTAACTATATGCCAGGCAATGGATTCATTGTTTTTATGTTATTTGTCCTCATGTCGTAGCCATTAGGGCCATAGGATAACCCTTATGTTGTAGATCAAGAAAATGAACTCATGAGAACTTAGTAGCTTGCCCAAGGTTCTCTCTACAGTAAGCACTAACGTAGAGTTTAAATCTAAATCTACCTTTACCTGAATCTAAAGCCACTTACTTATTTATTTGGATAAAGAGCTCATTGTAAATTTAAAATGCTATATAGCAAATCTTCTATATTTAAATGGAAAACATTTCAGAAAAAAAATATCGGCAGCTATATTCCTACCACCCAGAATTAACAATTGTTAAAATATTTACTTACATACTTCCTATGTTTTTGTTGCTGCAAATGTTGCTTTTAAGGGAAAAAAATATTTCTACTTATTTTTGCAAAATGAAAAGTATATAGTATAAAATTCAAGAAATGCAAAATACTGACGAAAGAAAATTTAAAAAATCACACAAAATGCTGCCATTAGACAATAGGAGCCCATAATTCCAAACATCTTTCTTACATACATAGAAACGTAAGAAGAGCGAAGAGGAAAAGAAACAGAGGGAAGAAAAATGTAGGAATAACAGAAATAGGAATGGAAATGTAAATATAATTAGTTTTACAAAAATAAAATCATTAAAATGCATTCTATTAAAAACTATTAAATTTAATGTTACTTGGCTATTTCATAAGTAAAATAAAGGGAAGTAAATCTGGAAAGATGAACAGAATTCACTTAAGTGTTTCTTTACCACAATGATCTTATTTACTTAAATATTCTCTTAAGCTAAATAATAAAAAGTAAAATAATAAAATAATAGAGTATTGCCCAAAGAATATTGAGCACTGTACTTATTTTTAATGATGTGTATTAATTTTAGACAACAGAGTAGCTTTTTTGTAAAATATTTATGTATTTTTGAGAGAGAGAGAGTGAGTGAGCGAGCAGGGGAGGGGCAAAGAAAGAGAGAGAGAATCTCAAGCAGACTTGATGTAGGCTTGAACTCACAAACTGTGAGATCCTGACCTGAGCTGAAATCAAGAGTCGGATGCTTGATCACCTGAGCCACCCAGGTGCCCCTCAGGGTAGCTAATTTGAAAGATGAAGACACAAGAACTTTTTCTTCTACCTATTAAAATTTGTGGGTGTATATGGGTGTGTGTGTGTGTGTGTGAGAGAGAGAGAGCGCACGTGCACGTTAATAGTTTATAGACCTGGAAAATACAAAAATAACACTAGTCCTTTCACATTTTTCTATATCCATAATTCATATAGTTTTCATTCATTTCAGTGTTATCATTATACTTACATGGACTTCATGTTTACCACTGGGCTTTTTATCATGGATTTTTCATTTTTGGATTATTTGCTTTGATTCTCTTTTTAATTGGTGGGAATTTGTCAAGTGGTTTTTCAAAGATCTCAGAAATTCTCTGATGATTCTATTCTTTAATGATTGAGGTGTCTGCTTGTCTCCTTTGTGGTCTGAAGGCATTTAGGCTAAGCTTAATCTTTTCAAGTGTCACCCTCATTCCCTCAAAACACTATGTATGTTTTGTTGATATGCCACTTGTTATTTTCCCAGAAGTGAATATAGCTGTGCAAGTGGCTGAAACCAACATAATTTTTCCTTCATGCAAGTGATGTCTTTTGTGTGTGTGCCTAAATGCTTGACAAATTCTTCTTTCATTCTCAAAAGTAGACAGTTTATCCAGAATGTATATTGATCCTAAACTTTTGGTATCCTAAACACTTTGTGTTCTTTTGATCTGTGTATTCAAGTAGTCTTTCTTTTCAGCCATATATCTTGCATTATATGATTAGATAAATTCTCTGTTCCATATATAGCTATTTTATTTTAGGGTTACTAGTTACCTCATGTTAAGTCACAATATCTTCCAAATCTGTTAACTAACCTCTAATTGTTTTACTCTGCTGTTTTCATCTGTATTCACTATGATTATCCCAGTGTCTGTAATTTAGGTTTAGAGTCTGTATTCTGTTCTTTGCATATTTTAAAATTTATTAGTTGCATAATGAAAACATTTGATCTCTAGTGTGTTTCCTTCAACCTGTGATTTTCCTTTTTGTTTACTTGATGGTTGTAACACTTTATGGAATTCAAGTTCTTAATTAGTTATTCTATGATACAAAGCAATTTTAATGAATTGTGAGTCAGGCTTTATTGTAGATTGTGCCCTTTTATTCTTATTTGCGTGGCACATTCCCTTTTCCTCCCATATTTTGTTTTAAGTTTTGGATGTAAATTTGCCATATAGTTTATTTTCACCTTAATTAGTTTGGAGTGACTCTGTAGACAAACATTTGTTTTGATAGAGCAGAAAGAGTCAAGTGACTCACACTATATCTGAGAACAGTTCTTTGACTTTGAGTAACTCATGAGGACTTTTTCTTGTGTTTCATCAGCTTTTTTATACCTAAGGTAAATGGGTGGGGTGAGAGTGGGCAGGTGGTGTTGGAGGAGCATAGACAAGGCCAAGTATAGACTTTGTTAAAGTGCATTAATTTTGTTCTTTTCTGGGAGTGTTGATACAAGAGTATTTGTTGTACCCTAAGTCAGCTTCAAAATATGAGGTTAGGGATTTACAACTTTTACCTATTGTGGTTATTGCTGTCTTCAGTGTGTTCCCTTTCCCCATTTGCTCTTTTTGCCTTCGTGGTGTTTTCTCTGACTTCTAGGTTAGCAGGAGAAACAAGAAGATAAGACTACCCACTAATTAGTGAGAATTCCCAGAACACTGTCAACTCACCACTTTGTTTTATAGGTGATATCTCAGCTCTGCACTTAATTCCATGTTCTTTTTTTTCTTTCCCCAGACACCACTTGCTGAAGGTTATTGTATGAGGTTTTCTCCTTCTGTCTTTGTGTTTCTCTTTTTGCTGTTGGTAAATCTTCCCCAAGTATTAATGGTGATGCTGAAAAGGTTCAAGATGAGCCTCCCCCAAATCCAAAATGTGCTACTTTGAACTGAACTAAAAGATTACTTTGAGGTGAAGTCAGTTAAGGCTCAAAATTTTGGAAGGGCTTTTACTTCCCCTTTAACTGCCTGAAATAATTCAGACAGAAGGCCTGGTCCAGGAAGAGAACTGTCACCAAAGGTATCTATAAAGAATATGGGCTAAGTGTGGTTAATTGGGAGTAAGCTCTACACCAGATCAGTTTCCTTTCTGTGTCCCACAGTCTCACCATGACAAGTGTTATGGCAAGCATTTGTCTTCCAAATATTTGCTCTTCCCATCTTCTTATCAATTTATTTCTCCCTTTTGAAGTCTGAGACTCCTACCCCTTCTCCTTAGCTTAGGTTGGCATATTAAGTCCCAATTGCCTGTCTGTCTGGGAGTTTTTATATTCTTATGAGGCTCTCATATATACGTAATTAATTTTTTCCTGTTAATCTGTATTATGTCAATTTAATTAAGAGACCAGCCAGAAGAATCTAGAAAAGTAGAAGAAAACTTTTTTTTTCTTCTTTACAATGATGATGATATAAGACATTAGGGGATAAAATTCTTTGAGTTTTAATGTTTATTTAGAGTGTGAATTTTATTTTTTTATTTTATTATTTTTAGAGAAAGAGAGAGTGCAAGCAGGGGAGAGAGAGAATCTTTTTTTTTTTAATGAAATTTATTGACAAATTGGTTTCCATACAACACCCAGTGCTCATCCCAAAAGGTGCCCTCCTCAATACCCATCACCCACCCTCTCCTCCCTCCCACCCCCCATCAACCCTCAGTTTGTTCTCAGTTTTTAACAGTCTCTTATGCTTTGGCTCTCTCCCATTCTAACCTCTTTTTTTTTTTCCTTCCCCTCCCCCATGGGTTCCTGTTCAGTTTCTCAGGATCCACATAAGAGTGAAACATATGGTATCTGTCTTTCTCTGTATGGCTTATTTCACTTAGCATCACACTCTCCAGTTCCATCCATGTTGCTACAAAAGGCCATATTTCATTTTTTCTCATTGCCACGTAATATTCCATTGTGTATATAAACCACAATTTCTTTATCCATTCATCAGTTGATGGACATTTAGGCTCTTTCCATAATTTGGCTATTGTTGAGAGTGCTGCTATGAACATTGGGGTACAAGTGGCCCTATGCATCAGTGCTCCTGTATCCCTTGGATAAATTCCTAGCAGTGCTATTGCTGGGTCATAGGTAGGTCTATTTTTAATTTTCTGAGGAACCTCCACACTGCTTTCCAGAGCGGCTGCACCAATTTGCATTCCCACCAACAGTGCAAAAGGGTTCCCGTTTCTCCACATCCTCTCCAGCATCTACAGTCTCCTGATTTGTTCATTTTGGCCACTCTGACTGGCGTGAGGTGATACCTGAGTGTGGTTTTGATTTGTATTTCCCTGATAAGGAGCGACGCTGAACATCTTTTCATGTGCCTGTTGGACATCCGGATGTCTTCTTGAGAGAAGTGTCTATTCATGTTTTCTGCCCATTTCTTCACTGGGTTATTTGTTTTTGGGGTGTGGAGTTTGGTGAGCTCTTTATAGATTTTGGATACTAGCCCTTTGTCCGATATGTCATTTGCGAATATCTTCTCCCATTCCGTTGGTTGCCTTTTAGTTTTGTTGGTTGTTTCCTTTGCTGTGCAGAAGCTTTTTATCTTCATAAGGTCCCAGTAATTCACTTTTGCTTTTAATTCCCTTGCCTTTGGGGATGTGTCGAGTAAGAGATTGCTACGGCTGAGGTCAGAGAGGTCTTTTCCTGCTTTCTCCTCTAAGGTTTTGATGGTTTCCTGTCTCACATTTAGGTCCTTTATCCATTTTGAGTTTATTTTTGTGAATGGTGTGAGAAAGTGGTCTAGTTTCAACCTTCTGCATGTTGCTGTCCAGTTCTCCCAGCACCATTTGTTAAAGAGGCTGTCTTTTTTCCATTGGATGTTCTTTCCTGCTTTGTCAAAGATGAGTTGGCCATACGTTTGTGGGTCTAGTTCTGGGGTTTCTATTCTATTCCATTGGTCTATGTGTCTGTTTTGGTGCCAGTACCATGCTGTCTTGATGATGACAGCTTTGTAGTAGAGGCTAAAGTCTGGGATTGTGATGCCTCCTGCTTTGGTCTTCTTCTTCAAAATTCCTTTGGCTATTCGGGGCCTTTTGTGGTTCCATATGAATTTTAGGATTGCTTGTTCTAGTTTCAAGAAGAATGCTGGTGCAATTTTGATTGGGATTGCATTGAATGTGTAGATAGCTTTGGGTAGTATTGACATTTTGACAATATTTATTTTTCCAATCCATGAGCAGGGAATGTCTTTCCATTTCTTTAAATCTTCTTCAATTTCCTTCAGAAGCTTTCTATAGTTTTCAGCATACAGATCCTTTACATCTTTGGTTAGATTTATTCCTAGGTATTTTATGCTTCTTGGTGCAATTGTGAATGGGATCAGTTTCTTTATTTGTCTTTCTGTTGCTTCATTGTTAGTGTATAAGAATGCAACTGATTTCTGTACATTGATTTTGTATCCTGCAACTTTGCTGAATTCCTGTATCAGTTCTAGCAGACTTTTGGTGGAGTCTATCGGGTTTTCCATGTATAATATCATGTCATCTGCAAAAAGCGAAAGCTTGACGTCATCTTTGCCAATTTTGATGCCTTTGATTTCCTTTTGTTGTCTGATTGCTGATGCTAGAACTTCCAGCACTATGTTAAACAGCAGCGGTGAGAGTGGGCATCCTTGTCGTGTTCCTGATCTCAGGGAAAAAGCTCTCAGTTTTTCCCCGTTGAGGATGATGTTAGCTGTGGGCTTTTCATAAATGGCTTTTATGATATTTAAGTATGTTCCTTCTATCCCGACTTTCTCAAGGGTTTTTATTAAGAAAGGGTGCTGGATTTTGTCGAAGGCCTTTTCTGCATCGATTGACAGGATCATATGGTTCTTCTCTTTTTTTTTGTTAATGTGATGTATCACGTTGATTGATTTGCGAATGTTGAACCAGCCCTGCATCCCAGGAATGAATCCCACTTGATCATGGTGAATAATTCTTTTTATATGCCGTTGAATTCGATTTGCTAGTACCTTATTGAGAATTTTTGCATCCATATTCATCAGGGATATTGGCCTGTAGTTCTCTTTTTTTACTGGGTCTCTGTCTGGTTTAGGAATCAAAGTAATACTGGCTTCATAGAATGAGTCTGGAAGTTTTCCTTCCCTTTCTATTTCTTGGAATAGCTTGAGAAGGATAGGTATTATCTCTGCTTTAAATGTCTGGTAGAACTCCCCTGGGAAGCCATCTGGTCCTGGACTCTTATTTGTTGGGAGATTTTTGATAACCGATTCAATTTCTTCACTGGTTATGGGTCTGTTCAAGCTTTCTATTTCCTCCTGATTGAGTTTTGGAAGAGTGTGGGTGTTCAGGAATTTGTCCATTTCTTCCAGGTTGTCCAGTTTGTTGGCATATAAGTTTTCATAGTATTCCCTGATAATTGTTTGTATCTCTGAGGGATTGGTTGTAATAATTCCATTTTCATTCATCATTTTATCTATTTGGGTCATCTCCCTTTTCTTTTTGAGAAGCCTGGCTAGAGGTTTGTCAATTTTGTTTATTTTTTCAAAAAACCAACTCTTGGTTTCGTTGATCTGCTCTACAGTTTTTTTAGTTTCTATATTGTTTATTTCTGCTCTGATCTTTATTATTTCTCTTCTTCTGCTGGGCTTAGGCTGCCTTTGCTGTTCTGCTTCTAGTTCCTTTAGGTGTGCTGTTAGATTTTGTATTTGGGATTTTTCTTGTTTCTTGAGATAGGCCTGGATTGCAATGTATTTTCCTCTCAGGACTGCCTTTGCTGCATCCCAAAGCGTTTGGATTGTTGTATTTTCATTTTCGTTTGTTTCCATATATTTTTTAATTTCTTCTCTAATTGTCTGGTTGACCCACTCATTCGTTAGTAGGGTGTTCTTTAACCTCCATGCTTTTGGAGGTTTTCCAGACTTTTTTCTGTGGTTGATTTCAAGCTTCATAGCATTGTGGTCTGAAAGTAAGCATGGTATAATTTCAATTCTTGTAAACTTATGAAGGGCTGTTTTGTGACCCAGTATATGATCTATCTTGGAGAATGTTCCATGTGCACTCGAGAAGAAAGTATATTCTGTTGCTTTGGGATGCAGAGTTCTAAATATATCTGTCAAGTCCATCTGATCCAATGTCTCATTCAGGGCCCTTGTTTCTTTATTGACCGTGTGTCTAGATGATCTATCCATTTCTGTAAGTGGTGTATTAAAGTCCCCTGCAATGACCACATTCTTATCAATAAGGTTGCTTATGTTTATGAGTAATTGTTTTATATATTTGGGGGCTCCGGTATTCGGTGCATAGACATTTATAATTGTTAGCTCTTCCTGATGGATAGACCCTGTAACTATTATATAATGTCCTTCTTCATCTCTTGTTACAGCCTTTAATTTAAAGTCTAGTTTGTCTGATATAAGTATGGCTACTCCAGCTTTCTTTTGGCTTCCAGTCGCATGATAAATAGTTCTCCATCCCCTCACTCTCAATCTAAAGGTGTCCTCAGGTCTAAAATGAGTCTCTTGTAGACAGCAAATAGATGGGTCTTGTTTTTTTATCCATTCTGATACCCTATGTCTTTTGGTTGGCGCATTTAATCCATTTACATTCAGTGTTATTATAGAAAGATACGGGTTTAGAGTCATTGTGATGTCTGTATGTTTTATGCTTATAGTGATATCTCTGGGACTTTGTCTCACAGGGTCCCCCTTAGGATCTCTTGTAGGGCTGGTTTAGTGGTGACAAATTCCTTCAGTTTTTGTTTGTTTGGGAAGACCTTTATCTCTCCTTCTATTCTAAATGACAGACTTGCTGGATAAAGGATTCTTGGCTGCATATTTTTTCTGTCTAGCACCCTGAAAATCTCGTGCCAATTCTTTCTGGCCTGCCAAGTTTCAAAAGAGAGATCAGTCACGAGTCTTATAGGTCTCCCTTTATATGTGAGGGCACGTTTACCCCTTGCTGCTTTCAGAATTTTCTCTTTATCCTTGTATTTTGCCAGTTTCACTATGATATGTCGTGCAGAAGATCGATTCAAGTTACGTCTGAAGGGAGTTCTCTGTGCCTCTTGGATTTCAATGCCTTTTTCCTTCCCCAGTTCAGGGAAGTTCTCAGCTATGATTTCTTCAAGTACCCCTTCAGCACCTTTCCCTCTCTCTTCCTCCTCTGGGATACCAATTATGCGTATATTATTGCTTTTTAGTGTATCACTTAATTCTCTAATTTTCCCCTCATACTCCTGGATTTTTTTATCTCTCTTTTTCTCAGCTTCCTCTTTTTCCATAACTTTATCTTCTAGTTCACCTATTCTCTCCTCTGCCTCTTCAAGCCGAGCTGTGGTGGTTTCCATTTTGTTATGCATTTCGTTTAAAGCGTTTTTCAGCTCCTCGTGACTGTTCCTTAGTCCCTTGATATCTGTAGCAAGAGATTCTCTGCTGTCCTGTATACTGTTTTCAAGCCCAGCGATTAATTTTATGACTATTATTCTAAATTCACTTTCTGTTATGTTATTTAAGTCCTTTTTGATCAGCTCATTAGCTGTTGTTATTTCCTGGAGATTCTTCTGAGGGGAATTCTTCCTCTTGGTCATTTTGGATAGTCCCTGGTGTGGTGAGGACCTGCAGGGCACTTCCCCTGTGCTGTGGTGTATAACTGGAGTTGGTGGGCGGGGCCGCAGTCAGACCTGATGTCTGCCCCCAGCCCACCGCTGGGGCCACAGTCAGACTGGTGTGTGCCTTCTCGTCCCCTCTCCTAGGGGTGGGATTCACTGTGGGGTGGTGTGGCTCGTCTGGGCTACTTGCACCCTGCCAGGCTTGTGATGCTGGGGATCTGGCGTATTAGCTGGGGTGGGTAGGCAAGGTGCTCGGGGGCAGGAGGGGCAGGCTTAGATCGCTTCTCCTTAGGTGATCCACTTCAGGAGGGGCCCTGTGGCAGCGGGAGGGAGTCAGATCAGCTGCAGGAGGTTTGGCTCCGCAGAAGCGCAGAGTTGGGTGTTTGCGCGGAGCGAGCAAGTTCCCTGGCAGGAACCGGTTCCCTTTGGGATTTCGGCTGGGGGATGGGCGGGGGAGATGGCGCTGGCGAGCGCCTTTGTTCCCCACCAAACTGAGCTCTGTTGTCAGGGGGCTCAGCAGCTCTCCCTCCCTTTGTCCTCCAGCCTTCCCGCTTTCCGAGCAGAGCTGTTCACTTATGACCTCCCAGACGCTAAGTCGCGCTTCTTGTGGGAACACAGTCCGACAGGCCCCTCCGCTTTTGCAAGCCAGACTCGGGGGCTCTGCTTGGCTGGCGAGCCGCCCCTCCGCCCTGGCTCCCTCCCGCCAGTCCGTGGAGCGCGCACCGCCTCGCCGCCCTTCCTACCCTCTTCCGTGGGCCTCTCGTCTGCGTTTGGCTCCGGCGACTCCGTTCTGCTAATCCTCTGGTGGTTTTCTGGGTTATTTAGGCAGGTGTAGATGGAATCTAAGTGATCAGCAGGACGTGCGGTGAGCCCAGCGTCCTCCTAAGCCGCCATCTTGCCGCTACTCGAGAGAGAGAATCTTAAGCAGGCTCCATGCTCAATGTGGAGCCTGACATTGGGCTCAATCCCACGACCCAGGGATTGTGACCTGAGCTGAAATCAAGAGTCAGACACTCAACTAACTGAGCCACCCAGGTACCCCATAAATGTGTATTTTAAAACGTTATAGAAACCCAACGGGGAGGGAAAGGAAAAAAAAAAGAGGTTAGAGTGGGAGAGAGCCAAAGCATAAGAGACTCTTAAAAACTGAGAACAAACTGAGGGTTGATGTGGGGGGGGGTGGGAGGGGAGGGTAGGTGATGGATATTGAAGAGGGCATCTTTTGGGATGAGCACTGGGTGTTGTATGGAAACCAATCTGACAATAAATTTCATATATTAAAAAAAAACCATATCATGTGTCCTACCTTTCCACCCCTAACTCAGCCAAAAAGCCTACTTCATTAGCTTCTCAATCATATTCTGTTGTTAATATGTATTTGTTCATCTGTCCCCAGTAAATTGTGACATCTTTGAAGATAGAGTGTGTGCCTTCTCTTCCTATGTTTATCTTTTACTCATAGTTCCTAGTCCCTTGTGCTATGTGTGTAAAATAAATGAATTTACATGGTGCCTAATCTAAGTTCAACATAGGATTTATTTCTTAAAAGATGGGGCTTTCTAAAAAATAATGTAGAGATTTTTCAAGGAATTACCTACTGGTAAAAATACTGAATATGCATCTGGAACAGCTATGTGAGAAGATTCTCTACATAGTTGAAATTGGACATCATGTTCTCCAGTTAGGTTTTTACCAAGAAGCACTTACTTAGAAATTCCCACAAAAAGTTTTCCACAGAATTTCCAGCTAGATGTCCTTGAATCAAGAATTCTTTTATTTTAAAAAAAATTTTTTTTTCAACGTTTATTTATTTTTGGGACAGAGAGAGACAGAGCATGAACGGGGGAGGGGCAGAGAGAGAGGGAGACACAGAATTGGAAACAGGCTCCAGGCTCCGAGCCATCAGCCCAGAGCCTGACGCGGGGCTCGAACTCCCGGACTGCGAGATCGTGACCTGGCTGAAGTCGGACGCTTAACCGACTGCGCCACCCAGGTGCCCCAAACCAAGAATTCTTTTAAATAGTCTAGAAACTTTTGGTACACGGTAGCAGTTCATCGGTAAGAATGGTTCAGTTAAATTTCTTCCACACCACCTCTTTTTTCTTGGACTTTTTCCCAGTGATTTTATATAGCAACAGCAGCAACAATAATAATACCACTGATATGATATTAGGAACAGAAACAAGAAAATAAATATTTCAGTCTTATTAAAAAACCTTTATGGTATTTTTCTATTGAATCTGAAGCTCTGGCATTATCTGTGACTGTTTTGAAGGCAATGTGAGAATTCATTCAGATGCATTTTTAAGCTTATGGTTATTAGCTTTCCAAACTTGGAAGTATCCCTCGTGGTCTCTTCAATAGCAGTGTCCTCTACCTGACTTTCAGTCTTTCCCTGCGAACAATCATGGGAGTGCAGACCATTTTAAAGTAAGATCAGTTTGGCAGAAAGGTTTATTTCCCCTTCTTTTGTGGCCTTGATATACTACTAGTTTCAAATGCTTAATTTAAACTTGAAAGAAAACTCCTGATGTCCTTGCTTTACGTTACTAGAGATCCAATAGTGTACCAGGTCCTGAGGTAATAATCTATTCATAAATTTATAGGAACAGTGAATAACTTAGTAGGATAAACTTAGACTAGGTCAGGAGCTTTAAAAAAAAACCCTTCTGGGAATTCTAAACACAGGCATAAACCTCTTTTCACTTTTTATGTGGCTAAAAACTAAGCATTTAATAAGAATAATAATTTTTGAGCATCCGGTCTGAGTCTGACTGACACTCCAAATACTGTGTGACACCATGTGCATATTGCTTTCTGTTTTTCTGCGATAGAAAATTGAATCTCAGAGTTTACAGCCAAATTTGTAAAATGTAGGACTAGAATTTGAACTGAGTTCTTTCTGATCCTAACCCTGTTATGAAACAGTATCCCCATGCTTAGGGTGAGCTGACTGCCAAATTTAGAATATAAGAAGAAAATGTCTAGCTTTTATGTAAAGGTAAGAACAAATGAAAAGTTCAGGAGGAATTCTATGTCAGGAGTGGAATTTTTTGATAAAGCAATTCATAGAAAAAGAAAAAAAAGAGGAAGGTAGGGGAGATCTGGTGTCAGGAGTTCCAGTATTTTTTTCTCCAGCTTTATTGAGATATATTTGACATATAACATTTTAGGGGCGCCTGGGTGGCTCAGTCGGTTGGGCATCCAACTTCAGCTTGATCTCACAGTTCGTGGTTTTGAGCCCCACCTCAGGCTCTATGCTTACAGCTCAGAGCCTGGAGCCTGCTTCTGATTCTGTCTCCCTCTCTCCGGCCCTCCCCCACTCACACTTGTCTCACTCTCTCTCTCAAAAAATAAACAAACATTAAAAAAATTAAAAAAGAATATGGCATATAACATTTTATAAGTTTAAGGTTTACAATGTGATGGTTTGCTATGTACATATATTGCAAAATGACTAGCACAGTAAGGTGAAGGGGAGCAAAATATCACCCCCAAATATACCTCTTTGGTGTAAGATTTATGTTGAGCTGATTATTTTTAAGAAACAGCAGACACAGGAGTACTTCAGAAAACCCAGTGGAAGTTACCTTTTCTATGAGACATTTACATTTGTAAGGGAAATCTCCATCTGGAAGGATGCTCTTCTCTCTGTACCCGGAAGAGAAAGATGACTCTAAATCTCTAGAAACACTCATCAGTGGAGAAGACAAGGACGTAAATCTGCATAACAGTCGTCTCTTTGCTGTGCTTTTCCTGGTAACCTCCCATTATTGTCTTCCCCCTTGCTCAACACCTTTTTTTTTTTTTTTTTTTTAGCTGGGGGTGGTATTTAAGGGGGATGGCTTGTGCCATAAAGTAGAGTTACTCCATTTTCCTGAGAATATGCCATGTGTATAGGAGGTATACATGTTATTAAACTTATTTCTGTTTTTCTGCTTTTAATTTGTTTTCTTTTAATTATAGGGGTGTCTCAGCCAAGAACCTAGAAGAGCATGGAGAAAATTATTTTCCTCCCTTACAAAGATTAGTTAACACTTCTATCACCTTGCTTAATTATTATTGGTGTGTGGTGATAACATTTAAAATCTCTTCTCTTGCTCTTAGCAACTTTCAAGTATGTAATTCAGTATTGTTAACTACAGTCATCATGCTGCATATTAGATCCCAGAACTCAATCATCTTATAATTGGAATTTTATACCTTCTGACCAAAATCTTCCCATTTCCCCCACTCTCCAGCCCCTGCCAACTACTATTCTACTTTGTGTTATGAGTTTGGCTTATGAGTAAATGGTTCCTTTTGAGAGGTTGAAAGAATTGAAGGATGTGAGTCAGTTAGTGCAGGTACATGGATGAAGAACATTAAAGACAGAATTAGCATTTAGTGCAAAGAATCCAAGGCAGGAGCATGCATAGTGAAGTCATAAAACAGTAAAGAGCCAAGTGGAACTGGAGTCATGTGGGTGGAGGTAGGAAGGGGCCTTGGTCAGAGAAAAGTTAGATAACAGAGACCAGATGACATATCATAAACTGTAAAACAGAACGGATGTGAGGCAGAAAGAACTGATGGAGCTTGTGCTGAATTAGAAAGTGCACACCCAAACTAAGGAGCTTTGGGTTACATTTTATAATAAAGAAACACAGTTCTGACCAACAAAACACATTAAAGGATGACATTCAACCAGTGAGACATTAGTTTGCAATTCCTAATTTAAATTCAGCAGTTTCCATTTATAGAAAACGATGCTGGGCCCGTAAAAGTTTAGTGTCACATTTAGCAGTTGTCAAAATTTTGTTTTCTAAATTCCCATCCGTTTTCTTCTTCATCTGCAAAATGTGGTGTGACTTGGCAAAACTTTAGCAAAGGAGTTTGAACATAAGCTAGGAGAAACTCAATTTCCACGGAAAGCTTGGAGTGACTGAGATATTATTCAATAATCTGAAAGAACAGCCTTGCTTTTAAGAGCTGGTTTGTTAAATTCAGAGCAATATCCCTAAATCCTCATGGTAAAGTACAGATTTCCCCACCAGTTGAATGTTCATCAATGGAACTTGGTGAAATGACTTTTGGATTAAATTAATCCTTTCCTTTTTTCTATCCACTTCTGTGGGAACTATAATTTTACATGATAAGGATTCTTTTTCTCTCCTAGTATGCATTTATATCTTTCATCCTTTAAAACATGTTGGGGAGAGAGGAATTTCTCCTTCTACCCTCAGAAGTTCTTCTGGCTGGATAGATAATTGACATGGGACAGAGTAACAGAAGAAAAAAACCTCAAAAAACAAAGCTTAATTACATGTGAACAGAGGTCCAGTAATAAAAGTGAGACCCAAGGAAATGACCAAGGCATACGGCTTTTCTATGTTTTAGGTAAAGAAATATAAACCTGTGAGGAATTGACAGGACAAAGAAAATTTATGTTTTGGAGTGTCAATTAATAGGGAATTCCAGATAGAAGTTTGTTAGGGTAGTAAATTAACAAAAGTAACAAAGTTTAGTTTTATATCTTCAGTACTGAATCCTCATCACAGGTGATACGGTTGCTTCTCTCAGTCTTCAAATGAAGGAGGGGCATCCTTCACATGAAGGATTTATTTCTTGCATTCAGGGAGACAAATAGCAGATTTAGGATGGTCTTCCCTGGGTTTCCATAAATATTAAGCCTTAGGAATGCAGAAAGAGTCTTTCTGTCAGTGCCTGCTGACATCATGGCATGTTTAAATTATTCTCTGTGAAATATCACAATGAAATGGAAAGAGCATACCATATGTCCCATGTTCTAGGACCTAGTGAGTTCATATGTGTTTTTTCCCTTCACTTTCAAAGAGTAAAAATAATGAACATGAATGTCCCATGTTCTAGGACCTAGTGAGTTCATATGTGTTTTTTTCCCTTCACTTTCAAAGAGCAAAAATAAAATAAAATAAAGTAAACAGTATTAAAGCTCCTGAAGCAAGTGACTTTAATAACTGATTTTAATGACCCCCTAATTATTCACACATCCTTTTTAACAATTATAGAAAAGGTTTTAGTGCATTGTAGGCCTTGATAAATTTCATTTTCCCCTATGTATTTCCAAATGCCATGTAATATGTGAAGCAATATCTGACACATAACAGCTAAGATATACCTAATTGGATGGGTGGAGGGATAGATGGATGAGTGAATGGATAGATGCATGGACAGACACATGAATGCATTAGTCAGTCAATAAACTGAATTGCATTTCAGAGTTAATCTTGATAGACATCTAGTATTTAATCTGGTCAATGACAGTATCTAAAACCACATCTAGCTTTGAAAATGTATGGTTCCACAAATTTTGTTTATTTTGTACATTGTCAGCATCATATCGTATGTTTTTAAAAAATGTTTGTTTGTTTGTTTATTTATTTATTTATTTAAATAAATGTTTATTTATTTATCCATGCATGGATTTGGAGACAGTGCACATACATGTGTGAGTGAGAAGGGGCAGAGACAGAGGGACAGAGAGAATCCCAAGCAGGCTCCACTCTCTGAGTGCAGAGCCTGACACAGGGCTCGATGTCACAGATTGTGGGATCATGGCCTGAGCTGAAATCAAGAGTCAGATGCTTAACCAGCTGAGCCACCTAGGTGCCCCAGGGATACATGGTATATTAAAGAAATGTTACTTCTTTATATGTAAAAGTTAGATATATTAGGAGTTGCTTACATAAGATTATATGATTATGGGGCTCTTCTGATTCACAAAATGCTAAATTGGGTTAACTTTCTTTTAGGGATACAGTGATATATCTATATTATATGTATATGCTATATATAAAATATGCTATATTTTTATTAGTTTTATGTCTTTTTGTTGAAGATTTTTTAAACTAATATCTATATCCAACGTGGAGCTTGAACTTACAACCCCGAGATCAAGAATGGTATGCTTTTAAAAAAGTAAAAAATAATTACATGCTCTACCAACTGAGTCAACCAGGAACCCCTAGAGTCTTATGTCTTCACCAAAAAACAATATTAGGACTGATAGGAACATTTGAAAACTATAACAAGATGTGCTTATTTTATAACTGAGGGCACTGAGGCCCAGAATGATCAAAAAGAATCTTAGTTTGATCTTGTTCATTCTACCTAAGTTTCTTTTAAACTTACTGATTTTTGTCAAGCAAAATCAGGAGAGAGTTTCAAGTCACTGGGACCGAGGTCAAACGTTACATTTGGATGAATGGAAACCTAAGATACTGAAGTTTCCTAAAGCTGTACACCCTTTTGTAAGCACTTCATTCTCTTCTAAAGAGCTTCACCAAAAATCCTAAAATCTTTGCAGATTTTTCTTCACCTGATGTGTTAAATTTAAAAATTAATCCAGTGCCCTCAAATCTATGTTTCTTGTTTTACAAAATAGTTTATTGATTAGATGAAGTCTAAACAAAGCTTCCTACATGACTCATTGATCAAAATAAGATCCAAGAGCTCATTAACTCAGTTGTCAGATACCTTCATTTATTCATAAGCTTCTTTTTTCCCCACTAACCTTTCACAATAATAAAAGCAAAGAGGTTATACACTTTTATGTTTCACCAAGCATGTATCAGTCACCATTATGCTCTTTTCCAAAGGAAATTTTGGAGAAAATGTACATCCCAAGTATCTTATTTAGAGGATGAAAGCTCCTAGCCATCAAATTATTTGATTGATTATTGTGGCTTTACTAAGAGAAAATGCAGCTATTTAATGTTTCTATTTTGATGTCATTAGTGACTAGCATGATCCAACCATAACACAAAATACCAACTCAATAAAGGAGTGAAGGATCTTTTTGAAAATGTTCTTTGGATATTTCTGATGGTGAGGGGACTCCTTAGTAGAAGCTTTCAAACTTGATCACTGAAACTGGAATCAACAGGTGATTAACCTGGCCTTATACTTACTCAGAGCTTCTATGTACAGAGCCTGAGCTCAACTTGGGTAAATGGTCCCATATTTGCATGCATGGATTTGGATGTATATTTACAATATGTCATCTTTTGCTAGGGTGACTATATAATTTATCATCCAAACCAGAACACTTTTGAGAGTGAAAGATAGTCCTCTGAATAATTATGCTGGGACAAGCAACTCCTATACAACAGGGACTTATCATCACCTTGAATTTGGTTGAATAAATGACAGGTCTTGCTGCGATTGCCCTCTCCCATACATGAGCCCTGTTCCTCACTGAAGAGGATTTTGCACATTGTTATTCCAGGATGACTTTCAGTACAAACACTTTCCCTCCAGACTTTCTAATTCTATGCATCTCAGGTTACTCTTTTGCGATGAAGTTCCCTAGTCCCCTAGCTCTCATTGATTAATTTTGCTGAGCAGCACTTAGAGTTTGCACTGCACATCATCATTGGCTCTGAAATTGTTTGCTCTTGTTTCATATATATGTAAGTTTTATCTTCCCAAATATACCACAGGTTTCTCAGAAGCAGGGAGGAATGCCTTATGCTATTTCCTCTCCAGCATACTTAACATAGGAACTGCCAGTTAACAACCACAGTCATGTATCGAATCATTAAACTGGGCATGCTAAACTTTTTTCTCCCCCACCTACCTTGTTCTTTCTCATTGCACCCCAGCTGCACTGGCCTGCTTACCATTTCTTTAACATGCCAGGCACATTGAATTGGTAGTACTCATTCAGTTGGCCTGCCACCTGTTTTTCTTCATTTATTTACAGGTTGGGTTTCCTACTTGAGGCTCCAAAGTGACTTCTTTAGTAAAGAGTTCCTTGGAACTCATCTATATGAGGTCCTCTTTCTCTCCCATTAGCTCACCCTTAGCTGCTCTCCTTGTTTTATTACTCTATATTATTACTACTCTATTTCTCTTTCTTTTACTTCTTTTCTAATGTCAGATATGCAAAAAGATGTCACTACTTCCCCCAATAAGAAGTAAGCTTTATGTTTTGTCTATTATCAACATCTAGAGATGTGTTAGGAACATAAAGAGTCTTCAACAAATTTGTGTCTCTGTTGAGAGACGATAGCAGGGGAAGAAAAATATGTCCAAAAGAACAGTAGCAGTGGGGAGGAAGGAAAATACGGAGCAGTTTATTTGAGAAAGAATATGAATCATGTTTTCTAGACTGTGGAACCTCTACTTTTGTACTTGAACTCGGATCCATCTTTTGACCTCATTTCCTTTGAAGTTCTTACTAGCTATGCTATGCTGAATGATTACCAAGGATAACATAAATTCTTAGTAATTTTCCATTTCTAGAAATTCTTCAACATATCTTCCCCATGAGGAGTTGGATGGAAACTAAGTTATGTTTTTAAATTTGTTCTCAGTTGAAAAATCAAAAGTAAGCAGGTATGAACACCATGCAGAGCTCTTTCTTTTCATGAGATATTAGGTCTGGGAAAGAAAGGGTATGGAGGCAACATCTAACAACTGTGTTAGGTGCATTGCCTGTCACCACTCCTTACAAGACAAATTTAGCCTCTGTTGCTTTAAATTAACCGTACATGGTCCAATGAAAATGGTAGGCTATACACAAAGTATGTTAATGGATTCACTTTTGTACTGTCATTGTAGATAAAATTTAACTGCATCGTGTAAAATCCTTTTCTAGGGATGTTAACAGTGCATGTAAAATTTGTTTGGCTATGAAACACCCTTACCATTTTGAGAGTCACTCTTTCCCATCTATGATTATATGGTCAGTATAGAAGCTGCCACCTTTTAATATGATTCGAGGAGTGATGACAGGACTCAGGCTCAGATCATCACCATAGCTCAAGGTGCATACCTCATCAAACCAGACCAATGAGGAACTTTCTCATGGTTTTGTTAAATTGGAGCCAGAAGGAAAAGCCCTTTCCTCTTTGGCCACAGAAGTCTGGAAATTAATAAGACTTAAATTACCCTTTATATGTAGAAAGGCAGTATTCACTTTTACCTCTAAAAATCAAAGACAGCAAACAAAACTAAAAAACAAACCAAAAAAAACTCACTCAGACAAAACGACGCCAATAACTAAAGTGTGAAATACAGATTGATCATATTTGAGTGCCTGGTTCCAGTTGCCCAACATAAACTCTAAAACCACCTTTTCCTTTGCCTTAATTAAATGATTCAAGAAATTCTGTTCCAGCACATTTGATTTTCTGTTGCTCATTTTTGGGCTCTTAAACTCTAATTTATGTTGTTAACCTTTTTGGGGTGGGAGACTTTTCTCCTGTGATGCCTCTCTTGAAATCCCAGATCAAATTACTCACTCCCTCTTCTCTACCATTTACTCAATTTCATGTTCATACTTCTATAATTACATGTCTCCGTGCAGTGCATTTTTTTGCATGTGAGTTTCCACTGCTGTATTCTATGTTTTGTCAAGAGCAAAGTTCTGTTTTTAACCTCCATTGCTGGAACCCAGCACTTTAATCTCAAATATTAGGTTCTCATTAAGTGTTTGAAATCATAAATAACCTTGGAAATTGCGCTTTTTTGTATAGCTAAGAAAGTGAGGGTAGTCCGCTGATGTGATTCCTGATATTTGACCGAAATGATAATTCAAAAGCAAGTAAATACTATATTGCATATTTGACAGTTGCTAAGAGAGTAGATTTAAAAGTTCTCATCACAAGAAAAAAAATCTGTAACTATGTGTAGTGACAGATGCTAACTAGGCTTATTGTGGTGATCATTTTGCAATATGTGTATGTATATATATCGAATCATTAAGTTGTACACCTCAAACTAATGTGATGTGATATGTCAATTCTGCCTCAACTTAAATGTGTGTGTGTGTGTGTGTGTGTTTATGTGTATGTGTGGAGAGAAAGAGAAGGGCAGAAATCAGGCTAAAAAATACAATGCATAGTATGATCCTAGTTTTGAAAAAGAAACAAGGTATAGTATTATTGTAAGTGGAAAGCATATAATGATTTTCTTCCTTATATTTATCTATTCTCAAATTAATATGTATTGTATAATTTTAGAAGTCTGAAAGTAAAACATCTCTTTGTCATGGGATCATGAAAAAAGGAACCCTTGGAACATATTATTCATCATAACTATGCATAAGTGTGCTCTAACTTCTGTCTAGTGACCCGTTATTCTAAATGGAGAGGAGAACCTCTCTGCTCCTCTGCAGCATGTTGACTCTTCACAGATTTTACATTGTCTGAAATTTGAATAACCCCTGCTCCCCCAGGATGGGCGAAATAAACAAGTAAATAAGCTTCAACAGAATGACATTGATACTGGAGGCTTTCTTGTTATATTCTATGCAACGTTTTGGTCCAATCCAATCTTTTACATTTGCAAACTTAGATATACTCTCTTTCTGTATGTCTTTCTGTTCATCAGAATTACCCTTATCTTTCTCTGCTCCTTTTTGGGGCATTTTATTATAATCTCTTAATTAAATGACACTCAAAATTAATTTGCATTTGTAAAAGAAACGTGTACAATATCCAAATCTTCCACAATCTAAATATTGTTCTACTTAACTCACTTTGCTTCTCATGCTATATAACTTAATTTTTAATAGGAGTAATGTGTTTCCTTATTGGTTATTTTGCATTTTTCTTTCTACTAAATGTAAAGGATAAGAATACTAAGAAAGGCTTACATGGATTGACAATGGTCATTCTAATGGATCATTTGATATCAGGTTTACTAACATAAATGCTTTTTGCAAAATTATACATATATTACACATTTGTATATACTTCTATAATTTCATCATCCAGATGGGTTCCAGGGAGGGACATTTAAAATATATTTATGTGAAAATTATATTTAAATTGAAAATAATCCAGGGGAAAAGTATAGTAATACTTCTGTTATTATAATGATGCCGTCAGAAGATTCAAGTAGTGTATACATTGAAACAGGCTTAGTACAATGTTTTTATCTTGGCTCTGGCAAAAGTAGAGATAAAGTTTATTAGATAGGAATCATCCTTGGTTAATTCAAGCTAATTTTAAGAAAAATATGGTCTCTAGATGCCCACACTTCTGACACTGGAAATGGACTTACATCTGTTTATAATTGGAATTATGTTTGTTTGTATTTATATATATTTTTCTGTGTCTAAAGTTCAACTTTGCAGCTATTTTAACCATTAAGAAAAATATAAAAAGACCGAACATTTAATCTGTATACTAGAAAAACTTTATTACACATGAGAGAGAAGTAAAAAATTTTCCCTGTCTTCAATTTCCATTTAACTTATCTTAGGCCGTTAAAGTTATGTGTACAGTTAAATAATTAGAATAAATGCTATGATGTTGACCCTGAACTGGATGCCAAAGACACTTTGTTAGCTTTCAGTCATAAAGATAAATTTCAAGGACACCAGGGTGGCTCTGTCAGTTGAGCGTCCCATTTTGGCTCCGGTTGTGATCTCATGGTTCATGAGTTCGAGCCCCGCATTGGGCTTTCTGCTGTTAGCACAGAGCCCACTTTGGATCCTCTGTCTCCCTCTCTCTGACCCTCACCCGCTTGCGCTCTCTCAAAAATAAACTTTTTTTTAACAAAGATAAATTTCATAGCCTGTAACTTAGTATTCCAAGGTTATTTTCTGATTCTTAATTCTAATTTCTTACCCATTTATCGATGACTTGGCACTCTATAGTTCAAATATATTGAACTCATTACACTTTCCCAAATATACCTTAATCTGTGTATGTATGTGTGTGTGTGTGTGTGTGTGTGTGTGCGCGCGCCTGTGTGCATGCACTTCATTTGAGTAGCATATTTTACTCACCCTTCAAAACTGGGACACATCATTTTTAAAGATAGGTAGGTTTCTCTCAGATGGACAAGAGCCTGACTTAAGCATCTATTACCCTAGAGTTAATCTTAGCTCTGTCACTGATCAGCTCTTAGGCCAGGGACAGGTTGCATAATCTTTCTGTATCTCAGTTTTTTCATGTGTAAAATAATGACACGGTAGCATCTAAATGAGCTACTCAGCTGTAAGCCTATAAACATATATTCTCTTCACACAATTTCAGGTATTTAGGGGATGTTTGTGTAAAGGCTGCCAAAAAATAAGTTTAATTAATATAATTTTTTCTATACTGTTACTTCTTTGGCCTAGTGATGCATGTGTTAATCTTAAAAATAAAACTGTCAGTTATTTTATCAGCAAAAATGGGCTTTTCAAGAATATCAGAGAACTACAGTCTGGGACATGGAAGCTATGGCAAAACTGTAGACAAGTCCTGAAAAGAAAGGAGAGAAACACTCTTTTACAGACGAGAGGGCAGAGTTGGGAAGACTGTTATAAGTAGAAAGTCCATCAGAGTGAACTGGGAGTTTGAAATATAGTGACTTCTCTTTGGCTGAGTTGTGACACTCATTGTCTGGGCTGTTGCTGAGGAGGATAAACCTTTCTTTTTCTCTTTTGGGTAGTAGAGTAGGTAAAATAGTATGGACTTGGAAGGTACCTCTCTTCTGTTGGGGTCCTCGGTTGAATGATAGAGTGAGAGACAAGAGTCCACTGCTGACCTCCCACCTCCATTTTAAACATTTCCCTTTGTTAATTTTCACACATGGGTAGGGAAAAATGATAATTTTAGTGAGAAGCGTTGTGTGTGTATGTGTTTAGTACACACTTCAACTGACCAAACAGCCCTGGGATTTTTGCTGCATTTCCAGCAGTCCCCAGGAATACCTCTTTCTGATCACACACTAACCTGAAGATGGCATGTCATCAGATTCACCTGGTAACTCAAAAATACAATGTCCACGTTCCTCACTTCCCTGAACCCCATTAGGTGATGATTCTGAGGGTCTAGAGTCAATCTGCGACATTGGGTAATTCTAATTCACAGTCATATAGGGATGGTCACGATGCGTATCTCTTCCCCTTCCTTCTCCTCTTTAATCTTTCCTCTTTCTCTTTTGTATTTGATTATTATATTCTATCCTGTCTGAAAAGCTACGTGAAGGCATCCCAACTCTGCCTGTTGCTATGCATTCGTTCATTTATTCTTGCCACAAATCCTTACTGAGTGACTTTCGTGTGCCAGAACTGTTCTGCCTGCTAGGGGCACATTGTTTCTTGTTTGGTCTGAGGGCAGTATTGGTGAGTAATGGGCATTCAGACTGCATGAATTTCATCCTGCATGAATCACTGCTAGCTCTTGTGTAAACTGTGTGGTCTCTAACCTCATTCATCCTGTTTTAGCATTTCTAGCATGTGGATATCATTGTCCCCAGTTTTCCAGATTGTTTGTGAGATTTAACATGGGATCTTTATTGTATTGTTACCTGATAAGTTCACACACTTGTTATCATCTTATTAATAGCAATATCAATAGTCAGGGAGATAACATATAAAAAGTAAACAAGTGAAAAATTAGAAGGTATGATAAGTTCTACGAAGGGCAAAGATTGGATGCTTGAGAAAAAGCAGGGAAGCAAGATTCAATAAGGTGATCAAAGAAAGTTTCCTGAGAAAGTGATAGTTAAGTTGGTATGTGGAAATTAAGAATAGACGTGGTCCAAGAAATCCAAGGGCGAAGCATGTCTGGCAGAGGTAGAAGTCTATCTAAAGGCTTGCATCTGGGAACCATTTGGAATATTCCAGAGACTGAAAGGCCACCGTACAACTGTGGCCCATTATGAGAAAGAGATTGGCTGTTTCAAAGGGGTTCTTGCCCAAGACTTGGTGGTTGCTGAAGCACCTGCATCCCCTAAAGCCATTCTCTGTCCCTGGACATGACAGCTGTCCCCTGAAGTGTTGGCCAGTGTTCCTGCTGAAGACATATCAGGTTTATTTGCTTAAGCTGTGACAAGCAAGGCCAAGGCTACCCACCTATGAGAAGATCTCTGGGGCAATTACTTACCTAGAACTTCTCTTTCATTTAAACCCTCTGTCTTCTTGTACGTAAAAATGTCACATAGTGTCATGAGTACAAAGGTGTTCCTCTTTGCATTTGAAATGTCTTACAGAAGTTTTACCGAATCAGTTCTTTTAGACTAATTTTTAGGCACATGTTGCTGCCACATGGTTAGGAATTGAAATCCAGAGGCCTATTACAATTTATACTTCCACTTTGCAACTTAATTGCTATATGACCTTTTGCATACATTTAAAAAAAATGATTACAGTATAAAATTAAACAAATTCAGTAGCTTAAAACAGCAGCTACTTATTAGTTCACACTTCTGTCATTCAGAAGTCTGGGCATAGTGTGACTGTAATCTCAGCCCAGGGTTTCAACAAAGTGGAAATCAAGAACTCAGCTGGACTCTCATCTGGGGTTCGTGGTCGTCTTCCAAGCTCACGTGATTACGGCAGAATTCAGTTCTTTGCTGCTGTGGTACTGAGTGTCCCATTCCCTTGCTGGCTGCCAGCCAGGGGCTGCTCTCAATACTAGACACTGTCTTCATTCCTTTCCATGTGGCGCCCTCAATCTTCAAGCTAGCAGCAGAGAATCTACCTCGTGTTGAGTCCTTCTAACTCTGGGAATGCTTTCTTCAGGAAGAGCCTGGTACTTTATAAAGGCTCACATGATTAGGCCATACTTACCCAGAAAATTTTTTCTTTCCTAAGTTCAAATATGCTGTATAACAAAACCTAGTCTCTGGAGTGACAATCCCATCACATTCAGGGTGCCCAGCCATATTCAAGGGGAACAGCAGAAATGTTGGGGTTTTTCTTAGAATTCTACCTACCACACCTGTCAAGACTTCAAGCCCTAGATTCCTTCTCTGTAAATCAAGGATGATAATAGGCCATGTCTTTGAATTGCCAAAATGAATAAATGAGATGATTGATGTAAAGTGTTTGGTGTGGTCACTAGCATGGGAAAGCTCTTTTAAAAAATCAATACTGCTACCCTGTTCTTCCTTCTTCAATCACCACCAGCACCTCCACTGCTACATTCCTGAGGTAGAAGTCTGTGTGGTCTGTGGCAGCTGGCATATCCTTTATATTCATGTTTTCTTTTTTTCTTCGCTCTAAGATGATCATTTGACAAAGAGACCAAGGACCCTATTCGCCCCCAACAGATCCCTGCAAGACTTTCTTCCTCATCCCTCACTTAGCATGTGATTCCTAGAGTGAATGCAATAAGGTTTTGTATGTACCCATTTTTTTCTGCAATACATACACCCCAGATGAACTCTTCTAAGGGAGACAAGTGATCAGTAAATATGTGTTTTATAATCAGACAAAACAGTATTTATACCCTGGCTCTATTAGGATACTTAACTTCAGGGATGCTCCACTTCCATACCTATGATAAATTACATCAATGATGCCTGCCATACAGAGTGGTGTTAAAAGTAAATTATTCTACACTGACTTTCAGATAAATTATAGCCGTGTTATTAATACAAATGTAGCACAATTTATCATACCACTTAAGAAAACTACTCATGTTGCAAATTTTCAACCTTGAACACCTAAAAAAAATATTTAATGTGATATTTTACTTAGTTTTTTTTTAGCTGGAAAAAGAAGACAAACATGACTAATTGTTCATCTTAAGCTTTTGCTTTCCAGATGTTCACAGGAGGATAACTTAAAAACAAGAGACAGATGGGGCGCCTGGGTGGCGCAGTCGGTTAAGCGTCTGACTTCAGCCAGGTCATGATCTCTCAGTCCGGGAGTTCGAGCCCCGCGTCGGGCTCTGGGCTGATGGCTCAGAGCCTGGAGCCTGTTTCCGATTCTGTGTCTCCCTCTCTCTCTGCCCCTCCCCCGTTCATGCTCTGTCTCTCTCTGTCCCAAAAATAAATAAACATTGAAAAAAATAAAATTAAAAAAAAAACAAGAGACAGAGAGTGAGAGAAGTAAGTATTTAGTACTTTGTAGCATTTCATTCTTATTTCTATTCTGTACAATTTATTCTGGGTGAAACATCAAACTCTTTTCATCACAGGACATGAAGAGTGCTATATAGGTGTGGATTTTGATGGATGTGACATCTGTAGGCGTTCTGGTTATTTTTTCTTACCCTGAGCGTTCAGGCTGATTGAGTCATGAACAGTTAGTGGGCTGATCGCTTCGATTCATGACATTTCCTGTTTCTCCACCTGAACCCCCTTCCTCCAGATCTGGTGTCGCGCCAGAAAACAAGCAAAGTGATACAGTTGCAACCACCTGTATCAGTAAATGCTTTTCATAAAATGGAAACTAAAATAGGGGGAGATCTATCTGCTTCCATAACATCCTAAAGAGCTTGAAATGGATTTGGTGACATTTGATGTTTCACTTATTGGTATATTATCTCCAAGGTAGAGCTATTTTTATTATGTTTAAAGATAATATCACCATTTTCTTTTCCTCTTCTTTTCTTTTTGAATGACATAGAGTTATTTCCAGAATTCGAAGTGCATTCCAAGTAAAGCCATGCTCAATTGAAGGGTGATTTTTGTTGTTTGGTACAAACATTTCAATTGTACACTTAAAGCAGTTAAGGTCCCATTTTTGACTAAACAGAGATATAGTTCATTCACTAAAGAAATCCTGATTAAACACCTACTTTTGCCAAGTACAGAGTTAGGCACTGAAGATACAGAGTGGCATAGAGTTATTTAAAAGAACAGTCAGGAGCCAGACTGTCTAGGATTAGCATTTACTAGCTGAGATACCTTGGGCAAGGTACCTATAATGTGGATAATAATAGCACCTACATCATAAGGTTGTAATGAGGAGTAACCATGTTACTATTTGTAAAATATTAAAAAAAATAATGTTTATTGTTGAGAGAGAGAGAGAGAGAGAGAGAGAGAGAGAGAGACAAAGCATGAGTGGGTGAGGAGCAGAGAGGGAGACACAGAATCCGAAACAAGCTTCAGGCTCTGAACTGTCAGCACAGAGCCCAATGTGGGGCTCGAACTCACTTGAGCTCACAAATCACAAGATCATGACCTGAGCCAAAGTCAGATAACTGACTGAGCCACCCAGGTGCCCCTATAATGTATTTTAAAACACTGCCTCTCATGTAAGAAGTTCTCTGTAAGTTTTAAAAGCCATAGTAAAACTGGAACATTTACCTTCGTGTAGTTCACAGTCTTTGGGGAAAAAGACCAGTAAATTGACTGTATTTCTTTGTTATGTTATTAATAATTGAGTCTTCATAGAAGTAACGTCATGTAACTAATACATGTTGGGACAGAGAGGTGTGAAGAGAATAAAGAAGGCTTCAAGGAAGGATGATGCTTGATTTACATTTGAAGACTGAGTAGGCTTTGATGAAGAATAGGGGAGAGAAAATTCTAGGCACCGTGTTCTATACTGAGCAACACAGGCAAACGACAGAGCAATGAAACTGTGGGGGAGGGAATCATGGGTGACAAGGGTGGAGGGGCTGTGTGTTGATTGTTGTTGTTTATTTGTTTCCTGTGAGGGCAGCAAAGAGTCCCTGAAGTACTAGAACCTGAAGTAGCTAAAATGACAGACATCAGGCATACTATGTTACGAGAGTCCTATTAGGAGGCAAGAGGTAAAGGCAGGGGAACTGGCCAGGAGCCTAAAGCAATAGGCATGGGCCTGATGAGTCAACTGCAGTGGAGTCAAGGTGGGAAAACAGGTGCAGTACTTGACTGATGGGAAGTGAACAATGGAGAGGAAATGCATTTGGGCCACTGGGTGAAGAAACACAAGGAAATTGAATTTTTAACCCCTAGTCATTCCTGGTATAGTTCATCCATTCACATTGCATAGCAGAGAAGAAAAAAATGTCTTTTTTTTTTTTTGGCAACATTGATGGCAAATGTTGTATCAGTCAGCAGAACTTCATGAATCAGTGGTATGCAACCTTAGACTAAGGGCACTCGTCTTTATAATTAGAGAATTAGAGAAGAGTGGAGTTATAAAGCTTCTAATCTGCACTCCTTTGGATCAGAGAGATTAAGGATTTAGATGAGATTTTAGGTACTTTGTTAGCTTTAGCACAACTAAAAGTGCATGAACTCTGTAATTAGTTAGACCTGGTTTGAATGAGTCACTAGATCTGTTATTCTGGGAAAGTCACAGTTTTGTTTCTGTTTTCTCATCTGTAAAATTCAATTGGTTAATTTACACTAGTCAGGCTTTGTCACTGGCATGATGGCCACACAAAAAGAACAGACATAATAGCAAAGAGGGATGCTACAGATGGGTCCAACATTATGGTTTGTACTTGGGCTGATCTAACCACTTCTGAGTGTTCAAGTTGCCAGCAAGAGACCAATGTGAAGCATTACTCCTCAAGGTGTCAACAAACTACTGCCTATCAGTCTGGATCCCTTTGACCATGGAAGAGATAGTGGTTTATTCACATAGGAGTAGATACTTCTGGGTATGGGTTTGTTTTTTCTGCTTTCAGGAATTACTTACAGAGTAATTCTACCATTATGAATATGTCTAAGTGAGTCTCTTGCACACGTACATTGAAGTATACAAGCCTGAGCAGCGTTGTTCATTCACAATTTTAGAAACAACACTTTACGGCCTAACATTAGGAGAGTGGATGAATGAATAGACTGTAATAGTAATCCAGTTAAAGGTTATACAGCAGTCAAAATGCAAGTACTGTCACAACAAGCAGCAATATGGAGGAAGGTTAATAAAACATTAAGTGAAAACATTACGTCTATGATAATACCCTTTTTATCAAATTAAAAATAACTGAGAGGATCCAACATATGTGTATAACAAAATAACTATACTTAGCATTATATAACTATATAACTAAGTATCTATACATATATATGAATACACACACACATATCTTCTTTGGGACTAGGACTATGTGAAAGAAGCAAGGAAATGAAAAATATGTGATTGGAAGTGAAAATTTCTGGGGAGAGTCTTGGAGATAAGATGGTGAATCATTTGGTTAGTTGTAGGCTATACTCAAGAATCAGGGTTTTATTTTGGGTGGTACGTTCATGATACTCATAATACGATTCTAAGTAAAAAAGTGATGAACGAGGGTCATGCCTAAATTGATGGTGTCATCATCAAAAATTATAGTAAGTGTATTGTCATCACAAATTATAATTAATTCCATTCAGTGAAGCCTAATATGTATGAGTGTGTGTCATGAGTGTTTATGCATATTGAGAATTAAAGTCAATGGTGAATCAGAAAAGTGTTTCCTTAGAATATGTATATGCTTTTGGTATTTATACATTTGTGATGGTTCTCAAATATGAATACATTATTTGACAAGTGTCTTCTCAAAAGGTGGAAACCAGTTCCCCTACCCTTGAGTGAGTGCCAGACTGTGTGTCTTGCTTTTTATGAACAAAATGTGGTAGCGGTGATGTCAGGTGACTTCTACAACATGCTATAAAAGGCATAACAGCTTTTGACTTTGGATCACTCGGTGGGAGAGAAGCCACCTGCCATACCATGAGACAGAGTTGCCATATTTAGCAAGCAAAATATAGGAAATGGTTACATTGAATTCAGATAAACAATGGCTATGTTTTTAGTATCAATATGTCCTTTGCAATGTTGGGGACACACTTACACTAAAATTTTATTTGTTTACCTGAAATCCAAATTTACCTAAGCATCCTATACTTTATCTTAGGACATTTATAATAATCAAGAGATCTACATGGTAAGGCCAAAAGCCATTCAGAGAGAGCCAACCAGGGAGCTAATCCTCCAGCCACAGTCAAGCCTTCAGATGACTGCAGGCTGATGCCTTGACATAAATGTCATGATAGACCCTAAACCAGAATCACTGAGCCAAGCCAGTCTTGAAATACTGAACCACAGACACGGTTAAATAATAAATGCGTATTGTTTTAGACTGCTAAGTTTTAAGATAATTTGTTCCATAGTAATACAGAACTCATAAAGCAAATATCTCCTCAATCATGGTTTTTAGAATTATGATCCAAAGGGGGAGGGAACTGATGTAGATCATTTGTTTCTAAGATATCTCTCAGTATATAATCGTTTTGTTTCAACTCCAGCATCACTAGGCATTAAATGGTTATTAATTCATGAAATTCTGACTTCTTTTAGAATAATCCATTTTCAAGGTTCACTAAAACTGTTCTGTCCCAGAACAAATCAGAGTCCTTTGTATCTTCATGCAGCCACATTGTATTTTCCTAATTCTGATTTAGATCTCAAGAGAATAGAAAGAAAGGGTGTGAATTTTGATGGAAAGTAAAAGCTGTCATTTTATAAATGAGAATGCTTTTATTTCGTAAAGTAAGAAAAATATCTTCCTTTCCCTACTCCCAATAGGATTATATAGGTCAATTAGTTTTCTCTGCTTCATCACAAGCAGGTTCTGTGACCACTTTTTCTCTTTGTTGATTACTTGGCAGTTTTTTTTCCTTCTATAATATACAATACCCCATCATTTACTTTTGAATCCTATATGGATATTTGTCTCTAGAGATTTACCTTTTTTTTTTTTTTAGTTTCCACGTTGAACATCTGTGTGTGTATCTACTTCACCAAAAATCTACCAGTTATTTTGTGCTGAGGACTGTTCATTTCTCCACCTCTCTTCCCGCCATGGCTGCCCCCACCCACCTCCCCAACCCCACTGGCCCAGATACTCCAAAAAGAAATGCCCTGTGATTATGGTTCATGTGGGAGATTGAGAGCAAGATGATATGTATCCTGATGTTGAGGAGTTCTTGATTACAACCTACAAATGCCCCTGTCCTCCCCTTTAAATAGTTTACCAGTTTAAACTGTCCCAAGAGATTTCTTTGCCATTATAATTCTTCATCAATAAGATGGAAGCATAATGGAAAAGTGCAAACTGTAGGAAACTTAGAGGGAACTAGAACAGCAAATATGACTTCTCATATTTACCGTGAAACACATGGTGGAAAATAGATCAACTTTCCTCCTTAAAATACACAGACGTTAATAACACAGATGTTAATCATATTTACCGTGAAACACATGGTGGAAAATAGATCAACTTTCCTCCTTAAAATACACAGATGTTAATACACAGGGCATTTCCCCCTATAGTATTTTACTCGTAATTCATGTAGTTCTTGGTATAGTAGAGTGTACTGCCATTGCATCAGAAGACCCAGTGCATCCCTGGTTTTGCCACATGTAACTATCTGATTGTTGAGAATAATTCAAATATTCCCTTGACTCTAGCAACTAAGTTGGCCCTTACATTCAACTTTTACTCCCCTTTCCATAATCCCTATCTTGTTTTCATTCTGTGGTTTTGATTTTTAATTTCTAGCTCAATATTCTATTATTTAATGAATGTCTTCTTATTTTAAACCAACTGAAATCCTTTGTGGGTCAACTATGGAAAATACTAAATAATGGAAGTGGCTGCTGTCCTTATAATTTGAGGAGCAGGTTACAGATCACTTATATTAATTACAGTGCAAAATACTAATTTTCACAAATATTTAAAGTAGACATCTTTTAGCCATTTTTGTCTACATAATTAACATATGATGCATAAGTCATTACACTTCTTGCCCACTCCCATATACCTGCTTCTACCACAGTCCTTCTTATCTCTGAGATTCTCATCTTTTTCTTTTTAGACCTCTCACCAGCTAGCTAGCCCCTTTTCCGTTGTCCATGATTCCATATATACTCCCACCTCAGGCTTTTCCTTCACCATCAAGTGCAGAATCAAGTACAACTCTTGAATTTCTGCCTATGGAAAAAATTTCCCCTTGATTCTTTCTCTCAAGGTTATGGCTGTCATCAATTTTTGAGTTGCATACCACATACTGATCCAGCCCATCCAAAAGATGTACAGAAGTTGTTTCCTTCCTTTTGGGGGTCATATAGGAAGTTCTGTTTTTGTCATAGGTCTGAACTGAGAGAGGGATGCTAAGGGACTTGAGAGATGGGGATTTGAGCTACTGGCTCACATTCCTTGCCTTGTGGTCCTGCTCAAGCTTGACCCTGGATATACCATTTTCATCTTTGATAAATTGTTATTGTGCCTATTCAACTTATTGCTTGCTAGGTCTAACAGAACACAACTCATGATGGGTAGTTATAGACAAATGGTCACTTAGTATCTTATGGTTGAGTATGCTGTCTCTACCAAGGCCTGTTAGTGTGCTGGGAGCTGTTTACAAAGGTGGTATAATTCTCTGCTGAAGATGGCGTGGCCTCACTCCAGAACTGTGATTTCCCCCCCTGGGACATGCCAGAACCTCCACCCTGCATCCTTTCCCAGTACTGGTATATCCACCACTGCAGGCTCTACCTTGCCCTATGGTCCAAGAAATAGGCTTGCTTCCACCATAGCCTGAACCTCCTGGAGAACCTTTTCCTGCCCTTGGCCCCATTCAGAACTGAAAGTTGGAAGCATTGAGGCTAACAGAGTAATTCAAGGTGTGGAATGTATGAGCTCCAGAAGCTGAAGAAGCTTCCCAGGTGCTGCAGTTCATTCTTTATGTAGGGGATATAAGAGGTTGCAATTTGTGTTTTGTTTTTCAGAAATATTT
Organism: Prionailurus bengalensis; assembly: GCF_016509475.1. NCBI lineage: Eukaryota > Metazoa > Chordata > Mammalia > Carnivora > Felidae > Prionailurus > Prionailurus bengalensis. The sequence continues at coordinate 37,363,988 of NC_057352.1, forward strand.
CCATATTCCCCTGATCACCAGACCCTTAAAAACTGTATTGATGTGCCAACCCTCTGAAGTGGATATGTTACAAATATAAAAACTGGCTCAAGTACAGGAGCTAAGCAAGGGATTTTATTTTATTTTATTTTACTTTAAGCAACTGCTCTCAACCTCCTGCTCATCCATTCTTGCTTTTTTTTAATTTTACATTAAGAGGCACTCTTGTTGGCTGCCCATCTGTTTGCTTCCTATGTATGCTATGTTTTATTAAACATCTTCACAACTCTGTGTGGGTCAAGACCTCTTGGCTGCTACTCACACCTTGTCAGTTTTTATGTAATTATGAACCCCTGGGATCTCGAAGGTAAGCAATGCCACCTGGCCTTTATTGCTTTGGTACCCCCATGTCTGCATTGCTATTAATGAGTAAGTTCTTTGTTAGCTTCTTTTACTCAGTCCTGGCTTGCAGAAGAGAACCACTACTAAACTTTTTCTTGAGGCTTGTTGTCTGTCACCAGAGCATTACAGCCTAGGTAAATAGTGTCATCTTGGTCTTCCCAAGAAAGGTAATACTTCTGTCTTTACATAATATATCAACCACAGCATTTTTACTTTCCTGAACCTTTCAGTCCTTTCCTTCACCATCTCAAATGGTAATTTAGGTACCCAACTTTGCTCAGAATGGGTCATCACTTTATCCTGGATTCTAGAAGACACAAGTAGCAAGCAGTTTCATCATTTCCTAAGGTTTTGCTAAGAGTGTTAGATCTGACCTCCCAAGAGAGTGGCCCCAAGTTAAACTCTCCTTTATCCTGCCTGATGTTATGGTCCCCTGGATCAAGTGCCGTCAAAACCCAGTCTGGTACATGTTGGCTAATTCTTGTTGTCCCAGTGGGCTATATAGTCCCTTCCTCCATCATCAGGCCTAGCATGGCTCTGGCTGGGTTATGCTATGCCTCAACTCTATTTACTGGATTGACAGAAATGGATTTGGAAAAGATACTGATGAGGGCCCGAGTTGCCATGTGGAGAGAAACATATGCAGTGTCTTCTTATAAGGAGAGGTGCTTGCTCTTACTAGTGAGGTACAGGTCAGATTTTCTGGCCCTGAGAGCTGAGAGCAGTCTGGCAGACTAAATCTTTGAGGGCATCTGCCTGTGTATTTCCAGCATATTTGTCAGGTTCCAAGGTTTTACCAACAAAGTTCCTGGCCTTGGCTTAATTGACTTAAATCAGTTAAACTTCAGTTACCTTTGGTGTTTGATGATTTTGACTGTGATGCTGTGATTTTGGGTTTCAGGCTATATAGTTTCCCATTGCAAGAGGTAAATTGCCTCTTTCTAAGCTACCAACTCACCCCTACGTCCTGTACTTTTCAAAAACCTGAGCTATTAATCTGGTCACCGTATTCTCATCTACTGCATCTTTCCCCCAAGTTACAATGGAGAGGAATGATTTATGCCCTATGTACCACCCAGAAATGGGTCCTCACTGCCAGCCTGAAACTATGATGTCAGGTCAAAACCTATATCGTCACTTACTTTCTCAGACCTCTTTTGGCCTATCTTCCAGGAATTAGATCTTGAGGTGTAAGTTCTCAGTATGTCAGCAGTCAAGAGAAACATTTGAAAATCTCCTGCTTTGATGGTGAAGAACAAGAGGTTGGTTGGGGTTGTAGTGTCTGTGAAAGCTATATGGGTTGGGGAAGCAGGACTGGTCATAGAGAGGCTTCACATGGTGATACAGGTCTGACTCTCATAAAAGCAAACAGGACAAGAAGTGGGATTAGACAAGGAGCTCCTCTGACAGAGATGCAGAAAAGGGATGGGGTAGGCTTTCTTGTTGTGTTCCTGATTTTAAAACAAAGACTTCTTTTAAAAAAAAAATTTAATATTTATTTATTTTTGAGAGAGAAAGACGGAGTGAGCAGGGGAGGGGCAGACAGAGAGGGAGACACAGAATCCAAAGCAGGCTCCAGGCTCTGAGCTGTCAGCACAGAGCCCGATGCGGGGCTCGAACCCACAAACCACAGGATCATGACCTGAGCCGAAGTTAGACACTTAACTGAGTGAACCACCAGGCACCCCTAAAAGAAAGGCTTCTAAGGTTTCCACATTTAGGCTATGAGCTATGTGTTTTGTTTTCCAACGAAACTCACCATAGAAGTACAGAGGTTTGTACCTTTTTTAAAAAACATAATACTGAAAAGTGGTATCATGAATAACTGCTATTTATTGTGGAATTCTTTATTACATAACAATTTAGTTTATTCTAATTTAATAAGATGATAAATTACATTTATCAATGTTATGATATTAGCCCATCCCTGTATACCTGGAATAAATCCAACTTGGCCATAGGGCATCATGCTCTGTTTTGTTTTTAATATATGTATAGATTAGATTTGATATTTCATTCATGAATTCTAATACATTCATGAGTAGAACAAGCATTTGGTTTTCATTTCTTTACTTTTTATTTTATTTTTTTAATGTTTGTTTTATTTTTGAGAGAGAGAGAGAGAGACAGAGTGCTTGCAAGGGAGGGGCAGAGAGAGAGGGAGATACAGTATCTGAATCAGGCTCCAGACTCCAAGCTGTCAACTGTCAGGGCCTGACATGGGGCTTAAACTCACGAACTGTGAGATCATGACTTGAGCCGAAGTCAGATGCTTAACCAACTGAACCACCCAGGCTCCCCGGTTTTCATTTCTTATAATGGCTTTGTCCAATTTTGGTATTGGGATTAGCTGGTTTTGTATAGATTTGTGAAGTATTTGTCTTTTTTCTAGAAGAGTTTGTCTGAAATTGGACTGATAATTTCTGACAGAGTTGGATAAAACTCACTTATAATACACAATTTGGCCTGATGTTTTATTTATGGGAAGATTTCAAACCAATATTTTATATTATTTAATAGAACTCTCTTTGAAGCTTTGTATTTTTTCTTGGTAATGTATACATTTTTTTCTACAAGAGTTGTCATTTTATCTAAATTTTCACATTTTGACAAGTAGTTGTTGATACAACATGTTGTATCTTTTTAATCTCTGTTGTAATTATTTTGTAATATTATTATTATTATAGTATTTGTTATACCTTCTCTGTTTTCTTCTTGATACGTTTTACCAGAAATATGTACATTTTGTTAGTTATTTTTCTGAGAACCAATTATTGTCCTTTCTCCATCTCTCATTGTTTTATCTCCTTTCTTTGAATTTACTTTGTTGGCCATTCTCTAACTTCTAAATCATTCATTTTAAGGCTTTCTTAGAAAAGTAAAATATTTACCAATTTGTCTTCAATTTCCAAGTATATAGGAATATTTTCCTTTTTATTATACACTTGTAATATCATTGAATCATGGTTAGAAAATATAATTGCTTCAATGCATTTTGCTTAAAATTAGGTAAGGCTTTCTTCATTCCTTAGAACCTGTGATCAATTTTTGTAGATAGTATAATTGTTCCTGAGTAGGGGATGGGGATTTACTATGTACTTTTTCTATGCAGAACTTGATAACTATATTTGTTTATGTCACTTATCTGTGAAGTTCAGATATCTGTGTCCCTTTTGACATTCTGACATCTTAAAATATAGTGATCAAGAGTGATGTGATAAAATTTCCTTCTTGTTGGCAAATCTGTCTCTATAATTCTATTAACTTTTGTTTTATATATTTTGAGCTACATTGAATCCAAACATATTTAAAATTACTGTAACTTCTTGCTGAATTGAACTTAATATTCAATGTCTCTACTCCTATAATAAGCTTTGTCTTAAAATATACTTTATGTTACAGAATGTAGTTGCACAGGCCTTTTCTCTCAGCATTTGCCTAATATGTATTTCTCCATTGTTTATTTTGAATATGTGAGTGATCTTATGCCTTAGGTGTATCTTGCACAAAATAGCATATATATGGATTTTTAAAAACATAGTTTGATTTCTGGTTTCCAGTCTGGTATATAAGGAGCTTGGAAGATATCCTTTCATTTTAACAAGTAAAAAGCTGAGCACACTGAAAAAAGAAAACATCAACCACTCTTCTCAAATCCTTAAGAGAAATGAGGCTTCAAGGCAAACTGCTGTCCCCAAAATTGGAGAGAAAAATAGGCAAATACAGAGAATCACAATTTAATAAAGCAGAATCCTTTATTGGAACCAGTGTCAGAGTAGAAAAACCGGAACTGTAATTGACAAATTTCTGGAGGCTCAGTATGGAAAGTCTAGAGATGAAAACTCTGGGGGACCCAGTCTGTATCCTCCCGACTCCCTTTTGTGAGTTTTGCCTCTTGGAGCTCTATCAGTTTCTTACAGTGAATATCATAAAAATTTCCCTCAGGCTCTATTGGGGAAAAAAAGGATCATTCTGTTCTTATGAACAAGGTCTGCCCTCAGGAGAAACTCTTTAACCAGAACCTAACCTGCTAGAGTTTTATCAGACCTTCACTGATCTGAGGAAAGAGAAATATCCAACTTCAGCCATTCTAGAAATCCTGTCTCACCTACAGGAGGGGGAAAAGTTGAGAAGCATTAGGGAATTCAGTTCTGAGACACAGACCCACTAAAAGACCGAGACCTAATCATAGGACTATAGAGTGCTTCTCCTCTCCCTACAATTTGCCAGCAAATTACTAAAGTCATACTAAAGTCACATTACTAAAAACAATTGCTTTTACCCAGTACATCATGTCCAGCTATCAAGAAATAATTAAAAGACCTGACAAGTAGAAGCAAGCAAACAAACAAACAAACAAACAAACAAACCATGGTTTAAAGAGACAGGGAAGCATCAGTACTAGACTCTGATATGGCAGAGATGTTGGAGTTATCAGACTGGGAATTTCATACAACCATAATGAAGTTGCTAAGGACTCTAATGGGTAAAGTAGACAGCATTCAATAACAGATGGACATTGCAAGCAGAGAGGTGAAAATTCTAAGAAAGGACCACAAAGAAATGCTAGAGATCAAAAACAGAAGTGAAGAATGGCTTTGACTGGCTGATTAGTAGACTGGACATGGCTGAGAAAGACTGTGAGCATGAGGATATCTCTTTATAAACCTCCCAAACTGAAAAGCAAACAAAAATGATGGGAGAAAAGATAACCAACAGCTGTGTGACAACTACAAAGGTATAACATTCATGTAATGGAAATACCAGAAGGTGAACAGTGATGGAAAGGAACAGAAGAATTATTTGAAACAACGATGACTTAGAATTTCCCCAAATTAATGTCAGGCATCAAACCACACATTTAGGAAGCTCAGAGAACACCAAGCTCGCTCTGACTATCCATCCATCCATCCATCCATCCATCACCCATCTATTGAGAAAGGGAGAGAGAGGGATCAGTGTATGTTTATGTTTTTCAAGCATGCGATTGGGAAGAAGAAGAGGTTCCTGTAGAGGAGCAGTAAGACAGGAGGAATATTGCAGGGGTGGGGAGTTGCAATATTCTGGAAATAAAGTGAAGAAACTTATTTTTTTCCCCTTGGAATACTGGTTAGATGATAATGATATGTCCAGTGAGAGGATAATTGATAAAAAGCCAATGATTGCAAAATGATGGTCATTGAAAACAGTCTTGGTGAGGTCTTCTATGTAGTGGTAGGGAGGATGGTTTAGTAGGATCAGCTAAAGAGAAAATGTAAAGAGAAGTTGAGATACAGCATATAAATGTTTGTGGCAATATTTTGAAATTAAAGTGATTTTGTCTTTTTAGTATGTCATTAGTCTATTAAGATATAAATTCAACATTTTTGGTATGCAGTTATATAAATTTCAACAAATAAGTACAGTTGCATAATCACCACCACATTCAAGGTATGAAACAAGTCCATTATGACCCCAAATCTTAATATGCTCCCTTTAGTCAAGGTAATTTAGCCAATACCAAAATTACTAAGTCCTTGGCTTTGGTGTAAAACCCCCTTACAAGACCCTGTAATTATATTACAGAAAGCCAATCAGAAATTAACATGGTTAATCCCTGAATTGTTTTGTGAACATTATATAATTCAATTACTTATACACAAGTAAATAGCCTTTGAGTAAACCAAGATCAGAATTTACAATTAAGTGACTGGACATAGTTGTTTGAATTAGTCACTCAAAAATCCCCACCACTTAAAAGTGGAGGCAAATAATTTGTTGGAAAAGGTTCTTTTGCAAAAACCTTCAGAGACTTTTCATATGTGGTTTAATCAACCTTAGCAATCTTTCTCTGCTCACTTGTTACTAATGCATGGATATAAAGTTGGAAAGTGTTACATTATAGTAACAAGGAAGGAAAAATGTGTGCCAGGTTCAGACTTTAAGTATTTGTTATACCCTAGAAGCACATAAATTTTTTTAAATATTCTTTTCTGTAAGAAAAATCAGTAAGCTGAAATTTGGCAGACAGTTTAGGTAATTGTTTCAAATATCTAAACATTAAGAGTCTGGTGCAAAGCATTCATTATCCCTAAAAGAACCTCTAACTCTCTTCAAACACCTTGTCTCCTCCAAAGAAGACAAGAAGGAACAGAGGAATGATAATGTTTAGATGTTTTACAATGGCAAACTGGATAAGCTTGTGAGCATATCCATTATTCCCATTCATTTAAAAAAATAATAGAAGAACTAAATAACATGCTATGTTAAATTGTTTGCTCTAGGAAAACACGACAGGTTCTTCTCCTGATACTGATTTCAGATGGGCACCAAGTGTATAATTCCTGCTCAGTGACTGGTGTAATACATCCATAGTACTTCTCTGTTCAAAAAATCTGACAGCAGAATAAGCACTATTGTAATAATATTCCAAAATGAAAATGAGAATGAATGTCAGAAATAATGATAGGCGAGAGTTTCACAGCCTGCATGTCCAATTTTAATGAGAGAAAAACTGAATTTCTAATAATTCCTCATTATTTATTTCAAAGTACCAGAGGCAGACCTTTGTGTATAATGAAAGATAAAGACATGAGGGTCTCTTTGAGTATTTCTTAGAAGATAAAAGTAAATAAATACATAAAATGTATTTTCTACTCTAATGTAAAAAGGATCGTGAAAATTAAACTTCCCAGAATTCTACTCCTGGCTCTATAAGAAATCCGCCAACCCTTCTTTCTGGCCCCAACACTCTTGAAACAGCTTTTGATGAACAGTACATTTACATCTGTCAAAAACTACCCTTCAGATCTACTTTCTAGATCACAACCTTAGTTTGCTAGAAAAGAACAGAAACATCAGAGGTTAAAAAAGTACAATTTTTAAATGATAAGAAATGAGGACAGATGACAGCACTCAATCCCATGCTAATAACAAGCATAGAGGTCAAGTGGTTGTGAAACCATTGACAAACTAGAACTGTATGTTTCTATGGCATTGTAAAGTCATGTTATATTTTTTTCCCTAGGATAATGTCAACAAAAATAATAACGATAATAAAACTAAGGATGTAGATGGTGGTGTTATGAAGGAGGAATTCTTCTGTCATTTTTCTGTCATTTTTCTGTTCTAATCTCCCCAGTTTTTACCATCAATTTTATAACCTGCACTTTTATTCATTATACTTTCTTTGTGTTTACTATTTATTTTAATTTTATAATACTGTAGTTTTAATTCAAGGATAAAGTAATACACAGTAAAGGGTATATTAAAATACATAAAATAGCATACTGACACTTGTCCAAATACCACCTTCAAATAGTCTTGCAGCTTTGGTGGTGAATGCACTCTGTGGGGAACTAGGCTAGATTAGTTCATCATTTTCCCTGTTAGTTATTATATAATTAAGACTTACTGTGGATAAGATTCTTTGTCAAGTGCTGAGAAAATAAGAGTTCATTGCATATTATTTTTGTTCTCGTGACACTCACAATCCAGTAGGGAAGGAAGACTCCTTATCAGATTAGAATAAATCACTTTGATGATTCTTTCCAACATTAAGCTTCCATGATATTCTGTATCTATGAAGCAAGTTGGAAGCCAAACTTAAAACATACATAGAGTTTTTGACTTCTCAGATATCCCTGGAAAGACTTAACATTCATCTGATATTCAAGAAGTTGAAAGAGCAATTTAAGGAGAAAAAAGAGGCTTCTTCCCAGAACATATTATAAATCTATTAGATATATTGAAATAAAAGGTCACTGAGTCAAGTGAGCCAGGCAGTTTATATCCAAGAACAATATTTGTAGTTATGAATGTAATGAAATCTTTTGCTTCAAGAATTAATTTCCCCAATGTATAGTTGGCTGAATAATTGGTTTGGTGAAGGCAGACAAGTGTTCATATTTCTCAAAAGCGATATTGGCCACTGCTCATTTGAAGGCACCCGCCTTTTTGTGGGATGGCACCTGCCATGTTCCTGTTAAGCAAATGGGGCTTGTGATAGTTGTCTGCAAGTGGCAGAGATATGGCAGACACGCTGTCACTCAGCATCAATTTAGAATTTGATACCAAATGTTCTTGTCATCATAAGCTCTGTACATGAGTCCCAACATGGACAGTGCTTCAGTTCTGATGTCACTGTCATTTTTCTAGCTTAAAACGAAGGAGATTCAGATATTTAGTCTCTGATGCACCTGAAGCTAAAATTTAGAAATTTTCTCTCCATTTTCAGAAAAATTACCTTTGACGAGTACTTTCTCTAAATTTATTTTTGAAAGTACAGAAAGCAGCTTTGTATTTTGTTCTAATTAACCTGGTTTGAAACTACAGATTCGTATTAATTTCAAATGTCCTTACAATGACAAAGTCAAATGAAGTGCTTTTCTGAAGAAAATTTGTAGCCTATGGGCTAGATGGTATTGTCATTAGCATAAGGAAGAAGTTTCTGTCTCATTTACTGACTCCATCTTGCCATCCCCCAGAAGAACTGTCTCCAAAACAAAAGAATTGCCCTTGTTGCCCCTTGTAACTGTGTGTTCCTCATAGTATTCATGGTACACAGAATTAGCAGGGGGTCATCCGACTCCATATGGATCATTTCACAATCCCTTCTGAAAGGAAGGTAAGTTCCTAGTCCAAGAACTCAGGGACTCCTGCCTTGACTGTTTTTAGTGAGCAATGACTCTGAAGAGTTGGAGAGAAATATTTGAAATTACTCTAGCTCTGTATCCAAGTGTCCTGTTTCATGGAGTGAGAAGTTCAGAAGAGAAGAGCAATATTAAAAAATGGAAACTCCATCACTGTGTTCTTTTGTTATATGTAAGAATCATTCTGTGCATAAAAAAAAAGACAAAGGATTGAGTAGAAAAACCTATGGGGTAAATGTTATCCCTTTGTTTTACAAGAGTCAACATTGGGATCAAATGAACCCAGGTTTGAATTTTACTAGTCATTTGAATTTAATCAGCGTGCTTGACATATCTACACTAAGCTTCCTAAGTTGAAAAAAAAAATGAAAAGAATATTTATTTGGCATATTTTGGTTGATTAATGCTTAACCCAGTGGCAGTATTATTTTCTAGTAGGTACTTGAAAATAATCTTTGGTATCATTATCACCATCCATGGCATATCGAGATGAAATATTCACTCCTTAGGCATAAGCAAGCCACGAGATAATGGTTAAGCCCATAGGAATAATGCTCACATATATGAAGATTAGAGTTAATGGAGAGGTCATAGTCCTGATGATCTCTTTATCCTCCAGCAATAATTCCTGACCAGTCAACACCTCTCAAGAACATGTGTTTTCTTGAAGTTGTAAGACCCAAACTTTGTATCTCTGCAGATCCTATTTACTACCTTATTCAGGATTCCCCAAAAGCAACATGAAGCAAACAAAGGATCACAACAGCATGGCCATTTTTTGCTCTTGGGCAATTAATCATAATTTGAAAAGGTTAGTCAGTGTTGGTGCTAGGTATTTAATCTCTGCTCTTTTTTACTATCTTGCCACTTTTATCCACTTATTAATAATAATTATCTCCCACAATGACTATAATTTCATTTTAGGAAGCATCATCTGTTAACCTCTCTATGAGCCTCCTGTCTTGAATACTGTTGACCCTGTCCTCACCTCTCAGAAACAAATGAAATCCTCAAAGTGAAACTTAAGCTAATCAATGTCTGAAATTTCCAAGGTTTTTAAAGAAATAAAAGAGTTTTTCTAATAAAAGTCTCATGTAGGTGTACAATACATAAAACAAAATGAACTTGATTTGAAGTATGATGAGTTTAGCATCCTACTCATAAACCCTTCCTTTACTGGATTAAGTAATTTGTTATTTTAGTGATCTAATACAAATTCCTCCTTATTTTTTGTAAAGTCACTAGTGTTTCCTTCCAAGAATTATCACTACCTCAGTTCATGCATTCCCTGTTGAAGTTATCAATCACATTGCCCCTTCTCTCCCCTCACTATAACATCTTAGACTAGATCATTACATTTTACCATGTCTTTTGCCTTTGGAATGACAGCAAAACCTAAAGCATGTTCACTGAAATTTGGCACTGAGATAGCAGGGAAAAGATGATGGTACTTTTGGGGGATCCAAAGTTTTAACTTAGGTTTAGAGTAGCTAAACATGATGGAGAGAGGTTACCTGATAATAAAGTTAGCAAAAGAGGATACTGTTCAATCAGAAGTCTTAATGGCATATTTTACCTCTTGATTCAGATGTGCCCCAAATTAAACTTACCCTTAGATTTACCAGTATTTTGATTCCCCCCACATTATTGCAGTATTGGATTATTGGTAATTATAACTAATCACTGTTAAGTATAACTAATTATTGATAATTAATTATACTTCAGTGATCCCTGAAAGAGACTTGAAACCCTCCCCTTCACCTTCTTTTCTTCATCATCATCCAGCTCAGACATCAGTCCTCTTTTGTCCTAATTCTTTATAATGACATGCATTCAATAAACACTAGCAAGATTTTTAAAAGCAAAAGATCCATACATAATACTTTCCAGAAAAAGAAGCTACTTGTCTTCCTAAAATGTTTGTTGTTCATGAGCCAAAAAATGTATACAATTAACTAGCAATGATGGAGATTAATGTGTATACAAATATAAGGGAACGTCATTACCATTCATTTCTTTAGATTACAAAGCATGAGTCATTTTAAAATTCACTTTGAGTATAATTTCTTAGCAAATGTCAAGCAACCCATTGTGGCATTTTCAAATTAACCTAGATATCAGAGTTGAACAAAACCATACACACACACGCACACACACACACACACCATAAAATGTATCCCTCTGTTACCCTGTAGTTAGTAAAGACCATTTGTCTTATTACTTTAAAAAACAAACAAACATACTAGTTAAGGGGAAAAATCTAAATATTTCAGCATCTGCAATAGTTCCATATGACCATGAGATGGTAACTTAGATCATTCATATTTAAGACGTTAGGAGAAGGTTAGTAAGCAGATTATCTTAATATAATTTAGTAGGAGGAAACTTGGTATTTTCATTATTTTCTAGATCTTGTGAGTCTAATATATATTAATTCATTTATTCCATATATTTTGGTCTCATGCTTACTGTGTGCCAAGTTCTGTGTTGGGTACTGAGCTATGTAAAAGCAAAGACAAAGACAAGCTTCTTGATCTCAAGGACCTTACATAATATTCTGCATTTAATGCAGATCATTTGCATCAATTATTAAAAATTATTCTTGTTCTCAAAAAGCTTAAAATATGGAGAGAAATACAATAATCATACAATTGCAATGCTTTATGTTTCATTCATATAATATTTTTAAGCACTTACTATGTGCCCAGTACTGTATTAGATGTTAATGACACAGTGAGTGGCAAAACAGTTCCTGACCTTATGATTAAGTGGACAACATTAAACACATGAATAATTTCAATACTAGGTAGAAGAAATTTAGATCTGCCTCTGAGGAGTCCTGTGTAGGATGTTCTGTCAGCATACCTCACCAAGGTGTGCAGTTCAGGGAAGGAGAAGCAGTGTATAAATTTCAGAGTAAATTCAAGCTAGCAGGCAAAGAGTTTGTTAAAGGGCAAGTGACCAAGGTATAGGAAATGGGGCCCCTTGGGAGTATGTTCATGATATAAGATATAGAACAGAGTACTAGAAATAGAAAAGTGTGGAAGGAGAGTATAAGAACAAGCCAGGGCCTGATATGGAGCACTTCGTAAGCCTTGGTATGGTGTTCAGACTTTATTGACCAGGAAAAGGGGGATACTTAAAGATTTTAAACCAGGGGAGATATGATCGAATTTGTATTTCAGATATATCCTTTTTGCTTCTGTGTGGAAAATGGTTTGATATAGAAACTGTTCACAATGCTTATAATGTGCAGATAAAGAGATGTGTTCTGGAATTATGAGCAGATTCTTAGAGCAATGGTTTTAATGCATGTACCCAGACATCCTGGTCATTCCTGGAATATGCATAGTAGATTTAAAAAACAGTGGTATATCAGCATTATAAACCAAAAAGGAATGTATTCCTTGCTCAAATCCAGAGATTTAACAAACTGTCCCACCATTAGCAAAAGCATAAGTTCAGAGTCAAGTGGAGAGTCAAGATTAAAGCCTTAAGAATAAATGTTTTAGTAAATAAATCTTTGAATGATGGCAAGTATAAAACTGTTAATTTTATGTAATATTGAATATTAATGAAGTGCTATGAGGACTATTATTGTATAATCCTCTTGTCAACCCTATGAGACACAGAGTCTTTGATTCACTTATCTAGTAACCTGAAATTAAGAAAGATCAGGTAATTTGACCATACAGTTAGTGAATCAAAAGGCCAGGATTCAAAATGAGCCTGGTGAACTTCAAATTTGTTTTATTTTTCCTTTAAAAGGCAGCGACAAGTTTACTTTTGTGGAAACTAGGGAAAGAAACTTCCAGTATGTCTCAGTTCCTAAATTTTTGCCATACATTTTTTTATTCTGGATCTCTTAAATATAAAGATAAATTGGGACTTTTTACCATCTCTCTCTATAAAGGAAGAATGCAGAGGAGGCAAGCCCCGATATAAGAAGATGTGGAAAAGGAAACTGCCCCACCCCCCCATCCCCACCCAGTCTGGGGATAAAATGAGTTTGAAAAGCTAGAAAGCATATATTTCTCCATTATCTTCTGACTGTTGTCACCTGGCTGCAGCTTCCACACTAGCTTTGGCAAATATGTCCCTTTATCTAACAATGAGCAGTTAAATTGAAAACCCAGATATGGGGAAAATATGTAATATTATTACTAAAATTTTATGATGATCTTATCAACAAATTGAAGTTAAATTCTTGACTTATTGTATGTTTTATTATGTCTTTGCCTAAGGGAAGGCAATTTGACTTTCTTGACGTTGCTTTCTTTTTCTTTCCTTTCAAAGCTATGATTAGGAACTAATTTATTTAGATCTGGCTGTGATTAGTTGAATGATTCTGCTTCTTGTTGTAATTAATTTTCAGACACTTTAATTGATAGTACCTGTACTATATTTAATGCATTTCAAGGTACTAGAATAAAAATGTTGCTTGTTGAAGTATTCACAAATCCACTCCACTAAAGAGAATACTGATTTATTCTATATCAACATTTTGTATTTGTTTTTTAATGACTATTATGGAGGAGAATACTTGAAGTCAATTGTATGTTTCTTTCAACATATTTTAGGGAAAAAGATGCAAAATTATTTCACAAAATAATACAGTGGTCCTTGACCTGAGGGCTAGGGATTGCTAAAATATGTATGGATGAGCTTTGGCGAAGCCTTTGAAATTATATATGTATGTACACTCACACACATACTACAGACATGTAGATTTTGATGAATTTTCCATATACGTTCATGACCTCAGCAGTTTTTAGTTTCTCATATAGTTCAGAAACCCTGTATTGAATCACCTTTTGAGCATTTAAAAACATAGACAATCAATTTCTAAATCAGAATTCCAAAGATTTATATTTTGAGGCTTATCCTGGATTTAAACCCAAATTGCATACTGGCATACAATATACAATAGGGATTGTACTGGACACATTAATTAGTTATGTCTTTTAGCCCTTATAATAGCTTTGTGAGGTTGTAATGTCATGATTATTTTGAAGATAAACTGAGACGCTAAGTTGAAATCTAGGTACTGATTATTAATTACAGTTTTATCCATGCTCAAACATTTAAGAAGTTCATATCTTTAAGAAATATAAGGAGAAGCACCTGGGTGGCTCAGCTGGTTAAGGATCTGACTGGCTTAGGTCATGATTTTGGGTCCTTGAGTTCGAGCCCTGCATCGGGATCTGTGCTGACAGCTCAGAGCCCGGAGCCTGCTTTCAGATTCTGTGTCTTCCTTGCTCTCTGCCCCTCCCCTGCTCATGCTCTGTCTCCCTTTCTCTCTCAAAAATAAATAAACATTAAAAAAATTAAAAAAAACATATAAGGAGAAATTATTTTTCATTTTATATTCCTGAATTTTAAAATTATTTTTTCAATTAATATCTTCTTGGCTTCTCTATTTTCCAAGAGCAATTTGTATTGTAAGCAAAATATCTAACTTTAGATTTAAATCTATTGTCCTATTTTAGTCTTGAATATGAAATTATTGGAAATGATGAGCTTCTCCTTGAATTTTCTGGTCTTTTTTTCCTTTCTCTGAGGGAATAAATTGCTACCAACTCATCACTTACTGAACTGTATTAAATACCACACTGCATACTTTTGACATTCATGATAATAATCAAGCAACCTGTTCCACCTAATATTTCATTGAAAGATCTTCCGTATTATAATGTTATACCAAATATTGTATATTTTAAGGTATTTTTAAATCATTCCATTTTCTTGCTGAAAGTATCCTGACAGAAATGCATGGGGGAAAGAGCATTGCAATTTAAATGTCACATTTATCTCTGGCAGTAAATTCTACACACAGGCAGGTGTAGTCTCAGAGAGGTTTCCCTGTCAGTTATCAGCAATCTGTTAGTTCCCCTTACAACTTTCAGGAAGACTTTCACAGGTATGGATAACTCATGATTTAAAAATTTAGGCAATGCCGTATCAACTTTTTTTCTTTTGACTTAATGAACCAGAGTGTAACCTCTGTATATTTTTCTTTAAAATTTTATATTTTAGTTCCAGATATCTTGTTCCACACATCAGTGAAAGGATGGAACATTCTAGAGAATATTAATATACCTTTGACAATTTTGTCTTAGAATTAATTACAAATGCACGCGAAGGGATATGAATGTCTAGCCAGCCACTGCTCCCTGTCGAGCCCCTCACTCCTCCTAGGCCCCTCCCAGAAGGGAGACTTCGCTGCTCTGCCGCTCTGAAATAAGGAGTGGTCATCTGAACGCCTTTGCCTGCTGAAAGGTGAAAGTAGTGATATGTGTGGCTTCTGTATGAAAGCCCTTAATTGCTGGGGCCTGATGCCCCACCTCTCTCTCCTCACTGCTCCAGTTAACGTGGAAGTGTGAGTTGATGTGGAAGTACAATAATAAGCCATCTACCTGGGAAGAGTTACCATGGAGAGTCTTCTAACCCACAACTGATTCTCTGCGAAAAGGAAACAAAGCTTTGTTGTGCTTTGCCTCTAAAATTTTGGGTTAATTCTCATCTCATCCACATCTAGCCTATCCTGAGTGATACTAGTCCTTCACAGAAGAAGAATTCCAATGTGGTGCCGAGCCATCACACTTACAATAGTGGTTTCAAAATGCTCCAAATTTTAGTTAAAAAACACTCTCTTCTGGGGTGTTTGGGTGGCTCAGTTGGTTGAGTGTCTGACTTGCGATTTCTGCTCAAGTCATGATATCACAGTTGTGAGGTGGAGCCTCTTTCTCCCCTTCTGTCTCTCAAACAAACAAAGAAACAAACAAAAAACACTGCCTTCTTATAGATTTTTAATTAACATACAAACATCATCCTTTTCTTCTCCCCTACATTTCAGTAACAGCTTTCCCAACATTGTATTAATGTCTCTGTATTAAATGGGAGGACTTAAGAGTATGCACAATAGCAGAATATATATTTTGAAAATGACCACAAAAAATTCTATCAGAGCTTAAAGCAAGAAAGCACCTGTCCAGTTTGCATGGCTCATCCACCTAAGAATGTCACTCAACAAAAAATTGGTAATGGATATCTTGAATCCATGTCCATCTGATTCCAAGTTTTATGTTCTTTCCACTAAAATCTAAACCTTTTCCTAGCTAATGAAACCTAGTTCCCAAAGTTGTCGTGAGGATTAAGTGGGATATCTTGTGCAAAGCCACCAGCCCAGAACCTAGCACCAAGAACTACTTGATAAATATTAAGTTAGCTTCAGAAATGCTCAAGATGCCTTTAAAATTTTAATCAGGGGCCCTCACATATTAAAATTGTCAAACGGCAATCGTTTCGGTCCTCAGTGATTAGTGTCTTTCCACGATAGATCATAATGCTCTTTCCAGGCCTTTAAAATGAAATTGCAACTTAATTCCACATCTTTTTTGTTTCATCTTGCTAAAATCTGAACCTATGCCTGGGTTTGCATTATGAAATAGCTAAATTTTTCAGTGGGCTTCCTTGCATAAAATTGCCTTTTTCTAGTTGGATCTACCACTTTTGGCATTGTACCGATAAACTATGGAATAGTCTCAAATTCCATTTTCCTTAGCAAATTTCACTCTAAATAATCTTTAGGAAACACGCGCACACATATGTGCACATACCCATGCTCACACACAGTCTGAATTTTCCACATAGTTGAATTTAAGTGTATACACACCTTTATTTTCATTTTTGTTATTAATTTTATCTTTATGAAATATTTCCATTTTTGGAAATATTGGAAAGATCTAAAGATGGCATTTTATTTGTTTGTTACATTTCTAGGCAAAAGGTCAATAGTTTATAACTAGATATTATATTAGATATTAGAAATATGTATTTAAGGGAAACAATCAAGGGAAAGGATATGGTGGGTATGTTTTGGGAAAAATAGCCAGAATTGATGTAGGTTTATATCATTGATGATACTGACACAGGTTTCCTCTGTTAAGCTTTTCGGTATACTGAAAGCATATGAATGCATCATATTAAAAGAACATCTTCATTTGCTCTGCCTTTTCAGTACTTACTGAATATTTAGCACTCAGTTTCTACTTGCAGATTAGGAAATGTATTTATAAACACCTAGAATGTTAGACGTGTAAGCTGGCATATAGCTTACAGCTAGTTTCCTGTCATCGAGTAGAAATAAAATTTACCCTTTTCTGGACACAGTTTGGTCTTATGATACCAACTCCTATTTGTAAAACCTTTAATATGTCTGGAACAAGGTGAGGTACAAATAAGTAAACCATTTAAAAAAAGAAGACTACAAAGAAATAAGCAAACTAGCTATATTGCCTTGGAAAATGCACATAAGCGATGTTATCTCTTCCCCACTTGGTTGTTGTGAAATCATGGAGGATGTTAAAGCATCATGGAGAATGAAGGATTTTTAAATGTAAGCCAGTCTTGGCTTCCCAGTTGACACAGGGAATTTAATATCATAAAGTTCAACTTGTTGAATTGTGGGACAGAAGGATAAACTTCTGCTTTAAGAGTATAGACTCTGATGCTAAGTTGCCTGGAACTCAGTCCTAGCTGCTTGATTTTCTAGCTTTAAATTGACTTTGGACGTGTTACTTAATCTTTCTGCCTCATGGATTTTTCACCTTTTCTATAGGACAATAATGCTTTTCAATTCATAAACAAATTAGAAAAATAAACAAGGTAATAAGTGGAAAATAAAGAGGCTTGCATGTAGTGTACATGATGTGCAATAAACATATCATTGCTTTATTATTTTTATTTTCAAGATTTTCTAGAACCTCAGGCCATTATAACTTCTACATGTCTCCTGTCTAAAAAGTACATAAGAAAGTCTTTTTGCATTTAGTTGGTGCCATGGGTTTGATTTATTGTTCTTGCTGCCACTGATCGTTCTGTGTGATGGTACCATCTCCTTGCCAAACTTAGCTTTGTTGCTGTGTCCATGATTCAGACTCTAAATCTGGGGCCTTAACTGGGTGCTGCTAACAATTTCTGCCAGTTTAATTTCATATAGTTTAGACTTTTGGTAATTAGGCCACATAGCCATTTTTTAATTTAATCTCCAGGGAATTCTTTGGCTCCCACATTCTGAACAGCTTGGATCAGGGTGTTCTCTGCGATGAGAAGACAGCATTTCATATGTAAAGAACGCCCTCTCTTTCCTTGCTCTCACACTGTGAGCAGCATCCGGTCATATATAGTTATTACAGAATCTGAATGCAGCTTTCAAATCAGTTCCAGATTTAACTAATCTCAATTCTGTGTGGTTAATATTAGATAGTGATTTACCATTGAGCATTAATTGCGTCAGTCTAATATTATATTTTGATAAATGTCTTTGATTATTAACAGTGCTGGCAAATTATTTAATGATTAGGTGCAGGACTGATTAATAAGGTTTGACCATTAACAATTATATTTTACTATTTCAGTTTGACTCTTATTGAAAGTTTGTCTGCTTTTAGACTGATGATTTGAATGATACATGCTAATTGATTTGCATCCATCATTCTCCTTCATTTACTCGTAGGAACTGTATTTGTAACCGTTGGGTAGTCTATGGTATGCATTTAAGAGGTACTTTGGAAACCAATCTGTCCCCAAATCTTTGCTTTATTGCTCCAGATTTTTAAGCAGTTCCACATTATAGACACAAAGAATGACTTGGGATTCAAATTAAAACAAGTTTAAATAGACTGCGAAGCTTTCCTCAGCAGACTGACTTCTACATTAAATACCCAAATTAATGCACATCACCATTCAGGCAGTGAAGACACCATTTTCTAGACTCTAAGCCATAATGTCTACTCTTAAAAAAGCATAAAGTTTACATAAAATATTTAAGTTTCCTGCATACCATATTACTACATCTCATGTCTGTTTTATACCTCAAAGTAAAACTTATTTCACTTATTATCCTTTAGTGATTATGACCAATATCCAGCAGATCATACTCAAATTGTTCTTAAAGGTTAAAAACCAATATTTTTAAAATGTTCATTCACTAATTTATTCATTCAATCATTTGTCTATTATTCATTCATTCATTCATTCATTCACATCTTTGTTAGACTCTTCTATCCATTTGTTAATGATCTCTTTTGCATTCATTTCCTTTTTCTTAGTAATGACCTATATTTACGAGTCAATCATTTTTGTACAATCTTATTTTCTAGGTATGGGTCCTGATTAGCTTAAGCTAATCAAAATAACCATAAACCTGGCCCCAGTAATAAGCTCAGGTTGAATTTGTTAAAGGCAATAATTCATGATGATGATGATGTAACAGCTATGAATATATACCAAATGCCAAATGCCACAGCACACATCTTCAGAAAGTAGAAGTTTTGGGGGACAAACAAGGAGAGAGAACAGAAATACAATAAACAAAAAGACTACCTTAATAACACTTAATGTTAGTGAATGTTGGCATTCATCATTTCATATTACATATCTATTGTCAAAATAACATTGTATAGGAAATAATCCAGAACTTCAGTTGTGTAATAAACATTTGTTGCTTAGGTGCTGAGGTGGTCAGCTGTTCTTTTCTTGGTTTGCTTAGACTTCTGGAGGTTGGCTAGCTGCTAGCTGATTAGGAAGGCCTTACTGGAATGATTGAAATGACTTACCTCTGATCCATGTAACTCTCATCGTCCTCCTGGGATCACTGGGTAAGGCTAGGCATTTCCTTACCTACCATGAGAAGGGAAGAGTAAGCAACCCCAATAGTCCTTCTAATCCTCCCTTTCTGTAGTGTTTGCTAAATTTCAAATAGCCCAAAGCAACTCCTATAACTCAAGTTGGGGTCACAAAGGGAGAATATTACAAAATTATAAGGCAAAGGGTATATATAAACACATGAAGTGCATAAGAATTGGGACCATTATTATAATCTACAAAATACATTTGACCCTTGAACAATATAGGAGTTAGAGGCACCAACTGCCAATACAATAAAAAATCTGTGTATAATTTTTGACTCCCCCCAAATTTAACTACTAGTAGCCTACTGTTGACTGGAAGCCTTACATAAACAGTTGAGTAACACATATTTTGTATGTTATACTTATATATACTGCCTTCTTACAATAATACCTATCTTTTTCTTAATTTTGGGAGGCAGATGTCTAGGCTACATAGCTCGTTTACAAGTTTTCTCAAATGGACAAATTTCCAATAAAAATAGTTATTTTCCAATAGAGAAATTTTCTAATATACTTATTTATTGAAAAAAAAATCCATGTATAAGTGGACCCAGAAGAGTTCAAACCCATGCTGTTCCAGGGTCAACTGTACTTTATTTAAAAGATGCTGCAGAGACACCTGGGTAGCTCAGTCAGTTGAGTGTCTGACTCTTGATTTTGGCTCAGATCATGATCCCAGGGTTGTGGGATCGAGCCCTGCATTGGGCTCTGTGCTGTGCATGGAGCCTGCTTAAGATTCTCTATCTCCCTCCCTCCCTCCCTCCCTCCCTCCCTCCTTCCTTCCTTCCCTCTCTCCCCCTCCACCCTTCCTCTTGACTCATTCTCTTTCTCTTTCTCTAAAAGAAAAAAAAATGATGCTGTGATACAAATAATTTTATTACTACAATGACTTCAGTTTTGTCATGTTTTTATTTCTCAGCCATAATCCTCTATTATATATTTTCTACCATAGTTACTATTCTATTCCCTTAAATAACCTACCATGTGTACATTTTCCTTATCCCTGGGGCCACCTAAGTACATGGTTTGTGGGGAGAAGCATAGTTACCTTGCTTGGAATGCTCCTCTGCTAGGAAAACCAAGGTGAAATAAAGAAGGGAACCATACAAAAAAAAAAAGTCTGGATTGTAGATTTCTATTTTTGAAATCTTGTAGCTTTCACTTAACATTTTATGAGCTTAGGAATGTATCCACATACTTCCATCCCAACTTTCTTCCAATGTGCAACTGAAGCTCGGGTATAATTAGAGAGATTTGTAATGGATAGCATATTTGAGATTTCAAGGCTAGCCTCTGGTTTAATGTATGATAAGTGAATGGAAAATTTTTTCCTCAACTCTCCCTCGTTGGGTAGAAAGAAACATACAGGTAACTTTTTCTAGCACACAAGGCTCATACCTAAGAATTTAACTCCATGAAAAAAAAAACTGTTCTACTTTCCTTCTAGTTTAGAAACTATCATGAGTGTACAATTATGAGAAATACTTTCAATTTAAATATCCAACTCTGCTAATCTGTTTCAATTTTTAATAGTATCTTTTACTACATGATGCCAAAGTGCTTTCCTTTCTATCATCTGCCAAGAAAGGTGTATAGACACAGTACATAAAAGGGTAGTCTGTCTCTTCTCTTTGGGAATTGCGTGTTGCCGTCTTCTTTAATGTGTACGTGGTTGCCTGTTAGGAGTCCATGTTCCCTCTAGCTACAAGTTCCACATAGGGCTTCTAATAAGGTGACCTTTGCTCTAGGATTTCTCTGTTGTGGATGAAGTATTTCCTACCAGCCAAGGTCATCCTTCCTGCTCCGGGTGCTAATTTGTGCTGCTCTTAATCCAGTCATATTATTGATAGTGGAGTCCTTGGTATGTGTTATATTGAAATATTACTAATGTATGAACTGTAACATTAAATTTCTAATCTAATCAATCAAATAGCATACATATGCAGTAGATGCTTGGCTAGTAAAAAGATTAATTGCCATGTGCAATGAAAACTAACTCTCTATAAGGTGAAATATTGCATGTCTCCCACAGAAAGATGGAAGCCTGAACACTGTGTTAAGCTAATGACTACTTCTGCCATTCAACCATATGGATTGCCTTTCAGACAAACTGAAATGAAGATTAAAGGCATGTAAAATCAACTCTCTATTAAAGCAGTTAGGGCTTTTCTCCAGATTCTACAGGAAAATTATGCAATCTGTTGCAAAACCAAGCACTTGTCTCCCAGATGGTGCCCAGAATCTATCTGAGCAAACACTTCTTTCCTGCTCTGTGTAACAAACCAGGCATATTTCTGATTCTCTGTGCTTGATTATGCATCTGAAGACATTTACACGGGAAGGACCTTGTAGAGTTGCTGTGGATTTGCATTGTAAAACTCCAGAATGTTGTAATACACACTTTGAGAGCAAACCTGAAGTTAAGAAGTAAAAGATGATTTGTTTTTTGAAATGTACTGTACTGTTTGTGTTTCTGATGTGCTGGGTATCTTTTTTTTTTTTCCCAAAAGTATTCTGCTTTGGCCGATCAAAACTAGGGCCAAGAGTCTTTGACTGTTGATAATCTTTTATTAATTAATGTGCATCTGATTGCTTTTTGGGAGGCCTATGGTGAATTAAATTATTGAGGGTAGGATACATGCTTTTAATTATTACTGAGGGAGTTTTGGACAGAAAGATCATTCTTATTTAAATAGATGCCTGTAAGGGTTTTGGTTTTCTTCTCCTGTAGAGTAAATATGTTTTTACATATCTAGTGAATAGTGATTGTTGGTGAATGCTTCTGAGGATAAAGGTCAGGCCGTATTATTCGGCACATCTTTTCAGCAGTTTTGCCTGGGTTTCCTTGTCTTCTTCATGCTTGTCACTCATTCTGTTCGTCCTTGGCCTGACTAACTCCATGTTTCCTCCAGCTCATGTCAGATATTCTTAGTTCAGGAAGATATTTCTCATCACTTAGAACTGAGTTAGGTGTCTGTTATTTGTTTCCAATGGAAGCAGTATTATTCAGTACTTAGAAGAAATGAGCTATCAAGCAATGAAAGACAAGGAGGGAGGGGAGGATTAACTGCATATTGCCTATTGAAAAAAGCAAGTCTGAAAAGGCTACATATGTTATTATTACAACTATATGGCATTCTGAAGAAGGCAAAACTATAGAGACAGTAAAAAGATCAGTGGTTGTCAGGAATTCAGGAGAGGAGAATGAGTGAATAGGTGAAACACAAGATTTTTGCATCATGAAACTATTCTGAACAAAATTTTAGGGCTCCCTGGGTGGCTCAGTCAGTTAAACAGTCAGCCAACTTCGGCTCATAAGCCCATGGTTCGTGGGTTGTAGCCAAGCTGTGTGTCAGGCTCTTTGCTGACAGCTCGGAGCCTGAAGCCTATTTTGGATTGTGTGTGTGTGTGTGTGTGTGTGTGTGTGTGTGTGCCCCTCCCCGTTCACACTTTGTCTCTCTCAAAAATAAAAATTAATATTTAAAAAGTTTTTAAAAAATTTTAATGGGGGCGCCTGGGTGGCGCAGTCGGTTAAGCGTCTGACTTCAGCCCGGTCACGATCTCGCGCTCCGTGAGTTCGAGCCCCGCGTCGGGCTCTGGGCTGATGGCTCAGAGCCTGGAGCCTGTTTCCGATTCTGTGTCTCCCTCTCTCTCTGCCCCTCCCCCGTTCATGCTCTGTCTCTCTCTGTCCCAAAAATAAATAAACGTTGAAAAAAAAATTAAAAAAATTTTTTTTAATGGTTTGTGGACCTAAAACTGCACCAAAATTTTTTTAACTTAATGGTGGATGTATGCCATTATGCATTTGTTAAAACCCCAAGAAGTGTACAACACAAAAGGTGAAACTTAATAAAAACCCTGGACAATAGTAACAAGAAGAATGTATCGATATTGGTTCATTGATTCTAGCAAAGATACTACCTTAATTCTGGATGTTAATATAGGGAAACTATAGACTTGTAGAGTGGGTATGGGGTTGAGTGTGTGGAGTTCTCTGTATTATGTGTTCAGTTATTCTGTAAATCTCACACTGTGCTAAAAGATAGACTATTAATTATTAAAATAATACATTCAAAATGTTGACACTCAAATTGATAGTAGGTACAAATAATAGAAGTTTTTAGTCACAATTTTTGGCTTCTATCTCTCTTAATCCTCCCTCAAATAAACAGATTCTCTACAGATTTGTTGAATCAACAGTTAAAAGGAGAAATTAATGTTTTTGTCCATGTTTAAAAGGTGATGGAGTTGTACTGAAAGGAGAAATATATCAATGCTTAAAAATTATATTAATGTGTTTTCCTTTAAGATACTGAAAGGAAATAGATTTTAGTATCATTGAACATAGTTTTCTGTATCACCATGGTTCATTATATACATTTATTTATTCTTTAGAAACATTTTTTCATTGACTTACATAATACAATGACATATAAGCTAAGATTCCTGAACAAGGGACTCATAATCAAAGCAAATGAATAACAGACATATAAATAGGTGAAGTTTACTGTGTTGTCACATGTATATAATTCAATTATATCAGTATGTTAATCTCAAACATAATTTAAAATATTTTTTTCTGAACTAAAATAATGTTAGGCATATTATGGGGTAGAAAGGGGACTTTCTGTGCTTTTTAAAAAAGAAGTAAGAGACATAAGTGTGAAGTAAGGGTTAGGCAAGATAATTGGTCAAGAGAGGTTGTATCCTAAACTTCTCTAGCTGATTTTTTCATTGTTCATGCATTTAGAGATATTTAAGGGACAATTTTGAGAATAACTGACATTATCCAAGTCATAAAGCATAAAATATTCTTATGTCATAACGTTATTTCATATACTGAGAAGAAAGGATGTAGGGGCACCTGGGTGGCTCAGGTGGTTAAGCATCCAACTCTTGATTTTGGCTAGCGTCATGATCTCACAGTTTGTGGGTTCGAACCCTGCGTAGGGCTCTGCGCTGACCGTGGAACCTGCTTGGGATTCTCTGTCTCTCTGTCTCTCTGTTTCTTTGCCCCTCCTCCACTTGCTTTTTCTCTCAAAAATAAATTTAAAAGAAGAAGGAATATAAAGGTTAATGTCTACAAGAAACTGAAAAGGGAGTTTTAGGCAAAGGGTGCTTTTAACGTCCTGTGTAATAGAATGGATTTCAGTTTATGAGCAAGAACTAAGTCATCAGAAATTTTTGAATATAAAATGTAGCTGACAAATGGCTCACTTGGGATCCTTGACCCTAAGAATACTATAAGGTATGGCTTCTCTAATGAAGGGAAAAGGACCCAACCCTGTGGCAATGTCCCATTAGAAGTCTATTGTAGTTAATCAGTTGAGAGACTGATTTAGTTACAATAAATAGCAGAGATGAAGAAAATAAGAGATGTATCTGTAAGACATCTGAAGAAAAATCAAGTAGATTTAGCTACTGATGGAACCCTTACCTTGTCCAAAAAGTGGTTCCACATCTTTCATTTAGATTTGGTGATTTGCAACCAGTTAAGTAGGTGACTTCTCTAGGTGACTTTATGTTTGGAACGGCATCGGTCAATGATGCATATATTTCATGCAGGTACTCTTGAAAAGCATTATTCCTCTTCTGCCAATGGACATATAGTTTAAATTTTAGGAGTCACTAGGATTAAACATGTTCAGTTTTTGAAAATCCATATGATAGAATAATTTACAACTGAGGAATTTGTAGGGGAAACAAGGTTAGGAAACCAAGTTCCCTGAGAAGAACATTATATTGATAAACCTTTGAATGATATCATGGTTACTTAATATTATACGTAGTAGTATACATTAGTAAAGATGATATCTGTCATTTTTTATATCTGAATGCATAAAACCACTTGCCCTTATTCTAAATGGTGTTTATTTTACCTATGTAACACATTCTTGAGATGTGACACTAGATGAAATTTTTCATTATTATCATATCTTACATAT
Source organism: Prionailurus bengalensis (assembly GCF_016509475.1). Lineage (NCBI taxonomy): Eukaryota > Metazoa > Chordata > Mammalia > Carnivora > Felidae > Prionailurus > Prionailurus bengalensis. The sequence goes on from NC_057352.1 coordinate 37,389,638, forward strand.
CACCTGGAGACTTATTTCAGAACTAACTTTAAGCATAATACATTTCCTTAATAATTTATATTAGTTTTATGCATGGATCATAAGTAGATGTGTTCTTCTGTTTTATTATCTTTTTTAAAAATAGTATATAGGTCTCTTCAAAGGGAAGCATACTCTGTAATATGGTAGCTTTGCATACACACAATTACACATCTCTTGTGACAGAGGTAACCATTTCATATTTGCTAAGAATTCATCAAATTTAAGACTTTGTGATTTCTGAATTTCAGGTTTAGTTTGGGTCTTTACTATATATATACTATACTACAAGTATCTGGATTTGGTTGGAAGAACATGACTCTTCAATCAATGTTTTTGTTTAGGTATTCTTTAATTCTTAAAGAATAGTTTGTACTTTAAGACAAGAAATTTTAAGTTACATTTTGATTGTATTTTGGAATTAAAATGTATTCAGTATTTTTTTCTGTAAAGGCTCAGCAAGCTTTATCTGTAAAATTCCATATAGTAAATATTTTAATCCTAGTGGGCCATATGGTCTCTGCCACAACTACTCAACTCTGTTTTTATCAAAGCAAAACAGCTACAGACAACACAATTAAGACCATTTACAAAAGTAGGTGATGTGGTAGGTCTTGGCCTACAGGCCTTACTTAGTTTGCTAACCCCTGATTGAATGGTATATAACACGGTAAATGAAATTAGAGAGTATACAACACTAATATTTAGTTTTATACCCAGACGTTAGGCTAAATATCTTTCTTATTCAACTTTTAGTTAATGTGGTGTCAACACTTCACTTTCTGTTGCTGACTATGAATATCTTGTTAAAACCACCAAGATGATAATGTGTTAAGGAAGAAGGTCTCCCTTGTAAATACCTTAGAAGAAAAAAGAAACAGACACAGAGAGAGATGCATTAAGCAATGCAAATAGATTAAATAAATTGGCCAAAGGAAAACAATGTGAGAAAAAAAATATTATTCCTGCAGTACATTTGATTCCTAAAAGGTATATAATAATAAAATCCAAATTTTGGCTTAGTTTTGTGTCCAATGCAAAGAAGGAAACCTGGAAACCTGGTCGATTATAAAGATTTTTTGGCCAAAATATATTTAAATGATTTAAGTCATTTAAATGATTTTCAAGACTGAAATTAGGTATTTCTGGGTTCCTGCTTAAAAAAAAAACAAATGAAGAGAAAGTATGATGTAGTACAATATTGAGACATCCAGAGAGATTAGAACAACATATCACATAGCAATTTTCTTTTTAATACTTTCTTAAAGTAAGACATAATAACACCAAATCAGAATTTTTTGAGTGTTTCAATAATTAAATAGCAAGCGATAAATTAATATCCCTGAAATTATACTTTATTGATTCTACTCTTCTGTTTGTGGATGGTGGCTTTAGGATAGGTGGTGGGATCCAGAAATGCTGCTGACTGATGGTCTGGAATAAGCTAAGGACAGAGTAGAATTTTGAGAATATAAGGTAATTGTGTCATGAGGAATCTGACTAGCTTTTGATGTTTGATGGCTGACAGCTAAGCGTCATTCTTCCTTCTTTCCCTTATACCTTACATCTGGACTAACTGATAAAAATGCCTGAATCTTCATTTTTTTTGTTGCTGGGTAGGGATTCAGATAAGACTCTGCCTCCACGCAGAAGTCTCACTTTGGCTTCACCGCCTGAACACAATAAGAACTTGGAGTCAGCCTCCTTTGCTTACTCTTTCAAGCCATTTTGGATCTTTTAGAGGGGACTGCCTTGTTTTTTCCAGACATCTCAATTACCTAAGTAATAGCTCCTTTCATACACATTTGGTGTGTGTGTTGGGGTGGGGGGTTGTTATCAGTGTTGACCACTAAATCCTTAGGTAGGAGTCCTTCCTGTTTTTTGCAGGGTGACTATAACAGAAGTGTTTACAACAACTGATGTGTATCAGATTGTGAAAGACTGAATTTCTGCTTTATCACAGTATGAGCCTGACTACCACCATCACTCGGATCACCATGAACTCTGTACACAGGTTATGGCATGATTAGAGCTTTGCATCAGGGAAATGCTTCTGTTGCCTCTCTAGATGCAGAAAAGAGGTGGAAGGATCTTGAGTAGAGATTGACATTGGCCAGGCAAAATGAAAAGAAGGGTAAATATGAATGAGAAATTAAGAGAATTTTGCAAGTGACTGAATGTATGTTTACAGTACCACAAATGGAATGATAGAGGGAGAGAACAGCAAACAGAAAAGAATCAATGACCATACCAAGGTTTCAAACTTCGGTGGTTAGTCTTAGTACTCCAGGAGGAAGAACAGGATTTGTTGGAAAATAAGGTCTTTTTTTTGGAAATGCTGACTTTGATATTCTGATGGGTTATCCCGTTAACAATAACTAGAAGAGAACTAGACCTAGAACTGTCTAGCAGACTAGGCATGAGGATTAGGAGTCATCTCCATTGTGGCAGAAGGAATTCTATGACTAGATAAAGTCCTGAAGGATGAAAGCTTAGAGAGAAGAGCAGGGAATGGTGGGATATTTCACATATTGTAATTATATGTCAGGAAAGATACTGAAGCAATTAGAAGGAGCTTTGAAATACTTAAGTAGCAAAATAGTTCCTTCAGAACTACAGATCAACACCAATACATATGACCAATATCAGATTGTATTCTGTCAAAAAATCAATTGTTTAAACATACTCAAGGGTTTGAGGTACTGATGCAAAATGTGGTTGGCTACAATTATATTTTACTTACTGAGTTGATTAAATTAAGAGACAATAAATTCTGAATGTCGCTGATAGGATTTGTAAAATTATCAGGCTATTCAACCATTCTGGTCAAAGAGGCTAAAGGAAGGAAAGAAATTTATAATTTCATGGTTGAATGACATAATGAGAGCTATTAACTTAATTAGTCATTATTAAAGTAACACTCTATGCTGGAAACAATAGTGATTCTTTGGGGCATGGGGATTTTCAATTCCACCTAAAATGTTTTCAGAAATCATATATGTCTCAAATCTTTAAATTAACCATGATTTTATTCATGATTTTCTCTTACCTGGCTTTTTAAAAATATTGCCCTCAGAATATTGCTCTATGAAGACATATAACTAAATGGATAGAGATGACTGCATAAAAACTAAGGCATTAAAATGAGTTTGAGATCTATTTTATTAGCCTTGAATACTAAATATAGGGATGTGAGAGAAGTTCCTGTCTGATTCAAATATATATCTTTTAAAACAAGAAAATATGCCCTCCCTAGGAGATATAGTTAGGTAAAGCGGATATTGTCCATTGTCATGGACAATGACAACTTGGTGGTTCTTGCCTGATTAAAATCTTCAAGTATTTATTATTATTATTATTATTATTATTATTATCATTATTATTATTATTTTGAGAAAGAGAGTGCAAGTGGGTGAGGGGCAGAGAGAGAGAGGGAGAGAATCTCAAACAGGCTCTATGCCCAGCACAGAGGTCAATCCCAGGACGGTGGGATCATGACTTGAGCCAAAATCAAAAGTCCAACACTTGACCATCTGAGCCACCCAGGTGCCCCTTTTATTGTTATCATTAATGTTATTACTCTTATTATTACTTAATCTTCACTTATTGAAGCTAGTAGTGGATAGAGGTAATTTTATAAATGAATGAGAAGCAGAGTAGATTTTATGTCCGCTTTAACATATGTAAATTGGACACATTTCATGTGTCCTATAATTCCCATTAATATAATGACAAAAGACTAGTATCACCTCTTTAAGGCTAGCAAACATATCTGATTTCCTTCATATCAAGGAAGGTATCATGATACAGCTGAAGTTCCTTCAGTATTGCTTTGTCTAGTAATAAAGCTGATCTACTTGTTTCTCTGTATGGGGAATGGAAAAGACTGACGGGCATGTGGTAGACCATGGTTGGCCTTTTTGCTTAAGTCCTACAATGTGAGAGGATGCTCATTTCACAGATAAACAGTTGTAAACATCTTCTTATAATGAGGTTAATTCCATTCTAATTTGAACCTTGAGGTTCTCAGAAACTTGGGATTCATGTGCTTTAATTAACGTGTCCCACTATATTGTCATAACCAGAGCTGTAGATCTGAAATCATCTCCATCATAGAAACATAAAGAGCTCCAAATGTCTTCACTTGCTATGGAAACAATGAATGATTCTGCTATTTATGGAGATAAAAGATAACTAAATGATTGTTCTTAAAACCTATTTTTCTCTTCTTTCTACCCTGGGTTTAAGCCTTTTTCCTCCCGTTTAATTCTGCTGGCCAAATTCAGAGATATCGTAGACCAGTCACCCTTTACTGTGTATATTTTATCAAAGAAACCTTGCCATAGAGTCTGCTGGTTCTACACATCAAATTCAAAAATATAAAAATAATTTAGTGAGATTTATGAGGAGTTTATATTTCTAACATTTTACAAATGTATTACATATCATAGAAGGAATTTTCCTAGGGTAATATATTGCATATTATTTTTCCATGGCAAGACACATTAATTGCCTGGGAATTGAAGTACAAGTGTGTAAAAGACGTAGCTTTTATTGCTGGGCCAAATAAACAATTACAGAGAGACTATTTACTGAAGGCCATATTCATGAATAATATGGCAGGAATTTGTCTAAACACATCAGACTGTTTAACAATACTTTTTATTGTGTTTGTGTTTAAATATTTAAATTGAATTTATTTTGTGTTCTAGTTCTTTGAATTGTGTTGAATATATGTAAAAATGTAACTGTCTTCTTTGTGTAAAAATTAAAAATTTTTCATCTGCCCTCTCTTTCTTAGTAGATAAAACCCCCGCCTCTTTCCATGTCGATTGTACTCAACTTTGGAAGAGAAAAAAATGACTACACCTATTTCTTTTCAGTTTTAACTTTCTGATTTTTTTTTCTTTTTAGCTAATGTAGCTGAAATCACAAATCCATGTGAATATTTGGCAATGATCAGTTAGTCTGTTTAATACAGTCACCCAAGTGAATGACTTTGACTCCAAAAAGTAACTGCTTAGTAAAGCTGTACATTTTGCTTAATTATGAGAGAACTAATTCATACTTATATACTCTCTCTATATGAATATATATAAAACTTAGTGATTTTTCCTCTTTATAATCAATTTGCTTCAATTTTGTAATGTGTTGGTAACAAGTGGGAAGTTGACAAGTAATTATTAAAAAGCAGAATGATAAATGCAAAGTTTTTTTTTTCAACGTTTTTTTTTTTATTTATTTTTGGGACAGAGAGAGACAGAGCATGAACGGGGGAGGGGCAGAGAGAGAGGGAGACACAGAATCGGAAGCAGGCTCCAGGCTCTGAGCCATCAGCCCAGAGCCCGACGCGGGGCTAGAACTCACAGACTGCAAGATCGTGACCTGGCTGAAGTCGGACGCTTAACCGACTGCGCCACCCAGGCGCCCCAAATGCAAAGTTTTTTAATGTTTGTTTATTTTTGAGTGAGAGAAAGCGGGGGAGGCACAGAGAGAGAGGGAGACTGAAAATCGCAAGCAGATTCTGCACTGTCAGCACAGAGCCCAATGTGGAGCTCAAATGCATGAACTGTGAGATCATGACCTAAGGCAAAATCAAGAGTCAGGATGCTTAACCAAGTGAGGCACCCAGGTGCCCCAGAATGATAAATGCAAATTTAAGAATCAAAACAGAATATCATTGGATTAATATGGTTGGTATGTCTAATGCATCCCCCATAGTTGATTCTGTCAACTAGGTACTTAAGGAATATTAGAAAAAGCTTAATGGCTATTTTCAAAAACTGTGGGTCTAAATGAAGATGTTTCCATATTTATATCTATTCATAAATATTAAGTAGAGAAACCGAGAATTTCCCATTAAATGGTAGATTTGGGCTGTATGCATGAAATCTTAATTTCCAAATGCCATCCTAACTCTTGCAAATGTTGCAATTTTTCCTGTTAAACTATCACACAAAACTATATTTTAGGCATAGACTCTGGTTGATAGAAGTTTCTTTCTTTACTTTCTTAGAAACCACAAACAATTATGTGGATAAAAAAATTTTGTGCTGACGTATTTCATACCCAAAGATGCTCATGGTGGATCTGTTGCATTAAGAGGGCAAACCTTCTAAGGATGGAGACAAACTTTCTTGAAACTATCCATATATTCAGTTCATCCCATACACTCCAAACAAATACATCCTGTTGCCCTTCCTGAATGACAAAAGAATAGTATGAAACTATAATTATATTTATAACTAATACTGAAAAAGATACCCACTTGCCATGCTTAAGCTGGATTTCTACTGGTTCAAAGAGCATAAATGGGACAAAGAGTACTGCAGTTGGTTCAGTGTAGGGAAATGTGCCAAATTTTGTAGTCAGGTCATAGGGATCTATTGACAAAAGGAATGTGGATTTGCTGTGCAGCCAAGGATAGAGTGGCATCAGTTAATCAGTCATTGTTCCCATATTGATTTCTAATATTGCTCATTTTATTAAAGTTTGCTTTACCTAACTTAAACTAAAAAGAAACTTAATTAACTTAAATTAATTTCCAAGTGATTCCAAATAGCTAGTATACTGGCATGGTGCTAAACAAACAAACAAGCAGACAAAAAACAAAAACAAAAACAAAAACACATTACTTTTTAGGATTAAACGTTCCTAAAATAAGAGAATGATCAGAATCAACAGAGAGTTTAGGAAGGTGCAATGCTTAACATGTCCCTAAATTCTGTCCTCACCATCTGACTCCTATATAATCCATAGGCTATGTTTTAAGTCCTGGAATTTAGGCCAGAACATGTTTTTTATGGGTGGCCTAAAACAGTTAATTTAACCATTGTGCTTTTTGGAAATAAAGGCAAACAAACAACAACAAAAATAGCATATCTATAAAATGAATATGACCAAAATTTAATACTTTCTGAAGCCATGATAAACCCACTTGATGTCATTGAGTCAAGGGGACAGGAAAACCGGCAAAGAACCTACATTTTCCAGGTGTTAAAGATTTGAAAGCCGGTTATAGGGACAGAATATCCTGCTCTGAATTTGTTTTCCCAGCAAGATTGCTAACACTAAAGGAAAAGAAAACTAGAATGCCTAAGCAAACCCAGGGGATTTTCCAAGGAGAGGACTGTGAAGGATGTTTGCTGGTACAGATCGCTACATTGGATAAACCCAGTTTTATGTTTCTATTTACATATTAATTGTAATTCAACTATGGCATAATTAGGGAGGCTCAAAACATGGTTGTATAAAAACACCAACTGCATCAACAATAAGTATTGGGCTTTTGAGGATTGACACAAAGTTTACTTAAAATGCTGTCACAGTTCTTGTCTCTTGATTTTATTCATGCAGTTTTCATTTTAATGATTGATTTATTATTTCCCATAAATTGAAATGAAGCTACTTTTGGCAGCAATACTCTTTTATTCCATTATCATTTCACATGGAAAAAATTTTCTTGAAGACTTTAGACATCACAGTTAGTGATTTTTTTTTTCAAGCAAGGGAATAGAATAAGTGAAATCTATCACAGAAGGCTGAAAATTATTTGTTTTATGCATGAAGGTTAGACTAGTATCATGCTAAATTTCTATATTCTGTTCTTTAGGGGTTCAAGAAGATAAAATATTTAGGATTTCAAACACTAAAACAAGTGTAAAAAGGAATTAGAACTAAACCATTAAATATAATACTAAACAAATATCAAGTTATTTATAAATGATATGACTTATCACACATACAAAAGATGATAGAAATCTCTGTATAATATATTATGGGCTCAGAGGCAAAGGAGGTGCTAGGTGATTTTGCCAAGTGTGTGAAGAGGAAGCCTGAAGCTAGTGAGATGAGGAAGAGCAAGCCTTTTCTTTGGCTTCATGTTTTTCTTTCTGTCTCATTTTATCCTTCTCTTTTACATCTCTTTGTCTCATCTTTCTCTTTGGTCATTTTATATCTTACCCTTGTCTTCATACTTTTTCCCAAAACCTGTTAATTAGCATACTGTGTCATACCTTTTCAGTACGTATGTGATGACTATGGACAGCATTGCTGGGATTTGGTGGGAGTGCAGAAGGATGGAATGTAAATGTGAACTATTTACTGTGAAGAAATATTAGTGGTGGCGATATGTTCATGCTTTCATTTCTGTCCCACTTTGTTAAATGACTACTTTATTCATTCAGTAGAATTACCTCTGAAATAGGAGATCTTAAACAGTTTGTACCCTGGACCTCGTTAGCAGTGTGGTCAAGTCTAAGGACCTCTTCTCAGAATACTTTATAAATACATAAAATACTTAGGATTACAAAGGAAACAAATTATGTCAAACATATTGATCAAAATATGAAAAATGCAAATGTGTAATATAATCATATATGGGTTTTTTTTTTCACTGAAATAGTAAATAACCTGTTCAGCTGTGGTATAATAGCAATCATAATTTCAAAATTGTGAAGCTATTAATGATATTTACAGATATCTACACAAATGTAATTTAATAGGAAAAATACAGATGTGAAAATATCTAGGGTTTCATATTAGTGACAAAATCACAAATACTGATTCATTATACTGTGGCTAGATAATATTTTTAATCCAAAGGTAATGCAAACTTTCAGTTAAAAGGTAATAAAATTAAAGACATAATTGTGTTTTATTTGCCATCTAAATTCAGAATAACCCGCATTCTGTCCATAGATCCCATATTAATAACACTTGCTGTAGATACAGAAACCATCATCTCTCAATTGATATCATCAATATCTCTCAACCAGAAGTTTACAAATTGTTGGACAAGCAATTCACCTGGGAGCTTTACTTTAAATTTTCTTTCAAAAAGACAGCTTCTAGGACCCACCTTCAAACAGAGCAGTGTTCTAGATAACTATAGTGCTCACCTGCAGTGGAGGACCTTTTAAGAGAAGTAGTCTCAGAATCCTTGGTGAAACTATGCCAAGAAAATTTTCTCAATCTAGTTCATAATACTCCTCCAAACCATAGCAATAGCAACGACAGGAATACTTAAGTGAGCAGGTACATAATTGTAATATCTCTCATGCAAGTAACTTTCAGCAAGTTGGCAGATAACCAGTGTTTGTGTGTGTGTGTGTGTGTGTGTGTGTGTGTGTGTGTATGCATGTGTGTGTGAGACATCCTAAAGAATTGGCAATATAGAAAGATAGAAAGCAGAAAACAGAATATAATACACAGGGTTGGATTTGTTTTTCTAAAGCTATCTTTATGATAGACACATGCCTTAATTATTCCAAGCTTCAATTTGGAGAGGAAAAAAGGTAAGGCATACCCACAGAACCTATTTTAGTGGATAGCAGCATAAGCACTCAGATAATAGTTGTGGTTATTATTATTGCTGTCATTGTTATTTAATTTCTGCTGCAGGACTGAATTTTCTGTTTTCATGCTCGTCTTAATCCCAGTAGGGGAGAATGTCTTTGTTACCATAATAAGCATCAATCTCTTTGTATGTATTTTGTCTATTTCATACTTCTTTTAGGGGAGATTCTCAATACTCTCAAAAATCAGAGGTGTTTGTATTATAGCTGTCCACTCTGATGAAGATGAAAATCCCAAACTTCCTCCTTCTACCAAGAGTAAGGACTTGTGCAGTCAGATATAGGGGGATTAGAAGAGACCCTCATAATATGAAGAATATGATTCTTATCTAGGGTGTTGGAGGGCATTTTTGAAGATACTCAAGAGATTAAAGAAAACTCTAAATATCCTTCAGAGACCAATTCACTATGACATAAATATGGAAAAAATACTGCCCCTGACTTCCCCCTAGGTGTGTGTGTGTGTGTGTGTGTGTGTGTGTGTGTGTAGGCACATCTACTGTGGTTGTTGTTTTTGTTGTTTTTCAGTGGTAGTTCCAACTGGCAAAATATGGATAAAATCAAATCAGAAATTCATTACTAAAGCAATTCAAAGACACTCTAAGTTCTAATCAAGTGAAACAAGGCACTCCTGGGTGAAAAAAGTGAACGCCATGTCAAAAGGAGGCTTAATACGGTTAAGGTAGAAGAAAGACACTCAACACTCCCTCTTCCCTTGAATGCAACTAAAAGAAAATATAAAGATACTTATATGAGGATTCTGGAAATTAAATAGGGACATATGGACAAGACAGGAGAACTAAAACCCAACATGATTCATAAAGCAATGAGTTAGCTATTTTTTCTCCCATATTTCCTGACTTAGACTCTAAATCAGCCCAAACTACCAAATGGATGCAGACAGATAATATTCCTCTCAAACAGAAAAACCAAGAAAACTAAGAAGGGGGTCCCTTGTACAGTGGAGCTCTTTTGATTCTCCTGGCCCTGTCCAAGTCATGCTTCACTGACAGAATGGATTTGTTTTGGCAGCAGGGTGGGCTGGTGGAGACATTGATCCCATAGGCTATTTTCTCTTGCCACTTTGCCCACTGGAGACCCAGACACAGAAGTGTAGAACAGTGCAGGGAAGCTAAAGCCCCTGCTTTCTAGCAAGAGCACTGGGAAACATTAGAAGCCCAGGGAGCCCTGCTGGGCGTGGTGAAAACCAGCATGAGTGTGAGAAACTCCTGATGGCTTTCGTCTTAGGATGTCCCCCACACTTTTGTAGGTTTTTGCTTTTAGGAAATTCACCAAGTGTCATGATATAATGACAAGGGAGATTCCCAATGGCTCTGGCCATAGAAGAGGTGAGGAATGATACTTCTGAAATTTCCCCAGAGTGGTCTCTATATTAACAGATTGCTCTCTGGGGTAGAATTTACCAGAGTCTTAACCCACATTGGGGTAAAAGCATTTCTCCAATTCATTTTCCCTTAAATTTCCTGTCTCACCTAAGTTGAGGGAATGCTAAGAAACATTTGTGTTTGAAACATCACAGCCTAGAAACATGAGATCACTAAAAACTGAGATTTAATCATAAGATTATAGAATGCTGCTCCTCCCTTTTTCCTTATTATCATGACCAGTGGACTCCAGTTTAATAATAGCAAATTATAGCTAAAAGATCTGCAGGGTACCAACTATACCCAAGGAAGGGTTCTTATGGAAGTCCAAAGACAACAAGAGAAACAACACCAGAGTACTTTGAAGCCCCAGGAATGTTTAGCTACGGCAAATATTAAACATAGACCAACTCCTACTTACATTAACATAAATCCTCCGATGAAAGCCTTATTTGTTTCAGTTTCTATTATCTAATAATTATGTTCAGCTTTTAATGAAAAATTATGAGTAATGTTAACAGGTGAGAAAAACCACATTCTCAAGAGACAAAACAAGCATCAGAACTAGACTCAGATACAGGTTTTGTAATTATCAGAGAATATAAAATAACTATGATTAACCCGTTAAGACCACTAATTGAAAAAAGTAGAAAATACTTAAGAATGGATGGGTAATGTAAGCAGAAATGTGAAAACTCTAAGGAATGAAAAGGTAGCTAGATGTGTTGTATGAATATAAAGTTTGAGAAGCGCCAGTCTCGAACATAATTGCAAAGAGATTTCACAGAAGATTTAATGGATTTGAGGGGTACCTGGGTGGCTCAGTTGGTTAAGCGTCTGACTTCAGCTCAGGTTATGATCTCACGGTTCATGAGTTTGAGCCCCACATCAGACTCCGTGCTGATAGCTCAGAGCCTGGAGCCTGCTTCAGATTCTGTGTCTCCCTCTCTCTCTGCTTCTCCCCTGCTTGCACACTGTCTCTCTTTCTCAAAAATAAATAAACATTTAAAAAAAAGATTTAATGGACTTGAATCTGTCTAGCAAGGCAGATATCTGCTTGATTGCCCCAAGAGTCCTATTCATAATAAGTTTGTATCTTCTGAGCCAGGAGGCCAGCACTTACTCAGTATTTTTCATCTTTTTTTGGGGGGGGGGGATATTTTCCATCTTGAGTAAGGAAAATGAATTATAAAACATTTTGTCTAGATAATGCCCAAGGAACATTTAACCTAATGCTGTCATTACAAATGTAACTACTCTGAGTTAGAGATTCTTATGCTTTCTTTTGATATTAGCAAAATAGATTGGGATTTTCATATAAAGGGGATGTTCCTGGTTCTATACAATACTAAAGGAAGGCAAAGCTGAATTATAACACCACTGAAACATCTTTCATTTACAATGATCCTTGGGTTCTTTAAGCATAAGAAATTTCTAATAGTCTAAGCTAGGAATCTAAAATGATATTTATTTCTAGAAAATAGAAGGCAAAGAGAATCTGGTAAATTTCCCTCAGCCTGACAGCTTATCCTCCTCTTATCATCACGCTTCTTTGCCAGTGCCATCAAAGTTAAAAAGCAAGTTGAAAGTTAGTTAAAATCGATCCTCACATGACTCTACAATTTTGAAAGTTCAGGAGTCCTCCCTGCCAGTTTTCAGTTGAGAAAACTGAAATTCTGAGAGCTAAAGTAACTTACATATGACCTTACCTCAGCTGGGCCATGTGACAATAACTGTAATTGTTTGGAAAGGCATTCAAGTGAAGCTTCATGAAGTAAAGAGTGAATACAGGCACACCCTGCTTTATTGCACTTCACTTCATTGTGCTTCACAGATACTGTGTTTTTCACACATTGAAGGTTTTTTGGCGACTCTGCGTTGATCAAGTCTTTTGGCACCATTTTTCCAAAAGCATTTGCTCACCTTGTGTCTCTGTGTCACATTTTGGTAATTCTCCCAATATTCCGATTTTTTTCAAAATTATTATATTTCAATTGCCTCAATCTCACGATAAAACTTTAACAGATGAGGAAAGAAATCAGCTCATCGCGATGGAATATATTGCCAGTGAAGATGCTGTGAACATTGTTGAAATGACAACAAAAGCTTTAGAATATTACATAAACTTAGTTGATAAAGCAGCAGCAGGGTTTGAGAAGATTGATTCCGGTTTTGTAAGTTCTGTGGGTAAAATGCAATCAAACAGCATTGCATGCTACAGAGAAATTGTTTGTAAAAAAAAAAAAAGGAAAGAAAAGAAATAATCAATATGGCAAAATTCACTGCTGTCTTGTTTTAAGAAATTGCCACAGTCACCTCAACCTTCAGCAACCACCTTCCTGATCAGTCAACAGCCGTCAACATCAAGGCAGGACGCTCCATCAGCAAAAAGATTACTACTCACTACTCACTGAAAACTCAGATGATGTTTAGCATTTTTAGCAAGCAAGTAGTTTGAAATTAAGGTATGTACATTTTTTTCTACATGTGATGCTATTGCACACTTAGTAGACTACAGTGTAGTGTAAATGTAAGTTTAAATGCACCGGGAAGCCAAGAAATTCATTTGACTTGCTCTCTTGCAGTATTTGTTTTATTGAGGTAGACTGGAAAGAACCTGTAATACCTCCAAGGTATGGCTGTAAATAAATCAACACATGCATGTGTTGGTTTAAACTGCTTTTAAATGTAAACTAAAATATTTAAAACAAACCTTAAGTAACCACATCAGTTAAAAAGCTTGAAAACACATCCAGTGGAATTCAAATCTTTGTATATTTGAAAATAATGCTACGCTCTTCCTATAATAGATTGTTTCCCTTAAACTATCATAATAATTTCTGATAACTGAGGAAAGAATAAAGTCCTTTGAAAGTCAAACACATTATAAGCTAAAAAAACCCACCAAAACTGTTTTTCAGCTATAACCATCTAAAAGGTATTGTGCAAGAAGGATATTTTACATTGAGGCAATCTCCTTAGGAAATGCTACAATAAACCCAATTTTCTTGTAGAAGAATTTTCACTATTTCAAATCTCATTTTCTTTTATTTTTCTAGATTTTTTGGTAATACAGCTCAGGAGATTGGTGACAAAAACAACATAATGAATTTTCAGGCTGCATAATTTATGACTTCATACTCCTAGCAACAGTTTTAACCTCCACTCATATTTACATTTGCCCTCTATTTCCCAGATTCAAATGGCCTTTCTAAGGAGATTGGTTTCATGCAGAGACAGGATAGTAATCAGAAATTTTTACCTTACTTACTATAAATCAGAGTGATTTCTGTCTGCATTTGTGGCCACCATTGAAACAAAATACACCTCCGACTGGGGGATGCATGTGGGCTGTTAACTGCTAGAGTTTTGATTTCCAATAAAGATACTTTTTCAATTTGTTTAATGCTTCCAAAATAAGGGTGTGGTTTCCTGGCATATTAGAACAATTTAACTAACAGCTCAAGTCCTTGCTAGTTCATAAAAACATGTGTAAGTACCATAATTATACCCATGTTTGTGATATAGAAAACAAAAAAGAGAAATGAAAACAGAGAAGCATATATTTTACTGACATTTTAAAAAGTGAATTGCAAACAGAGCACCTTTTAACTTCAGCTCTTCTGCAGAACTAAATCAGAACAGGATGCTTCCTCCCATCACCTTAAGTAGATTGGAGTCATGTGGGGTGGGGGGTTGCAGCAGAAATGCTATCAACAATGAAAAAGATGAATAAATTACTCGAAAATTTGAGTCAGAAGAAACTGACATTCAAAAGACCCAGGCAGGCCAGACAGTCCATTATCCATTTAACCACAGAACTGACTCAGACACAACTGCCTGATCATTGCTGGCCCAGATGCTACAGCTAGAAAACTGTCTGCATTAGTGAGGCATCTGGATGTAGCAGTTGCTACAATGAGGATGTGATAATTTACAAGAACCCTAAAAAAACAAAACCCAAGAATTTTTGCTTTTCCAAAGAGAACATTTGGCAAGTTACCAAAACATCACACACTACATATCCTGGGGGGTAGCAAGGAACCAGCCAGGCATTGCTGTGCCTTAAATACAAATTCAGCCTTGCTCACAGAATTGCACACACTTGAAGTTTCTTAATATCACTTGGGAACAGAAAGTGCTGAATATGCTGATGAGCCTGCCCCTTTGCTATTTTCGTTATTAGATAGTAACTATCAAGTACATGTTGTTGTATACAAAGATGCGAAAGGAAAAATTAGGTCATGTAATGAAGAGAAAGAAGAAAAGTTTGAGGATATGTTACCATTAGTCCACATCATGATGGAATAGCTAATTAATTCTGAGACAATGTCATTTAGAGCAGCCAGCTGGAGTTTTATTAATGATCAATCAAAACAAAGGGCACATTTTCCAACAGGTTATTCTGGTACTATATAGGTTGGCTGTTCCAGCAGGTAGAATTAAGTGACAGTTATATCATCACTTGACCTGTGACTTTTCAGCCTGATATACATAGGCTTACCTCTTTACTTGCTTTAATATCTAAGACCACTTTGTTGATTCCAGACAAATTCAATAGGCAATTTACTAAAAGACAGAGTGGAGAGTGCTCTATGTTAACACAAGAAGTAAGCTGAGTCAGAGAGGGAGTGCCAAAGCCATGGCTAAATCAAAAAATAGAAATAAAAGTCCCAAAGAAGGTGCTGAATTGTCATTCATTTATTCTGCAGATGTATATTATCGATTTGTTAGATGTAATAAGAATGGACAAGAACAGACTAGACTCTCTTTTGTTAAGATGATCATTTGGTGATTGGCATGGGGTGATTGTTTAGATCACGTATCCCTTGGCTCCAATTCTGCTTTACTTCATCAACTTATATGAGGCTTCGGTTTTCTGAATTCTCATATAGTCAAAGTCTCTAGGTTGTATTACTTAAAGTTTAAGAACCACTGGTCTACTAGGAGTAAGATTGCTAACCTGACAATTGCATTGAAATATCATGACACAGCACCTTGCCTCTTGTTTTGTTAGCAACTCTTTATTTAAAAATTACATTAATGAATTATTTTTTTTATTTTTCTTAATCCAAATTTTACACTCTAATGAAATAGTTTATGTATGTAAATCTTCTCAAGATTGTTTTATCTAAAACACACTTAAACATTCTAGAAAGTAGACAGAATAACATATGATATTGAAGTATTACATCCATTACATTTTACAACACTTCCATAAAGTTTGCTCTTTTACCTTCCCGGAAATCCCTACTCCCTTTCCAGGTTTGAGGCTTTAGCAATAGGGCACAGAGAAGGGGTACAAAGGATTTATAAAACATTATCATGAGGAGGGCAAAATGAAGTTTCTTAGAGTTAAGAGTTGAGACTTTAGAATCATAATACATGGACCTCCCAAGCCTGCGAGGTGTTACTTGCATGATATATGTTTTATGAAGTAACCGCTATCCTGATTTTTATCACAATAAATTGCTTTTACCTGTTCTTGTACTTATATATTTATTCTTTTGTGTCTGGATTCTTTTACTAATGATGGCATTTTTAGATTAATCCATGATGCTGTATCAATAGTTCACTCATTATTGCTGACGTTCTTATATTTCATAGATATTCCATCTTTTCCTAATCTGTTTTCCTGTTGATGGATACTTGGTTCTTTTCCAATTTTATGCTGTTAGGAGTAAAGTTGTTATGAACGTTTTTTGCACACATGTTTTCTTTTTTTCCCAATAAATACCTAGAAATGGAATTGTGGGGTCATTGAGTAGATGCATCTTTAATTTTATGCAACACTGTCTTTAGTTGTCAAACGTGGTATTTTAATTTAACATTCGTACTAAAAATGTTGAGAATTCCATCGCTCGACAAACAAGCCAATACTGGATATTATTAGTCGTTTTGTTGTTGCTTTTGTAACTTTTATTGTGAATGTTAAATACTGCATAGCTGGGATTTTAATATGCATTTATCATATGAATAATTAAACACTTTTTATATGCTAATTAGTTATCTGTAACTCTTTTCTGACATCTCTGTTCAAGTCTTATATTTTCTTATTGAGTTATTTTTCTACTGATTTGTAGTTCTTTCTTGACTAAATACATATATGTTGGCAGTTACATGTATTCAGATGTTTTATCCCATCTCTGGCCTTTTAATTTAATTAACAGTGTTTGGGGTAAGCCAAAGTTGTGTGTGTGTGAGTGTGTATATTTATATATTCAAACTCCGTTCTCTCCTTATTTCAGTGACTGTGCTTTTTAGGTCTAGTTTAAGAAAATTTTGTCAAACCCAAGCTCATGAATATTTTCTCCTATTTTCTTACACAAATTTTATTGTTCCAACTGATGTGTTTATATCCATGATCCTTTTTGACTTAATGTTTGTATACAGTGTCAACTAGTAGTAAAAGTAAATTTTTTTCTTTATGTGCCAAACATTTAAGGAGCACTTTGTAATATGTTCCAAGCATTCTTCTAAATGCTTTCCAATATTACACTAATTACTACAGAAAACTTGTGAAGATTTTTAAAAATAAGCTCTATTTTTTAAAAGCTGTTTTATGTTCACAGCTAAATTAAACAGAAGATGTAGAAGTTTCCCTATACCTCTTTCCCCATCCCAATCACCTCTACCACTATCAACATCCACGGAGAGTATGGATATACTTCTTTTCATCAGTGAATCTACCCTACCACATCATTATCACCCAGCATCCGTAGTTTACATTAGGATTCACTCTTGGTGTTGTATATTATATAAGTTTGGACAAATGTATGATGACATACATCCACCATTATAGTATCATACAGAAGAGTTTTACTGCCCTAAAAATCTCTGCTCTGCTGATTTACCCTTTCCTTCTCCCTATCCCTTGAAAACCACTGTATTTTTTACTGTCTCTATAGTTTTGACTTGTCCAGAATATCATATATTTGGAATCATACAGTATGTAGCTTTTTCAGATTGGCTTCCTTCACTTAGTAATATAAATTTAAGGCTCCACCATGTCTTTTCATGGCTTCAAGTTCATTTGTTTTTAGCACTGAGTAATAATCCATTGCCTGGATTTACCACAGTTTATTTACCTACTGAAGGACCTCTTGGTTGCTTTCAAGTATTGGCAAGTATGAATACAGCTACTATAAATATCCATGTTCTGCTTGGATATGGACATAAGTTTTCACTTCATTTCAGTAAATATCAAAGAGTGTGACTGCTAGGTCGTATGGTAAGAATGTGTTTTCTTTTGTAAGAAACCGTCTTCCAAAGTAGTTACACCATTTTGTATTCCCACTCATTGAATATGAGTTCCTGTTACTCTATATCCTCAGCAGCATTTGGTTTTGTCAGTGTTTTATGTTTGGTCCTAACAGGCACGTAGTAGTATCTCGTTGTTTTGATTTGCGATTCTTTTATGATATATGACATTGGGTATCTTTTCACATGCTTATTTCCTATCCATGTATCTTTTTTTGGTGAGGTATATACTCAGGTCTTTTGCCCATGTTTTAAATTGGGTTACTGAATTTCTGTTGAGTTTTAAGATTTCTTTATTTTGAGTTTTTATTTTGAGTTTTGAGATTTCTTTATTTTAATTTATATTTGTTTTATTTTGGATAATAGTCTTTTACCAAAGTTACTTTTTTCCATACTTTTTCCATTTCCTCCAGAACCAAATTTTGAAAAGATATTTAGAGATTAAATATAAATCTCTATCTAGATGAGATTGTTCTAAAATTTTTATGGAAATGCATTGACCCCAGAATAATGAAATCTTGACAAAGAAGAATAAAATAGGAAGAATCACTCTATCAAATATTATGGCCTGCTATCTTGCTACAGTAATTTAGACAGTGTCGTACTGGCAAGATAGGCACACAGATAAATAGGCTAGAATAGAGAACCCAGAAATGGAATGATACAAGTATGTCCAATTGATTTTTGACAAAAATAATAAAGAGAAAGTCTTCATGATTTAGGTCTGGTCAAAGCATTATTGGACTTGACATCAATAGCACAATTAATGAAAGAAAAATGGTAAGTAGGACCTCATCAAAATTAAAAACCTTGGCTCTACATAAGCCCATGTGATGATAAACTGTGTTACCTCTTTGCTCTAGAATACTACTCACCAGTGGAAGAAATGGATTATTGATGCATGCAACATCTCAGACGAATCAGGGACTTATTTTACTAGTTGATTTTCTTAATTTATGTTTATTTATTTATTTGGAGAGAGTGAATGCATGCAAGCAAGGGAGAGGCAGAGGGAAAAGTAGAGAGAGAATCACAAGCAGGCTCCATGTGCAGCTCAGAGCCTGATGTGGGGCTCGATCTCCTGACCCTAAGATCATGACCTGAGCCAAAATCAAGAGTTAGGCACTCAGCCAACTGAGCCACCCAGGCACCCAGATTTTCTTAATTTTAGAGGAGACTGGGTTTTATACTTAATCACAGAATGTCTGTGTCAGCTTTTCCATTAGCCTGAAGAATATTACTTAGTCCAAGGACATAGTCTTTATTTCTAAACCATGACTATTGTAGAATTTCAGTGGAAAGTTTTCATGACATCAAAGTGTGTTTCCCTGCTGTCAATAGTGTGGAACTATGGTCAGATTTTCAATATTCTGTTGTTTTTTATGAGACTTCTTGAAGCCTACATGTGCACAGATAGTTTAGGGTCAGCCAGAGTTTTATGGGAGATTTGTAGGCACAGTTAGGGGCTCCACTCTCTGTGGTTATGTCCTTAATTTCCAAACACTTTGGTATCCTCAACTTCATTCTCTGACACCTCAATCCAGTAAGATTGCTATTGCTATTTTTGCCTGAATTATAGCTGCCCCACCCAATGCAAACTAGAACCTTTTTGGGAAAGACTCTTTAAGAATAAATCTTGTTCAGTACCATACTTTTTATCAATAGTCATGTTCCCTTTAATTTTTCTCTGCTTTTGTCTCTAAGGGAAGTAAAATTCATTGTTATCTAGAGGCAGATTATTCCTATATAAACTATCCCACCACTCTTACTAGGAATGGGACTCTACGTGGGTGCTTTAGAAGTTAATGATTTTCCCTAAAGAAATTCACTGTACTAGTCATGGTTTTTTCCCCCTTATTTTCTGATGTTTTGACATCTTGGAGTCTTGCTGGGACTGCCCCTTCCAAGGTTCACCAGTTCCTAGAGATAACTCTTGGGGGAAGCAGACCTTTCAAATGTAAAACAACCAAAAATAGTCTCTGGGCCATTACTCACCTGCCCTAATCACCCTTAGCCAGGTATCAGGCCACTAGAAACAGTTCCAGTTCTTCCCAAATCCTGAAACCTATTCCCACTAGTCAATACTAAAACCGATTAACTTGCTTCTCCCCTTCCTTTCTGTGAAAACCACCATAAAGACTCTTGTTCACATTTTCCCCTCACTCACCTACCTCATGTCTGATCCCAGCCCTTCCCCCTGTTGGTCTGTGTGGCATGTCCTATCTTACGTTAATCAAGAAGCAACCCAAAGTGTTTATTTGGGGTCTTAGGGATTGCAATATGGGAGACCCAGTGTCAATGGAAATTTAAAAGTGTGCTCCAAATTGCAAGGAGGAAGTACAGGCTTATAAAGATAAAAAACACTAGATTTTCACATAAATTGTTTTGAAAGAATTGTGATTGGTGCTGGCAGAGTTTAATGTGCTGACTGTCTGATACATGATAGGCTATTTGGCTAACAGGCATTCCATTATTTCTATTTCAGCCCAAACTGGAAATTTTCCAGGAGGTGGTCTATTTGCAACTGACAAGTCAAAAGTTTGTGGTGTTCCAAGAATTGAAATAGGAAATGTGCATGGGTCCTGCTTCCTTCAAGGTCTGTCCAACTCCATTTTGAGTAAGTCTCTTAGCGGTGCTACTGCATTTTGAATTATTTTTTCACATTTCTGTTTCTTTGTCTGCATGTCTTACCATATCTGATTAAAGAAAATCTCAGAAATGTTGAAAACACTCATTTTGTAGATCTGGAGTTTCCTGAGATATTTCTTACCTTAAGCAAATTTGGGAAGCTCTTGGTGGACATATGACACTAGGAGTGGAATGATGTCTAAGCTAAATCATAAAGAATTAGTAAGAGTTATCCTGGTAGATTTCCAGAGAGAGACACAGTAACACATACAAAGAAGAACAAGGGTGAAGTGAGAGAACATGAAGACCCACACAAGATAGAGTAAATCTGGTAGGATTGAGAGCTAGGGAAGATGGCCCTGAAGTGAATATCATGATGGCCTTATAAGCATTACTGAGAATGTTGGGCGTTAATTGGTTGCCCTTGAGGGAATCGTTGAAGGATTTAAATTGAGAAATAACATAATTACAGTGCATCTAGATCTTCTGAGTACTTGTTCTTTTCTCTTTGTAATACATCGTTTTGTCTCCCCTTTAGAATTACTGGCTAACATTGTCCCCTTGCTATATCCTAAACTTGAAGGAAAGTGGAGGTATTGCACATGGCTGTGATCACAGCTTAATCAGTTTGCAAGTTTTCAAATGACACAGCATAAAATATGGTATTGGATTTTTTTAAAAGTCTAGGCATGAAGGAAATTAAAAGTGAGTTAAATAAAATTGATTGAAATCAACTGTAGCTTAGGAAATCCACTGTGTAGAAATATGTGCTTTTAAATAACAGGTATGGGACAAACAATCTATAACCAGTCAAGTGGAATCTGGATGCCAATAAATAAGAGCCAGGGTGATCATGGTAAAGACTTATGTCTGATGGTCAAATTGGAAAGGACAAAAACCTATGACATTGACTTTAAAGCAGAGAAAACAGAATAGTATTTGGAAGATGAAGAGTAAAAATGGATATTTTATATTTTTAGTGCAAAGCACATTGACCGAGGCTGAAACTGTTTTCTTTGTTCTTCATGGGCAGGGCTAAGCATCATGGAGGTATATGCAAAGATTAAACTACAACAGGTTGGGTAAATGCAAAGTAATATAAACTATATAAAAGATTTCTGAATTAAATTGGCACATATAACACAATTGTGTGATTTTATGGAAATAAAATCTCAGTGGACAGTCTCAGAAAAGAGCAGGGAATCCTGATGCTTATCAATCCAAATTTCTGTTTCATTCTTCTTCCTCACTGTCTTTGATTCTCTTTATCATGTAGGAGCCCGTTTCTTTAACTCTTGCCTTTGAGTCTGTTTAGTTTCTTAGAAATTACTGTAGGTAATATTAATCTATTAATGAAATCAAAGTTTTCTACAGGACAGTGACATTTTCTCTTTTAGTTACATGTATAAGCTTGATGCTTGGTCAGTGGTAAAAGAGACAATGATATAGGATGCGAATAGAAAGGGGTGTGAATTAACTATGTGACCTTGAATGAGTTATTTCAGCTCTTCTAAACCCAGTATTTTCAAGTGTCAAATGGAGATTGCTATCACAAATCTTTTGGGTGTTAACAAAACCAAGTGAATAATGCTTATGAAGATCTTAACACCACAGGTACTGATAATGAAACAATGACAAAGACAGTACTAATAATCAAGTTAGTATGTGTGGTGACTTAGAAATTCATAATTTATAGTCGTGCTACTGATTTTCAATCAGAAAAGGAGGGATTAATATTCGTATTTATTTTCCACAAAGCCACAGTCCTCTTGTGTCACCCAACAGGTAAAATTCAACACTGGTAGATGATTAGCTTTATTGGATATTAGAGAGGAAGAGAAAATAGAGAAATGCTGCCCAGAAAGCCCCAATTGCAATTTTCAGTGAAGTTTGAGGAATCTCTATTTCCCTCGCCATTAAGACCTCTGATTGGCTCAACCTTCTGCTGATCTGTCTTTTGTCTTTATGTACACATATTCATTTCACTAGGCCATCATGAACCATCTGAGAACACTTGGCTATTTTATTCATTTTAAGTTGAGGATATTTCTGGTGCCTTCTTTATTTGAGAAACCCATTCTTAGATCACTGGTCTTTAAATAGTCCTCGACTATTGTATTTAACAATTGTTGAACAGTTGCTAATGAGAAGATTTCCCAGCCATATCCTTAAAGTAAATGTTACATATCAGGTCTCCAACTTTTCAGATTTCCAGGATGGAAATAAAGCATCAGTTCCTCAGAAAGGCCAGAATTTTAGATACCTGATTACTGAAAAGCAGATTGAGGAGAAGTCATTTCTGTGACTAAGACACTTCAGATGCACACAGGGAGTTAAATACTGGATGAATGTTAACCAGCAGATTTTTGGAATCAGTGCTTAGCTAAGAAAAAATAACCTATGTCCCAAACATAATTGTTTTCTTACCTGTTTTAAATTGTCTGCTAATAAATGCTAAGAATATTCTGTGGACTGTTAGCATTGCTACTTTGCCGAGTGAGGGTGATAGTGCTAATTGAAGACAATCATGACAAATGCAGATGTGTCTGGCATATTAGAGAATGGTATATATAGAGTGGTATATTAATATACTTTTTAGGGGATGTTATTTTTTTATTCAAGTACAATTAATATACAGTGTTATATTAGTTTCAGATGTACATTATCATCAAGAATTTTTATACTTCTCAGTGCTTATCAAAAGAAGTATACTCTTAATCCCATTTATCTATTTCACCCCTCCTACCCACCCACTGGCAACCACCAGTTTGTTCTCTGTATTTAAGAATCTGGGGGGTCTTTTTGGTCTCTTTTTCTTTTTCTCTTTGTTTGGTCATTTGTTTTGCTTTTTGTATTCCACATATGAGTGAAATCATGTGGTATTTATCTTTCTTTGATTTATTTCACTTAGCATTATACTGCCTGAATCCATCCATCCACCCATCCATATTATTGCATCCATGTGTATACACCACATCTTATTTATCCATTCATCTGTCAGTGGACACTTGGGTTGATTCCAGATTGTGGCTATTGAAAACAATGGTGCAATACACATGCAATGGCATATATTTTTTTTTCAAGTTAGTATTTTTGTTTTCTTTGGGTAAATACCCAGTATTGGAATTACTGAATCCTATGGTAACTCTTTTTTAATGTTTTGAGGAATCTCCATACTGTTTTCCATGGTGGTTGCACCAATTTGCTTTTCCTCCAACAGTGCACAAGGGTTTCTTTTTCTCCACATCTGATTTATTAATCTTAAAATTGTTTATTGATCACCTTTTATAGGAAAGATTCTGTCTTGGTCAGTGAAAGATGAAATGAGAAAAAAGTAAAGAAACGATGTCATTATCCTAAGGTCTCACAATTATGGATAAAGAAACAACAACAACAAAAAGAGAATGATGCATTTCTGTTCAATGGGAAGGAATTTTTCTACCAAACTGAAGCTGTATACAGCATGAGCTCTCAAATGAGAGAACTTGACTACCCCACATCTTGTTAGCTGTGCAATTGTGGGCAACTTCTTAACTCTTTTATGTCTGTGTCCCTTCAGTTGCAAAATTTGGATAATATTAGAACACACTTTATAAAATTGCTAAGAAAAATGAGGAAACCTATATAAATCTAGTTAATATAGTAACCGGTACCTGGGATGCTTTGTGATCATTAGCTTTGGATTATTCTTTACATAACAGATGGATGGACTCTAATCTGTGTATAGTGATAGTGAACAGAAATCCTGAAAGAGCTAATAATACCCATTTGAGCCTCTAGTAATTTTTAACCAGCAACTTGTGATAGAGATGTTCAGATAGGGTTTTCTTCAGATTTTTTTTTTTATTCTTGTAACTACATTTTCTGAACACTTTAGTCTATAACATGGATGTGTTTGATCCAAATCCTCCTATTAACTTTCTGCAGTGATAAAAAGAATTGGACTGTATTCTATGTTGAAAAATAAAAGTTACACCCAAAGAGCTGAAAGCTTTAACTGACATTGATTCTCAGGTTGGCTCTGTTCCTATGTTTGGGCAGGCATTAATTTAATCAGAGCTAGAATCTGCCTGCAGCAAGGACTCAGCAGCTTGGGAAATTGAGCTTTCTGCTCCCCTCACTTTTGAATACATCACTTGGAATTTGTGGTATTAGAATGACTTTATTGCAAAGACATGAATTATTTATTGTGTGTAAGTTTATGTTTCTACATAGTCACATCTATTTCCATTTGAGTGACAGCATGGCGCTCTGATTATTAATTGAGAGAATTTTATACTTTACATATTACATGAGAATATTTTATATTATATGAGATAATCTATTTCTTTTATGTATAAACAGTGTTAATGTAGGAAATGTTATTCACCTTATCTGAGCCTCAATTTCTTTAATCTCTAAAATACAGATAACAATGATAGATCATTGAGGAATGAATTATATTTTATACATGTGCCATGTCCCTCATCTGTACTGTGCATCTTATTTGATAAGAGATTGGTATAGTCTAGAGTTTTACATATGGAGAGACTGCATCTCAGAGACAGAAAGTGAATTGACCTGGGGATTGCGGTTATCCAGTGGCAGAGCTGGGACTGAAACTCTAGTCTCCCACTGCCCTCATCAATATTCTCTTTATGTGAGCAGAGGGATAGCTGAAATTGGAGATAGTAAGTGAAGCCTTGGGAAAAACAGTGAAACAGGATGTGCAGGAAGGAAAAATTGTAAAAAATAAAAGTAACTATTTCTTGGTACCACAGATAATTACTTGGAGGGGTTGATTGCATCTGATTCCCTTTCTTTATATCTATTTTATGTTGACATTTGAGTAATTCTCATTCTATAGAGAACTGAAGGCATATCAAGGAACCATATTCTCTACCTTTCAGTTATAACCCAGCTATTTGCAAATCAAAGTTAGAGGGTTCTTAATAAAACAAATGAAATGCTTCAAGATACTTATTATTTTGGCATAAAAAGCTGTAGTAGTAGGCAGAATGGTGATCCCGCGCAATGTCCATACTCTAATCTCTAAAATATGTGAACCCGTTAGGCTATGTGGCAAAGGGTAATAAGGTTGCAGATGGAATTAAGGTTGCTAATCAGGTGGCCTTAAAATTAGGAGATTATCCTAGATTATTCAGGTGAGCCCAATGTAATTGCAAGCATCCTTAAAAATGGAAGAGAGACACTATGTGAAGACAGTCCCTCTTTCTACCTCTATAGAAATCTACACTAGTTTAGGTTTTGACAGAGTTTTTGTTTGTTTGTTTGTTTGATGGGGAGATGCAAAGTAAGTTTAAAGCAAGAGGAGTAAGATGAGCAGAGGGCAGATACTGCCAGTTCCCTGACATCTCCTAGAAGTGGAGATGTGTCTGCTCCCAGAAGAGTAACAAGGCTTCCATACAGATGGCTCAGTGGGAAGCAGGCTGCAAACGCTAGCCTCAGAAGTTTCTTGTGTTTTAAGTGTGTCCCTCAATTATCCCAGTTTCTAACTTCAAGTCTAGAGCAGGGAGTACTTCAATGGTAATTACTTGGAGTAGAAGCACTTGACTCTTGCCCCATGCTTGCATACTGGGCAAGACCAAGCATCTTTGCATATTTGTTGAGAGGGTATGTGTTTATGTGTATATAGGTTTGTGTCTACCCAGGCACAAAAATCGCTGAGATTATAATTTGTGCCAGCCTAGAGGAAAGGGGCTTCAGAATTATATTTAGACTCCTTTCAGTGAAATAGAGAAGTGTGACTTTTTTTGCATACTTGACTTTGCATAAATAAATATGCCCTATTAACAAAAGAATAGTTTTAAATGAGGTTAAGAAAGGGAATTAAATAACTACCTATCTGAACTCCAAAGATAAAGGCACTTGGTACGCAAAAATAAATACAGATGAAAATAAAAATATTTCCTCTTTTGGCAGAGTAACTTGCAAAGAATAAAGACTGATATATTTTTCCTTCTATAGCTCACCTAGACTTTTGTGGTCCTTATTTTCTTCTCAATTAATTTGCATGTTATCTTCCTACTCTCTAATTCCTAAAAGCATACATAATACCTTGCAATTCCCCATACTTATTCAGTCATAGCCTGTCTCCTCTTTGTTCTGGAAATTATTCTGCTCCTTCCTTTTGAATTAGTTATGAAAAAATAAGGAAATGTTATTTTTCCTTAAAACTTGGGGTAAGGATTTTTTTAAGTACCCAGAACATTGCCAGCTTGGAAAGAAAGTGCTCATTCATAGGATCATATATATTTGAATATAAATCTTAATTTCATCAATTACTAGCTGGTTGATCTTATCTTACTCTAGTAGTTATTTTCTCTTTACACAATCTAGTAGTTATTTTCTGTCTACACAATCTGAAATACATTGCTTAGTAGCAAACTGACATACATATGACATACATTGTTTAATAATTTACTTATATACTTGCTTATTGCCTGTCTCTGCCCACAAAAATAGAAATATGATGACAGCAGTTTTTTTTTTGTTGTGGGTGTGTATATACCATGCTGCACCCTTTTCCACAGTCAGAGAATATACCTAACAATAGTAGGCACTAAATACTTGACATTGAGTAAATGAATGAATGTCTCTGATTTACACTTTAGTCATCCATAAAATGCAGATGTTAAATGAGTTTCACAAATTAATCATGAAAATTAGAATTACAGTAAACATAAAGTGATGGATATAGTGTCTCATGGTATTCAATATTGATCAATAGCATGTTTGTTGGTGGTGGTAGTAGTGTTATTGTTTTTCAAGTAAGAAATAGCCAGAAGCAGGCCTCTAGTATAGATAAGAGAAAGGATAGAATGCTTTCATGGGGAGAGGGACTGGAGCATAAAGAAGGGAATTTAATTTGATTTTGGAGGGAGAGATGCCAATTGATTGGCGATGTAGCTTATATACACAACACATGCTGTAGACATGTAATAGAACTTTCTGTGAGGGTAGAAATGTTCTATGCCTGTGTGGTCTCCTATGGTAGCTGCTATCCAGATGTGCCTATGGAGCAACTAAGAAAGAGTAGTGCAAATAAGAAACTGAATTTAAAAATTTTTTATTTAGTTAATTTAAACAGAATTACATGTGGCTCAGAGCAGATCTTGAGCAATGGTTCCCAAAATTAAATGTGCTTAGGGAAGACTCACTTGAGGCTTTTATTAAAATGCAGATTTTCATGGATTACCTAAGAAGTTTATTTGCATCAGACCAGAGGGTGAGGCCCAGGACTCAGCATTTTAAGGAAGCAATTTTGTGTTACATAGGTTATCATCTTTTGAATCCTGCCTCTGTGACAGTCTGTGAAGTCTCTTTCTGTCCTTCTCTCTGTCTTTACCTGTGAAGTGTCCCCTGTCCCCTTAAATCCATTGTCACATTCAATGTTACCTGTGGTTTTGTCCCAACCATGCAGAAACAAAAGTATGTCTAGGAAGCAACATTGCTTTTATCATTACCTTTGATGTTATTATTAAATGTGATCTGATTTATAATTCTGTTATATTCACCTCTAAATTTAATCCTTCTTACACTTTCAGATTCAAATCTTTATTATAAATAGGATGAAGAATTCTGATAGTTGCACTATCATGTCTAGACCAAATTTAGCAATGCCCATTGTTCAAACTTGTTTGAACATATGTTCCAAAACACTTCTGAAGAAGATAGAATTTTAGAATCTTATGGGTAACTTTGAAGGTCCTCCAGTTTCATTTTACAGATCATAAAATTGATAACAAAAAAAGTCAAAGCTAAAGAGTTAATCATTACTGTTTTCTTTTTTCCAACATATTTATTTAATCTTTGGACACCAGAGGCAAAGTGGTCATGAGCAAAGCTTAATGATGACCACTCATTTTCCTGGAAAGGGTTGTATGTCTGCATTTTCATGAGTATAGGGATTATTTCTGTCAACTTACTGAATTAGTTGCAATACCTGGGACATGTAGGTGCAACAGTTACTATGGTTTTGACTGGAAGGAAAAAAAAAATGCTCATAAACCTGAAAATGGCCTACATAGTTAAGATACCTAATTATTCACAAATTAAGAAGTCTGGAGAGAGGCAGTTGCAGCATTAGGTCAATAGCTCGGTAATGCCTTCAAGATTCTAAAATTTTGAGTCTTTGTCTTATGATGCTCTGCATGTTGATTGTCCATTCTCAAGCCAGTAAACTCCTAGTGACAAGACAGTTGTCACACACCCATATACATCTCCTTTAAAGGCAGAAAGAAAGAAGGTGGGATACTTGGAGCTATATCTTTATCAGGGAAAAAAATCTTTCACATAAGCTCTCAGAAGACATTATTAGTATGTATCAACGGCCAGGATTTTAATGCCTAATGGTTCTTAACTGCAGGAAAGGATTGTGAAGAAAGGACCAACATTTCATTGTCTATGGCAGAAATCAATTTCTGCCAGAAAGGAGGGAGGATGAAGGGAAATGGCTGTTTTCAGGGCAGACAATTTCTGCCAAAGAAGTGTACTTGCTATGGATAGATTAAAACTTTATAGGTATCCAGGGGATGATCATTAACACTTTGCTATCTTGGAAATTAGCATGAAAGACATTCTACCCAATGGTTGTCATCTCAGAAATTCTTCTCTTTCTTTTGTCACAATCATCAGACAAGAGGAATGAACAATAGCAAGAAAAGGAGTCCTGAAGTTAAGTAAAACAAAGCTCTAACATTTTTACCACCAAGGATTTGGGGAGGGAGTATAGAATAAATTCTTTATAGCTCTCAGTCTTATATTGAGCTGCCATTGAATAAGATAAACAGTCTACTAGTGTGTGATGCAGAGAAACACAGTGTGAATCAAAGCAGGCAATGTTATTGCTTTCCAAGGCAGTGGTTTGACTAGACTGAGAGTACTTTATCTGGTATTTGTCACTATTTCTTAGATGGGGTATAATTTCTCTTGAAGGACTATTGCACTGAGTCACTTAATGATACCAAGCTTCCAAGATTTAAGATGTAAAGGAAGAATGTTAAAAGTTGTGCGTTTGTTCACTGGGAGGTAAAAGGGAGTTTAAATTCCTATTTAGCCTTGCAATTTCCATCACTGGCAAAGACTATTCCCCTCTCTCATTTTTTCTCTTTATTCACTGCCAGTCCATATTCTGCTACTACTTCCCGTACTCACCACTTTAACTGCAGCACTTTATGTGAGGCCACAAGTAAAGCAAAGAATCAGTGCAGTTCTAAGAATCATTTATCAGAGGGAGATTTAAATGCATGTTTCTTACCTGCCTAGAGGAAAATGCAATAAATGTGTTCTGAGGCAGGGACAGAAAGTTATGTGTTCTTAATAACTGGCATATTTATTATGACTTAAACAGGAAATTGCATATTTGCAGGTTGAAAACCACAGCTGAATAGAACAATCAGCTTTGTCCACAGGCAAAATTACAACTAGGGCTATATGTGTATGGTTCCTCAGTAAAATTAGTAGAATAAGGCAGGCCTGAGTTAATTCCTCTGTGACTGTGACAACTTGAGAAAGGTACATAAGCACTCTGAGCTTCCATTTCCTCATTTGTAAAATAGAGATAATAATTGTACCCATCAATTAGGTTATAATACTATTGAATGAGATAATTGTTGTAAACTTTTGTGTGAAGATCTAATATACAGAAAGTGCTTAATACATATTAGGTATGATGCTGACAGTGATAATGCCAATAAAATCCAAGCAAGTAGTCTGAAGATATTCATACAGCCCTTTTCATATAAGAGAAACGAGAAGTTCATGAATATACACATAAAATAAAGAGTGAAATACATTAAAAATGAATTCTGAGATGCATAGGTATTAAAAACTTGGCTTTAAAAGGCAGAAAAACCAACAGAACTGTCTGCATTTTAGCTGGATCTATTGCCTCATGTAAATAATGCTATACCAGTCATACCTTAACCTTTTAGCACTAGTGGTTAAGAGGATGGGCTATTTATTGACTCACAAATCTACATGGCTCTTACCAGTATCAATATTTAGTAGCCCTTTGACCTTGGGACAATTGTTTAAATTCTGTGTGATGAAAACTTTCTATTACAAATTGAGGACATTTATATTCGCTGTTCCATAGGTTGCTTTTGAAGATTTCATAAATTTATTGTACAGAGCACTTAGAATAGTGTATGACATATAGTAAGTATTCAAAAAAAATGTAGCCATTATTAGTGGTAGAAAGAAAGAAAATTCTATCAGTTATAAAAGGAGAAATGACCTGGATCCCCTTAACATGTATGTAGTTTGAAACCAACATTCAACTCAAATCAGTTGAGAATACAGCATGACCTTTTTTTAAATTTTATTTTATTTTTAATGTTTGTTTGTTTTTGAGAGAGAGACAGAGACAGAGACAGAAACAGATCATGAGCATGGAGGGGCAGAGAGAGAGGGAGACACAGAATCTGAAGCAGGCTCCAGGCTGTGAGCTATCTGGGAGATCATGACCTGAGCCGAAGTCGGACGCTTAACCAACTGAGCCACCCAGGCACCCCTAACACAATATTATTCTGTATACATTAGGATTTGTTGCCAAGAATAATAGTGGCTTACATAAAATGGAGCCTTTTTATTTTTCATCTGACAGGGCATAGTGCAGA
Organism: Prionailurus bengalensis; assembly: GCF_016509475.1. Lineage (NCBI taxonomy): Eukaryota > Metazoa > Chordata > Mammalia > Carnivora > Felidae > Prionailurus > Prionailurus bengalensis. Next base: position 37,420,907 of record NC_057352.1, read on the forward strand.
ACATTTCAGAAAGGAGAGAGCTCAAAGGGAAGAGAAAATAAGTTGCTGCTTTTCAAGGGAAAAGTAGGGAATCATCTGTCATATGACACCTTTATTGAGTCTTGACAATACATTTTAAGTGTAAGAATTGTTTGGAAAAACTTTACTCCTTCATTGATTATTTTAAAATATTGCAGAAATATACATCTTCTTCCTGAAGTGTTGGATACCTGACTACAGCTTTGTTTATAGGAATCCAAGTTGTACATTCACCTCTAAATGTGTTTGTTGTTTTGTCTTCAGAAATTCTTCAAGAGCAGAAATGATGACACTATAACAACTTAAGTATGCTATATCTGAAAAATAAGTAACAACTGTCATTATTTTACCACATTTGTTGTATTCTTTTTCAACTGTGGCATCCGGTGAAAGATGATATTTTTATGAGTTTAATGGGCACACTGATTCTGGATAATTTGAGAAAAGAACTTAGATTTTTTTTTTAAACTGCTCACCAACCCCTGTTTTTTATTGGGCCTGGTGTACAGGTAATGGAGACCACAAAAGGAAAGAGCAACAGTCAGTGCTTATTAACTCTAGCAAGAGGGTTTGCAACAACACTTTGTTTTCCGGAGTTCTATCCTACTTGCTGTTAAAGAAGATAAGTTTTTATTCTTTTTTTTTTTTTAATTTTTTTTTCAACGTTTATTTATTTTTGGGACAGAGAGAGACAGAGCATGAACGGGGGAGGGGCAGAGAGAGAGGGAGACACAGAATCAGAAACAGGTTCCAGGCTCTGAGCCATCAGCCCAGAGCCTGACGTGGGGCTCGAACTCCCGGACCGCGAGATCGTGACCTGGCTGAAGTCGGACGCTCAACCGACTGCGCCACCCAGGCGCCCCAGTTTTTATTCTTATAGACAATATGAATTCTAAGTCTCTTAGCGTCATTTGTAGGAATGCAGATGACTGGATAAATCACAAAACTAGAAAGCACTGAAATATACTGGTTTGCCTAGGTGTGGGGATATCATAGTCCTTTATTAGACTCCCACTGCCCAAAATGGTAGCCATTAGGCCACATATGACTACTAAATTTTTAATTAAATTAAGTTTAAAATGTAGTTCTTCATATGCTCAAGTCACATTATATAGTTACACATTATAGTTACAAGTCATATTATATTATGGATAGTAGTGACCATACTGGAGAGTGAAAGAATAGAGCATTTATATAATCACAGAAAGTTATATTGAGCAGGGTTACTATAGACTTTTCTTAGGACCCTCCTAACCCTATACGTATGCCGTTCCCCATGTCTACTGTATCTTTGCACTGCCTCCTTTAGTCTTTAGGATGTTTTTGTTCTTATTTAATGCAAGACCAGTTTACACAGAGAAATCGACTTAATGACCTTTCATCTCCTAATTTCAGATTTGGAAGCCTGTTGGAAATGATGGATTTTGACATTCTTTATTCTCATGGGATTTGTTGGTCTCCCTGCATTTACACTCTGTAGAGTCTCAGTTCTGGGCCTGCCTTCCATGAAATGATATGAGCCACATGTCTCGTGGAAGTCACTTTCCTGCTGTTACATGCCCCCTGCTGTAATCCTGCTCTTGGGCTCTTCTCTACACATTGCACGATTAGCATGCACCTCTCTAGGCAGAAATGTTTTTTACCTACAAATCATGGTCACTTCCATCACACCTCACTCCAGTCTAAAACTCTTAGTTAGCTTCTGATTTTTCCTAGAGAAAAAACAGTGATATCTAACATATATTGAAGGCTTTGCTTTGTGGCAGATGCTGTTCTATTTGATTATATGGATTACCTCTTTCAATTCTTAAAACAATCTTATGAGGTAGTTATTATCACCTCCCCAGACTGTGACAGCAGATGTGACTGAGGAAACTGAAACAGGAAGTAACTGTCTCAAGACTGTACAAGCCAATAAAGTGGCACAGCTGGTATTGGACACTGAGTAGACTGGTTCCAAGAGTAAGCAATCAGCTTGGTGGATTTGGATTGCCTCTCTTAGTGGCTAGCATATGTAAGTCACTGTGCTTCAGTCCATGAGGTATCAGCCTCAGAAGAGATGGAGTTTAAGTTTTGCAGCTATCTTGCTTGGGGGTAGCGGAGACTAAACTAGATACAAAGTTTAAAACTTAATGTTTTCTTCCCTATATCATCCTTTGTTATTTAGCCGGTTCAGGCATTAAATTATGTAGGAATATAACAAGCCATATTCATGATGTTATATGTCATGCTCTCTTCTAGACACTAAAGAGTTCCAAAATGTACGAATTACAGATGCACATAGTGTAATGAAATGCCAACTAATGGAATCTCAGTTGACCATACCCTCAAATGACTGGGATTTTCTTAAGCACTGCTGCATTTTGCATAAATAGGAATTTCATTGTATGACAAACTCTATTGCATGAAGCCCATTTCCTTTTAAATGTTATTCGCTAAGAATGTGGCAGCCTGGCATCATGCAGGCAAGAATAAAGCCCCCATTAACTACTGTGCCCAAAGTTTCATAGCTGTGGCATAACAAGCTTTAGAATTTATAGAACAATTATAGAATTATAGAACAATCAAAGCTTTATATAACTGCCACGAATGCTAGCTTTATCACCACAGGTGGGATTTTAGGAAATGCCAGAACTACTATTGCATATGATTTTTAAAACGTTTTGTTGTTGAAGACTGGAAGACGGTGAAGTAGTAGGAGGGTCCTAGGCTTGCCTCATCCCTCAAACACAGCTAGATAAATATCAGATCATTCTGGACACCCAAGAAATTGATCTGAGAACTGACCAAACAAACTGCACAACTAGAGGGAGAAAAGAGACCACATTGTGGAGGCTAGGAGGTGCAGAGAGGTGATTTGGGGAAGAAAAGGATCATAGGTGCCATGGAAGGGAGGGAGCCCTGATTGTGGAGAGAGGAGAGACAGAGACAGAGAGAGAGACAAAGAGAGAGGAGTGCACAGGGGATCCCACAAGGAAAACACTTCTCCAAAGCCATTGACTGGGAAAATGAGAGGAGCTGATGATCATGAGTTTTTACCTCAGGTGGAACTCAAAGACTGGAGTTTAGAGATCTGCGCCATGGCTGGTTTTGAGCCCAGCAGGCGCTACTGTACTCCTGTGGAGAAGGAGGTCAGAAGTCCAGGAGCAGATGGCACGATCTGAGGATCCTTTGGGGTACACCAGAGAGATAGTTCCCCTTTCTTGGAGTACATCTGAGAGAGGTGACCTTGCCTCTCTGGGGACAAAGAGCCAGCAGGCACCATTATGCTTTCCTGCCCCTCAGCACAAGTGCAGAGATACCTGCTCTTTACTGTACTTTATTCCAAACTCCAAGCTCCTGTGTGTTGGTGTGACTGTCCCTGTGGGGCAAACCTGCACCAGCCCCAGTGTAGCAAGACCCTCCCCTAGATGTCAAGCGTGGTTATACACCACACCAGGTCCCTGAAGCTTGGAGTTTTAAAACACAGACAGCCTGCCTGGTATAGAGCACAGGTGCACTGCTCTGCCAGATGGGCAGACAGCCCAGACACAGACAGGGTAAATGGCAGGGATCTGAGGGACACCTGGGACACACAAGGGGAGAGTGTTCACTTTTTTGGGAGGGCTTCCCAGACAATGGCAGGATTAAACTCCCCTCTCCAGGGATGACAAAGAGGGCTGGTGCCATTCCCCTCCCCCATCCCTCAGCATAACCCACCTAACTTTAGTAAGCAGCACAACACCAAGAGTGATAGCTTAAACCACTTACACCAAGCCCCACACCCCTGCACTCTGCACTCTTCACTCTGCAGGTGCTTCTTTACTAGGGTAAGTGTGCATAGTAGGGAAGATGCTAAAAGCTGGTGGGCCCCTCCCACAGAAGACCAGAATAACATCCCCTGAATGTACAGATTTCTACGGACCATAGAGTGCTGCAAAGCTTCAGCTCTACTGGAAATAGCATCAAGTCTCTTTTATCAAGCAGACAGACCAGAGCACATCTAGTTAAACCTCCCCATACTCTGGCCAAGATCCAAACACTCTTTACCACAGGCAAAGAGAAACTCTGCAAAGGACTGACCTGAGGGAAAGAGCAGTGAAAACACAGTAGCCGAGTGCATGCAGCATATGCCAGAAATACTTACTTAAGTGCCAGGCCCTTGATAGTATATGACCTCTTCTTAACAAAACCATCACTCTCGAGCAGGAAATATAGCAGGCTTTCTTAACACAGAGAAGAGGACAGAGACCTAGACAAATTTCCAAGATGGAGGAATTCATCCCGAAGGAAAGAGCAAGAAAAGGTCATGGCCAGGGATCTAACTGAAACAGATAAAAGTGATATGTCTTATCCAGAATTCAAAACAATCATAAGAATACTAGCTGGGCTTGAGAAAAGCATAGAAGACAACAGGGAGTCCCTTGCTACAGAGATAAAAGACGTAAAAGCTAGTCAGGCTGAAATAAAAAATGCTGTAACTGAGATACAAAACTGACTGGATGTAATGACACAAGGATGGCAGAAGCAGGGGAATGAATGAGTGATATAGAATGTAAAATTATGGAAAATCATGAAGCTGAAAAGAAGAGGGAAAGAAAAATAATGGATCATAAATGTAGACTTAGGACACTCAGTGACTCCATAAAACCTAATAACATTTGTGTTACAGGAGTCTCAGAAGATGAGGAGAGAGAAAAGGGGGCAGAAGGTTTATTTGAGGAAATTATAGCTGCAACTTCCCTAATCTGGGGAAGGAAACTGGCATCCACATCTAGGAGGCACAGAGAACTCCTATCAAAATCAACAAAAGCAGGCCAACAACAAGACATATTGTAGTAACATTTGTAAAATACAAAGATAAGGAAAAAAATCCTAAAGCAGCAGGAGAAAAGAAGTCACTAACTTATAAGGAAGACAAATAAGACCTCTTTACAGAAACTTGGCAGGCCAGAAGGGAGTGGAATGATGTATTCAACATGCTGAATGGGAAAGATATGAATATTCCATTCAGCAAAGCTGTCGTTCAGAATAGGAGACAAAGAGTTTCCCAGACAAACAAAAACTGAAGGAGGTCATGACCACTAAGCCAGCCCTGCAAGAAATATTGAAGGGGGACTCTTTGAGTGGGAAAAAAAGATCAAAAGCAACAAAGACTAGAAAGAAACAGAAAATCTCCAGAAACAATGACTTAAGTAATACAATGGCACTAAATTCATATCTATCAATAATCACTTTGAATGTAAATGTACTAAATTCTCCAATCAGAAGACATAGTGTGTCAGAATAGATAAAATAACAAGACCCATCTATATGCTGCCTACAAGAGTCTCAATTTAGACCTAAAGATACATGCAGATTGAGAGTGAAGGGATGGAGAAAATTTTATCACTTAACATTTATCAAAAAAAAAAAAGCCGGAGTAACCGCATTTATATCAGACAAACTAGATTTTAAACCAAAGATTGTAACAAGAGATGAAGAAGAGCACTATCTCATAATAATGGAGACTATCTAACAGGAAGATCTAACAATTGCAAATATTTATGCCCCAACTGTGTAAATCAATTAATAACAAACCTAAAGAAACTCAGTAACACAGTAATAGTGAAGACTTTACCACCCTACTTATAACAATGGACAGATCATTGAAGTAGAAAATCAACAAAGAAACAATGGCTTTGAATAACACACTAGGCCAGATGGACTTAACGGATACATGCAGAACAGTTTGTCCTAAAGCTGTGGAATACACATTCTTTTTGAGTCCACATGAGCCATTCTCCTGAATAGATCACATACTGGGTCACAAATCAGGTCTAAACAAGTACAAAAAGATTGAGATCATACCATGCGTATTTTGAGACCACAGTGCTATGAAACTTGAAGTCAAGCACAAGAAAAAATTTGGAAAGACCACAAATACTTGACAATTAAAGACCATCTTGCTAAATAATGAATGGATTAACCAGGAAATTAAATAAGAAATAAAATATATGGAAACAAATGAAAATGAAAACACGATGGTCCAAAACCTTTCAGATGCAGCAAAAGTGATCATAAGAGGAAAGTTTATATCAATATTGGCTTACCTCATAAAAAAATAAAAATGTCAAATATACAACCTAAGGTTACAACTAAAGGAGACTGAAAAAGAATAACTAATGAAGCCTAATACCAGCTGAATATGAAGATTAGGGCATAAATAAATTATATAGAAACTAACAAAAACACAAAACAGTAGAAAGATCAATGAAACTAGGAGCTGGTTCTTTGGAAGAATTAATAAAATTGATAAACCTCTAGCCAGATTTATCAAAAAGAAAAGAGAAAAGAACCAAATGGTTAAAATCAAGAATGAGAGATCACAATCAACACCACAGAAATATGAACAATTGTAAGAGAATATTATGGAAAATTATATTCCTACAAATTGGACAATCTGAAGAAGTGGATAAATTCCTAGAAACACATAAATTGCCAAAACTGAAACAGGAAGAAATAGAAAATGTGAACAGGCTGATAACCAGCGAAGAAATAGTATCAGTGATTAAAAATCTCCCATAACTAACTAACTAACTAACTAATCATCGATCAGTCAATCAGGGCCAGATGACTTCCCAGGGGAATTCTACCACACATTTATTTTTTTTTTCTACCACACATTTAAAGAAGAGTTAATACTTATTCTTCCTAAACTGTTAAAGAAAATAGAAAGGGAAGGAAAACTTCCAAACGCCTTCTATGAGGCCAGTATTATCTTGATTCCACAGCCAGACAAAGACACCACTAGAAAGGAGGATTACAGGCCAATATCCCTGATGAACATGGATACAAAAATTCTCAACAAACTAGTAGCAAATCAAATCCAACAGTACACTGAAAGAATTATTCATTATAACAAAGTGGGATTTATCCTGGGCTGCAAGGTGGTTTAATATTTGCAAATCAATCAATCAATATGATAAACTACTTTAATAAAAGAAAGGATAAGAACCATATGATCCTCTCAATCGATACATAAAAAGGACTTGACAAAGTACAGCATCCATTCTTGATAAAAACCCTCAACAAAGTAGGGATACAGGGAACATACCTCAACATCATAAAGGCCATTTACAAAAGACCCATAGCTAATATCATCCTCAATGAGGAAAAACCAAGCTTTTCCTCTAAGGTCAGCAACAAGACAGGGTTGTCCACTCTCACCATTGTTATTTAACATAGTACTGGAAGTCCTAGCCTCAGCAATCATACAACAAAAAGAAATAAAAGGCATCAACAGCAAGGAAGAAGTCAAACCTTCACTATTTGTAGACAACATGATAATCTATGTATGAAAACCCAAAAGCTCCACCAAAAAGTTGCTGAAACTGATACACGAATTGAGTAAAGTTTTAGAATACAAAATCAATGTACAGAAATCAGTTCCACTTATCTACACCAATAATGAAGCAGCAGAAAGAGAAGTCAAGGAATTGATCCCATTTCCATTTGCACCAAAAACCATAAGATACCTAGGAATAACCCCAATCAAAGAGGTAAACGATCTGTACTCCATGAAAGAAATTGAAGAGGACACAAAGAAATGGAAAAACATTCCATGCTTATGGATTGGGAGAACAAATGTAGTTAAAATGTTCATATTACCCAAAGCAATCTACAGATTCAATACAATTCATATCAAAATACCACCAGCATTTTTCACAGAGCTACAGAAAACAATCCTAAACTTTTATGGAACCGCAAAAGATTCCAAATAGCCAAAGCAATCTTGAAAAAGAAGAGCAAACCTGGAGGCATTATAATTTTGGACTTGAAGCTATATTACAAAACTGTAGTCATCAAGTATTGTACTGGCACAAAAACAGACACCTAGACCATTGGAACAGAATAGAAAATCCAGAAATGGACCCATAACTCTTTGGTCAACTAATCTTTGACAAAGCAGGAAAGACTATCCAATGGAAAAATGACAGTCTCTTCAACAAAAGGTGTTGGGAAAACTGGACAGTGATATGCAGAAGAATGAACCTGGACCACTTTCTTATACCATACAAAAAATACACTCAAAATGGATGAAAGACCTAAATGTGAGACAGGAAGCCATCAAAATCCTAGAGGAGAACAGGGGCAGCAACCACTTTACCTCAGCTGTAGGAACTTCTTACTAGACCAGTCTCTGGAGGCAAGGGAAACAAAAGCAGAAATGAACTATTGAGACGTCATAAAAATCAAAATTTTCTGCATAGTAAAGGAAATAATCAACAAAACTAAAAGGCTACCTACAGAATAGGAGAAAATATTTACAAATGACATATCTGATAAAGGGTTAGTATCCAAAATTTATAAAGACTTATCAAATTCAACTTTCCAAAACAAATAATCCAGTTAAGAAATGGGCAGAAGAAATGAACAGACATTTTTCCCAAAGAAGATATACAGATGGCTAAGGGACACATGAAAAAATGCTCAACATCAATCATCATCAGTGAAATGCAAATCAAAACTACAGTTATATATCACTTCACACCTGTCAGAATGGCTAAAATCAACAACACAGAAAACAACAGATGTTTGTGAAGGTGTGGACAAAAGGGAACCCTCTTACACTGTCAATGGGAATGGTAACTACTGCAGCCACTCTGGAAAACAATATGGAAGTTCCTCAAAAGGTTAAAAATAGAACTACCTTACAGTCAAGCAATTGCACTACTAGGCATTTACCCAAAGGATACAAAAATACTGATTAAAAGGGCACATGTACCCAGATGTTTACAGCAACATTATCAAGAATAGCCAAACTGTGGAAAGAGCCCAAGTGTCCATCGACTGATGAATGGGAAAAGAAGAACACACACACACACACACACACACACACGCACACACACGCACACACACTTGTACAATGGAATATTACTCAGCCATAAAAAATAATGCAGTCTTACCATTTGTAATGATGTGGATGGAGGTGGAGTGTATTATGGTAAACATAATAAGTCAGAGAAAGACAAATACCAAATGATTTCATTCATACATGAAATTTAAGAAACAAAACGGATGAACATGGCAGGAAGAAAGAAAGGCAAACCATAAAACAGACTTTTAACTATAGAGAAAACACTGAAGGTTGCTGGAGGGGAGGTAGGATGAGGGATGAGTAAATGAGTGATGGGTATTAGGGAGGGCCCTTGTGATGAACATTGGGTGTAATTTGTAAATGATGAATCATAATTCTACTTCTGAAACTAATATTACACTATATGTTAGCTAACTAGAATTTAAGTAAAAACTTGAAACAAAAAATACTTTGTTGTTTCTTGTTTGTTTTTTGGTTTTGGTTTGGTTTGGTTTTGGTTTGGTTGGTTTGTTGGTTGATTTTGTCTATTTTGAGCAAAGTTTTCTCTCTATTCTAGTCCTGTATACCATTGAAACCTATCTAAGCATCTGTACATCCAAAAAGTGCTTAAAACATGCCAGTTGCTTTAACCAGTTATACCATTCAGTCCTTAAAATATTCCTCCTTTGAGAGATGGGAAAATAGAGGCACACTATGGGGAAATAAGCTCCTCAAGGTGAAGCAGCAGATAAATAGTGGAGCAAAATATTGGATTCCACTTTGTTGACCTGTAAACCTCCAATTCTATTCTCATGTCTTCCAGCAGATCTCCTTTGCCCATTTCCCTTCTTTTCTGTTCCAGAGTTGGTATGATGTAGTAAAAAGAAGGTCATGAATCTTGGCATTGGGGTGGCCTAATTTAGAATTAAGATTCTGGAAAAGTAATTTTTGGTCTTATGGCCTCCCCCACCCATTGTAATTTAAGTTGAATAGCTTAATTTTCAATAAAATTATTAGAGAATAAAATAAGACACCCAGTGACAGGCAAAAAAGTCCAGTTCTTAGGTTCCTACCCTCCTTCTCTGCAGGCGGAGGCCCCCTCATGCAGTTTCCTTTCTCCTTTGATTAATAGCATTACGTTTCTACTTCATTCTTTACTATTCTCTTCTCTCCTGGCACTACCATTCTTTCTCCTGTTTCTCTTTCTTTCTACCTCTTAATAATGGAATTTAGAGGGGAAATTTTTCCTGTAATGTCTACTTCAGAACCCCCCCCCCCACTCTGCCATTTAATTGAATTGAGTAGAATCGTGAAGCATTTGAAGCATTTTAACCTTGAGTCTGTTTCTTCATCTATAAAATTCAATAGGTATTCTCAAAGATCTTTCCCAGAATTTCCATTTTATAATGTTGATGATATTTCTTTCAGGCACTCTAGGCATTTATAAAAATTTATCTACAGATTCTATCCTAATGTTCCCACATTTCCTGACTTCGGTACCTTACGTTAATTTTCTAATCTTTTATCTACAAATGGCAAGTCATTAAACATTTGAAATGGAATTAAGCATCTTGCTCCATCACATTTCAGTTCTCCATCTGGCTTTTGCAATTGGAATTTACTGGTAAATGCAATTTTGAGCTTTTGGGGACTGTGTGTGAGCAAGAAATACTGATGCCATCATCCCGCATGTCTGTATAACCCTGAACTTTGTGGTCGCCATCATTTTCTGAGGAACAGATGGTCAAGAAAATAATCCTGAAATGCTCCCATCATGGTGGAGGAAGGGGAGGAAAAGAAAGAGAGAGATTGATTGATTGATTGATTTAGAACTATGCAATGCATTTGTGCATTTATAGGCTTGAAAAGAAAAATAAAGAGAAAGATAATCTCTGTCTTTTGAAGAAAGCACAGTGAATACTTATAAAAGAGGCTTGAAGACTCAGAAATCATTGGGAAATAACTTGTTTAAAGTTAAGGGTGTGAAAGAGGAGACTAGAAATGCCAAAATGGGAGATATGAAAGAAAGCCCATTCTTTAATTATTTTTGTTACACAAAATCTGTACTCCCCAAACATTGATTCTCTTTCATAACTGAAGTCAACTATGGGAATGACCTTCTAGGACTATGCAGCACATACAACAAGACGAGTGAGCACCTGAGTGGAAGTTCCAAAAATCCTAAGTACAAAATAAAAAACGACATGATTTGCCTTGTTATTTAATGGGAAACAATCTAACAATTATGATTAGTAACAGAATGAATTTTGGGGTGTTTTGGACCACTCTTGCTGTATAATTGACTACCCCCAAAACGGGTGGTTTAAAACAACTATTTATATACTTGGTCATGAATCTGTAAGTTGCCTGGTGGTTTACAGGCAACTAGTCTGGATGTGGTTTGGTGGCTGTGCTTCAAACTATGGGGACAGCTGGACCTAGCTCCTCACTCTATGGTGGACACAGACTTGGCCTGCATATTTACATATCCCACAGAATATCAGGTTAGCCAGAGTATGGTCTTATTCTAGCAATGACAGATGCCCAAGAGGGGCTGGAGGTAAAGATGTAATTAGTAAGACCTCTTGAGGTCTGGGCTTATAAATGGCACACAGTCACTTCTACCCATATCTTATCATCCATAGTGACTAGCTAGTTTTCTAGTTACAAATTGCTGTGAAACAAGTTAAACCCAAAATCTCTGGTGCAAAATAACTATTTTGTTGTTCTCTCAGATTCTGTTGGCTAAGTATTTGGGAAAGGCACAGTATGAATGGCTCTTTTCTATTCTATGACATCTGGTTCTCACCTAAGATTATTGAAATGGATAATGACTTGACCAGTTGGTCTGGAGAATCCCCTTCCAAGATTACTTCTTCACTCATATGTCTGGTCTGGGTTGGGATGGCTGGATAGCACAATCAGCTGAGACTGTTGAACAGATTGCCTAAACTTGGCCTTTCCAGCTTTGGGTTCATTAGACTCCTTACATGGTGACTCAGGGTTTTTTAAACAAGTGTTTCCGAAAACCAGGCAGGAGTTGTATGACTTCTACTGATGTGGCCTGAGAAGCTACCCGGTGTACCTTATAATATTTTCTCTTAGTTACAAACTAGTCACTAGGGCTGGTTCACATTCCAGGGTAAAGGAATTAGCCCCTGCCTCTTGATGAAAGGAGGGTCAAAGTTTTAATTTTTTTTTTATTTGAGTAGAGTTGACACACAATGTTACATTAGTATGTGGTATACAATATAGTGATTAAACTTCTCTAAATATGCTGTGCTCACCACAAGAGTAGATACCATCTGTCACCATACATTGCTATTACAATATCATTGACTATATTCCCCGGGTTGTGCCTTTTATTTCCGTGACTTACTGATTTCATACTGGAAGCCTGTATCTTCCACTCCTTTCACTGATTTTCCCTCCTCCAATTCTCTTCCTACTGACAACCATCAGCTTGTTCTCTGTAGGTATAAGTCTGATTCTGCTTTTTGCTTTGTTTATTCATTTGTTTTGTTTTTTTTTTTTAGATTCCACATAAGTGAAATTATATGGTCTTTGTCTTTCTCAGTGTTACTTATTTCACTTAGCATAATACCCTCTAGGTCCATCCATGTTGTCACAAATGGCAAGATCTCATTTTTTATGGCTGCATAATATTTGTGTGTGTGTGTGTGTGTGTGTGTGTGTGTGTATACCACATCTTCCTTATTCATTCATCTATCAATGGATACTTAGAACATCAAAGATTTGTGTCTCTTTTAAACCATTACACTGAGTCTAAATTAAAGTTGCAGAAAAGTACATTTTTTCCTCTAGTGAAAGGGGTTGTAAAATCATGTGGTATAAACCATGGACACAAGGAGGTGAGAATAACCAAGGCTCATAATTCAACATCCATAAGGAATAGGTGAAAACTGACTGATGGCCATGGGGATGGTATCCAGGTGACATTTTCTCACATATAGTGGGCATGGAAAAGACAATATAGTCCTCAAGGGAGGGATACCTCAAAGTCAGTTTATGGTTTTTAGATTAAAGCAGTAAAAATCTGGTGTCCAAGTTCATGTAAGTGTAGTGCTAGGCAGAACACCTGAGAAAGAAGAAGTCTACTTATAAGGATTAAGCTTGGACGGTGTGATTAGTGCCATCAAGTACCAAATCTAAGAGAACAAGATTGAAATTAAGTCCTATTTCACCAATGAAGCTAAACTTACACTATTATCTCTGATCTAATACAACTGAACTCAGGAGTAGGAGTTTCTAGATCAATACATGGAAGTTATTAGTAATTCTAGCAAAGATGATATGGAAAACAGAAGCCAATACTCTAATAAATTTTACATTTCTAGAAATATTTGAATAGTTGCAATACCAAACAGAGATTTGTTTATTGAATTTCAGGGTTATTAATTAGAATATCTGGCACTGGAATAGTTTATAAAATATCTTTCACAGTATTTCAGATATTGGAGTCTGCTCAAACCTGTTTGTGTCAAAAGTTACCTACTTTATAAAAAAAGTAAAAGATGAAAATACTCAATGATATTTTTATCTCCTTTAAAGGAAATATAAATTATTTATTCATTTAAACATATGTGTATTCTCCCTTCAAATTAATAAATTTTCTTCACTAATGGAGTACTCCAAATCAGATTTAGTAGTAGTAATATGAAAACTGAACTATCAAGGGACCATAGAGATTCTAAACCTACACTTACAGAAGCCAAAAATGCCAAGAATTTATTGTCACATACTAAAATAAGAGGGTTTTAAGGCTCCCTTGCCAAGGCTCAAGGATATAAAAGTGGGATATGACTAATTTACTTAAGTCTTTTTTTTTAATCCCTCTGACACAAGCAGGTCAGACATTAACAGAGATTAGCTGTGCAATGTTTTTGGTTGGAATTTCCAAAACAAACACCATAAATAGTTAATGCTTATAAAGGTACATTGGTTTAATAATTATTATTTTAGTTCTAAATTAATTATTAAATCTTTATAATATTTGTGGTGATTATGTGTATTTCCAAAAATATATCTGTATTTTTTGTATGATGTTCACACAGGGTTCCTCCTATCCATTAGGTATCTTACATTAATAACCAGCGACCTTGAGGAAAAGCTTGCCCTGACATCAATGTTTTGGTTCTCTGAAGCATAGAGAACTGAAATATATCAGTTTGTTTTTAATTTTTTTAATGTTTATTTATTTTTGACAGAGAAAGAGACAGAGCGTGAGGGGGGAGGGGCAGAGAGAGAAGGAGACACAGAAACTGAAGCAGACTCCAGGCTCTGAGCTGTCAGCACACAGCCCCACGCAGGGCTTGAACTCACGGACCGTGAGATCATGGCCTGAGCCGAAGTCGGACGCTCAACACACTGAGCCACCCAGGCGCCCCTGTCATTGTTTTTGTGACTGAAAATTTTAGTCTTCTTGGTATTCTGTTGATTTAAACGCTGCTAAATACTTAAGTTGCAATTCAAATACCCATAGCTCCCAGAATGGATTTTTGTTCTCCAAAAATGGAAATGATGCAGTGTGTTTGTTTTCAACAACCATGGAACTTTCCTTATGCTTGTTCATGACACTTAGCACTTTGCGGCTTCAACTGAGTTTTATTTGACAAGCTTTCCCTACCACATATAAGTAAACTCTCTATTTTCCATAGAACTGATTCCATGAGCTTACATGTGGGACGTGGTAAATAGATCATAAAAAATAATTTTGAATTAAAATTTTTTTTCTTTAATGTTTATTTTTGCGAGAGAGAGAGAGAGAGAGAGAGACAGAGACAGAGACAGCATGAACAGGAGAGGGGCAGAGAGAGAGAGAGGGAGACACAGAATTTGAAGCAGGCTCCAGGCTCTGAGCTGTCAGCACAGAGCCTGACACGGGGCTCAAACTCACAAAACTGCAAGATCATGACCTGAGCCAAAGTCAGACGCTTAACTGACTGAGCCACCCAGGCGCCCTGTAATTTTAATTAATTCATATATCTATCACTTCTTCTGATGAACAGAATGTTATACACATTTTCCCAATAGCATCTTGAATGCATACATAGAAATATAAAACATCTGCTTAAGATTTGAACATTTTACTGTATATAAAGTAGTCTCAATTAAAGTAAATAAATACTAGGTCATATATTAAACAAGTGTCTGTCTCTTAACGACGTATTAGCCATAGTAATGTATTTTTTATTTTTTAATTTATTTTTAACATTTATTCATTTTTTGAGAGTGAGAAAGACAGAGCATTAGTGGGGGAGGGGCAGAGAGACAGGGAGACATTGAATCCAAAACAGGCTCCAGGCTCCGAGCTGTCAGCACAAGGCCCTACACAGGGCTTGAACCCACGGTCTGCAAGATCATGACCTGAGCTGAAGTCAGACGCTCAACTGACTGAGCCACCCAGGCGCCCCTAGCCATAGTAATTTAGAACTAGGCCTTGAAGACCTTTGGCTCTGATGCCTTCATTCTGTGCTGCTTCTTGATTTACAAAAGAAATGTAATCTAGGAAAAAAGACATATATAGAGATACAGCAATAACTTTCTGTCTCAGAGTTGCATCATTTGGTTCCTCCATATCAGTTGTGTACTTGGTAGATTTATCTTCTGAGGAGATCTTTCCAAAATGCAGACACCAAATTACTGTCTCTTCATTATCTTCAGTGTGACATTTATGCTCTCTAGGATGGCATATACAACCTCCAAGTTTATAGCTACAATTTCTGTTCACCAGTCACCCCTTATTCTCCCACACCTCTGAGCTTCTTTGCATATGTTGTTCTCCTGGAAGCTCCTTTCTGATTCTTGTGTTTTATTCTCCTCACCTTTCAGATCTAGCAGCATCTTTTCTAAAGCCTTCTATGAACTCTTCTACACTTCAGTCTTTTACAAAGACCTTTCTTTCCCAGGAATCCCAGAGTACCGATGACATCATCATGCTACCAAGTGTATTAATGTAATAGTTTAAAGCAATTTATATGGCACTGATACCTGAAAGATAAAAAAAAAATATTGGTAACTATTTCTTTTTAATCATTACTAAGTACATACTCTGTTACTCACAGAAGTATCTTCTAATTGTTCATCTGTTACCCCTGTAAATCTTAAGTTTATCAAAGATAAAGCTATCTTTAGCAAGCGTGCAAAATATGAATAAAAGAGGTGATTAGTCACAGTGTAATACTTACAATGTTGTTTTATTTGTTTGGAAAATTCTCATATGTTTTTGAATGAGATTTTATATTTGAAGAAGCTTCTATACGCAAATTGTATCTTGGTTCAGGTATAACACTTTGTATAATTTAAGGAACTTCTGATTATAAATCATGTACCTTGATAAATAATGTATATTGGTTACAATTGCAAGCATAGTCTTTTCTCCAGGGACACCAACAGCTAAATTACTTAAGACAAAATATAAGTAGAAGGGTATTGTTATTGCTCCTAGCATCCTTTTAAGAAGTTATTTGCAATCTGGTAAATGCTTACATTTCTGGACCAGGTGGTGAGAATTTTATTCCTGTGGAATCTGGGAGTCTGTGTATAGTGTATGCACATCAGTGTTCAAAGTACTGCAGTTCACATGCTTTGGAGAGGATGGTGCATGATGATTAAGGACAAGGGCCTGGAGTAAGACAGCCTGGCTTTTAATCACAGCTCTCTGATGAGTGTTTGACCTTGGTGAGGTTACTTAATTTATGCTTCAGTATTCCTGTGTATAAAATAATAATAATGCTAGTATCTGTCTTATTGCATCTTTGTGGGACTTGAAGAAGCTTTTGTGACTGTACCACATACCATAGTGCTTCTCACACAGTAGGCATTCAGTAAGTCCTGATCCTCATTTGTATTATATAATGATAATAATGGACTCCCGGTCATTCCCCAAAGACAGAAGCCATGTATCAGCCAATCATCAGGTACCTGATAATATCCAAACCACTACCCCTCTCTAACTCAGTCCGATTTTTTTATTCCTTCTACCCCTTCCATCTTCTCACCATCCTTGCTTGTCTCAAATCATTGTGGTATATATAAAACACACAAGTGTCTAAAAAGAGTTTAGACTTCACACTCTTTTCATGTCCCTTTTATCCCTGAGATTTTATAATAGAGAACAGGGAACATGGTTTCCCATAAACAAAGTCAAGATTTTTGTGTTTTTTAAAAAAAATTCTATTTTCTTGTTTATAGCAGGATGAACTTCCACGTAGAGATATTGAGACTTAAATAGTTACAAGCTTGTGCATGCCATTTTAGAAGAAGCCCAGATTTTTTTGTGCATTTGCCTACAAGCTGTTTGCTTTCTTCTCTTTCTTCCAGCTGGAAGTCACTCATGATCCCTTTCAGAAGGAATTGTCAGCACAAACAATGCAGATTACAAGATGAGAAAATCCAAAACAAAGCACATGCACAAACCTGCCAGGTACATATGTTTCAAAACTAAATCTTTTCATTTGTAGTTTTCTGTACCCAAAGAGTGATTTTTACTTGTGGTTCTCAAGTACATTGAATCTGTATCATGTGAAAGCAGGCCATTTGTGGGAATGTAGAACTCACTGGCATGATTTCTATTCCTTTGATACTACCTCATGTATTTATCATCCAAAGCTATTCAAGGAGGAGAATGCCATACCTGAACTAAGTTCCTTGACCACTAGAGCATATGAGCTGACATAAAAAGTGAGGAAATAAATGAAAATGAGAGACTGAGTGACAGAGTCTGTCACAAAGTCTTAAGTTTCTGGGGGATGCATGTGGTTCTAAAAATAAGATGATGGTTCTAGTCTCAAGAAGCCTGTGCTAAATCTGAGAATGAAACTAAGCAACAAGAATACCCAAAGAAGAATTAGAGGAGGTTAGCTGGGCCTATAGGATGCACAGTAAAAGCTAACAGGATCCAGCGAGTATGCTAAAATCCTGTCAGTGATGACAGCTAATATGTATAGAACAGTTACTATGTGCCAGGAGCCTTTTCATTTTATCCCAACAACACCCTGAGAAGGAAGTTACAACTTGTATCCCTTCCTTGTATATAGGCAAACTCATGCACAGAGAAATTAAATATGTACCCAAGTTCACACAAATTCTACAGAATAGAGCCAAGCTGTTTATCCAGCTGTGTTGTCTCTAGAACCTGCACTTTTAATGGTGATACATTCATTTTCACTGGGAAGAACAAGAAAAAGTAGAGAGGAAAGTGGAGAGGAGAAAAGTGAGCCTGAGTGTATATTCTCCATCTATCTAGCATTCACGTGTAACATAACTCTCATAAACTATAGAACTTTAATTATGGAATATATTTTTTGTTAACATGTAATTATATAAAGGCTGAGAATGGTTATGGAACATGAAGGTGGGCCACTGTCGTGCTGAACAATAGACCAGAAAAGGATGGTACAAAAGTAGTAATATATTCTTTGCTTCTCACTTTTCTCAATCAGGTATTGGGAAATAGGTCTTCAAAATTATGATCATTATGTATGAATGTGTGAATAATCGTCACTTTAATAATAACTGTTTCTTTCGACACATTCCCATAGTTAGGTCAGTTTCCTCTACCATATACATTCGTATCATCTTTATAATTTTTACTTATCATAGCTATCATTTCTGTGTACAACTTCTCTCTTTAATTGCCTCCTAGATTAGACTCTTATTTTATAAAGGTGGGGACTTCTTCACTGGCTTTTAGCTTAACATTATGTCTCCTATATATTGATTCACAGTAACTATCCAAGTAAATATCCTTTCCATAGGTTAAGAGGACAGGTTTGATTTTCTGATTTCCAAGCATAGAACTTATTAGAAAGAGCAGTAGTAGACTCTGTCATATTTTTATAATGAGGAAAGATGACTGATGCGAAGGAAAAAGAAGGCAAACCAGAAGAAAACTAACATAAGAATGAAAAGAACAAAAAATAGAAATCGAACAGGAACGTTAGACTAAAGCCTTGAGCCATCTAGTTAAAGGAATGAATAGTGTTGTGTGATTCAGTAGTCCTTACTCCATTAATTTCTTGCTTGTTTATCACAGACAGTGGTAAAAGTGATGTGCACTTCTGCTATTTTGACATAGTAATAACATCTGTCAAGCACATTGTCTCTAAAAAGTTTAAATTTGACTGTTAATTGATATTTACCTGGGTATTTCTAAGTGTACAGATATTACATATAGACTGTTACACACATAAATGATTCTGAAACATAGCTGTTAGGAACTAGAGTTCTTATAACTTCAGTGCCATGATGTGAAAACAGTGTAGTCCGTGTGCCTACTATATTCTCTGGGCTTCTGTCAAATGGGGAGAACAGGTTAATAGAGTAGGGGTGAGAATTTAATTGTATCATGCGTCTATAGCACTAAGAATGAGTGTATGATGAGGGCTCAGTCAGTGCCTTAAGATTGTTTTATTGTTTTTGATATTATCATTTTGGTTTTAGTATTTAGTAGACCAACAGCATCAGCTTTGAGATCAAGGATATCAAAATTTAAATCTTTCAATCTCTTTCTAAGCTTGAATCTTACCTTTGTGAAATAATAACATTGACCTTACAAGATTGTTGTGAGGAATAAATGAGCTTCTGTATACAAACTAATTGTGCCTGTCACAATGGAAGCACACACACATTTATATACTTATATTTATTTTTTATATTCATAAAATATTATATTAATAAGAGTATATATGTTGTGGATAAAATAAGATATATTAGTTTAAACACCGTATTTTTGCTAGATTCTTGAGCTTTTATTTTTCTGCAGTATTTTAGTTGTGCATCCTGTTTCCCTGGGTGCCTAATGGGCATAATAACTATACAGAAAAACAAGCAGACCTCAAAAACTACCCTTGATGTATATTTTATATTTGAAAATAGACAGTAAAAAGAAAACTCTTTTATTGTCTTCTGTCTGTCTGTTTCTGTCTTGATACAGTCAAATGCTGTTCTTTTACAAAACAAAACATATCATTGAATGATTGTCTAAAACAAATGGTGTTTCTTGAACATTAATTGGGAACACTGCTGGCAAGAAAATTCAACATCAGAATGGCCTACAGACAGAGACATTTCCTTATTTGTTCCCCTGTTCAACTGTTAAAAATATGGCCTGTCTGATACATTTTTATAGAGTTGGTTAGGAAAACTTTTTTTTTTACATGAGCTACTGGCCCTTCAGGCAGAGGGACGTGACAGGTAAAATATCCTATGGGCAGAACATAAATCAATTAGCATGAAACGAATACCTATTATGAATTAAGCACAATGTTAACCCTATAAACATGAAGTTTATGTGATTCATGCACATAAGGATTTTTAGTGTCATGGGAAAGACTGGTATGAACAAATAGTCAATAGAGGCAGTGAGCTCAAGAATAAATACCTTGGTATTACACAGTAAGAAGAACATAATATCTCTTACAGGTAAGTAGTGTATTTCCAGAGAAGTAAGTTGACTTCTGGGCTGGACTTTGAATATATCCTTATTGATTTTTAGGTGTAAAGACTGGGAATAGGTCATTGAATGGATGAGAAACATCATGTACAAAGATTCAAAACCTATGTGGAATGGCATGGTAGGTTTAGACAACTATAAATATTGTTAACTCCCCAATTTTAGAGTATTAGGATAAGAAGAGAAATGGAAGGAGTTAAGGCTAAAACAAGAATCAGAAACTTGAAATGTCTTTGTTCAAGGTCTGGTGACTGGAAATCAAGGATGATATTTAAGCAAAAGAGCATTCTTTGCATATGGGTTTTGTTGTAGTTGTTGTTTATTACAAAAAGTTGTATTTTCTTTTTTAAAAAGTCTTACTGAATTTTTCACATAAATAGAAAAAGTTATATGTCCATTTTTTTTAAAAAACAGTTTTATTGAGATTTTCACATAAATAGAAAAAAACAACCTTAAAATTCACATGGAGACACAAAAGACCTCAAATAGCAAAGCAACCTTGATCAAGAAGAACAAAGCTAGATGCACTACACTTTCTGACTTCAAATGGTATTATAAAGTTACAGTATTCAAAACAATATGGTACTGGTATAAAAGCAGATAAATAAACCAATGGAACAGAAATGAGAATTCAGAAGTAAACCTATACATTTACAGTCAACTGATCCTCAAGGAGGAATACACACAATGCAGAAAGGATAGTCTTTTTTTTTTAATTTTTTTTAACGTTTATTCATTTTTGAGACAGAGAGAGACAGAGCATGAACGGGGGAGGGACAGAGAGAGAGGGAGACACAGAATCGGAAGCAGGTTCCAGGCTCCGAGCCATCAGCCCAGAGCCCAACTCAGGGCTCAAACTCACGGCCCGCAATATCATGACCTGAGTCGAAGTCAGATGCTTAACCGACTGAGCCACCCAGGTGCCCCAAGGATAGTGTTTTCAATAAATGCTGTTAGGTAAACTAGATATCCATATGCAAAAAGTTGAAATTGTACTGGTCTCACACACACAAAATTCATTTCAAAATGGATTAAAGGATTAAGCGTAAGACCTGAAACCATACAACTCCTGAAACAACAACAACAACAACAACAGCAGCAGCAGCAACAACAACAACAACAAAACAACAACAACAATAAAAAAAACAGAGAAAATCTTAACACTGGTCTTGGCAATAATTTCTTGATATAATACCAAAAGCGCAGGCAACAAAAGCAAAAATAGACACGTTGGATAGTAAAAAGTTGCTTCAGAGAAAGAAAATAGCAAATGAAAACGCAACTAATGGAATGAGAACAAATATTTGTAAACTATAAAGGGTTAATCTCCAAATATAAAGAACTCATACACTTCAATACCAAAAATACAAATGATCTCATTAAAAATGGGCAAAGTACTTAAATAAACACTTTCAAAATAAGTTCAAATGGCTACCGTACATGAAAAAGTGTTCAACATTTCTTTTTTACTTATTTATTTTTTTAGTTTTCTTTATTTTTGAGAGGCAGAGAGAGACAGAGTGCTTGTGGGGGAGGGACAGAGAGAGAGGGAGACACAGAATCAGAAGCAGGGTCCAGGCTCTGGGCTGTCAGCACAGAGCCTGATGTGCGCCCGAACTCATGAACCGTGAGATCATGACCTGAGCCGAAACCAGACGCTCAACCGACTGAGCCACCCAGGCACCCCTCAGCATTTCTAATCATCCGGGAAATGCAAATCAAAGCCACAATGAGATAGCACTTCACACGTGTAAGGATAACTGTTGTTAAAAGGACAAAGAGAAATAGTGATGGTCAGGAAGTATGGAAGAGGAATTCTTGTACTCTGCTGGTGGGAATACAAATTAGTAGAGCTATTTCAGAAAACAGTGTGGAGATTCCTCAAAAAATGAAATATAGAGGGTCACCTGGGTGGCTCAGTTGGTTAAGCATCTGGCTCTTGATTTCGGCTCAGGTCTAGATCTTATGGTTCCTGGGATCAGCTCCTGCCTTGGGCTCTGTGCTGACAGTGCAAAACCTGCTTGGGATTCTCCATCCGTCTCTGCCCCTCCCCCACTTATGCACGTACACTCTCTCAAAATAAATTTAAAAAGTGAAAAAATGAAAAATAGAACTACTCTATGATCTGGTAACCCCACTTCTGGGCACGTATCCAAAAGGAACTGAAAACAAGATGATAAAGAGATATTTTCACTCCCATATTCATCAAAGTATTACTCATAATAGCCAAGATATAGAAATAACCTAAATTTCCCTTGCCAGAAGAGTAAAGAAAATACAGTATTAGATTACATATACAGGGGAATGTTATTCTGTCCTAAGAAGAAAAGGAATATCACATCCATGTGATAACATGGATGGAGCTAGAGGGCATTAATACTAAGTCAGAGAAAGACAAACACTGTATGATTTCTCTTGTATGTAGAGTCTTTATTTTTATTTTTTTTAAGTTTATTACAAGGGAGGGGTAGAGAGAGAGGGTGAGAGAGAGAATCCTAAGATGACTACGCACTGTCAGCACAGAGCCTGATGTGGGGCTCAATCTCATGAACCATATGATCATGACCTGAGCTGAAATCAAGAGTTGGACACACAACTGACAGAGCCACCCAAGTGCCCCTGTAGAATCTTTAAAAAACCAATCTCATAGAAAGGGAAAACAGATTGATGTGCCTAGAGACTGGGAGAGAGGGAAATGGGGTGACGTTGGCCAAAGGGTACAAAATTTCAGTTGAGCAAGATTACATTCTACATGTACAGGAAGTAGCAATAGTTAAGAATACTGTGTTTTATACTTGATTTGTACTTGAAATCTGCCAAAAAGATCTTAAGTTAAATATCATCACACACACACACACACACACGTGCGTGAACACACACACACACACACACACACCATACACAGTACACAAACACATGCACAAAACTTTGGGCATGTTAATTAAGTTGATTGCAGAGATCCTTTCATAATTTATATGTAAGTCATATGGTTTTTTTTGGTGTTCAGATTTTTTGTTTTTGTTTTGTTCTTTTATTTTCATTGAGCTATGAAGTATAACTGCAGCTTTTTGACAAACTTACCCCTGGTTTTATAAAAAAGTATCCTTGGTTTCTTTCTATAGGAAAAACACAGCCTTCCCAAGTAAAAGCAGAAATAAAACACTGTTTAAAAACAAAGAGTTTGGAATCTGGCTAATGGGGATTTTTGTCACACACAGGCTAATTCACCTACTCAATCTTAAAAAGGGGGAAGAGGTATCTTAGTCCATTTGAGCTGCTAAAAATATCTACCATACAGTGAATGGCTTATAAACAACAAGTATTATTTTTTTTTTCTCACAGTTCTGGAGGTTGGGGAGTCCAAGATCAAGATGCCAGCAGATACGGTATGTGAGAGCCTACTTCCTGGTTTATAGATGGCCATCTTTTCACTGTGTTCTTTCTGCGTGATGGAAGAGGTAAGGGAGCTCTCTGAGGTATCTTGTAAGAGCACTCCTCCAGTGCCGTCATGACTTAATCACTCACAAGACTCCCCACCCCCAAACACCATCATTTTGGGGATTAGGTTTCAACATATGTATTTGGAGGACTGGGGGACACAAACATTCAGTCTGTTTTAATAATAATTATCTCTTCCTACTCCATGTCTAGATCTTTCTCATCACTCAGGTCTCACCTTCTCAGGAAAAACTTCCTAACCTCTGTACATAATTACTCTCTGCCTCACAGTCAGGGCTGGCTTCATGGGCATGTGACCAATGCAGTTGTACAAGGCCTCACATTTAGAAGGATCCTGTACTTGGGATTTAGTGTTCTGCATTTGCCAACTTGAAATTCCTAGTAATTTTACTTTTGAGTTTGTATTTTATAAGTGAAATCCAGTGGGTCAATGGAGCACGTACCCGGGCTTGGAACTTTAGCTTGCACAGAGTATCATGTCACAGCAATGCTGTGGGATGGTTTCTTGACCACCTGCCTCCCTGCCCCCTGTTCCCTAGGCCTACTGAGCCTCCTTCTCTCTTCTGCCCATGACTACTTCCATTCTCTTCCCTGTCAGGTGCATGGGCATGGACACAGCATGTCAGAGTTGGTCACACTGCCCTATGACATCTTGGAGTAGGACATGATACCTTACTCTAGGCTGGCAGCACAATGCCCTGTCTGGCAGGTGATTGACCAGAGATTGTGTCTCGTCAGGGAAAAGTCTTTTGCCTACCCCCAGTCCAATTACCATGTATGTCTTGTCTGGGAGGTTTAAAGATCTGTAGTACATGCTCATCTATTGTTGGTCTCTGCAGTGGCAAGCCTGCAGGAATGGGATAAAGTAGATCCTACTCCTGAATACCCCACCCCTGGCCAGGGCACAGTGTGTCAGTTCACGAGCTCGTGGATGGAGACCCAGGCACCCGCAGGATTTTTTTCATGTGGCAGTGCCTATGAGCACCTCTGAGAGTCTGTACTCACCCTCAAAGATCCTTGTGTCCAGGAGCACTCTCTCAGTCAGATCTATTCCTGAGCAATTCTCTCTTTCTCCTTCCAACCTTCCTGAAGCTGACATGTATTTGTCCCATCGGATGAGCTTGAGACACCCTCCAGAGATGAGCCATGAGATAATAATTGAGTAATTTCAGGACACGGAGTCAAATGAGATACAAATAATTAGCACGTAACATGTATCAAGCTAATATTAATTGTAAATTAAGGTTCCATTGAAGTAGAGTCTACATCTGTTTTGTCAAATACCAAATATTAATTTCACTCCTGTCAGAATGGCCGGTATAGGTTAGGTATTTAATAAATATAGGTATTGAATGGATGAACGAATGAATGATGAAATGAATGAACATAGGTTTGTATAAGGATTAAATGAGAAAACCAGCATAGTGTCTGGTACATAGGGCTCAAATTGGTGGTTGTGGACATCGTAGCAATGATAGTAATAAAAATGGTAACAATGGTGGTGATGATGACGATGGTATTCCTCCACCTGATACAATATATTTTCTGTAAAATTACATTTCTTAATATACAAATTAATCATATTTTAAGATATGACTTGTGATTTCTTTCTCTCTTGCTCTGTGGCTTTGCCCCATATATTCTTCTGACTGAAATACCATTCATCGTTCCCTCTTACCCTGTAGCTTATTCGTAACTTTTATTTCCTCAATTTATATTTTAAAAATTAGCTAAATATTATGCACTCCGGGAGATCTGTCTGGACATACCTGGCTAGGTCATATCTAACTGTCTATCTTTTAACTCTTTCACCCTTTTTAAAAAATGTTTATTTTTGAAAGAAAGAGAGCATGCACACATGTGTGAGTGGAGGAGGGGCCGAGGGAGAGGGGGACAGAGGATCTGAAGGGGGCTCTGTGCTGAGAGCAGAGATCCTGTTGCAGGACTCAAACTCAAGAATTTTAACATCATGACCTGAGCCAAAGTTGGACACTTAACCAACTGAGCCACCCAGGCACCCCTCTCACACTTGTAGTACATATCAGTCTTGCAATTCCTGTCTGTGTGATCTTTGCATAGTTTTAATTATCTCTCACTCTTGCTATATGTTCTGTGTGTATAGGGCCTACTTTTTTTTTTATACAATAATCATTTATTTCTCATAGCTGTGGAGACCGGGAAGTCCAAGACCAAAGTGCAGGCAGATTTGGGATATGATGAGGACCAGCTTCCTTTATGCTGTTTAGGTCTCTTTTATAAGGGCACTAATCTCTTCATGTGTGCTCCACCTTCATTATGTGATCACCTCCAAAGGGCCCCATCCCCTAATACCATCACAGTGGTGGTGAGGATTTCAATTTATTAATTTTGGAATATACGGTCTTAATTTTTGCTTAATGTGATAGCCCAACACATAGCTCAGATCCTGGCACGTAGTTCCCATGTAACACACATTTACTGCATGAATTTTTTATTGAAGATGTTAAAAAAAAAGTACAGGAAATGAAGATGGTGGGGTTGCAGCAAATGAAGATGGTGGGGGATTAATAGAAGCATTATTCTAAGTAGTAGAAACATTTCCTGTGTCTTTATTCCCAAATGATTCTCTTTACTGCTTCTCTTTCAACCCCTTTTTGAATTCTTGTGATGCCTATTCAAGTTTGTGCGTGTATTTACTTGTTTCTTCTTCATGTTGTTCCTTTCTCCCAAAGAGCGCCCCTGGTAGCTCTGACAAATCAAGGGAGGATATTCATTCTTTGAGCTTGCAGAGCTCTGCTACATAGCCTCAGGTAAAATTGTTCAAAGAGCCCAAAAGGAAAGTAAAAAGAGCCAACAGAACACCTAACATGATGCCATCTTTCCCCTTGGGTTTACCTTTTCTGCATTTCTGGTTGCCTCTAAGTTGATTGAGCAAGAATTCACTCTCAAACACTTGAAAAGACTTAGCCACATCTCTATATACGTGGAAGATATTCTAGATTAGACACATTCATGTTTGTAGGTGTTGAAGTTTTACAATATGAATGGAGCCTTCTTTAAGATAAAAAATACAAAATTATGAATTTAAATCTATATGAAATACCATATTTATTTAGAATGAGTAAAGAAATCACAACAGAATATAATTTAAAAAATTACAAATGTCACATGATGCAAAAGAATAGCATATTTTTAAAATTAATTCCTTGACATAGTACCTTAAGACTTTCTGTTTCCTAAATTATTTGGCAGCATAATCTTATGATAGCTTTAGATTATTTTCTCTTGTAGAGTGAATAGAAAGTTAACTTCAGTCTCTTTATTTATTTATTTTTTTTAACGTTTATTTATTTTTGAGACAGAAAGAGACAAAGCATGAACGGGGGAGGGTCAGAGAGAGGGAGACACAGAATCTGAAACAGGCTCCAGGTTCTGAGCTGTCAGCACAGAGCCCGACTCGGGGCTCGAACTCACGGACCGCGAGATCATGACCTGAGCCGAAGTCGGCCGCTTAACTGACTGAGCCACCCAGGTGCCCCAACTTCAGGCTCTTTAAAAGGAAGTTTGATTTTTTTAAATTTATTGTTCTCGAATTGCCAAATATACTCTTGATGGAATAAAAATTGTAATTTGATTAGGCTTCAATGAGAACCAAATCTTTTTCTTTTTAAGTTACATGTGTGTGGGTTGGAAAAAAATTCTATTGACAAGCTTTAAATTTTAAATATATTTTTTTCTTTCTTCTATCAGATAATTCTGGTGCTGGGGGCCAAATCACATATTTGTACATGATACTACACTCATCAGTGTGGTGCTGTGGTCAGTGGGAGATAGGTAAATCTTTGGAAGTCCCTACATTGCGACACCTAGCAATAACTATGATACACAAAGCAACTGAACCATGTAAATATATTCTGCTAAATCCACAAAGTCCCAGCAGACTCTCCAGTCAGCTAGACCCCAAAATGTCCACAAGGTACATCACTCCTAACCCATGGGAGAAGAAAGGCAAAGAGTGATTGGAGAAGGAAAGAAACAATGGTCATGACTAATTGAGGTTAAAATGTCTTTGCTAATTTTATAAAAACACGACCATGTGACTCCAGTGTTGGTCTCTCTATAGATAATGGGCACCTGTAGATGAGAAGCCCTGAAATATGTTTCACTCCCTGCTTGGTAAATATATCTTTGCTTCCTACACAAATCTCTCAACAAATGTCATTTAGTTATGCTGGCCTTTCTCCAAATCACTGAGATAGTACTTTTTCAGGGACACAGTAGAGGTGCAATATGGTTGTCATGTTGCCCTTCAAAGGAGAGTTATTGAATAAAGGTGCTGACTTAAAACCTAAATAGTACTAGATTCTGGATTATGCTAGAGGGAAAATAGAAAGGATAACTGTCTTCATGCTTCTCACTGCAAACGTTTGTTGACTCTATACAATGTAGTGGACACTGCATTGAGAGCTTATGCGTAGTTGTTCATTGGCTGTTTATAATGTCCCTGTGAGGATATCTGTAGTGAGTTCCACTGTATAGGCAAGAATGCTGAAATAGACGAATTCAGTAAACTACCCCAAGGACAAGCTGATGAAACTGACATTTTCATTAAGGAAGTCTGATTCCAGCATTGGCACTCTTAGCCACTCTATTCTACTGCTTCATGTTACCCCCCGCTCCGGCCCACCCCCGCCACCATTCCTCAGTACATTGAAAAGCAATGTACTCATCTCTCCCTATGATGTAGAGAAAATAACCTAAGGTGTGGAATGAAAGCAAGTTTAATGTACATCTCCTTTAAATATTATTAGTTGAATGAGCCAGTTACTTTATTGTTGAATTTTTTGCCTCTCATCTGTAAATGAATATTTTTATGACCCTTTTTTGAAGAAGAATTAAACTATTGTATGAGACAACTTTCAGCTCATTGGGCAAGTTATTTGCCTGAACTTCAGATTGTTTACACTGGTAGCTGTTTGGCCTTAAGCAACTCCATTCCTCTTACCTGCACAATGGGATTGCATCATTCATTTCTATTGGTGAGAGGATACAACAAAAAACAAAGGTGAAAGGGATCCATCAGTCCTAATTTGCATAATGCAAAATGTGTGCTACTAAAACCATAATTATTTCCATATTTTAAATTGATAGCAATTATGGATATCAAGTTTATGAGCATAAGATATCTAAAAAATTAAGACTGGAACCTGTGTCCATCTTTGAGGAGGATGAGGAGAAAGGAGGTTTGGGTTTGTCCAGTCAATTAAAACT
The DNA here is from genome assembly GCF_016509475.1 of Prionailurus bengalensis. Taxonomy (NCBI): domain Eukaryota; kingdom Metazoa; phylum Chordata; class Mammalia; order Carnivora; family Felidae; genus Prionailurus; species Prionailurus bengalensis. Next base: position 37,449,928 of record NC_057352.1, read on the forward strand.
AAATTCCTGATGGCACAAGTTGTTTCTGATTTTGACATTCTGTTCCCATAGCTGGGGACAACAGAACTTAGGTTAGCCACTGGGTCATTTTTTTTTGTAGTTTTTTAAATGATTTTTAAAATTTAGAGAGAGAAAGAGAGAGACAGAGGACAAGCTGGGGAGGGGCAGAGAGAGAGGGAGACACAGAATCTAAAGCATGCTCCTAGATCCTGAGCTGTCAGCACAGAGCCCGATGCACGGATCAAACTCATGAACCACGAGATCATGACCTGGGCCTAAGTCAGATACTCAACCAACTGAGCTACCCAGGCACCCCTAGGTAAATTATCCCTAGGTAGTTTTTTTTCTCACAAAGAAAGAATCTTCCTGGAGTTCAGAAATAAAATTTTAAAGAGCAGACAATAAAAGAAATAAAACACACTTGTTTATGTACTTAATGTAACTGCGTTTCAGACATCTTCTCTAGATTTTGTGTCTTTTTTATAATGAGGATGACATTTTCTTTGGTGTTGCTTTAAAAATGTAGGCTGTAAACACTGAGAAAGAAAAGAGGCAATTGTTACATGGTAAACTCAAGTACATTATATTAATCAATTTTACATGTCTTTACTCAACCTCATTCATTCAGTCCGTGTGTCTTCCCTGGACCACAATTTACTATGAAAGTCATGTCTCTACCTCCACTTTAGTTTGGACCAAGCCCAAGTGAAACTATGAAAAAGGCATATATAAAGAAAGATAGATGTGGTTTACTGCATGGGGACAGGAAGCAAAATGACCTCTCAAATGTTCCCAACTGAGGACATGACATTTTCAGAAGAGTCAAAAAAAATTGTGTAGTCACCTTTTCCATATTCCACCCATTTAATGTTGATATATTCATGGCTGGTTACAAGAAAAAGTCAGGGTAAAGTCGCACTAGGAAACAGTAATTCACTTTGGGTGATTATCAGAAAGGACTTAATGGCGAAGTTTCCAAAATGCCAGCATACACAAGATATTGTTGTGGTAAGACTAATGAGCCGGGGTGAGGGGAGAAATCCCCTTCACGTAGTGACAGTTGCCAAGCGCTCTGACATTTTACCGTGTGGCCACGGTCTCGTAAATTCCTTCATACGCTGTGCTCCACTGTAAGATCAGAAAGGCAAATGAGAACAAGAGCAGAAGTTCATTCTTCTTATGAATGCAAGTTTTTTCCAGTCTAGTTTCTGGATCTTTAATTGCTTCTGCCAATAACGCTTGGCCTTCTTACTGATCTGTAGTCTGTCAAGTTCCCCAGTGAAGGTTTTCAGCTCTGTGAAAGTTTTCAAAACCACAGAGGCTCTCTCCCTATGGCTAGCCCTCCTTGTCAGGTTTAATATGGCTTCTGGGTTTCTCCCTACTGTCCTCAAGTTTTTAACTTGATTTTTTTTCCCCTAAAGCTTGTATATCTATCCTTTGATCATTCACTCATTCATCATCTTTTCCTGCCCTCCAAGCCTAGCACCAGACGAGTATACTGTCTATTAGCCCTTCCTTCCTGTGGTCACCTAGACACATACACATGTGCCTTGTGAAAATGTCACTAATATTTCAGAATTACATGAAATTATCACAGTTCTTATCCCCAGACTGTGATTTCTAACTGACCTCTGAAATAACAGATGGACATTTCTTTTGCCTCAATTTCTTATATTTTTTCCTGTGCTTTGGTCTGTCCACGTATTTCTCTTTTCTACTATGGTATTCTAATAACTCTTTTTTTTTAATTTTTTTAACATTTATTTATTTTTGAGACAGAGAGAGAGCATGAACAGGGGAGGGTCAGAGAAAGAGGGAGACACAGTATCTGAAACAGGCTCCAGGCTCTGAGCTGTCAGCACAGAGCCCGATGCGGGGCTCGAACCCATGGACCGCGAGATCATGACCTGAGCTGAAGTCGAACACTTAACCGACTGAGCCACCCAGGCGCCCCTCTAATAACTCTTAAAATGAATGTGTCTCGTGCAAGCATGCAGCATTAGCACAGAACAAGTTGCTTCCATATTCAAATGGCCAGTTTGCATAACTGTTGAGCACTCCAGTCTGGGTTACATTTCATTTACCACTCATCCCACCTGCGTGACTCTCATGTCCCTCCCTTTGGATCATATTCCGTAGATCCTGTGTTCAACTTTCAGGATCTTCCAGCTGGTAGGTAAATCAGCAACTGGATTATTACAACCTGATATCCAAGTCCCTTTCTCCTCCAATTCTAGGGATGGGATCCCTGCCACTTCTCTCCCTTTCTCTTTCTGGTATCACCCTCTGCTGTTAGGGTCATTTCTTACCCTTCTGAGGTTTACACTCCCCATAGCAGTTTACCCATAGTGTAAGAAGTCACTTGTACCCCTGGAACCATATATTATCTATGAAATCTCATTGGATGATTTGGTAGCCTTCTTGACCCCTTTCTATACGTCTCATTCCACCCTGTGTACAGCATTTAGACTCTGTAAAAGTGGCTTCAGTTCAGATATGGCCATGTTTGTCATTACAGAAAAATCTATTTTGATGCACACGATCATTTCTGGAATAGGGAAGTGCATAACTCTCAGGACCTGTTCTCAGGATCCTCCACCTGCTATTTGTTGGTCCCTCTCTGCCCAGCCCTGCATAGATTACCACTAAGTATGTCTGTATCTGCAGGTTGTGCTTTCCTCTGTGGCTCAGTGCCAGAACTGGAACAAGAGTAATAAAAATTGGCATTTTTTTGAAAACTACTCATGTCAGGCACTGGACCAATGCTTTATAAACATCATACCTTTTTATTCATTATATATATGAAAATTGAGGCTCAGAGATTAGTTAATTTACTCAGGATGGCAAGGTGATTAAGTGACAGTGAGCTTTCAAAACCAAATCTTTCTAATTTTCAAGGTCCTTGCTCTTTTTATTTTATTTTATTTTATTTTATTTTATTTTATTTTATTTTATTTTATTTTATTTTATTTTTTTAATGAAATTTATTGACAAATTGGTTTCCGTACAACACCCAGTGCTCATCCCAAAAGGTGCCCTCCTCAATACCCATCACCCATCCTCTCCTCCCTCCCACCCCCCATCAACCCTCAGTTTGTTCTCAGTTTTGTTTTTTTTAATTTTTTTTTTAACGTTTATTTATTTTTGAGACAGACACAGAGCATGAAGGGGGGAGGGGCAGAGAGAGAAGGAGACACAGAATCGGAAGCAGGCTCCAGGCTCCGAGCCATCAGCCCAGAGCCTGACGCGGGGCTAGAACTCACGGACCGCAAGATCGTGACCTGAGCTGAAGTCGGACGCTTAACCGACTGCGCCACCCAGGTGCCCCTGTTCTCAGTTTTTAACAGTCTCTTATGCTTTGGCTCTCTCCCATTCTAACCTCTTTTTTTTTTTCCTTCCCCTCCCCCATGGGTTCCTGTTAAGTTTCTCAGGATCCACATAAGAGTGAAACCATATGGTATCTGTCTTGCTCTGTATGGCTTATTTCACTTAGCATCACACTCTCCAGTTCCATCCACGTTGCTACAAAAGGCCATATTTCATTTTTTCTCATTGCCACGTAATATTCCATTGTGTATATAAACCACAATTTCTTTATCCATTCATCAGTTGATGGACATTTAGGCTCTTTCCATAATTTGGCTATTGTTGAGAGTGCTGCTATGAACATTGGGGTACAGGTGGCCCTATGCATCAGTGCTCCTGTATCCCTTGGATAAATTCCTAGCAGTGCTATTGCTGGGTCATAGGATAGGTCTATTTTTAATTTTCTGAGGAACCTCCACACTGCTTTCCAGAGCGGCTGCACCAATTTGCATTCCCACCAACAGTGCAAGAGGGTTCCCGTTTCTCCACATCCTCTCCAGCATCTGTAGTCTCCTGATTTGTTCATTTTGGCCACTCTGACTGGCGTGAGGTGATACCTGAGTGTGGTTTTGATTTGTATTTCCCTGATAAGGAGCGACGCTGAACATCTTTTCATGTGCCTGTTGGCCATCCGGATGTCTTCTTTAGAGAAGTGTCTATTCATGTTTTCTGCCCATTTCTTCACTGGGTTATTTGTTTTTTGGGTGTGGAGTTTGGTGAGCTCTTTATAGATTTTGGATACTAGCCCTTTGTCCGATAGGTCATTTGCGAATATCTTTTCCATTCCGTTGGTTGCCTTTTAGTTTTGTTGATTGTTTCCTTTGCTGTGCAGAAGCTTTTTATCTTCATAAGGTCCCAGTAATTCACTTTTGCTTTTAATTCCCTTGATTTGGGGATGTGTCGAGTAAGAGATTGCTACGGCTGAGGTCAGAGAGGTCTTTTCCTGCTTTCTCCTCTAAGGTTTTGATGGTTTCCTGTCTCACATTTAGGTCCTTTATCCATTTTGAGTTTATTTTTGTGAATGGTGTGAGAAAGTGGTCTAGTTTCAACCTTCTGCATGTTGCTGTCCAGTTCTCCCAGCACCATTTGTTAAAGAGGCTGTCTTTTTTCCATTGGATGTTCTTTCCTGCTTTGTCAAAGATGAGTTGGCCATACGTTTGTGGGTCTAGTTCTGGGGTTTCTATTCTATTCCATTGGTCTATGTGTCTGTTTTGGTGCCAATACCATGCTGTCTTGATGATGACAGCTTTGTAGTAGAGGCTAAAGTCTGGGATTGTGATGCCTCCTGCTTTGGTCTTCTTCTTCAAAATTCCTTTGGCTATTCGGGGCCTTTTGTGGTTCCATATGAATTTTAGGATTGCTTGTTCTAGTTTCGAGAAGAATGCTGGTGCAATTTTGATTGGGATTGCATTGAATGTGTAGATAGCTTTGGGTAGTATTGACATTTTGACAATATTTATTTTTCCAATCCATGAGCAGGGAATGTCTTTCCATTTCTTTAAATCTTCTTCAATTTCCTTCATAAGCTTTCTATAGTTTTCAGCATACAGATCCTTTACATCTTTGGTTAGATTTATTCCTAGGTATTTTATGCTTCTTGGTGCAATTGTGAATGGGATCAGTTTCTTTATTTGTCTTTCTGTTGCTTCATTGTTAGTGTATAAGAATGCAACTGATTTCTGTACATTGATTTTGTATCCTGCAACTTTGCTGAATTCCTGTATCAGTTCTAGCAGACTTTTGGTGGAGTCTATCGGATTTTCCATGTATAATATCATGTCATCTGCAAAAAGCGAAAGCTTGACTTCATCTTTGCCAATTTTGATGCCTTTGATTTCCTTTTGTTGTCTGATTGCTGATGCTAGAACTTCCAGCACTATGTTAAACAGCAGCGGTGAGAGTGGGCATCCTTGTCGTGTTCCTGATCTCAGGGAAAAAGCTCTCAGTTTTTCCCCATTGAGGATGATGTTAGCTGTGGGCTTTTCATAAATGGCTTTTATGATATTTAAGTATGTTCCTTCTATCCCGACTTTCTCAAGGGTTTTTATTAAGAAAGGGTGCTGGATTTTGTCGAAGGCCTTTTCTGCATCGATTGACAGGATCATATGGTTCTTTTTTTTTGTTAACGTGATGTATCACGTTGAATGATTTGCGAATGTTGAACCAGCCCTGCATCCCAGGAATGAATCCCACTTGATCATGGTGAATAATTCTTTTTATATGCCGTTGAATTCGATTCGCTAGTATCTTATTGAGAATTTTTGCATCCATATTCATCAGGGATATTGGCCTGTAGTTCTCTTTTTTTACTGGGTCTCTGTCTGGTTTAGGAATCAAAGTAATGCTGGCTTCATAGAATGAGTCTGGAAGTTTTCCTTGCCTTTCTATTTCTTGGAATAGCTTGAGAAGGATAGGTATTATCTCTGCTTTAAATGTCTGGTAGAACTCCCCTGGGAAGCCATCTGGTCCTGGACTCTTATTTGTTGGGAGATTTTTGATAACCGATTCAATTTCTTCGCTGGTTATGGGTCTGTTCAAGCTTTCTATTTCCTCCTGATTGAGTTTTGGAAGAGTGTGGGTGTTCAGGAATTTGTCCATTTCTTCCAGGTTGTCCAATTTGTTGGCATATAATTTTTCATAGTATTCCCTGATAATTGTTTGTATCTCTGAGGGATTGGTTGTAATAATTCCATTTTCATTCATGATTTTCTCTATTTGGGTCATCTCCCTTTTCTTTTTGAGAAGCCTGGCTAGAGGTTTGTCAATTTTGTTTATTTTTTCAAAAAACCAACTCTTGGTTTCGTTGATCTGCTCTATAGTTTTTTTAGATTCTATATTGTTTATTTCTGCTCTGATCTTTATTATTTCTCTTCTTCTGCTGGGTTTAGGCTGCCTTTGCTGTTCTGCTTCTAGTTCCTTTAGGTGTGCTGTTAGATTTTGTATTTAGGATTTTTCTTGTTTCTTGAGAAAGGCCTGGATTGCAATGTATTTTCCTCTCAGGACTGCCTTTGCTGCGTCCCAAAGCGTTTGGATTGTTGTATTTTCATTTTCGTTTGTTTCCATATATTTTTTAATTTCTTCTCTAATTGCCTGGTTGGCCCACTCATTCGTTAGTAGGGTGTTCTTTAACCTCCATGCATTTGGAGGTTTTCCAGACTTTTTTCTGTGGTTGATTTCAAGCTTCATAGCATTGTGGTCTGAAAGCAAGCATGGTATAATTTCAATTCTTGTAAACTTATGAAGGGCTGTTTTGTGACCCAGTATATGATCTATCTTGGAGAATGTTCCATGTGCACTCGAGAAGAAAGTATATTCTGTTGCTTTGGGATGCAGAGTTCTAAATATATCTGTCAAGTCCATCTGATCCAATGTCTCATTCAGGGCCCTTGTTTCTTTATTGACTGTGTGTCTAGATGATCTATCCATTTCTGTAAGTGGGGTGTTAAAGTCCCCTGCAATGACCACATTCTTATCAATAAGGTTGCTTATGTTTATGAGTAATTGTTTTATAATTTGGGGGCTCCGGTATTCGGCACATAGACATTTATAATTGTTAGCTCTTCCTGATGGATAGACCCTGTAACTATTATATAATGTCCTTCTTCATCTCTTGTTACAGCCTTTAATTTAAAGTCTAGTTTGTCTGATATAAGTATGGCTACTCCAGCTTTCTTTTGGCTTCCAGTCGCATGATAAATAGTTCTCCATCCCCTCACTCTCAATCTAAAGGTGTCCTCAGGTCTAAAATGAGTCTCTTGTAGACAGCAAATAGATGGGTCTTGTTTTTTTTTATCCATTCTGATACCCTATGTCTTTTGGTTGGCGCATTTAATCCATTTACATTCAGTGTTATTATAGAAAGATACGGGTTTAGAGTCATTGTGATGTCTGTATGTTTTATGCTTATAGTGATGTCTCTGGGACTTTGTCTCACAGGGTCCCCCTTAGGATCTCTTGTAGGGCTGGTTTAGTGGTGACAAATTCCTTCAGTTTTTGTTTGTTTGGGAAGACCTTTATCTCTCCTTCTATTCTAAATGACAGACTTGCTGGATAAAGGATTCTTGGCTGCATATTTTTTCTGTCTAGCACCCTGAAAATCTCGTGCCAATTCTTTCTGGCCTGCCAAGTTTCAAAAGAGAGATCAGTCACGAGTCTTATAGGTCTCCCTTTATATGTGAGGG